>NC_058081.1:476985343-477628516 GCF_014858855.1 Bufo gargarizans | reverse complement strand
CGAGACACTGCAACCGCATGCTCTCACAGAAACACGTTGCCGCAGGCAACCGTAAGTGTGGCAACAGTGTCACAGCGTACACCATAGGCCATGACAGCTGTAGGCTGTTCGGGCATGCTGGGAGTTTTAGTTTTGCAACAGCTGGGGGGCCGCAGGTTGAGCATGCCTGTACTACAGCCATTTGCAGGGTGTATTAATAGGATAGATATGTACGATCTATGAGCTGTTCTGCAGTGAATTGTGATTGCTATATTTCTTTTTTGGGGGTGTATTAATAGGAAAAAGAATACAGGAAAATTGATGGATGATTGTAGACTTTCTTCTGTATGAACCGAATTACGTCGATTAGCCATTCACTGGTGAAATTTTTTTGTGAAACAGCCTTTATGGGGAAAATTGATGGGTAAATGTAGACTTTCTTCTGTATAAACAGAATTACGTCGATTAGCCATTGATGGGTGAAATTTGTTTGCAATACAGCTTTTTTGGGGAAAATTGGTCTGTAACTATATGTCCTTTACGGCCCACTGGGTAAATGTGGTTCCTGTCCTGCCACACCAGCAACTTGGCCAGGTGACGCCTCCTCCGCCTCTACGTTCTCACGCAGTTGGTCCTGCGACAATGTCTGCCTCTACCTCCTCATCCTCCACCGTGTCCTTAGCCTCCACTGCAGGGACAATTCACAATGCCCCTCCAGCATACCACATCAGCAGGGCACATCAGTGTCACACTGTTCTACACCTCGTTTGCCTGGGTGAATGGAATCACACAGGGGAGAAACAGCTCCGTGTCCTTCATCAAGAAATCGAATCCTGGCTTTCTCTGCGACTCAAAAACTCAAAATCGGAAACATGCTGACAACTGGAAGAACATGGTGTCGGAGCTGCGTCAAGGAGGGCTGAGCCAAGCGCCCTGCATGTCACACGTGTTCAATCTGGTTGTCAAGCGGTTCCTGAAGTTTTCCACCCATCTGCAAGGCATCCTAAAAATGGCAAGGAAACTTTGCATGCACTTAAGCCACTCGTACACCGCAAAGCACAGCGGCAGAACACATACCCCAACATAGGCTGATATTTGACGTTTCCACCCGTTGGAATTCCACCCTCCATATGTTGAACTGACTATACGAATAGAGAAAGGCCATAAACGATTTCTTGATGATCCAAGCGGACAGGAGTAGTCCCCTGTGTAACTTCGATGTCAGCCAGTGGCAGCTCATGCGTGACACCTGCAGTTTGCTCAGGCCCTTTGAGGATGCCACGTTATTTGTCAGTCGCCAGGACTAAGGAAGTCATGGCATCTCTGGCATACAGTGTTGGGGCAAGGGTCCATCTGACCACTGATAGTCTCCAAAGCACGGTCAGGGCAGGTATATCACGTACACTGCGCATTGGGTCAACCTGCTGATGGCTGCCAAGCATGGAATGCGTGGCTCTGCAGCGCAGTTGGTGACACCGCCACGACTTGCAGGCAGGCCTACTGCCACCTCCTCTACTACATCCTCTTCGATAACCTCCTCAGCTGAGTCCTCTTCTTCTGCGGCGTTTGGCTGCACATCAACTGAATCCCCCAGCTCCCCAGGGGCTAATCCACATCCCGGATACGACAGTGTCACGCTGTCTTGGGGTTGCCTTGCCTGAAAGCAGAGAGCCACACCGGACCAGCACTCCTGTCCGCCCTGAACGCACAGGTGGATCAGTGGCTGACTCCGCACCAACTGGAGATCGGCAAAGTGGTGTGTAACAATGGAAGCAATTTGTTGGCGGCATTGAATTTGGGCAAGTTGTCACATGTGCCATGCATGGCACATGTGTTGAATCTCATCGTACAACGCTTTGTGTCTAAGTACCCAGGCTTACAGGACGTCCTCAAGCAGGCCAGGAAGGTGTGTGGCCATTTCAGGCGTTCCTACACGGCCATGGCGCACTTTTCAGCCATTCAGCACCGAAACAACATGCCAGTGAGGCGCTTAATTTGCGACAGCCCGACACGTTGGAATTCAACACTCCCAATGTTCGACCGCCTGCTCCAACAAGAAAAAGCCGTCAACGAGTATTTGTATGACCGGGGTGCTAGGACAGCCTCTGCGGAGCTGGGAATTTTTTTGCCACGTTACTGGACGCTCATGCGCAATGCCTGTAGGCTCATGCGTCCTTTTGAGAAGGCACCATCAGCGACCTCATCCCATTTGTTTTCTTCCTGGAGCGTACCCTGCGAAGAGTGCTGGATCAGGCTGTAGATGAGCGTGAAGAGGAAGAGTTGTGGTCACCATCACCACCAGAAACAGCTTTGTCATCATCGCTTGCCGGACCTGCGGCAAAGCTCCAAGAGGAGTATGAGGAAGAGGAGTCAGAGTAGGAATGTGGCTTTGATGAGGAGGAAGACCAACCACAGCAGGCATCCCAGGGTGCTCGTTGTTGTCACCTATCTGGGACCCGTGGTGTTGTACGTGGCTGGGGGGAAGAACAGACCGTCAATTACATCAGTGAGGATGAGGAACGGGAAATGAGTAGCTCGGCATCCAACCATGTGCAAATGGGGTCTTTCATGCTGTCGTGTCTGTTGAGGGACCCTCGTATAAAAAGGATGAAGGAGAACGACCTGTACTGGGTGGCCACGCTACTAGACCCCCGGTATAAGCAGAAAGTGGCGGAAATGTTACCAAATTACCAAAAGTCAGAAAGGATGCAGTAGTTCAAAACCAAACTAAAAAATATGCTTTACACAGCTTATAAGAGGGATGTCACAGCACAACAGGAATCTAACTGGGGAAGAGGTGAAAGTAATCCTACTCCTACCACGACCACGGCGGCAAGGACAGGACGCTTTACAGATGTATTGTTGACGGAGGACATGCAGAGCTTTTTCAGTCCTACACATCGCCACAGCCCTTCGGGATCCAGCCTTAGAGAACGACTCGACCGACAAGTGTCAGACTACCTTGCCTTAACTGCAGATATCGACACTCTGAGGAGCGATGAACCCCTTGACTACTGGGTGTGCAGGCTTGACCTGTGGCCTGAGCTATCCCAGTTTGCGATAGAACTTCTGGCCTGCCCCGCTTCAAGTGTCCTGTCAGAAAGGACCTTCAGTGCAGCAGGAGGCAGTCACTGACAAAAGAAGTCGCCTCGGTCAAAAAAGTGTTGATTACCTCACCTTCATTAAGATGAATGAGGTATGGATCCCAAAGGGACTGACAGTGGGGGATACGTTTGACTAACAAAAGGCCTGATGACATGCCTTGGCCTCAAAATGGTCCCCACGCTGCTGTATTTAATGTCTGCATACCGGATGACTTTCGTGAATTCTCTGCCACCAACTAGGGTTCAAGCCGCAATGTTTTAGTCACCTTTCTGCCTGGGCTGCAACAATACCTAATTTTTCAGGCATGTGTACATGCCTTATTTTTCTGGCCTCTGGTGCTGCACTGTGGCTGCAAAAACAAAACAAAAAAAAAGACACATACAAGTGTCAATTCCCCTTCGTGATCGTTACCTTGTTGTGGTGAAGGGACTTGCGTATCACAATGAAGCGATCCTCACCTCTATGAGTGTGTTGGCAATGTTGCCACACCCCAGATGATAAGTCCGTTGCTTCATTATGATCAGACCAAAAGCGATCAGCTGGATAATTTTTATAGAAAAAACATTATTATATTTTTTTTTTTTAGTTGTATGGGTTTTTAATACATAAAATAAAAAAAATCATAATAAAGTTTCTTAACAGTTTATTAGAAATAATGCAGACAATTTAAAAAATTCCCATCAATTTCACTACAAAGCAAGTACAAAGCTCATAACTAAATTATTTTGGGATGTCGTAATAGTTTGTTAATTCGACAATGGTTAATCAATTTGACACACGTCCCCGGATAGGGGACGTAACAGGGATTAAACTGATAGGAATAGTACTAGTTAAGACACCACTCATATAGGGTCAGGGTGTCACAGCACATTGCTCCTTGCACGCGCAGTGCCCCAACTTGGGAGTAAGAGGACCGACCAAGCTGCTTTTTCCATCTCCCGGTTCCTAAAATAAATTCAGTTTGGTGTATCAGAGTTTGGTCTGTCACTGGGAAGGCAGTCGAAGGTTCCCGGCCTAAATTTTTTTTTTCATAAAAGGCAATCCCTGATATGGGACGTAACAGGGATTAAACTGATGAGAAGAGAACTACAGAAAATACCACTCATATCGGGTGTGACAGTAAATTGCACGGCGCAGACACAGTGACTGTGGATTAAAACAAAAGGGGGGGGCCAGCGTTTTTTTTAACCATCTCCCCGTTCGAAAAATCAATTTAATAAATGGACCCCAGATTGGGGACGCAACAAGGATTAAACTGATGAGAAGAGAACTACAGAAAATACCACTCATATCGGGTGTGACAGTAAATTGCACGGCGCAGACGCAGTGACTGTGGATTAAAACAAAGGGGAGGGAGCCAGCGTTTTTTTAACAATCTCCTCGTTCGAAAAATCAATTCAATTCACCTTTCGGGGACCCTTGGTGTTGTACGTGGCTGGGTGGAGGAAGAAACCTTCAATGACATCAACGGGACATGGCTAGCTTGGTATCCAACCTTGTGCAAATGGAGAGTTTGCGGTTGGGCAAATGGACGGTTTGTGGTTGTTTGCAGTGCATTAAAAGGGGAGTTTGGTCTGTCAATGTCTGTGAAGCGGGCGTAACCCTTACACTACCTGATCGATACAACATCATACCTGGTCGTATACACACACTGGATGTTTTAAACCACGTTGTTCAAAAAAATTTAGGATTGTTAGGTGGTTTATGCCCTTTATGGATTAAAATCCAACTCTGCGTCAAGTATGTAATTTTTAATGGGAATTTTGCCATGGATCCCCCTCCGGGGTGCCACAGTCCAGGTGTTAGTCCCCTTGAAGCAACTTTTCCATCACTACTGTGGCTAGAAAGAGTCCCTGTGGGTTTTAAAATTCGCCTGCCTATTGAAGTTAATGGTGGTTCGCCCGTTCGCGAACATTTGCAAAAATTTGCGTTCGCTATTCGCGAACGGAAAATTTTATGTTTGCGACATCTCTAGTAGTCTATGGCGAGGACACAAGTGAATCCTCCATATAAGCCTCTGAAGATGTGGGCAGTGCGTGCGCCTTGTTTCCAGCCTGTCTCGGAAATATGCGTTCCACTATCGCGGTACGTGATGATGCGTTCCACAGTGGAGATAGGTGGAACGCACCAATATATTCAATTTGCGGCGGCTCTTAGAGGGAGGCGTGGAGGATAGTGGGGGCGGGGAGACGTGCCTCTAGGTGAGACCTGGGATTCATGGCGTCTCTGGTTAATTTGCTGGGGTGAATAGGGGAGATTAACAATACACAGCCACCCAATGAGAGTGGTGATCCGCGAACATATGTTTAACGGGGGGCGGATCCATATGTGGAGCAGACTAATCCGGTCTAAGCCTGTCAGTGATTCCACCATTTAAACGTGAGTCCAAGCCCTTGCCAAAATGGAGCTGTTATTGTGCCCCCGGGAGCCCCCCCAGCTGAGTATGCTGCATCTGTGAGAGGACTGGACCAACACACTATCCTTTTATATCAGCTAAGTTTTCTTGTATTTTCAAAAAGTGTTGTGACTATCTAATATGTGGTGGACTGATATCGAGCGCATTTTAGTGTCCGCACACTGTGAATAGCTCGAATTAAGAGGCTTTTTGCCGATTACCTTGTCACAGATGCTTTTTGGTCTGGGTTGCTCCAGTCTTGTTATGTTTATGTGTCACGGTCTGGAGTCAGGCTCGGAGGCCAGTAGCTATAGCAGCGGAGCAGATATTTACACAGGTCACCTTGGCTGATGACACTGGTTCACCTGAGGTGCGGGGTCTAAGTACTAACCGATATTCGCCAGAGCTCCTGATGGTGGAGATGGACTTTGCTGCGTGTTAGTACCAGGTCTTGGTCCTCAGGATAGCCCCACCAGGAGGTGAGCAAGCCAAGGTCCAGTAGCAGATATGGCAGGCAGGGATCAAGCAGAAGTGTGGTTGAGAAACAAGCCAAAAGTCGGTAACGAATAGTGCAGGTTGGGATTAAGCAGGAGCGTAATCGAGAAACAAGCCAAAAGTCAGTAACTGATGGTAGCAGAGATACGGTCGGCCGCAGGATAGACAGGAGCGAGATATTGGCTGGTAAAGGCACAATATTCTGGCAACCAGGAAGTGCAGAGACATGGCTTAAATCAGGAAGTTCATGGGAGGAGCAGAGAGTTCAAGGTTCAAGGCAAACAAGATTCAAGACAAGATCATTCAAGGAATTGTCTAAGGAACTGTCCAGCATTTCCGGTGGCTCAGCAGGTAGAGGCACCGCCAGACACAGCAGAGGTCCCAGGTTCAAGTCCAGATCCTAAAATTATCTTTGTTTACTCTGTTGTTTGTAACCTATTACCAAACTGATGCATTTGGTCCTCTGATGAACCTTTGATTATCTGTAAGGGGAAACGCATTAGGACATTATTTGTCATGTCAGAAAGTGATCGGGCGTTATAAGGACAGGTTAGCCTAGGAACGTGGACAGAGTACATCTACCTTCAAGGTACATCTCTAGGCTGACCATTTTCTTTAGGGCAAGAAGA
This sequence comes from Bufo gargarizans, assembly GCF_014858855.1. Classification (NCBI taxonomy): domain Eukaryota; kingdom Metazoa; phylum Chordata; class Amphibia; order Anura; family Bufonidae; genus Bufo; species Bufo gargarizans. The sequence goes on along the minus strand of NC_058081.1, from coordinate 477,621,913 downwards.
GGGACAGATATATTCTAATCCTCTGTCCCCATTTGCATAACACTGTCCGTATTTCTATTAAATCGCCCACTGTACCTATGACTCGTTTTTGACATTGTATATTGTGTCACAAAGTGATAGGGCTATTCAAGAACAGGCTAGCCCCAGGAACTTGGACAGAGTACACCTACCTTTAAGGTGTATCTCTGGGCTGAGCAGTTTCTGTCCTTATTATCCAATAATAAGGATAGATATACCTCAATTTTCTGTGCTTACCTGTATAATATTGTTGGTATGTTTGCTAACCGTCCATTCTTTTGACAGCTTTTTGTACTATAGTCATCAGTGTCCTGTTTAGACCAAGTATATATATTTTTTATTTTAGATATGTAGAATAAAGGTTAAGTTTTGGACGTTGCCTTCAATTATATATGTTTTGAAATAGAAACTGTCTGCTATAATATCCGGTTACTCAGTGATTCAGGTGTGTTCTTAGTCGTAACCTGATTGACAGATTTATGACTAAGAACACACCTGTGTTCGAAACGCATCAACCATGCTGGGGTGAAGGTTTGTGTCCATGTGAGTTATATGCTACAAGAAGAAATAAAGTGCAACTGAGTTTTATTGCAAGTGCTGCAACTATTTTCTTCTATTCACTATCAGTAATGGTATGGTAATATTATAATATTATTCAGTCGCTATTTAGAGGTACTGGTAGTGGTCTTGATGTGGCATTATCTACTGTAGGTTACCTCAGGTCTCAGATATGTTTCACCCCTGCCTGTGCTGAGCCTCTAGCTGAGAGGAGGGTATAATGATAATTTTAATCCCTCTTTGATGGCAGCTTCTAGGAACAAGTGTTCCTACATGAAAAATATTTAAAATAGCTTCCAGGGAACAGAAGAGAACATTTTTCCAATTTACAAAAGTGCTATTTGTTGTTTTTCATACAATCACCAAGGAAAAGTTCACCCTGGAGCGTGGCATATATGTTGTCCTTAAAGCAGTGGCATTTTGTCTAGCATAAACCGAACTCCCATTATTAACCCCTGGGGCAGAGATCGCTAAATTCCTTCTTGGAACATGAGATAAAGAAATAAACACAATAGAACTGGAGGCTTGTAACCTAGTATCATTTGAACAGTGGAATATAAAATGTGTTTTGTTCAACTACCATGTAAAAGACAACATGTATAGAAAATGCTTCCTCTCACTTGTGCTTGACATGAGAATGGGACCCCTTGATGAACCAACACAACAATATAACCTCATTGCATAAATAGCAGTTCCTTAATGCAGTGCAATTACTGGCAAATCTAAAGTAGTCTATAGCTCCTTGTGTTTTGGTTGTTTGGGCATCTTTTTGCTGAACACAGTTGTATGAGAACAGCTCTCCACTATATTTCCTCTACAGGTGTACACTGATGTAGAGAGTTCTTGACGTGTCTCATAGGTATGTGGTGTTAACCTTTTTAGGACCCTGCCATTTTTCACCTTAAGGACCAGGCCGTTGTTTGGAAATTTGACATTTGTCACTTTATGTGGTAATAACTTTGGAACGCTTTTACTTATCCAACCCATTCTGAGATTGTTTTTTCGTGACACATAGTACTTCATGACCGTGGTAAATTTCAGTCAATATTTTTAAATTTATTTAAAAATAATAATTTACAAAAAAAATTGATTAATTCGCAACTCTCCAAATTTCAATTTCTCTGCTTTTAAAACAGATAGTGATACCTCATATCATAGTTATTACTTTACATTTCCCATATGTCTACTTTATGTTTGGATCATTTTCTGAATGCCATTTTATTTTTTGGTGAGGTTAGAAGGCTTCAAAGTTTAGAAGCAAATCTTGAAAGTTTTCAGAAAATTTCCAAAACCCACTTTTTTAAGGACCAGTTCAGTTATGAAGTCACTGTGGGAGAGATGGAGATGAGGTTAACTGCCCCCTGTGGACTGGTAGGACCGGCGGAATTTTTATTGAGCCCAAGAACCAATAATAAAGTTCCCACTCCCTCAAAAGGAGGGAACTACCCCCCCAGACACCGTGTTTTTTTCTGTCCTTTGGACAGGTGGACTGGCGTGCAGCTCCCCCCTCCTTTTTTCTTTAGTTGGGGGGAGCATAAGATAGGGGATATGGCATTTGTCTTCCCCCTTATATTTTCCTTATATTTTCCGTATCTCAGGGCTTTGCGATTGCCCTTTTTTTCTTGTGTCCCCTCCTCCCCTCTCTAACCTGTTGTATCTTTTCCTCAGGGGATCTCTGAGTTCCGGTCCTCTCCTCGCGCTGGTGCGGGCTCGGGGTGTATGATTCCGGTGGCGCCGCGTCCGCAGGCGCTCGCCGCTGTCTCCCCTGGATGACGTCACCAGCAACGTCACTTCTCTGCGGCTCCTCCTCGCCGGCAGCTATGCACTGCCGGCGCTCGCTCCTTGCAGGGAGGGGAGGGGGGGGGAATTGAATGACCCTTTTGGGGTACAGTTTGTTTGTTTATTAGCAGGGGGATTATTAATTCCCTAATCTCTAGGGGGAATAGCTTCCCCAAAAAAGAAAAAAGAAAAAAAAAAGAGAAAGAGAGAGGACAGAAAGTAGGTGGGCAGAGGGCGACGGCATCAACTCTGATTAATTGCCTGCAATAGTTCCGCCCTAGGACGGTCCCTCTCACCTCCTTATAAGCCCTCAGTTGCCTTTGTCTCTGGTTGTGCAGCTATTTTAGCAAGCCTCCAGAGCCCTATTGCGCTGAGAGAGAAGAACTTCCCTAGCTTTTTCTTGTGATACTGTGACCCGAAGCTTCGTTCCTGTTGGTGGGCTTATTCTTAAGGTGGTGTTTTTTCTCTTCTTATTTTAAGAAAGATTTTAATCCTCTTTTCTCCTTTTCGCAGTCATGTCTTCTCCACGAGACTCTGACCAGCGGAAATCCACCGCAAGCATTTGGCCTGCTTCGACTGCAATACCCCCTTGCTGCCGTTCCTGTACCACTACTGAACCCACAATGCAGGAAATGTATCAGTGGGCTAGGTGCTATGTGGATGATTCTATCAAGGGGGTTGTTAAGCTTTTGAATGAGAGATTGCCGGGACCCTCCCAGACTCGTATTGGAGGTCACCGCACCAAGCGAGAGACCCACAGTTTTTTCGGTGGGCTCATCATCCTCGGACGAGGAGGAATTAAACATGTTTTTTCCCTCCAGAAAAAACTCAAAAGCTTTTGAAGTCCATCCGGTCGGGGGACTAGGATGTTGATGTTGGGGAGCCCGCCGATCCCGCTGTTCGGGCACAGCGTGTCTTCAAGGCGGATGAGACCCTCCGTTCAGTCATGCGTACTGAATGGAAAAAAAAACGGAGAAAAGACCAGTCCTGACTCGCAAATTCAAAATGATGTTTCCAATGGCGAAACCCTTGATTGAATCGTGGGGTTCCATTTCCAGGGTTGACATGGCCATAGCCAAGTTGTCTAGACGCACTCCAGTACCTGCTGATGATGGGTCGAGTCTGCAAGACCCTCTTGATAGGAGGCCGGAGTGCACATTAAGATGAGGCTATTCAGCCGCTGCAGCTTCAGCATCTACTGCTATAGCAGCATCTGAAGTGTCGTCCTTCCTGAGGAGTAAGCTAAATCAGATCCAGACCGACGTGGACCAAAGTGTATCCCGTGATGACATCCTGGCTGCCTTCAAGACGGTGAATCTGGCCATGGACTTTCTATGCGATACATCGCAAGTGCAGTTAAAACTAGCAGCCAAGACCATGGGCCTAGTCTCTGCAGACCATAGACCTTTATGGCTGAAACCATGGAAGGCAGATAATGCCTCAAAATACAATTTATGTGGGCTTCGCTTTCAGCCTGCCAAACAGAGGATTCTAGAATCCTACATTGAGGACTATGTTTCAAAGGGGGCTCTGAAGGAAGTTGCGGCAGGGGAGCAGGGCCTAGGGATCTATTCTCCAGTGTTTCTGGTTACCAAAAAGACAGGCGATCTCCGGATGATAATCGATTTGAGATATCTCAATCGATTCATAAGAAGGCCAAGGTTTCGCATGGAAACCATAAGGTCAGTCAGCCACATCCTCAAGCTCGGAGATGTGATGGCCACTCTGGATCTCAGGGATGCTTACCTCCATATCCTGATCCATCCCGCGTCTCGTAAATATCTCAGGATCGCGGTCCAGATTTCCGGGGTTCTCAGGCATTTTCAGTTTGCCGCCCTCCCCTTTGGAATCTCATCCGCCCCTCTTATCGTCACCAAGGTGGTGGTAGCGGTGGTGGCAGCACTGAGACTTCAAGGACTGACCATTGTCCCTTACCTGGACCACTGGCTCCTTTTGGTGGCCACCGTACCAGTTCTGACCCACCATCTTCATCTGGCAATTTCCTTTCTGCTCCGCCTAGGGTGGATCATCAACTGGCAGAAATCGAGTGTGAGCCCTTCAACTTCAATACAATATCTAGGTTTCATAATCGACTCTGTGGAGATGTCTCTTCAGCTGACACCAGAGAGGAAGTCCCGGGTACAAGACCTGGCAAGGTTCTTATCGGTACCACGACGAGTATCCATTCGGACTCTCGTGAAGATGCTGGGGCTCATGTCAGCGGCTGCAGATGCAGTCCCTTGGACATTATGGCACCTCCGCCCTCTTCAAACAGAAGTTTTGAACAGGTGGTTCCATCTCCCTGAAGGGAAGTCTATGACCCAACTAGCTTGGCTCATATTGACTACAGGTGCGTCCCTAGTAGGCTGGGGCACTCATCTAGACGGTTCCATAGTTCGGGGAACTTGGTCTTTCATGGAGCAGCGTCTCTTCTCCAATCTCCGAGAGATGCAAGCTATCCGGCTAGCCCTCCTTCACTTTGCCCCTCAGAGCGGTGAAAGTACAGTCAGACAATATGACTGCAGTTCTTTACATAAACAAACAGGGAGGTACAAGATTCCTACCCCTTCTTTCAGAGATTGGGATAATTCTACGGTGGGCGGAGTTGAACCTATCCCATCTATCTGCAACCCACATTCGGGGGTCCCTCAACATGATTGCAGATCGTTTAAGTCACGGATTACCAACCCTGGAGTGGTCTCTGCACCCAGAGATCTTCAAGTAGATAGTCCTAAGATGGGGATTACCGGAGGTGGATCTCATGGCAACCAGGTTCAACGCCAAGGTACGGAGGTTCTGCTCTCTATACAGGGAGGACAACCCCCTGGTGATAGATGCTTGTCGATACCATGGAGGTTTAGGCTGGCTTATATCTTCCCTCCCTTTTTCCATGATACCGAGGGTATTGATGAAGATCCGTCAGGATCAGGCCTCGGTAATAGCCATCATTCCGTTCTGGCCCAAGAGATCCTGGTTTACCCAGCTCATTCAGATGAGTCAGGGACAATACTGGAGACTCCCCCCGGAGCAGACCCTGGTGTTGTGGGACACACATCTCTGCCCAGATTTGCACAGATTCAACTTAACAGCCTGGAGGTTGATCAGTCCCTTCCCAGATTAGAAGGGCTCTCTGAGGCGGTCCTGAGAACGTTATCACATTCAAGAGCGGAATCCACTAAGAAGGCCTACTCCAGAGTGTTGAGAATCTTCACCTCTTGGTGTGATTCTAACCAGGTGGCGTCTGCAGATCCGCCTCTTTCAGCGATATTACAGTTTCTTCAGAATGGACTAGACAAGGGCCTTGCTCCGGCCACTTTGAAGGTGCAGGTTTTTGCCATCTCGGCCTGTTTAAACAGGCCATATTCTCAGGATCCGCTCATCAAACGCTTTCTTAAAGGAGCCGAGAGATTGAAGCCTTCAATACTGAGACCGATTCCTCAGTGGGATCTTTCAGTAGTGCTCAATGGGTTAGCATCTCCTCCCTTTGAGCCATTGGAGGAGGTCGGGTTCAAGTTTGCCACCTTAAAAACTGTCTTACTGCTAGCTGTGACTTCAGCTAAGAGGGTTTCGGAGTTACAAGCCTTCGCGGCTCTGCAGCCATATATCACCTTTTTGCAGGACCGGGTTCTCCTTAAATTCTTACCCTACTTCAGACCTAAGGTGTTATCTTTTCAGAATGTTAACCAGGTAATTTCTTTACCAGTTTTATTCTCTTCCGCCTCCTCCGATGTTCCTGTCAGACATCCTCTGGACATTTCGAGATGCCTCCAGACCTATGTGGATAGGTCCAGGGAGTTCAGGATTGATAAGAATCTCTTCATCCTGTTTGCCGGTAAATCTAAAGGCCGCAAAGCGTCTAAGGTTTCCATTAGTCGCTGGATCAGAGAAGCCATTAGGGAGTCTTTTCTGTCTCAATCTCTGGGCCTTCAAGAGTTCGTTAAGGCCCATTCTACTAGGGCCGTTTCAACCTCAGTGGCAGAAAGAAATCAGCTTCCCTTAGAGTTAATCTGCAAATCGGCTACCTGGAGCTCTGAATCGACCTTTATATCGCACTACAGAGTCGGTGCTAAGTTTGTGGAGTTGTCGGCCTTTGGGCAGACTATCCTTGATTCCTGCCAGATAGGAAGGCCCTCCCTAGGGGTTCTTCTTGTTATTCCCCCATCTGTGCTGCTGGTAGGACGTAAGGGAATCGTTAATTTCTAACGATAATTTGTTTTCCCTTAGTCCTAACAGCAGCACACAAATTTCCCACCCTAAGTACGTATGCTTGCTGAAAACACGGTGTCTGGGGGGTAGTTCCCTCCTTTTGAGGGAGTGGGAACTTTATTATTGGTTCTTGGGCTCATTAAAAATTCTGCCGGTCCTACCAGTCCACAGGGGGCAGTTAACCCCATCTCCATCTGTGCTGCTGTTAGGAAAACAAATTATCGTTAGAAATTAACGATTTTTTACAGTTTATTATTTTTACTTTTTTACGGTGTTCACCTGAGGGGTTAAGTCATGTGATATTGTTATATAGCAGGTTGTTACGGATGTGGCTATACCTGATATGTATACTGTGTTTTTAATTTGTATTACACAATAAAAGCATTTTTGAAACAAAAAAATTATGTTTTAGTGTCATCATATTCTGAAAGCTATATATATATATATATATATATATAGAGAGAGATATATATATATATATATATATATATATATAGATATAGATATAGAAACAAAATGCGGGTCTCAGCAGCACAAGACAAAAAAACGGTGCACGTCCTCACAGCCGTGGGCTCAGGCGGCTATATATAGATAAGCATCAAAAGGATAAGGCAGCACTCCAGGTAAAGTGAAAAAAGGTGGATCTTTATTCCCTCTGACCTTTTTTCACTTTACCTGGAGTGCTGCCTTATCCTTTTGATGTATGTATATATATATATATATATATATTTTTTTTTTTTTTTTTTTTTGGGGGGATGAGATGACGGTTTGATTGGTACTATTTTGGGGTGCGTATGACTTTTTGATTGCTTTGGTATTATACTTTTTGTGATGTAACTTTTTGATACAGTTTTTTTTTTTTTTTTTTTTTACGGTGTTCATCTGAGGGGTTAGGTCATGTGATAGTTTTATACAGCAGGTTGTTATCGACATGGAAATGCCTAATATGTAAACTTTTTTTTTTCACTATTAACACAATAAAAGCATTTTTGAAACAAAAAAAATCATTTCTTAGTGTCTCCATATTCTGAGAGCCATATTTTTGTTGCCCAATTGTTTTATGTAGGGGCTAATTTTTTGTGGGATGAGGTGACAGTTTGATTGGTACTATTTTGGGGGCATATGCCTTTTTGATCCTTTGGTGTTGCAATTTTTGTGATGTAGGGTGACATAAAATAGTTGTTTTAGCACAGTTTTCATTTAATTTTTTCTACGGCATTCAGGTGAGGGAGTGGATCCTGTGATATTTTTATAGAGCCCGTCGTTAAGGACACGGCAATACCCAATATGTCTGTTTTTTTTTTTTACAATTTTACGTGTTTTATTTTGGGAAAGGGGCCTTTCTTTTTTTTTATTTGAAACTATTTTTTATTATAAAAAACACTTTTTTTTTCCTTTTTATTTTTTTCCCACTATGGGACTTCAACTTCTGGGGTCTGATCCCCTCTGCAATGCAGTACAATACAACCTGTATTGTAATGCATCGGCTTTCAGCTTTTATTCTGACAGTCTGCCCGTGACACCCAGCCTAAGGGCTGGATCTCACAGACTTCCGTAGAAGTCAAGTCCCGATGCCTATGGAAGGCATCGGGCTGCCTTCTCTGCCATCGGGTCCCCATCACTGCAGTGCGGGGACCCGATGGAGATGTGGAGGGTACCTGTACCCTCCGCAAACCCTCTGCATGCCGCGGTTGGTGTTGGCAGTGGCATACAAGGGGTTAATAAGCCTATGTCGGCATATGTGTAATGCCCCAGAGTGGCATTACCACTCCTACACTCTGCTTCTATCTGTGTATACTATTCTCATGTCATCTTGTGTATTTATTTCAGGTCCACTACACTGTGCATTCCTAATAATGTTTGCAACTGTTATGTTCTAATGTAATATGCCTGGTTCACCAGGAGGTGGCAGAAAACACAGCAGAGCTACAGTTAGGTAGAATGGAGCTTTCCATTCCATTCTAACCCCCCTCTGTGGAGGAGTGGGCAAGTCCCATTTCCTGCAGGAAGGGTGGGGACCAGTTTTAGTAAGGTCTAGCTTACCCCCTGCTAGGGGAGAGTTCCAGCTTACCCCCTGGAAAGGGAAAGTTCCAGCTTACCCCCTGGCAAGGGAGAGTGTGCTGGGCACGTCCCCGCTGGATGTGCCCAAGTCAAGCCAAGACAGCCAGAGTACCCTCTGCTCTGCTGGACATGGAGACCAAAGCTTGAAGCCTCAGGAGCCAGGAGGAGTGTTCTCTGGCCAAACTTAGAGTCAGACTACCAAGCGTTGTGCAGCATAAAGAAGAAGAAAAGTTATACAGCCAGCTTGTCAGGACTGCAAAGCCAGAGAGCAACAGATGTAGCATCGACAAGTTTGCCTTACAGAGTTTTAATGCTAAAGCCTGCTGGGACCAAGATAAAGCTTGAAAATTGCTTCTGATAAAAATTTACCAAAGTAAAGCTGCTTTTCAACTGCATCTTAAGGTCTGGACTCAAGATATTCTTTTATCCCTCAATTATTCACCCCTATTTGTCTGCTTCGGAGTCAACGCCTGGGGTCCAGCCGTATCCAGGTAGGAACACCGTGACACTTACACATAAGGGGACGTTTTAGGCCACCCTATACTACTCGGCTATTACTACCCCTGGGTACTCTATCCCTCTCTGTCCACCCAGTAGGGCATATGCAGCAGGGGCCAGGCTGTCAATGACTGCCGGGTCCGTGCCGCTGATCAGGCAGGCACAGCTCCTGCACCTGGCCGATCAGCCCGCCGTACATGTACGCCGCTGGTCCTTAAGTCACGTCCACCAGCGCCATACATGTACGGCAGGGGTCCTTAAAAGGTTAATTAGAGATGAGCGAAGTTATGAAAAATTAGATTCGGCTGGTTCACTGAATTTCACTAAGAAATTCTATTTGTGATAAATTACTTTGCATCGCCCCTCATCATCGGCATCTGAGACTACAAATTAGGCCTTTCAAGGATTAATCAGGGTAAAAATAAAATGCTCAACTTACCCATTTGCTCACATAGAGGCTGTCCAGCCCCAACTTGATTGAAGACATCGGGCGAACCTGCCAGTTTCGCACAGTTTCTGCAATCAAGATGGCCGCAACTGTCTCTTTGCGTGCAAATGGATGAGGTAAGTATGTATTTTTTTTTCTGCCATTTTAGAAAAAAATTATTCCTTACTATAAAGTGCAAGGAAATTGGTCTTCGCAGCAAATCAATTTTTTTCTGAAATTCGGATCAAAGTCAATTAGTTTGGCTTCAATTCGCTCAACACTAGTGTTCATCATTAACCCCTTCACGACCGCAATCCTTCTATATACGTGATAGCTGCACATACCCCGTGCAGCTACCACGTGTATAGACGTCATGGCAGTTCTTTAATCCAAGCGCTGTGGAGGCTCCAGTCCTAGTCTGTGAAGGCTCCAGTCCTAGTTTTGGCTCAGAATCACTGATGGAATCACTGACCAAACACTAACATGTGAATGATGCATTACTCATATCCCTCTGTCTATATAACCCCCAATAGTACAACCAGTCTTTTGGGAATTTATTTTTTAGATGGTTTTTAGGAATCCACAAAGCAAAAAACATGTTACAGCACTTACAAGCTGCATCAACTCTTTTTTTTTTTTTTTTTTTTATCAGATCGTATTTATTATGTTTTAACAATGAAAAAGTTAACATTACATTAACAAGTATCCCCTACCTTCCCTTCCCCAACACTCCATTCCTTATCCAAAACTTTGCGGTCACAGGTAAGTCCTTAGAGGAGGAATAAAGAAAGTTCTTCCAATGTCTTCTAAGTTCACATTCCTACAAGAATGCCAGTACAGTTCCTCACAATGGATCCACGGATCTTCATCAGTTCCTCACTCACACAATTCTGTCACACACTTAAAGGGAACCTGTCATGTGGATATTGGATTATAATCTAACTAATTATATACAATCATTAACTACTAAAAAGTACCTTAGATGTATTCACTTACTGGTGTGACAGATGGTTACCTCATAATATACACACAAAGATGCCGCATGCCGCATGCTAATGAGCTGTTTCGAGTCCGGCGTGAGGTCATCGAGTCCAGTGTATATTTAATTCAAAGCTATAGCCACTCCCCTGCCCATCTGCTGCTGATTCCTATGGAAACAAACTGTCACTCAGCAGCAGGTGGGCGGGGAGAGTCAGGAGCTCATGAATATTCATGACTCATCATTATCAGCTGGAGCTTTTCAATACAAGATGTTGGCAGATTGACTGGGTCAATTAAAGAAAGTGATTGTTAGGACACCATAAAACTGGTGACAGGTTCCCTTTAAACTATCTGTTCTATGCTCAACCCATCATGAACCTTGACTACTATACATGTGTGTTCCGACGAATCAGTTGAATCCACAAATCCCTCGAATCCTGCTGGATCCGTGTAATTAAATACCAATGTAACTTACGGGATTCGAATCCGACGAATAGACGTCGCATCTCCATCTGTATCGCTGTCCTCAGGACAGCGATACAGATGCCTGGGGCAGGGGAGGGAGAGGCGTGTCCCTTCCCCTTCCTCAGATAGGCTGCCGGCCTAGTGCCTGCAGTCTATCAGAGGCTGGCACAGGCGGCGCGATGACATCATCGCGCTTCCTGAGCCGCACAGAGCGGGACACAGGCCGGAAGAGCCCTGCATCGCATCACTGACATGACATCGCTGACATGAAGGCAAGTGTTTTTTTGTTTTTTTTTTATGTACAATAGTTTTACTGGCACATTAGGGGGGGTTCTTATTACTGGCACATGATGGGGGGCTCTTATTACTGGCACATGATGGGGGGCTCTTATTACTGGCACTTATGGGGGCACTATGGGGACATTAGCTCAACTGGGGGCATTACAAGGGGGTATTTTGCATTGTCACATTATAAAGAGAATTATTTCTACTAGGGTGGGCATAATGGTGGGCTTTATTACTCCCGCATGATATGACCCCCTAGTAGCAGCACCAGCCTCTCCCTGTTCTGCTATCCCTCTGCCCCTCCAAATCCTAGTTTTACTAGTATATCTATTTTACTAACTAGTTCTTGGATGAGTGTACATGCAATCCAATGAAATGCTATCAATTTCCTTGCTTGATATAGAATACGCATTACAGCTTTTTTTTAGCTCAAGGGTTACAGCCAATGTCCTAGTATGACCCAGTACACATATCAAAGGTGACAATTCAACATTAATATTAAACACACTGTTTATTAATTTAATGACCTCTATCCAATACCTTCTTAATCTCCGGCAGTTCCACATTAAATGTATCAGATCAGCAGAATGTGTTCCGCATCTCAGACATTTATCATTTGCCCGGTGTCCCATTTTATTTAATAAGACAGGGGTTCGATATACTCTGTGTATCAGTAACAATTGTGAAACTCTTTGAGCCTCACTCACCGCCACCACAGGAAAATCTTCCAACACCTCCTCACATTGTTCCTCTGTTATTTCAGCAATATCCTGTTTCCATTTCCCATATAAGGGTAGTGGGTTCTTTTTATGTATTGCCTCCATAAGGCTCAAATAATGGAGCGAAATCACTCCTTTTGTATCCCCTTGAGAGGCCGCTAGATCTATAATCATATGTTTGTCTGTGGGTAATATTTTCCCTCCCCCCCATCCCTTGGTGTCTTACCTGTAAGTAAATATAAAATAAAGACTTAGGCAATCCAAACTCTTGTTGTAGTTTATCAAATGTTTTAAGGGATTTTTCTTCAAATAGCCAACATAGTCGGTTAAGTCCATATTTACCCCATGCTTTAACATTTGTTACTTTATGTAGTTCTTTTACAGGTAGTTAGGGCAGATTGGGGTGAATTGTGTATATCCTTTGATCCAACTAATTCCTTAGTTTTCCACCATACTGTATGCATAGTGCATAATAATCTGTACTGCCATCCTTTTTCAAAGAATGTACCATCCTCTAGAGCTGACATTATACATTTTTTATTAATAATATATTGCACTTTCCTGCCGTGTTGATCTTATCCGCTTCTCCCTAGCCCCTAAGATGCTGCATTTGGGCTGCAGTAGTACATCCACGGATGCGGGACACTTAGCCCTCCTTGCGTTTTAGATTTACACAGAGTAGTAAGCTTTATGAGGGGTGTTCCTTTCTTCCAAATAAGGTTTCTAAATATTGCATTAATGGTATAGAATAACCTCAATGGTATCCATATCGGGGCATTGTGTAATATCTACAGGAGTTGAGGCATAAAAATCATTTTTAGAAGATTAGTGCGACCAGCAAGTGTTATAGAAAGTTTGGTCCACACCTGAACTTTCTTTATAAATTTGTCTAGTAGTGGTAATACATTTAAGCTACAAAGTCTTGACTATTCTTTGATATCATGATGCCTAAGTATTTGAAGGATGACACTACTTGTAGACCCGCTGTAGAATGCGGATTTATTTGAGCATTCCCACCCAAAGGCATTAGTACTGATTTTGTCCAATTAATGGTTCACCCAGACAGTGTCCCAAAAGCGTAAATAATTGTCATAGCTGCTGTAAGAGAAGAAGCCCAATCATCTAAAAATAACAAGAGATCGTCTGCATAAAGAGCAACTTTTTCCGTTACCGAACCATAGTGAAAACCTTTCACTGTATCTGCCTTCCTTAGGGCTTCTGCCAATGACTCCACCGCTAATGCAAACAGTGGTGAAAAGGGGCACCCCTGTCTATTTCCTCTATGTAGTCTAAACTAGTCTGAGAGCCTCCCATTCACCTGGATTTTGGCCGTAGGGCATGCATATAGTATTTGAATCCTTTTAACGAATTCTGGCCCAAATCCCATTTCTTTAAGTACCAATAGTAGATATTGCCATTCAACACTGTCGAATGCATTGGCCGCATCCAAGGATGCGACCGCCGCGTTCAAGGCAAGCTCCTGGCCCACCTGAATATTCAAGTACAATCTCCTAATATTCACTGCTGTCGACATATTAGATATGAAACCCGCTGTCACGAGGGTATCGAGAACCACGCCTGACTCCGTTATACCCAGGGTCAGGAAGTTGCAGCGGTTGGCTGCACGCTCTATTTAAGATAGGGCTGTTTTCCTTATGGTAGCTTTCTGGGTTTGCTTTGCACACCCTTTTGGCTCACTCAGGGATCCGTAGCTCCTTCTCCTCAGCTGTTCCTTGTCCAGCACTCCCAAACCTCCTTATATTCCTCTCTCACACTTCTCTGGTTGCCAGAGATAGATCTTCCTGCCTGGACATCTATTCTGACCCACTGGAGCTGTGTTGCTGCGTTCTCTGATTGTTGATTCAGAACGCTACCCTCCGGATCCCTGTTGGACCTTTGTGGACTGCTGTGGTCGCCCACCTGGGTGTATGTGTTTGTCTGTATTTGTCTGTCCTCTCCCTAGTGTTTCCTTCTTAGTGCAGTGGTGCGGACTAGCGATCCCACCGGCCCGTTCACTATCTAGGGCTCATTTCAGGGAAAGCCAGGGTTTAGGCACGGGTGAGGAACCCGTCTAGGGACGTCAGGGCAGTCAGGTGCCAGCCGCAAGGTGAGTTAAGGGTCACCACCTTTCCCTCTCCCTTGGACAGGGCTTTCCCTGTTTTCCTCCCTGTGCGTGACGTCGGTCATTACACCCGCATGATCAGAGTGAACCAAGGATGTGATCACTGAGTTCACGCGATTAGCCAATATTTTTGCAAGTATTTTAACATCTACTTGTAATAAGGAGATGGGGCGATATGATTCAGCTTCTCGAGAGTCTTTGTCTGGTTTTGGAATGACCACTATGATTGCCTCATTCATGGTTGCTGGGAGTTTGCCTTGCATTTGAGCTTCCTTATATACCTCTAATAACTGGGGCAGTAGCACCGAAGCACAGGTTTTATAAATCTCAACTGGTAGGCAGTCTGTCCCAGGTGCTTTATTATTAGACATGTCTCCCAATGCTGTTTCTATTTTCTTGAGGGAAATTGTAGCTTCTAATAGGGATTTCTGCTCCTGATCAAGAACAGGAAGGTTTAGTGGCTTAAGAAACCCTTTAATCTGTATCTCCGAGGCCTTACTTTTGGGAGGGTATAATTTTTAATAAAATGAATGCATAATCTGTACTATATGTTCTGGTGAAGTACATGCATTCCCCTCAGAATTGTGTAGAGCTGCTATGAAGTTGGATTAATGTTGGGCTTTGGTTATTAGGGCCAATAATCTTCCCGCTTTTTTTCCCCTCCTCACAGTATTTTTGTTTTTGGAAGAATCTCTTATTTTGCGCATTCAAAAGTAATCTGTCATTTAGTGTTCATTGAGCCTCTTTCCACCTATTCACATCTTCCAAAGACGGATGTACAACATAGTTAACCTCCATCTCCGCCACTTCTTGTGTCAGTTTCCACACTATCTCTCTAGTTTCATTTTTCTTCCCATTAACCTTTGCCACCAATATACCTCTCAAAAAGGCTTTCATCGCGTCTCATACAATTAGTCTGGAGGCTGTGGGCAAATTATAATAAAAAAATAATAATTTAATTGCTCTTTGATATCTGACACATCCGGTAAGATATGTAACCAATATGGATTAAATTTCCAGCATGTACCCCTCGTCACTGATCGAGGTAGTATATTGATAACTGTTAGTATCGGAGAATGGTCGGATATTCGTCTTGGAAGGTATTCAATAGTTTTAAGCAATTGTCCCAATTCTTCATTTCCTAGAACTAAATCAATTCTGGACAATGAGTCATATGTGCTAGAGTGACATGAATAATGTTTTCCATCTGGATTTTTTCAGTCTCCAGAAATCAAAGATTGAAGCCTCATGCAGTAATCTGCCAAAGGGAGCAATTTCACTATCACGTGAGTGGCCCTACTGAGTCTGTCCACTGCTGGACATATCACGTTATTAAAATCCCCTAGAAGTATCCTGAGAATATGTGGTATCTCAGCAATAAGAGAGAGCATCTTTTTTATCACTAATGGTGAATAGGGCGGGGGAATATAAATTTCTATGATAGTGCATAGTGGCAAACAGGGTTCTCCGCATCAATCTTTTTATCTATACATACAAATGGTATATTTCTATGAATAAGAATGCTCACCCCTCTGGCGTATGCTTAGTAAGTAGCATGGAAACTGTGCCCAGGCCACTGGGGGCTAAGTAGATGAGTTTCACCTGACATTAAATGGGTTTCTTGTAAGCAGAAAATTAAAGGTTGATATTGTTTTATCTCTTCTAGAACCGCTTTTCTTTTGTTGGCATCCTTAATCCCTCTAACATTCCAACTCAGGAACTTCACTGAACTAGCCATAATCATCGTTGGATTGGAACTTGATGAACAAAGTGTACCTCTTTAGAACCCCCAGGAACTTGACCGCAATACCTAGAACAACCCAAAACTTTCCCATTAAAACAGAATTGCCCAACTGAGGGTTGCTAGCCGCTCCGACAAGTCCCCGCAAACAACTCCAACAATAGGACCTCGGGTTCAACTAGAGAAACCTGTCGGGGCCACTAGTCCCTGAAATTAGGTAAGTAGCCCAAGTGGGTGGTGACAATTAAACAATGCAAGTGTGGAACAGTAAGTGATACTCAATAATATTCAATAACAGTAATAGCAATGGTTGAGTACTATCACTTGCTTTAACCTAACACCTTGGGCTGATTGTGTGCGATATTGACCCATAGCTATCAAAAATCTCTTTTGTGGACTCTCTGTATCCCTCAATTCAAAGGAAAACAACATATTTTGGCAAATCTATCCACATATCGTGAGAACCTTAAATATTACCCACTCATGCATTCACTCCTTTTCCGTATACTTATATGTCCCGTGATAGATAAAGATGAAGATGGTTCAATCCCCTTCTGCTCTGGGCTCAGCTGCACGTATCCGATGTTCATGATGGTCAAGCCATCTCAATGCTTCTCTTGGATTTTTGAAAAAGGTTGTATTCCCCAACGCAGCTACTCTCAATTTTGCTGGGTAAATCGTTGAATAGGAAATGCCAAGTTCTCTCAAGCGACGCTTAATATCCAAGAATCTCGCTCTTCTTTTTTGAATCTCTAGAGAGTAATCAGGGAATAGTGATACTTTGTGGCCATTAATGGACATGTCCGGCATTTCTTAGGCTTTTCTAAGGATAATATCCCTGTCTCTGTAGTGTAATATCTTCATAAGTACAGGTCTAGATGGGGCCCCTGGTGGTAACGGGTGCGTAGGGACCTGGTGAGCTCTTTCAATTGCAAAGAGTAGAGTCAATGGGCCAGATTTATCATTACTCTGACAGCTCACTCCACTTTCACATATGGCTAAAGTCAGTTTTAGCCAAGTCAGATTTTTGATCAGCCCTTTAAGACTGTAATAAATGTGGTTTGATGGTAGTAGTTTATCTGTCAGTAAGCAGCTTTACAAAACTCACACATCTTTACGACAAAGTCGCACGTCTTTACAAAAAAGTTGCATGTTCTATTAAAAAGTCTCATAAGATAAGCATGGTCCTCACTGGAGTGAAATTGCAACTTTTTTTGTGACTTTTTAAATAGTCGCAATAGTAAATCTGTCTAGAGATTCATTTACATAAGAAAACACACCCACTTTCAGAAAACTGGTGAGCATAGTGCAGAGCAGAAAAAGTCGCAAATTTTTGCGCAGTTTAAGCGATTGCGCAAAAATTAGCAACTTTTTCACTCCATTATTCTGACTTGAGCTAATGATAAAAGTGGCCCAATGTCTCTATTCCAAACTGATCTTTCACCCATTTCTCAAAGAATTCAGTAGGATTCATCCCTTCCGCTTTTTCAGGAGCTCCCACTAGTCTGACATTATTTCTAATCAGACGATTTTCCAAATCATCCTGTTTGGCCATAATCATGTCCAATTTATGTGCGTGCTCACTTGTCTCTCTTCTGAGGGCTGACAGGGTGTCCTCCAAATCCCCCATGCGGCCTTCCAGAGCGGTTGTACATTCCGCTAACCTCTTCAAATCATGTCGCACTATGAACACATCCTCCTAAATAGTTCCCACTTGCGTCGTGAGTACATTCAGCGACTTGCCGCATTTAGTTATGGCTCTTAGCACATCTTTAAGAGTTGGTTCTTCCAGATCTAGAGCCACCTCTGGGACCTCTGACTCCATATCTGCACCACAGGATTGCAGGGGATCATACCTGTTAGAAGTGCATATATATTCTGTTCTGATTTCAGATTCTTCTCCGTCCGACTCTGGGCCCTTCATCAGTGGTGGTCGATGCCGATCATGACGGGCCTCTTTAGCATGGGGTGAAGCAGAGTTCCGGGCATATATGCCAAGTTTGGCCGCAGCCTCGTGCTGTAAGTCTCCTGCGTGCTCCCGGCGCCTCGGAGTGTCAGGTCCGGCGCCATCTTGGATTTCTCTGTTGGCTACTCTTACCCCTCTCCAACAGGTCATCTCGACACCACAACTAAACTTTTCAGGTACCAGGGTGTAATCTGTGTGTTCCGGATTGCATACAAGGTCTAGCAACATAACATTTCGGGTCTATTCAGGATAATATACCGATAGTGTGTAAGAGCTCAACTGGCCTGCGTCCGCGCACATGCTCGGCTAGCCACGTCCCTCCAACTGCATTAACTCTAAACTGTCTCCCAACTTGTGTTATGATAAATAAGTCTCTTTTCTTTTTTTTTAATACAACTAATGGCTATGAACACTTTTAGGACATTTTCCTCTTTTTTATGCTGACATACATGAATTTTGGCTAAAATTGTTTCAAGCATGTATTTTTTGCAGCCTGCATGTTAGAGATGAGCGAAGTTTGGAAATATTAAATTCCGCAGCTTCGCCGAAGTTTGACAAGAAATGTCGACTTGTTACGAATAAATTCATCGCGAATCACTATGTTAAGACCCCATTGTCATACTCTGCCGCTGCCAATATAATGAGTATAATGAAAGATGGGCTGTGGAAAAAACAACATCTCTATATGACCACAGGCATCCCATGGTTTAGACCAAAGAATTTTTCTTGCCCCGATATTGCTCCTTAATTGTATATGGTATTTATCAAAACTGGACGATAATGAAAGAATAGTCTGATCTCTGTTGTTGACGCACGGTGTGTCAGAGCATGTGCAATGGGCAGTCTCTCCCCAGGGCCCTACTATAAATCGCACGAACCAGGTCATGGGAACATGACGCCTAATGCCTATTGGGTGAAGTGAACGCATTGCACCCACGCTGAATCCTGACCCATTTATTTCTATAGGGGTGTGCGCATAAGCAGTGATTTTCACGCATCACTTGTGTGTTGCGTGAAAATCGCAGCATGCTCTATATAGTGTGTGTTTTTCACGTAACGCAGGCCCCATAGAAGTGAATGGGGCTGCGTGAAAATTTCAAGCATCCGCAAGCAAGTGCGGATGCGGTGCAATTTTCACACATGGTTGCTAGGTGACGATCAGGATGTGGACCCAATCTTTATTATTTTCTCTTATAACATGGTTATAAGGGAACATAATAGCATTCTTTTTTTTTTTTTATTAAATTTTATTTGTTGTGATACAAAAACTTAAATACATATTACATAATTAACATTCTAAAATCCATAAGTCCGCCAATTCTAATCTGTGAACGTGGTTGACAATAATTTCATACGAATATACATAATAGTGTCGACATTTGAACCTTCACATTCTACATCTATAGAATAAATGCTGAAAAGCCGGACAGATAGCATTTTCCCCGTCTCTTCCCACCAAGAGATAACCGACCAGGTCTTTATAGCCATTCTGCAGAAAAGTGTGTACCCGCTCAGTATATTTAATAGGTAATCGGATTCCAGTACAGTGAAGAAATCAGAAAAACCTGCCTCCTTCACCACTTTACTGCAGAAAGGACTATTTTCCCAGTCACTAAAAAGGCAGAGTTGGGAGGCCACAAAATAACCCCTAAAATATGGGAGATTAAGAACTCCCCGCCTATAAGGCATGGAGAAATAAAGTGCCTTCAGTCTCACACGCTTCCTCCCCCATAGTAAGTCATTAAGCATCCGCTCTATCAATCTGAAATGCTTGTCTGTAATCCATATAGGCGAGTTGCGCAGGACATAAAGAACCTGGGGCAGCACTACCATTTTTATTAATGAAATTCTATCCACTCTTGCTTGCAGAATTTTCTGCCATATCTTAATTTTTGCTCTCAACTTCAGCAAGGGGAACAGGTTAAGCTGTAGATATTCCTGAGGTTTGGCGGAAATTATTATCCCCAGGTACTTTATTGAATCAGAGATCGTTATCTGATTATTTAATTCGCCTCGCAGCTCGTCTATCGGGAGAAGTACGGTCTTCTCCCAATTGATCTCAAGTCCGGATATGTCGGAAAAGTGACCGACCAGATCCATTATGAGAGGGAGGGTGGTATTTGTTTGATGAATAAAAACCAGAATGTCATCTGCGTAGAGGGACACACGGTCATGCTTCCCCATTATGCCAAAACCGGCCACCTCCGGATCATGTCGTATCATGGCCGCTAAGGGTTCGATATAAATATTAAATAAAAGGGGAGAAAGGGGACAGCCTTGGCGGGTGCCTCTTCCCAGAATAAAGCTCTCTGTCATCAAATCATTGATCCTAATCCTGGCGACTGGAGTTGTAGAGTAGCCGGACCATTGCCATAAATTTTGGGCCAAAGCCCATTTTTTTCATTACCTCCCAAAGAAAAATCCACTCCACCCTGTCGAAGGCTTTAGTAGCATCCAACGACAGGATGGAGCGGGCGCCGCGCCCCGGGGATTGAATATTCATAAATAGCCTATGCAAATTGTGATGGGTGCCCCTGTTTGGCATAAAGCCGCTTTGATCCGGATGAATAATCGTAGGGATAACCCGCGAGAGCCTCCTAGCAAGGACTTTTGATAGTAACTTAGCGTCTGTGTTTAATAGGGAGATTGGTCTATAGGAGCTCAATTCAGCCGGATCTTTATCCTTTTTTAGAATTAGAACAATAAGGGCCTCCATCATAGAGTGTGGTAATCTCCCTCCCTGTGCTGCTTGGGAGAAAACCTCCAGCAGCTGGGGGAGGATCACCTCACTATGCTTGCGATAGACCTCATATGGAAGGCCGTCTGTTCCTGGCGGAAGATCTATATATCTGAGCAAAATATTGTAGAAAAATATTCCCAATTCCCTCTGGATCTGTTATGGTTTCGCCCTCTACATTACGAATTGAGATGATAGATTGTTTTTTCTTATCTTGTTGCGAAATTATTCTAGCTAGAAGCTTGCCCGGACGTCCAGACTCGATGAAATAATTGAGCCCCTTGAAGAATACCCTATGATTTGCTTTCTCTGTTACATATTTCTCCAAGGAGCAACTAGCCTTCTGCATCTCTTGCCTATTATGCTCAGTGGGATGGCTAGCGTATCGCTCAGCTGTGAGTGCAGCGATCTTACCCAGTTCCTCCTCTTTCTTCCTAAATGTTCTCTTTACTGCGGCAATCTCACTTATAAAGACCCCCCTCAAATATTCTTTCAAGGTATCCCATACTATGTTGATATTAGCAGAGGGAAGGTTAACCTCCCAAAAGGAGGATATCAGATTGTCTGCAGATTGTCCAGAATAGTGAGCCAGTATGGATTTAGCTTAAATCCCAGCCCCCTAGTATCCTTATTCTTCCCGCTGCGAACCTCAACCAGTAGGGGTGAATGGTCCGAAACTGTTCTTACTCCGTATCGCATCTTACAGATATTACTCAGATTGCTCTCATTAGTAAATGCTAGATCGATCCTAGACATTGCTCTGCCCCCCCTACTGACACAGGAGTATACTCTCTTTCCTCCACCAAGATGTTCCCATATATCCACCACTCCCACCTCAGAGCAGAATTGAGGCAGCGGGGAGTTACAAGGATACCTCCCCTTTTCCACATCAAGTGAAAATCTGTCTTTATGAGGATCAATGACCGCATTAAAATCCCCTATCAGGATTAAGCAGCATTCTGGTCTCTTTTCAGAAAAGAGCATTAACTGAAGCAGTGGGTACATTGAAAATGGCGGAGGTATGTAGAAAAAGGCTAGGATATAACTATCACCATTAAGCTTGCCATGCAAGAAAATAAATCTGCCCTGGGCATCTATATGAGATTTTATAAGGGTGAAATCTATGGAGTTATGAATAAGAACCGAAATACCCCTGGAGGAGCCACTAAAGGTAGAATGATACGATTGGGACTGCCATCCCGTTGTCAGGCGGGACAAGGTTTCCCTAGTTAGGTGAGTTTCTACTATACAGATAATTGCTGGAAGATATCTTTTTAATGCGTCCATAATCGCTTGCCTTTTAACTCTTTCCCCAAGTCCTCTGACGTTCCAAGCTACAATTCTAGTGGACATCTCTCACAAAAGAAAAAAAAAAAAAAAAGACCATTCCTGCACGGTGGGCCCCCCCCCCCCCACTCTCTTGATCCGCCCGAACTAGTCAGCGAACCTCTAACCTCCGGCCGTTCTCCCCCAACCTGGCCCCCCCTCCTATCCCTCCAATCATAGTGAAGCACAATTTCAGATGCCCATTTGATCCATCCAGTCTGATGCCTGTTGTGGTGACTCAAAAAAAAGGGAAGACCCGTTATGAATTACTCTTAATTTCGCTGGGTATTGTAAGGAGTATTTAACCTCCTTAGCCGCCAAGCGTTTCTTTATCTCTATAAAATTTCTTCTTCTTTCCTGAGTCTGCCGCGCAAAATCAGGAAAGAAGAGCAGTTTTGTACCCTGATATTCAATAGGTGTACATTCTCTTGCTCTCCTCAAGATACTATCTCTATCCGCGGACAGTAATAATTTAATTAAGACTGCACGCGGGGGTCTCCCTGGGATGGGTTTCCCTCCCGGAATTCGGTGGGCTCTTTCTATTTGAAACATAGAGGAAAAGTTATCGCTGCCAAAGCTGTTCATAAGCACATCTTTAAGTTGTTCCTCTAGATGACGGCCTTCAACTCCTTCTGGGAAACCGATTATACGAACGTTGTTGCGCCTTGATCTATTTTCTAAGTCCTCTATCTTGTTTTGAAGTGCTTGATTTTCTGAAGCAAGAAGCAAAGTTTTAGATTTTAATATGCCCATGTCAGTTTGCAGAGAGTCAACGGATTTTTCCATGCTATGGACTCGATCCCGAATCTTTACTAGATCTTCTCTTATTAATGAGATATCGCTCTGCACTGACCCCAATTGAGTGGACATTCCTTGCACTAAAGTGCCATTATTTTCCACAGCACTTAGAATTCTGTCCAAGACAGCTGGGTCGTATTCGGTTCGCATTTGTACAGAGAGGCTTTCCTCGCCTACCTCCTGATCCGCGTCCTCTAGACCATCCTGGGAGAGTTCATCGTTTTGGGAGGTTTTAGCGGATTTTTTCGTCTTAGCAGGGAGTTTGGTTTTAGCAGGATTTTTATCATTTAGAAAGGGCGACTTCAAAAACTTGTCGATTTTGTTCTCTGGGGTCTTTGCCCCAGGCTTAATTGCAGCGGAATCAACTGAGCGTAGTTTTGGGGCCATTCTCCCAAGATTTCCCCTTTTTTTTATTTATTTTTTTTCTGTTGCCTTTGTTTTTTTTTTTCTGTTGCCTTTTTTTTTTTTTCTGTTGCCTTTTTTTTTTTTTCTCTCTCTCCTTCCTTCCTCCTTTGATTTGCCACAGCTTTTTTCCCTGGTTGTTTTTTTTTTTTTTTTCTTTCCCCCCCCCTGCCTCCCCTATATCCTTTGTATTTCTTTTGATTCTTTTCACGCCGGCTGCCTTTTTTTTTTTTTTTTTGCGTAACGCAAAGTTTCGGCAATGAACTACACCCTCTTTGCTGCCATGTACACTACTAACCCCTCTCTTCACCAATAGCATAGAAATCAGCAGTACTGCAAGTGTAGACTGAATAAAATGGAATACTTATTTCTAACGTGACCAGAGTGTAATGTCCAGAGCCTTAGTCCCAGTGCACGCTGTGGCTAACGGAGGAGAGGGGCGACGGCAATATAAGGTATGACGGCAGCGAGATATCCGGCAGAGTGGCAGTCCAGCATTCGCAGAAAGCAGCAGGGTGAAACCAGGCGAGCAAGGCAGTTCGGCCACAGGGAGAGGAAGACGGCAGTCAGGGCAGCACCAGCAGAGCCCATCAATCAGAGCCAGTCAAGGGCCCAAGCAGAGCAGCCACAGCGAGGACGGCAGACAAGAAGCGCCGAATGGCAGACAGCAGGCAGAGAAGCGGGGCAGGCGAGGAGGCAAGGAAGCACGGCCGAGGGACAGAACACCCAGAGCAGGACGAAAGAAGCAGCAGCAGCACACGGCAGCAACAGGAGAAGCGATCGGCGGCCAGACCAGGTAAGATTCAGCGTCTCAGAGCACGAGTCTTGGCATCAGCTGTTTGGCTTCAGCTGGTCAGCATTAGCCTGGAGGGGAGAGACCAGCACTGGGGAGGATCGAGACGCGCTCCCTCACGTCATCCCGCCCCTCTCACTTCATGACTTAATACAGAATGCTAAGTTATTTAGGGATGGAGGGGTAAAAAAATAAAATATTTAAACTCACCCCATCCACTTGTTTGCGCTGCTTGGCTCGTCTTTTGTCTTCTTCTTTGATGATCTGGTAGGAAAAGGACCTTTGGTGATGTCACTGCGCTCATCCCATGGTCCATCACATGATCCATCATGTGATGGACCATATGATGAGCGCAGTGACGTCACCAAAGGTCCTTTTCCTCCCAAGTTATCAAAGAAGAAGAAAGAAGAGAAGCCGGGCTGCGCAAACAAGTGGATGAGGTGAGCCCTCTGGTTTCTCCTTCTTTTGCTAAATTCCCTGTTATTGGGATCTCTGTCTAGCAAATACAATCTGGCAACGGTGGCTGTAGTGTCCACTCTGAAAAGAAAAGGGGGTTAGTTAGCACCTCCCAATGTGTAGGTGCACACTGCCATGGCTAAAATCTGAGAAAAAAAGGAAATGCAACAACACCCTGCAAACCAGATAAAGTACAATAATGCCATAGTCACAAAATTATATTATAGTGCTAATGCTATGCTTATTTATAAAGTGAGATGCTTGGCAAAGTAGTAGTGTCGACTCTGGGGTGCATAGGTTGTCTTAACTTGTTTCCCCTCTGAAGGAGCAAGGTCTGGAATGCTTTAAGTTTAATGCTTTAATGCTGGGTTACCCTGCTGTCTTTCGCACTCACTCTAGCTTTGCAAATCCTCATCCTTTAGTTCTTGCTTGCTTTCATCTCCTGGAACTTGTGGAGGTGACGGGGCTCCAGGGCTTGGAGCTGGAGTCTGGAGGAAGAGAAGAGTACATGGAAGCGGCTCCCTAACTACTTACTCTTTACAGCTTGACTGACTGGAATCTTTTGGAATTAGGGGGTGGAGCCAGCTCACATCCTAAGCTCCAGAGAGGACTGTGTTAGGATTGTTAAAGGGAACCTGTCATCAACTTTGTGCGGACCGTACTGAGGGCAGTATAAAGTACTGACAGAAATGCTGATGTCAGCCGTGTGTCACACATTAGCTAAAAGTAAGTAGTTGCCGAGAACCAGGATCATAATCATTGCAGCCCAGGCCTTGAAAAGAGTCAAATCTACCTGAGAAGAGTCATGGTTATTCATGAATTCCTGCTCTCCCTGCCCACCTGCTGATGACTGACAGGCTTCTACCTAGTTTTCTCCCTTTCTCTCTAGGAGAGAACTGGCAATCATCAGCAGATGGGTGTGGAGAGCAGGAGATTATGAATAACCATGATTCTTCTAAGGTAGAGTTGACTCTTTTCAAGGCCCATGCTGCAATGATTATGATGTTGGTTCTCGGCAACCACGTACTTTTAGCTGATGTGTGACACCGCTGAAATCATCATTTCTGTCACTACTTTATACTGCCCTCAGTACGGTCAGCATAAAGTTGATGACAGGTTCCCTTTAACTCTGACCATGTCTGGCTCAAGCTGAAACAATTGAGTATGCAATACATTACATTAGGATTATAAACATGGTAAACAGGATCATGAAATTACAACTCCCAGCATGCACACTTACCTGGTTATCCTTTTAACTCCCAAAGAAGCGTAATGTTAATTCTATGCCTCATTCATCTCTAAATCAACACCTCCAGCCATCTCGGGTGGAATTTTTGGTTATAAATAAACCATCTGTTGGACTCTCATTGATTAACAGGCTATATTTTGGTGACACTGTCTCATTGATTAACAGGCCATGTTCAAATTTACCGCATTGTTCAGCTACAGCGGCATGCAAAAGTTTGACACTCCTGGTCAAAATGACTGTTACTGTGAACAATTAAGCAAGTTAAAAATTAAATTATCTCCAAAAGGCATAAAGTTAACCTCCTCAGGACCGCCGCACGCAGGGATGCATCTTTGCGGCGGCCCTGTAATTCCTCCTGGACGCGCCGGCGCGTCATCTCGCGAGACGCGAGATTTCGGTCAGAGCCGGCCCGCGCATGTGCATCGAGGGCCGGCAAAAGTTAAAGCACAATTTTGTCATCAGCCTGCCAGCCAAAGATCGTCGCTGGCAGGCTGATGATTTTCAAAAAATCAAATCAGAAGCCATCTAACACATTATATTTATAACTATAATGTGTTAAATGGCTTCTCTGCTCCTCTGCTGGTCCTTTTCGTCGGTTGGTTCCAGCAGAGGAGCAGACATCACAGTGAGTACACACCAAACACTACACTTAGCCCCAGATCACCCTCCCATCACCCCAATTAACCCCTTGATCACCCCTGTCAATCACCTAGTGAAAGGGAAAAAAGTGATTAGCCACTGAGGAAGAAGGCAGGTAGCCTTTGAAACGCGTCTGGCAAGGAGCAATTGGATCTGACAATTCACCGGCAACAACTTCGTACGGTATTGGATTGAAAGCGCTTTCTAAAAGGACTATTATCATCGATCCAAAGAGGTAGAATATCCATCTACCTCAAGCAAAGACATTGGACGTGGATCTGCAGCCTGACACAGCCAGCACTTCTGCTCACAGCCGGGTGGATACAGCATCGTTAACAGCTAATTCAGCTGTGTTATCCAAAGGCAAGTCCTGTTTGCTTCTACACTACGTGGGACGCCACGGTGGGAATAGGACGATATGTGAGTAAGAGCCATACAGCTCCATAATACTGCTGGATATATGTATATTGCTGCCCAAACATCTTGATTTGCTGTTTGAATATTGCGCAACATTGCTGGACATATCTATAACATTGCCCAAGTATCCTGCCGCTTATATTGCGGTTGTTCAAATATACAGCCTATTCAGGCAGATATCTGCTCAAACTGAATATATTTGTGGACAATTGTACGGACCAAACCAGGATTTTAGGCCACATGTTCTACTACTAAAGAAACACTGCGGCATCAGTGGTATACAGCCACTTTATTGACTCTTCAGAAATATATTTATTTATTTATTCATACACATTATCTCACTTATTGTTTTTTAATTATATATTGTTGATCCAGTGGATTTTATGTAGCAGTTTATGCTGCATTTTACCCATTGGTCACTATTAGTCACTGTGCACTTACTATTCATCTATTTATTCACTCACTGATTTATCTATTTTCTGGAGATATATTTGCTGTAAACCACTGTTGTAGATAATAGAAGACAAAAGTACTGTGTTACATCTACTAATGCCAGACTGGACCTATTAACACTGGATTGGATACTTGGATCTTTTATCAGCTATAACAGTGGACAGTTGTAATGCTTATTTTACCAATTTTATAAGTTTTACCATTTTATGTTGATTTCGGGAAATTAGTTCTATTTAGGGTACATTATTATTGTGTATTGCTCATATAAATTTGTTCAACTTATCGCTATTAATAAATTAATATTTGAGTCACTTTGCCTACCTTGTGATCTAGATATATGAGTGCCCATTTTACTTCTTTTTAGTACCTAGTATCACCCGCTTTGGCAAGTGTCACAGCTTGTAAATGCTTCCTTGCAAAAGTCTTTCAGTTCTATGAGATTCCTGGGCTGCACTGCTTTTGAGGTCTATCCACAGATTTTCAATCATGTTCAGATCAGGTGACTGTGAGGACCATGGTAAAAACTCATTATCCATTTGTAGAAGCCATACCTTATTCACCTTCAGAATTTATACAGTTGGCTTTACGATTGTTTCCATAATTTGATTTAATAGGATGGAAGATGACATCAGTCAGCTGCCCGACCTGCCACCCAAAATACCCTCACTTCCCCAAAAACATTCTGAAGCCAACTTCTTGGTATAAATGACCATAGCAGCCCGTTTATTAAACAAATTAATTCTTCATCAACTTTCTTTTAATGATCACAATCATAAACACATAAATACATAAATAAAGTGCAATAAATTACAACACATTGAGAAAGGATCCTAGAAGGCAACCCAAGCAAGCTGCGTTTTTCACTCCCCATCTCCACTAGATTTTGCACCTTACCCTTGGCCGCAGTCACCGACCCAAAGGTACCAAATCCTCCAAATTATATCTCCATCCACCCCTGTAGGCATTTTAGCCTAAACAGGAGCCCCAGCCATCAGCTTACCGAACCTCATGAGATGCACGCTCAGTGTCATGCACCTCTTAAACATTGTATTGCCTTACAGGACCCTCCATTAACCGGCCACACTAACCAACCCTTGCTACCTCTGAAAACATTAATGACCAAACCATGGGCGGGAGGGTGGGTAACTCACCGCAATACCCCGGACACTGCTGCAGATCTGACCCCCATCCTAGTCAAGTTCCACTTCGCTATTGTCTGCGCCCCGCTCCGTTGCTCAACTTCTGGAATTTCATAGAATCCATTCTTCCCTCTACCCATGAAATGTTCCCCATGTCATTGGCTGCAACACAACCTCAAAGCACGAGTGATCCAAACCAATGCTTAATGGTTGGAGAAGTGTTCTTTGCGTGAAATTCTGTGCCCTTTTTTCTCCAAACATACCTTTGCTTATTGTGGCCAAATAGTTCTATTTTAACGTCATTGGTCCACAGGACTTGTTTCCAAAAGGCATCTGGCTTGTTTAGATGTTCTTTTGTGAACTTCTGACACGACACAGAATTTTGTGGTAAGGATGCAGAAGAGGTTTTATTCTGATGACTCTTGCATGAAGGCCATTTTTGTGCAGTAGAATAATGTACTACAACTCAGGAGTCTGCAAAATCTTCCTGAAGATCTTTTTGCACTCAAGTGGGGGTTTTGATTTGACCAAGGGTGCTCATAATTTTGCATGCCACTGTATAGTAAAAAAAAAATCCCAAAATGAGTTATTTTTCTATTATTGTCTACAGATTTTCTACAGTATATTGAATGGGATGTTATTATTATATGCTAATACATAATACTGTTACATGACGCCTGTAAAACATGGAATGGTAACTACAGACAGGGCCAACATATTGCTTTAAACTAGTGTTGAATACCTGAAGCAATGTGACTTAATGAAAAGGGCAAGGATCTTGTGAACCCACCGAAAGGTTTTTGCAGGCTTGTTTGAAGACCAGCTTTATGTTTGTTGGTCCACATTCTCTTTGATGGAGTCATATTCCCAGTCCCCAACAGTAATATGGTCTTCTGTTGTTTTGCCGCACCACCTTATCATATGTGTTCTTTTCTAAGCTGTCGTTCTACACTATATGAAACTTGGACTGAGAAGCCATCCAGCAATAAATAAAATAGTCACATATATATTAATCATGTTTTCATGCACATTTTTTGCCAGAAATTGCAATGGACAGCCAGATGTACTGGAACACCGTCAAAGGTAAAAATTCAAAGCTTCATTTACATTACCTCAAATTTGAAGTCTTTCTGTATAATTTATCTACATAGATTATAGGATAAGCAGGTGATAGAATAAATAAAAGCTAATGTATTCATTTTCCTTTTTATTCTTTGTAGCATTTTGATGAATAGACCATGTTGTGCATGACAGAAAGCACAGATTCATTGATCTGAAGAACACTGAGATGACTGCACCAGGGTAGACGATGATTATCTGGAGAGTAACATGTAGACTCCACCAGCTGTGGAAAGTGCTGATAATCTCTGCATATAAAGTAGTATTATTAATCAAACTGCCACAACTTGTCTAGGTGGTACCTCCAATATACAACCACATTACAGAAAACATAATTATTGTATAAATTGTTATTGTTTATCATATTTGAAATTTAAGCATATGTTCAGTTTCAAACACAATTGAACATTTTATATGAATTATATATTCTACTGAAAAAGTTTAGTATATCAGTATTATGTGGCCTCCAAATGGACAGTGTAGGATAAAATATGAGCTCTGCAGCCTGCAGAATTCTAAATGCAGATTTTGATTATGGTCAATAATTAGTGTTGCCACCCTTTCCATGCAAATAAAACATCTGGTTTAAAAGGGAATAAACATTGAGACGTGGTTTCACATGAAGACATTTTATTATTTAAAGGGTAACTAAGGCTTCACATAGCGACATATCAAAAGTTATTATTAGTGGAGGTCTTAGTGCTGAGACCCCCCACCCCCACTGATCACTAGAACGAGGAGAGAAAAGTACCCACATAGAGCGTACTCTCGTCTTCCTGCAGTCTTGATGTTCAGTACTTCTGTGTTAATAAATACAAAAGTATTATGGGAGTAATACCTTTGTTGGATAACCAGCAAATCTCATATTGCAAGCTATCAAAGCACAAAGGCTTCTTCTTCAGGCCCAACTCCTGCATGAGATGGATCAATAGAAAGTCTATGGACCAGTCTCGATTCCACCTCCTGTAATTGTTCATGCTGTCCTTTTAAGGTACGGTACAGCACAGTGTATAATCAGTGTTATGGGTGGGTACTTTAGTATAATAAATTTGAGATGGGGGATGTGGCTTAAAAACCTTAGAAACACTAGTCTGGTGTACTACAGAGATCTCTGTAATAGATCCCTGGTGGTCTAGAAAAGTGAAAAGATTTACTTAAAGGGGTTATCCGATGAATAGTGTAAAAAAACAAAACAAAAAACAATATCATATAGTGAATGCATTGGCGTACCTCCAATAGAGGCATAACTTGAGGCTATGGGGACTGTGGGGTATAGGGGCCCCTAATTACACTCATTACTGTCTAGGTCCAGTATAGTATCCCTATTAGGGATTAGAGAATCGACTTTGGATGCTTGATCCGAAGTCGATTCGCTTAAAACTTTGTTAGAATACTGTACGGAGCAAGTGCATCTATTCCAAGGTACCAATTGGATCCGAAACCGAGTTCGGTAAAAGGTTTTTAACGGTAGAAATTAATTTCTGAAGTTATTACCTGAAGTCTCACAAGACTTCGCAAAGTAATAACTTTGGCTCATCGGAGCCAAATATATTCTAAGGGTCCATTCACACGTCCGTAGTGTATTGCGGATCCGCAATTGCGGACAAGAATAGGACATGTTCGATTTTTTCTGGAGCCGTTCACCGGAAGATTGTGGGCGCACTACGGAAATGCGGATAGCACACTGTGTGCTGTCCGCATCCATTCCTGCTGCATAGAGAATGAATAGGTCCGCACCCGTTCCGCAATTTGCGGAACGGATGCAGACCCATTCTGCGGACGTGTGAACAGACCCTGATGCTGTACGGAACACTATCTCCGTATAGTATTCTAACAAAGTTTTATGCGAATCGACTTTAGATGAAGCATCCGAAGTCGATTCGCTCATCCCTAATGATTTTATTCACACATGTGGTAGCAACATTTCAGCTCAACATTAGAGCCTTTCTAATGGTGAGCTGAAATGTTGCTACCACATAGGTGAATATTTTTTGCACTCTTTTTTGCTGCCCATTTTTGGATATATATATATACAGTGGCAACTCTAGGAACAATATATAGGGGGGCACAAAGATACCACAGTCAAAAATGGGGGGGGCCAAAACAAAATAAGTATATATAAATAAGATTACAAATTACGAGAGAATTGCGGTATGCAGGGAAACCTTTATAATAAAAGAATTTACTTACAAAAGAAGCTATTCAGTCGTCTGCTGTGCCGTTCTCTGCTTGCTTCCGCGGATTCTTTCCCCTTCTTTCTGTCTCTCGTCAGTGCGCAGGCGCACTCTTATGGGGGATCTGTGGAAGACACACTGTTATGGGGGCATCTGTTGATTACACATTATGCCTCTCATTAGCCCTCATTATGCCTCTCATATCAGCCCCCATGCCTCTCATTAGCCCTCATATCAGCCCTTATGCCTCATTAGCCCCATTATAAGCCCTTATGCCTTATTAGCCCCCATTATGCCTCTTATCACCCCCATATCAGCCCCCATGCCTCTCATTATCCCCCATATCAGCCCTTATGCCTCATTAGCCCCCATATCAGCCCTTATGCCTCATTAGCCCCCATTATAAGCCCTTATGCCTCATTAGCCCTATTATTCCTCTTATTAGCCCCCATTATTCCTCATTAGCCCCCATTCCTCATTAGCCCCCATTATAAGCCATTATGCCTCTTATTAGCCTCCATATGCCTAATTAGCTCCCATATGCCTAATTAGCCCCCATTATGCCTCTCATTAGCGCCTATATGCCTCATTAGCCCCAATATGCCTCATTAGCCCCAATATGCCTCATTAGCCCCATATGCCTCTAATATCTAATTAGCCCCCATTGTGTCCCTAATTAGCCCCCATTATGCCTCATTAGCCCCCATATGCCTCATTAGCCCCCATATGCCTCCAATTAGCCCCCATAGCTCCCATATGCCTCCAATTAGCCCCCATATGCCTCCAATTAGCCCCCATAGCGCCCATATGCCTCCAATTAGCCCCCATATGCTTCTAATTAGCCCCAATATGCTTCCAATTAGCCCCCATATGCCTCCAATTAGCTCCCATATGCCTCCAATTAGCCCCATAGCCCCCATATGCCTCCAATTAGCCCCCAGCAGCCACATTTTTTATAAAATAAAAAAAACACTTACCTCTCCTGCTCCTGGACGGACGCCGCCTGCAATTTTCTCCCTCCTCAGTTGACTGTGCTCTAAACTGGCATGCACAGCGTGAGGTCACAGAGCGCCCTCACGCTGTGCGCAGCCCTGCACAGCCGACAGCTGAGGACCAGGAAGTGGTGAGTAGAGAGCGTTCTCCACTTCCTGGTCCTTCGGTACAAATGAGCGCTTCCATAATGGAAGCGCTTATTAGTATTCACCTGGGGGAATCAGCGGGGTGGCACCCGGGGGGGCAAAGAGCAACATGGGGGGGGCGATTGCCCCCCCTCGCCCCCCTCTAGCGATGCCACTATATATATATATATATATATATATATATATATATATATATATATTTATATTATATATCCAGTGGACAGGGGTATGTAGTATACCCAGCAGTGTACTGATATGTGAGGTACAATGTATAACAGATGCAGTGTGTACAGATCTTTAAATATACAGTAAGGTCCATAAATATTGGGACATTGACACAATTCTATCATTTTTGGCTCTATACACCACCACAATGGATTTGAAATGAAACGAACAAGATATGCTTCACACGGCCGTTGTTTGGGTCCGCATCCGAGCCGCCGTTTTGGCAGCTCGGATGTGGACCCATTCATTTCAATGGAGCTGCAAAAGATGCGGACAGCACTCTGTGTGCTGTCCGCATCCGTGGCTCCATTCCACGGCACCGCCCAAAAAATATAACAT
Source organism: Bufo gargarizans (assembly GCF_014858855.1). Lineage (NCBI taxonomy): Eukaryota > Metazoa > Chordata > Amphibia > Anura > Bufonidae > Bufo > Bufo gargarizans. The sequence goes on along the minus strand of NC_058081.1, from coordinate 477,588,682 downwards.
ATCCTATTCTTGTCCGCAAAATGGACAAGAATAGGCAGTTATATTAATGGCCGCCCGTTCAGTTCCGAAAATTGCGGAAGGCACACGGACGGCTTCTGTTTTTTGCGGATCCGCGGTTTGCAGACCGCAAAAGAACTGCACAGTCGTGTGCATGTAGCCTTAACTGCAGACTGTCAGCTTTAATTTGAGGGAATTTACATCCAAATCAGGTGAACAGTGTAGGAATTACAACAGCTTGCATATGTGCCTCCCACTTGTTAAGGGACCAAAAGTAATGGGACAGAATAATAATCATAAATCAAACTTTCACTTTTTAATACTTGGTTGCAAGTCCTTTGCAGTCAATTACAGCCTGAAGTCTGGAACACATAGACATCACCAGACGCTGGGTTTCATCCCTGGTGATGCTCTGCCAGGCCTCTACTGCAACTGTCTTCAGTTCCTGCTTGTTCTTAGGGCATTTTCCCTTCAGTTTTGTCTTCGGCAAGTGAAATGCATGCTCAATCGGATTCAGGTCAGGTGATTGATAACATTCTACTTCTTTCCCCTAAAAAACTCTTTGGTTGCTTTTGCAGTATGCTTTGGGTCATTGTCCATCTGTACTGTGAAGCGCCGTCCAATGAGTTCTGAAGCATTTGGCTGAATATGAGCAGATAATATTGCCGAAACACTTCAGAATTCATCCTGCTGCTTTTGTCAGCAGTTACATCATCAATAAATACAAGAGAACCAGTTCCATTGGCAGCCATACATGCCCACGACATGACACTACCACCACCATGCTTCACGGATGAGGTGGTATGCTTAGGATTATGAGCAGTTCCTTTCCTTCTCCATACTGTTTCTTCCCATCACTCTGGTCGAGTTGATCTTGGTCTCATCTGTCCATAGGATGTTGTTTCAGAACTGTGAAGGCTTTTTTAGATGTCGTTTGGCAAACTCTAATCTGGCCTTCCTGTTTGTGAGGTTCACTATTGGTTTACATCTTGTTGTGAACCCTCTGTATTCACTCTGGTGAAGTCTTCTCTTGATTGTTGACTTTGACACACACACACCTACCTCCTGAAGAGTGTTCTTGATCTGGACAACTGTTGTGAAGGGTGTTTTCTTCACCAGGGAAAGATTTCTTCGGTCATCAACCACAGTTGTTTTCCGTGGTCTTCCGGGTCTTTTGGTGTTGCTGAGCTCACCGGTGCGTTCCTTCTTTTTTAGAATGTTGCAAACAGTTGTTTTGGCCATGCCTAATGTTTTTGCTATCTCTCTGATGGGTTTGTTGTGTTTTTTCAGCCTAATGATGGCTTGCTTCACTGATAGTGACAGCTCTTTGGATCTCATCTTGAGAGTTGACAGCAACAGATTCCAAATGCAAATAGCACACTTGAAATTAACTCTGGACCTTTTATCTGCTCATTGTAATTGGGATGATGAGGGAATAACACACACCTGGCCATGAAACAGCTGAGAATCCAATTGTCCTATTACTTTTGGTCCCTTAACAAGTGGGAGGCACATATGCAAACTGTTGTAATTCCTACACCGTTCACCTGATTTCGATGTAAATACTCTCAAATTTAAGCTGACAGTCTGCAGTTAAAGCACATCTTGTTTGTTTCATTTCAAATCCATTGTGGTGGTGTATAGAGCAAACATTTTTAGAATTGTGTTGATGTCCCAATATTTATGGACCTGACTGTATATATACAACAGTGTACTGATATATGAGGTACGAGGTATAATAGATGCAGTGTGTACAGGTATATAGTATACACAGCAGTGTACTGATATGTGAGGTATAATAGATTTAGTGTACAGATATATAGTATATATAGCAGTTTAATGACATGTGAGGTACATGGTATAATAGATGCAGTGTGTTAAGTTATATAGTATATACAGTACTCTACTGATATATTAGGTACGATCAGTAATTTATACCTCATACCTCATATATCAGTATATTGCTGTATAAACTGGTCAGGAACAGGTAGTGGGAGGGGGTATGAATGGAGCATGGAGGCCCAATTCAGATTCTTGCTATGATGCCCAGTGATCTCTATGTACCCCCTTGAGTGTATGAAAGTCTCTTTTTTCCCAAATTTAGAACCAGCCCAGTACCTCACATGTATCCATTTTCTCTGCAAGATTTATTTCAAGCTTGGCACTCAGGGAGTGTGCACTTTCTCAGGTGACATGTCCTTTCTACTGTAGCTAGTGGTAGTTGAAGGATGGAACTAAGCATCTGCATCCATCTCAGTGATTAGGAAAGAGAAATTAGAAGAAGAGCAAACAGCAGGTGGCGCTATACAGATACATTTCAGTGAATAACTCAATGTCTATACAAAATTTTTTATTACAGCGGGATGCGAAAGTTTGGGCAACCTTTTAATCGTCATGATTTTCCTGTATAAATCGTTGGTTGTTACGATAAAAAATGTCAGTTAAATATATCATATAGGAGACACACACAGTGATATTTGAGAAGTGAAATGAAGTTTATTGGATTTACAGAAAGTGTGCTATAATTGTTTAAACAAAATTAGGCAGGTGCATACATTTGGGCACTGTTGTCATTTTATTGATTCCAAAACCTTTAGAACTAATTATTGGAACTCAAATTGGCTTGGTAAAAATCATGACGATTAACAAGGTTGCCCAAACTTTCGCATCCCACTGTATATGCAAGAACAAATGTATTGCGATCCAGATGCTGGTTTGAAAAATGTAGAACTTTTTTAATGGGAGAACCCCCTTGAACATCCCTAGTGGTCTTGGGTACTGTGGGGCTTTCAGCATCCCTCATAGTATAGGATAGTGAAAGTTTTAAAGTAAGCGTCTGTGGTGGTTTAGGGCAGTAGTGGTTAATCATACCTGTTGTCTAGTGTTACATCCCCAGGCTGTTATCTACTGAAAGGAAATTGAACAGTAGTGTGATAAGCGCACTGATTAGTGAGACGGATGGGGGAGGGGATACTGTGCCTGTTAAGGGCTCATGCACAAGAAAGTATTTTCTTTCCGTGTCCATTCTGTTTTTTCGCAGACCGTATGTGGACCCATTAATTTTAATGGGTCAGTAAAAAAAAGGAAGTTACTCCGTGTGCATTCGATTTCCGTATGTCCGTTCCACAATAGGATAGAACATGTCCTATTACTGCCCGCATTACAGACAAGGATAGTACAGTTCTATTAGGACCAAGCTATTCCGTTCCGCAAAATACGTAATGCACACGGATGTTATTCGTATTTTTTTCGGCCCGCAAAATACATACGGTCATGTGCATGAACCCTAGGGCCTCTTGCATTCGACCGTATGTCTTTTTCAGTATTTTGTGGTCTGCAAAAAATACGGATGACGTCCGTGTGCATTCTGTTTTTTGCAGAATGGAACATCTGGCCCGATAGAACAGTACTATCCTTGTCCGTTATGCGGGCAATAATAGGACATGTTCTATCTTTGAATGGAAAAATGTAAATACAGAAATGGAAGGCATATGGAGAACCTTCAGGTTTTTTTTGCGGATCCATTGAAATGAATAGTTTTGTATACGGTCTGTATACGGAACGCAAAACACGGAATGTAAACGGAAAAAGGGAGATGTATGCTTATTACCATCATCAGCCTCCTAGTAACAGTTAGGCTACTTTCACACTTGCGTTCGGGGCTCCGCTTGTGAGTTCCGTTTAAAGGCTCTCACAAGCGGCCCCGAACGCATCCGTACTGCCCTAATGCATTCTGAGTGGATGCGGATCCGCTCAGAATGCATCAGTCTGGCAGCGTTTGTCCTCCGCTCCGCTCAGCAGGCGGACACGGGTGTCCGCCTGGCCGTGCGGAGGCAAGCGGATACGTCCAGACTTACAATGTGGACAGATCCGTTTGAATATGACACACTGTGGCTCAATTTTCAAACAGATCTGTCCCCCATTGACTTTCAATGTAAAGTCTGGACGGATCCGTCTGCGGCTACTTTCACACTTAGAATTTTTTCTACAATATAATCCAGACGGATCCGTTCTGAACGGATCCCATCGTCTGCATTATATGAGCAGATCCGTCTGGGCAGACCCCAGACGGATCCACTCTGAACGCAAGTGTGAAAGTAGCCTAACTGTGCAGGATTATAGGAGGGCGAAAAGGAACACTCCATTTAGGGCCTCTATCAGGCTGTGTGCTTTGAGAACTATCCGTGAAAGGGTTACAACTAGAAAAGCAAAAGACATCACCTGAAGCTGGTATCTGGTAAGCTGAAAGTGCGCCTTTGTTTTTATATTAGAATATTCGATTTACAGCATTTGCCAGCTATACATTAAATGGAACAACTCATTCTGTACATAGTGATTTAGTAACAAAACACTGACTTGAATGGGTTCTGCAGGTTCTGCAATAATAGTGCTGCAAGCTGTGCTATTCTTACTGTCAAAAATAACAGAAAAGCCACCTAAAACCTCACAAGATCTTCGCAAGTGTGAACAGAGGCTAACAAAAGTAAAATAGCTCTAAAACTGAGCTGCTCATAATAATATACTCTTTATGGAAATATCCCTGTAAATATCTGATATAAGGGTCATAATTGTTTATATTACAATAATGTAATTCATATTTCCAGTCTCTGAAGGGATTTCTTTATAATTAAGGCTTATGCTGATGAAGCGAAAGGTAAAAAATGATGAGGGGCTAGAGACTCCATGTAAGATTACTAAAGAAGAGACTCTTCTGTTATTATTCAGATAAGGGGGGATTCTAGCACTTCCAGTACAAAGTCTTATAAATGATCTAACCAATTAAATGGACATTATTTTTAACATGTAAAATGAATTATGAATTTAAATGCTTAATAAATAATTTAATGTAATTGTCTGATTCTGAGAAACTACATCAAGATAATATCATTCACAGTATCCATTACAATGGTTTTCCAGGGGAACATAAAAAAAATTTAAAAAAAAAAACACAATACTTATTATTTTATTTTTAACCCATAATTGCAGTGACCCAGCTGTTTACTGCCAAGTGGTTGTCTCATTTGAACAAATGGAATTTATGATGTAGACAAGATTAATACAAGCCACTTACTAATGTATTGTGATTATCTATATTGCCTCCTTTGCTTGCTTGATTAATTTTTCCATCAAATTATACACTGTTCATTTATTTAAGAGTGCGGACAAGATTAGGCATATTCTATTAGTGACAGCGATGTGCGGTCCGCAAAATGCAGAACGCACATTGCCGGTGTCCGGATGTGTGAATAGACCCTTATAATGTTGACATGAAATAAGATACCTTCATATACTGTAATATTCTATGAATACTTATTATAGGGATATTCCCATCTTAAACATTTACGATGGTTCCACTTCTGGGAGAACATATGTACAGTAATATGTACAGCCACCTCAGTCTTTATAAAGTACAATAAAAAGATGGCCACACTTATGCATGTAGCCCCTGATGAGTGGCACAAGGCCATAGGCGTGCGCAGCCTATTGCATTAGGGTGTGCACCCTAAAGCACAAATACACACGCCGCGCGCATGTATGTATATATATATATATTATACCCACAGATCCGCGCGCATGTATGTATATATATATATTATACCCACAGATCCTCCATAACAGTGTGTCCGTTTTTATTGTACTAACCTAATACTTAAAAGACAAGCTTTCAAGAGTTTTCCTTTCTTCCTCGGTACGCTGGAGTATTCAGAAACAATCTATTCCTAAGGCTGGGTTCACATCTGCGTTATCCCATTCCGTTATAGGTTCAGTTTCAAACGGAATATAACGGAATGGCCAGATGGAATGCAAAACGGAAACCTTTCAGAGGCATTCCGTTTTGCTCTGTCCTAATAGAAGTTTATGAGAAAGCATAACGGATCGGTCTGGGCCCCTTATGCTGTTATCCTGTCGACAGGACTTTGTTTTCCGTCTTGTAAAACGGGAACTAGATGGATCCGTTTTGATTCCCTTAGACTTTTATGAGGACGGAGAGCAAACGGAAAGCCTCCTGCAGAGTCCGCACTGTACGAGAGAGATAGCTAAAAAAACAACAACAATTTTTTACTGTCCCTTTTAGCAAAAGCCAGAATATAATAAAAGACAAAAAATAAAACAATTTACTTACAAAAGAAGATGTTCAGTCGTCTGCTGTGCCGTCCTCTACTTGCTTCCGCGGATTCTTTGCCCACTTTTCTGTCTCTCCTCAGTGCGCAGGCGCAGTGTTATGGGGGACCTGTGGATGACACACTGTTATGGGGGACCTGTGGAAGGCACACTGTTATGGGGGATCTGTGGATGACGCACTGTTATGGGGGATCTGTGGATGACGCACTGTTATGGGGGATCTGTGGATGACACACTGTTATGGAGGATCTGTGGATGACACACTGTTATGGGGGATCTGTGGATGACACACTGTTATGGGGGATCTGTGGATGATGCACTGTTATGGGGGATCTGTGGATGACGCACTGTTATGGGGGATCTGTGGATGACGCACTGTTATGGGGGATCTGTGGATGACGCACTGTTATGGGCATAAGTGGATGACACTGTTATGGGGGATCTGTGGATGACGCACTGTTATGGGCATCAGTGGATGACACTGTTATGCGCATCAGTGGATGACGCACTGTTATTAACAGTGCGTCATCCACAGACCCCCCCCCCCCCCATAACAGTGTCCTCCACAGATATCCCCTTAATAGACTGTTAGACCTTAATAGACTGGCACTGTTATGGGGGCATCTGTGTGGAATCTGACACAGATGCGGGGGGATTTGTGAATGACACTGTTATGGGGGGCCGGGGGGATCTGTTAATGACACTATTATGGGGGGCCGGGGGGATCTGTTGATGACACATATATATAGCAGCATCTTGTGCGATATATGTGTCATCATCCACAGATATCTCCCCCCACCCCCCATAACAGTGTCCCTGACAGTGACTGACCCCCAATAGGGGATGGAAGCCGGCAACTATTGTACGACCCCACGGTTCCTCATGTAGGTGAGCTTGTAATTAAACTTGTGCCAAGTTGTGCTGCTATCTAATAATCTACCACAGTACCACTGACGTACTGGCACAGTCAGGACTGCCGATAGTATTCACATCAGTTTATCTTTTTCACAGTGCACAAAAGACCTGACCTTCACCATCCATTCACTGGGCACTGGGCGGGCTCCCGCTCTTCAAACATTCATACTAGGCGGCCGGCAGCAGCATAGCGTGACGTCACTCACTCCGTCACGCCGCTCGCGCATGCTCCTCCCACTTAATGAAGGAGGCGGAGCAGGCGCGTGACGTCGGAGTGAGTGACATCACGCGGCCGGCCGCCGGGAGACTGAGTCACGGAGCACAGGAGCAGTGGATACACTACAGTATTATACTCGTCGTCAGTCGATGTATGTCATATTGAAGCTGTGCGGACAGTGCGGGGCTGGCAGCTGGGACTCAAGCGGCACTGCGACAGGCAGCAGCGCAGGAGGCGGAGCACAGGGGTGTGATTAGGGTGTGCCCAGGCACACCCGGCACACCCCGTGCGCACGCCTATGCACAAGGCAGAGACGTCAGTGGGAGCAAATAATACTCCTGTTGTCTGAGAGTCGTGAGGAGAGTCAAGGTCAGGGGCGTAGCTATAGGGGGTGCAGAGGCAGCAGTCGCTATCAGGCCCAGGAGCTTGAGGGGGCCCAAAGACCCTTGTGCCACATAAGAAGACACCAGTATTATAGAAAGTGCATGTGCTTTCCTGCCCCTGGCCACAAAGCACTGAGGGAATGGGGCCCCATACTGAACTCTTGTACCAGGGCCCATGAGCATTTAGCTACGCCCCTGGTCAAGGTTGTATGGGACAGTATGTTGGCACACTAGGGAAGCATGAGGAGAGAGGGGCATTCAGAGAGGTGTGCATTCTCTAGGAAGTGGGGTGGCAAAGGCAGCTGTGAGAGGTGGAGTCAGACCTGAGTAGCAACATGGGCAGCAGAATATAAGTGGAGACACTGTAAATTGTGTGCAAAAGAGTATCTTTGTTCAACTGTCAAATGTTCTGGCCCTGAGAATTTTTGCACAACAGAATTTAAAGTGCCAGTGCCAAGTTATTTTTCCTGCCTCTGCACATGCACTCACCCGGTCCCAAACAGTTGTAGAAATCTTCTCTGCTTTCTCTCAGGGCTACTCTCCTGGCACAGTTGCATTTTGTCTGGAAGCTTCTACACTCCAAATGAGTTATGTTTCTCTGGGGAACGGAGCTCTTCCTTCACACAGGATTCAGTCAGATTCAAAAGCATCTGCCACCAACAACAGACAAAGCCAGATCGACTTTAACCTAATCAAACAGGGGCACGACCAGCACATCACCCTGGTAACTACACAAGAAGCTGCTGAGTAACTATTTCCTAGCCTATATTCAGCAATATGGGATAAGTACATAAAATAAATGACAGATAAAAAGCAAAATTTTAAGCTGGACCAAAGTGTCAGATAGCCCCACTGACATGTGGGCTGATTGAAAGCAATTTATTGATGCAAATAGATAATGAAACAATAATAACAATAGGGATGGTTAAGTAGATTGTGCAAATATCATACTTTGCAAGCAGCTTCAGATGGATAAACGGTAGCAGCATTCCTATAACATAAAGTCCTCCAACAATCAGGAAAGGCGATTCTAAAAATACACACAGTATAACACTACATGTAGTGATGGACGAACATCTGCCGGGACGGTTCGCAAATGCGATCAAATGCTCACTAACTGCAAGTTTGCGGCGGGCCCCATTCATTTTAATGGCAGACAACCCTGAAAAACCTTCAGCGGATTTTTGCAGCCAAGAAATAATTACTAGAAGTGCACAAATAGTCCCACAACATGGACAGTGACATACCAGATGTATTATTCGAATTTGCAATCTCCATTCATTATTTTTTCAATGCAAAATATCGGCAATATAATGTTTGTGTACGCGCATGCACAAATGCACTATACAGTACCCAAATGCACTATAAAGAAAGTATATTGGTATATAACACCTTGCTTCAATACATTTTTTGGGGGGGTGACTGGTATATCACACCAGTAGAAATGATTTGTTCCAATAACGCTTGTCCCTCTATATACCTGCAGTATCGCAGCAGAACCGCACACAACTGCCGCACAATACAAATGCACTATAATATACTTTCTAACATAGAAAGTATATTATAACATTGTACAAGGAAGGCAATCCATTAGAATATACATACAGATAAAACGCAACCTTTAATAATGTTACTATGAGGGTCCATTCACACGTCCATAAGTGTTTTGCGGATCTGCAAAACACAGACACTGGCAATGTGCATTCCGCAATTTGCGGACCGCACATCACCAGCACTATAATAGAAAATGCCTAATCTTGTCTGCAATTGCGGACAAGAATAGGACATGTTCTATTTTTTTGCGGAAACGGAAGCACAGATGCGGAAGTGCGGATCTGCAAATGCGGATGTGGATCCGCAAATGTGGATGCGGACAGCACATTCCGGCCCCATTGAAAATAAATGGGTCTGCACCCGTTCCGCAAAATTGCGGAACGGATGCGGACCCATTTTGCGGATGTGTGAATGGAAAAGATATTCCTCAAAATGAAAATAAATTAAATTATTAAAGTTAAGCAAAAAGCATAGATGTGGTAGGTAATAACAAGTGCTCGGCGGCACTAAATCAGGTGCTCGGCGGCACCAAATCAGAAACCATATGTCCTACCACAATCCGGGGGTTCCAGTGCACATCGATAAATCCAGGAAGGAAAGCAAAAAAAATCCATCCCTGGGCTAGATGATGATGATGTGGTATTGAAGGACAGGGTGGGCAAAGAACTGTCCCTGATATTGCCCTACAGGGGGTGCTATTCTGGCACTGATAGCCTAACCACAGACAACCCCCCCCTGATAAGAGCGACCCCGTCCGGAACCTTACCCTATATAAAAATGGCCCTGGTAATCCCCTAGCCCCCTGACTTCCAGTTGATCACTATATAGATTTATGTGTTTTTGACTCATTAAAAAAGTATATTATAAGTATATGGCACCCATCTGTGTATCACACCTATCGATGGCACACCTATACAAGTGCTTAAAGTTACTTTTGTGGCCCTATTAGCTAGCGTTTGGTGTCCCTAACAGCGTGTCCCTGCTCCACACAGCAACCTCTCCATACACTGGCAAAACACTGAATGTAAAATGGCGGCCAGATCAGGTTTATTTAAAAGGTAGGGGGTATGCCCATGTGCTGAAACGTCTCAATTGGCTGTCCTGTACCACCTGATGGATGTGTCATGGGTCAAAGTTCTTCACAATGTAAAAGAATATGGCGGGCATGAATTTCTCTATATGTTCGGCGAACACACAAAGTTCGCGCGAAACGACCGCCGGGCGAACCGTAAGGCCATCTCTAACTACATGTATGACCGTATGTCCTGTAATGTTAAAATCCTCCAACAGTGCATAGAGGCAATCCTCAAATAATAAAAGTACACAGATTCTTCATATGTGGCCGTACATACAAGTATAGTTCATGCCAGACCCACACAGTTGCTGGTATAATAGATGTGATGGGAACTATTCCGTAGTGAGTGAGTGGCATCCTGCTACACTAAATATACAAGCAGTGTCAAGCTTCACAAAAATTCACTTGACAGAGCTGTTATTGCTGGTCTTACTACTATACAGCATAAGGTAGAGTCCTTACCGGGATGTCATGTATTTGCGCCATTTTGCGAGACGTGTTGCACCTTTAGTGTAACTGTTATGACGTACGGTTTGGCGTCCTCACCGATTCTCTATACCACGCTGGTTAGCACCACACTCCTTTGTCTGTATTCCGGTGCCGGTTCACTCTGTGACCGATGCCGTCTTGCACGCGGATGAAATCTATATTCAGCGGTTTGGGATGACTCTCGGCATCTTTGTTACAGATGCTGTATTTGTAGTCCAGCAATACTTTGATGAGGATCTTCTTAGCCTTTCATAGGAGAATGGTACCAGACGCGTTTCAGGACTACTAACGGTCCCTTCCTCAGTGGTAAAATAAATTACATTAACTCTTTTAGCAACAATTAACCCTTGCAGTGGTCCTCTGGGGGCACTGAAACAGTTGTACTCCATCTAGGAAGAACTTTCTAAACTCAAGTGGGACTGTTGACAGGATTCTACCAGGTTTCCACCATCAGTTCTGAATCTGTCAGAAAAAGGCTGTGGTTAGCCACTGCTACGACCTGCAATGTGTGAGAAGGGGAAACAGCTTGTTTAAATACTATTTGTGTGTGGATTAAATTAAATGTTCTGGACTGACGTTCTGCTGTTTGGCCACAAGATGCAGCTATTTCCTAGGCACAGCTGACTGACTGCATATATATTTCCCTATTCATGAACGGTGTGGTTTTTGCAGAGCATGGACAAGGAGCAGCCATTTTAGAATCGAGCTGAGGAACTGTGTGTGAGCAGACAAACTGATGGATCCAGGAGAAAGAGGACCCCATCAGTGACCCCAGCTGTAGCTGAGTGAAGCTGATCGGTGTACAAGGCCCAGATCCTGTCCAGGGAAAATAGAATTGTTTCCAGGAAGGTTGACAAGACCTAAGGAACAAGCTTCATACCCTGTGGGACCTCATGTTTGCTGGAGAGACTGGTTGTTTGGTTCAGAGACATCAGTGGATAAAGAGCAGACCCGGGTCAGTAGGATCGTGCACGCATCTCACTGCAGTTTGGTGCCTAGAGACTTAGACCAGGCCTGTAGTTAGCTAGTTAGGGTCTCTGCTTTGTGTCAGGTCTAAAGAGTTGCTACTCGGACTACAAGGACTCCATTACTAAAAGGGACATTGCACATTTGAGAGCTGATAAACACCCCGATGAACTCTATCTAGTTCAGCGTTTTGCTGAGGAATAATCATCACGCATGTGCTACTGGATTAATTATGGAGGGGGAATACTATAGAGCACGGTAAGATTGTAAACTGTTGTGTTGCACTGAAGGCCAGCCCGTACTAAGCACCCAACAAATTCTTTGTGTTTTTTTCAGAGTAATAATAGGTACGCCAAGGCAATTTAAGTTGTACCCGCCAGTAGGTAAATTACCGCAAAATTTCCGCTGGTATCCATCAGAGGGCGCCGTCGGGCTGGGTGTATGTAAATTTATTTTATATTCTCAGCATTTGTGGTTGTGTTTATTATCACATGTTAGAAAAAATCCATTTTTGCAAAAGCTGGTGTCAGAGTTGCTTTCTTTGTTCGTGACTTCGCTCTATCCGGGGGAGCCAACCCCGGTACATGGCTTGCATCTTGGCATAGTCGGCAGAATACAGCGACCATCATTGATGGAAACGCGGCGGGAGACCTTCCCCCGTCGCCAATGGCATCGGTCCAGGACCTAGCTCAGGGTGCGCCAGTGCAAGGCCAGCTTGCCCCCGCCATACCCGCCCCAGTAGGGTACATCCCCGTGGGGACGCTGTTGCGTCACCTGCCAAAATTTGGCCTTTTGTGCATGCTTGGCAGTTCTCTCAATGCATTTTACTACTATTTTGCTTGAGCACATCACTGGAATGAGGATAAATATACATATTACATAATTGGAATCAGCGATCGTTACATTATGCACTGCATACTTTTGTTTGGGGGCTGCTTAGGAGTTGACAGATTCCCTTTAAGAATGTGCTTCTTTGTTAATCTCAAAGACCTTAAAAGTGAGTACACCCTTCACATATTTGTAAATATTTTATTCTGTCTTTTCATGAGACAACACTGAAGATATAACACTTTGATACAAGTCGTCAGTGTTCAGCTTGTATAACAGTGTAAATTTGATGTGCCCTCAAAATAACTCAACACACAGCCATTAAAGTCTAAACCACTGGTAACAAAAGTGAGTACACCCCTAAGTGAAAATGGCTAAATTGTGCCCAATGACTGTATTTTTCACCCCAAAAGATGTACTATGGAAGCCCTCTTTAGTACTGGAGGACTGGGAAGCGCTGAAGGCTCTGTACTCACCATTTCCTGGTCCTTGGCTATCGGTTGTGCTGTGGCTGCGCACAGTGTGAGGGCACTCTGTGACCTCACACTGTGAGCATCAGGTCACAGCACAGTCGTGGCAGGAAGAAAAAAGAGAACGCTGGAGGTGAGCAGCATCTGGAGCAGGAGAGGTAAGTGGATTTTTTTATTTTATGTGCTCTGTGGCATAGTGGCTGATATGAGGCAATCGGGGCTGATATCAGGCAATGTGGGCTGATATGAGTCAATGGGGGCTGATATAATGCAATGGGAGCTGATATAATAGGCAATGGGGGCTGATATGAAAGGCAATGGGGGCTGATATGAGAGGTAATGGGGGCTGATTTAAGAGGCAATGTAGGTTGATATGAGGCAATGGGGGCTGATATGAGGCAATGGGGACTGATATGAAGCAATGGGGGCTGATATGAGGCAATAGGAGCTGATACGGGGCAATGGGGGCTGATATGAGGCATGGGGGGATGATATGAGGCATGGGGAGCTCTTCCGAGGTCTGAATTGGAGGTCTTATTTATATTGGGGCTCTTATCTGAGGTCTGATTGGAGGTCATTCACATTGGGGTCTGATCTGAGGTCTGATTGAGGGTCTTATTACCATGGTGGTCTGATTAAAGCTGTGAGCTGAAGTCTGATTAACATTGGGGGTATGATTGCTGTCCTCCTCTAAAACCTAGGTGCGTCTTATGGGCCGGTGCATCTTATTGGCGAAAAATATGGTAACCATTTTCCCTCCCTGGTGTCATGTGACTCGTTAGTGTTACAAGGTTTCAGGTGTAAATGGGGAGCAGGTATGTTAAATTTGGTGTCATCGATCTCACACTCTCTCATACTGGTCACTGGAAGTTCAACATGGCACCTCATGGTAAAGAACTCTCTTAGGATCTGAAAAAAAAAATTTTTTGCTCTACATAAAGATGGCCTAGGCTATAAGAAGATTGTCAACACCTTGAAACTGAGCTGCAGTACGGTGGCAGAGACTATATCCAGAACAGGCCTCGACATGGTCAACCAAAGAAGTTGAGTGCACGTGCTCAGTGTCATATCCAGAGGTTGTCTTTTCAAAATACATACACTGCACACTGCATCAAATTGGTCTGCATGACTGTCATACCAGAAGGAAGCCTCTTCTAAAAAATGATGCACAAGAAAGCACACAAACCGTTTGCCAAAGACAAGCAGACTAAGGACATGGATTACTCGAACCATGCAGTGTGGTCTGATGAGACCAAGATAAACTTATTTGGTTCCGATGGTGTCAAGTGTGTGTGGCGGCAACCAGGTGAGGAGTACAAAGACAAGTGTGTTTTGCCTACAGTCAAGCATGGTGGTGGGAGTGTCATGATTTGGGGCTGCATGAGTGCTGCCAGCTGTGGGGAGGCACAGTTCATTGAGGGAACCATGAATGCCAACATGTACTGTGACATACTGAAGCAGAGCATGATCCCCTCCCTTCGGAAACTGGGCTGCAGGGCATTATTCCAACATGATTACGACCCTAAACTGAGGGTAAAGGTACTGGACAAGCATGTCTCCAGACATAAACTCTATTGAGCATCTGTGGGGCACCCTCAAACGCAAAGTGGAGGAGCGCAAGGTCTCTAACATCCATATCATCATGGAGGAGGGGAAGATCCCAATGACAACCTGTGAAGCTCTAGTTAACTCCATGCCCAAAATAATGGCGGCCACACAACATTTTGACACTTTGGGCAAAATGGGAACATTTCCACTTAGGGTTGAGTACACTTTTGTTGCCAGCGGTTTAGACATTATTGGCTGTGTGTTCAGTTATTTTGAGGGCACACCAAATATACACTTTTATACATAGTCCTCCATACTACCAGCAGGTACTGCTCAGGGTGAACTAGTTTAGGTACCTATGTAGGATTACCTTTATTGGGGTGGCTATTCTGTAGGTATGGCCCTGCTTAATGATAGAGGTGTTTTAGAGTAAGTTGCTAAATGAGGCAGCTAGCATCAAGTCTGGAAGTGGATGTGCATTTTGTTGGTTGGGATACCAGTATTTTTACAGTCTTGCTACACTAATGCACCAAAAAGAGAGACCCCTTGATCAGTGCAGGAACCTAGATGCTGACCTGGCCTCTTTGCACCTATTCATGTCCAGTGAGATTCTGTCCATACAGTAACTCGCTCTTACGCGTATTGCAACTATTTCTAACTCATCAGGAAGACTTTGGCAGCATAGCATCATAGGTGGCAGCAGGATGCCTACATCAGTAAAGAAAGTGTCACAGCGATCATCAATAAACTGTGTACATGTATTTACTATAGATGTAAGCAAGGTGGCTGAAAACAGATACAGCAAGCTGGATACTTCATTATTAATTTCCAAGACCAAGGGTGTATTGTCCAGTCTCTATGAGACCACTTCAAACCCCCATTGTTTTCAAGGAACGATGCCTCAAAGCCTGTTGTTTCACCTGGTAGTTCTTACATTGCATTTTTTTAGAACATCATTATACCATATATAAAAAAGAGGTCTAAAAAATAAAAATCGGATAAAAAATCTATATGCAAGTTTAAGGTAGATTTCTCGTAGACATTAACGATTGTCTTCTAATTAGCTGCAGCAGCTCTGTGTATTATAAGGATAAGGCTTAATCTTGTACTTCTCTGATATGGTTATTAAGGATCAATGTGGCTCTGTGTAGCTCTTCCACTGTCATTTAATTAGTTTTTTGTGAACCCATGAAGATCATGTCACTGAGTCATGAATCTGTTTTCTCTGTCTTTGCAGATAGCCAGTGCAATGCTAGTTTGTCTATAGAAATCTTATGTGGTGCATTTTAGCATGCTTAAAGGGGTACTCTATGACTAATGTAAAAAATGAAAATCAGACACCATATAGTACATGGCTGTCTCTTACCTAACATGGATCCAGAGATCTCCCCATTCTTTGCTCTGCTAGATTTATATCAAGCTGACAGCTCAAGGGGAGTGTCTTTTCTGCTGCAGCATGGAGGTGTGTCCATGCTCTCCCTATCACAGTTCAGGAGGCAGTTGAAGGATGAAACTGAGCATGTGCGGCCTTCTCAGTGAACAGGACAGAGAAATAAGAAAAAGAACAAACGGAAGGTGGTGCTATTCAGATACATTTTATTGAATAACTCAGTGGCTATGCAAAATTTTTAATTATATGCAATTTGGAATAATATCAGTGATACCCCGCACGCTCTTAAATTAAGTCTAGTGCATCCTGCTGAAAGGTACCCGGAGTGTTGGAATCAACTTATATTTACCTTTTAGCTGACTTCTTGTTCTGCCGGGGTCTATCTCTTTCTATGTGCATTTCGGGACTTACACTTTCGCAGATCTGGTGTCTCTGTTAATGGATCGTGCCCCGGCCGGCATCACGATTCCGTTTGTACAGGAGTTCGCGGCGCACGCTCTGACGGTGCAGCAGTGACATAACTTCTGCAACTACGGATAGTTGGAGATGCCAAAATTCCTCCAATGCGTTTCGGATAGAATGCTGTCCTTCCTCAGGGAAGATTACCTGGCTATCTTTAGTGCCCTCCTTATATGCGCTCTCTTTTTAACTCCTTGTCCTCTGCTATATAGTGTAATATATTTTCCCTAATACTGAAGACTTATGCCCTGCTTTGTTTCACGTGCATATTCCTATTCAAAGGCAAATCATTCTATCTCAGAATTTAAGCCACTAGGTACTAAGGTGTTCATATTAAAAATCCATTTGGTTTCTGTTCTGGACATCTCTTTGATGAAATCACTTTACCTTTTCCTTTTCTTTACTATTTCTATTCCACAAAAAGTTGAATCTGCAAAGTTTCCTTTGTGTTTTCTTTATAGTGATGTGACAACGGGTGTCTCTCAAGCTTTCTCTCAATGTTATACACATGTTCCCCCAATCTTTTCTTTAGTTGTCTTTTTGTAGGGCCGATATATATTTTGTTGCAAGGGCATGTTATTGCGTATATCACTCCCCAACTATTGCAGGAAATAAATTGCTTGATATTTCGCTTATATGAGCCTTCCGTATTTATTATTTGCATTTGGATTTTTTTATTACTCCGTGACTTGATGCATCCTACACATTTTTTGCAAGGGTAAAATCCATTTACTTGACCTTCAACTCTGATTGATTTCTCACTTCCATTACTTATTGCTATACATTTACTTGTAGATGCGACCATGTTTCCTATATTTTTTGCCTTACAGTAAACAAACCTTGGTTCTGTAGGGATCAATTTGCCAATTATTTGGTCCTCTTTTAGGATGTCCCAATATTTCCTAAGAATTTTCTAGAAATATAATGCTTGGCTGTTATACGGTATAATAATTGGAGGGATAAGTGCCTCTTCTATTTCTTCCCTCCCTTCTAAGAGCATCTGCCTATTTAATTGTCCTATTTCTCTTTTATACTTTATTCATTTCTCTCTATTATATCCTCTGGATTCAAACTTCTTTTGCCTAAGTTCTGCCTCTCTTTTATATTCTTCTCCTTCTGTACAGTTCATTTTGATCCGTAGGAACTGGCACTGATACAGTCCTGATAAAAAGTTTAGGACCACTTGAAAAATTGCAAAAAATCATATTTATCATGGCTGGATCTTAACAAGGTTCCAAGTAGAGCTTCAACATGCAACTAGAAGAAATTGGAGTGAGACAAAAACATTTTTGAGCATACACTTTAATTTAAACAACGAATAAACTGAAACAGGCTGTTTTTCAGCAGATCAAAAGTTTAGGACCACATGCCTTTAAAAGGCCCAAGTTGTGGATTCATTGTCAATTTCTGTCAGGTACTCACACGTTTTGATGGCAAAGGCAAAAAAACTCTCCCTTTTTGAACTGCATAAGCAGGGTCTCTCACAGCGTGCCATCGCTGCTGAGGTGGGACGCAGTAAGACAGTCATTTGGAATTTCTTAAATTCTTAAATGATCCTGAGGGTTATGGAACAAAAAATTCAAGTGGAAGACCCAAAAAAATTTCATCAGCACTTAGCCGGAGGATCCAACTGGCTGTCCGTCAAGACACTAGATAATCCTCAACCCAAATTAAGGCCCTTACAGGTGATGACTGCAGCCCCATAACCATCAGACGGCATCTGAGACTGAAGGGCTTCAAAAACAAAACACGTCTTCAAAGACCTCGTCTCCTTGAACGCCACAAAACTGCTCGTTTGGACTTTGCAAGAGAGCACCAAACATGGGACATTCAAAGTGTGGAAAAAAGTTTTATTCTTTGATGAGAAAAAATGTAACCTTGATGGTCCTGATGGTTTCCAACGTTACTGGCATGACAAGCAGATCCCACCTGAGATGTTTTCTAGGCTCCACAGTGGAGGGGGGCGCCATAATGGTCTGGGGTGCTTTTTCCTTCAGTGGAACAATGGAGCTTCAGGAAGTGCAGGGGTGTCAAACGGCGCTGGCTATGTCCAGATGTTGCAGAGAGCATTCCTCATGACTGAGGGCCCTCGTCTGTGTAGTAACAACTGGGTTTTTCAACAGGACAATGCTACAGTACACAATGCCCGCAAGACAAGGGACTTATTCCAGGAGAATAACATCACTCTTTTGGCCCATCCTACGTGTTCCCCTGATCTAAATCCAATTGAGAACCTTTGGGGATGGATGGCAAGGCAAGTTTACAAAAATGGACAACAGTTCCAGACAGTAGATGGCCTTCGTGCGTCCGTCTTCACCACTTGGAAAAAAGTTCCCACTCACCTCATGGAAATGCTTGCATCAAGCATGCCGAAACAAATTTTTGAAGTGATAAACAATAACGGAAGAGCTACTCATTACTGAGTTCATGTTTGGAAGTTGGATTTCTGTTTTGGGGGGGTTTATTTTTTTTTGGGAGGTGTGGGCCTAAACTTTTGATCAGCTGAAAAACAGCCTGTTTCAGTTTATTCGTTGTTTTCATTAAATTGAATGCTCAAAAAATGTCTTGTCTCACTCCCATTTCTTCTTGTTGCATGTTGAAGCTCTACTTGGAACCTTGTTAAGATCCAGCCATGCTAAATAAAAAAAATTGCCATTTTTCAAGTGGTCTTAAACTTTTGTTCCGGACTGTATATTTTTCAGCCAGCGAGGTAAATGGCAACTTTTCATAGCAATTAAGCTATTTGCATCTGTGGGTTTGTTTAAACGTTTTTGTGCAAATTTTGTCCCCTTCAATGTATATTGTTAGATCTAAAAATGTACCTCTTTTTATTGTAAACTCTAGGTAAAAATCATTTTTATTTATATTCTTAAAAAACTCCTCTAATGTCTCTTCCCCCCCTTCCCATATAAAAATTACATCATCAATAAAATGCCGCCATAGGACGAGGACACCTGCCTAGAGTCCGCCATCTACATGAATGTATTGGTGCTCCTACCATCCCACATATAGATTTGGAAATCCCAGTGCGAACCTCGTCCCCATCGCGGTCCCCCACGTCTGGAGGTAAAAATTCCCATTGTACATAAAATTATTTCTCTGTAAAATAAACATAATACATTCCCCTAGGTACTCAAATTGTGCTTAGCTCTAGTGGAATAACTAGTTACATTATATAATTACATGCAATGCCAAAATAATTTGTCTAAAAACTGTAGAATTTTTTTTTGTGGGACAACTCCTTTAATAGAATGGAAACAAAAAAAGATGACTAACCTTGTTAAAAGGGTTTTCTTGAAAAGAGGTATTGGCAAGAAAATAGATGTACAGTACTAGAGCGATACTAAAATGGCAAAATCTGTGGATGTTCTGAGGACCTAGGTCAAATTGATCCAATAGCATACTGTCAACCTAGCAAAATAAAGATGAGGGAGCAAGCCATGTGAATTTACCTATGCAGGAAGGATAGGAGTAGGAAAAAAGGCATTGTCTGAGATAATGCAGGATTCTATGGGTGTGGCCACACAGTAAGGTTTCTGCATACAGTTTTGTAAGCCAAAATCAGGGGTGGAACATAAAAGGACAGAAAGGACAGATATGACTTCTCTTTTTTGAATTCACTCCTGGTTTTGGCTTCCAAAACTGCATGCAGAAACCTGACTGTGTTCATACCATAATGATGGGTTTTCAAGTATTGGTACAATCAGCTTATATGACACAATTCCCCAGGTATACAGATTTCTACAAGAAGTGTATACTTACATAGGGTTGTTTCGAGGTTAGTAGTAGTAATCCGGTCAGCTTCATAAATCCCCCCATATATGTAGCAGTTAACGGATGAATTATGTTAATATACAGGGTGATTAAAAAAGGTAAAAGCCTGTAGTTAAAGTAAAAAAAAAGTCTTGAAAAATGAACGATGTTCTGTGATTGGTCGCTATGGACAACAAAATAATTTTCTGATAGACAGTTATGAGGAATCTGACCTTGGAATTTGCAAAACTGTTGTGACGATATAGTGACATTTTCTGAATAAATTTGGTGAATATGCTCAGCATAGAAACTAAAACTAAATGTTTTGTTAGCTGAAGCCATTCAAAACCATTGGCTTTTATGTCATGAAGAAACTCTGTACCGCCCAGAAGAGTAAAAAAGGATTTGAGCCATGTGCGAGCATAGTCCTAGAAAGACAACTAGGCTGACTGGTATGGGACACAAGTGCCACAAACCATGGTATGGTGCACCCTAGGAAAGTGTTTGCATTGTAAGCCATACAAATTACACATTTAACAGCAGAAGAGTTATTTGAGCTTGAGAAGTCAACTGAGCATGACAGTGGAGAAGAGAAGCATTGTGAAGATGACAATGTCATCATAGCTCAAGAGATGAAGGACCGGTTTTCTTTCTGGGAAGCTATAAAGCTGTCAAGGTGCTGAGCTACTAAGAATCTTCAGAAAAAACACCGGAGATAAACTATTTTGGACATTTTTTTCAGCAGTAACAAAAGGAGAAGAACATCCTCCCATTTTTGTGGAGGGTGATCCAGAAGCTCCTTTTAAATACTGTATTATTTTTGTCCTTAATTAGCTTTAACCCCTTCCCGACCAGCTGCATAATAGTATGGGGATGCGGGAAGTGACTTCCCAACCAGCACCGAAGTACTATGAGACGCTGATGGGGTGGGTGCAGGAGCTGTGCTCCCTTGATCAGCTGCAGGAGACTGGCTGTTCCCATTAGCAGGACCCCTGCTGTATGCTCCGGAATTGGTGAAAACACCTATGCCGGTGCATTAACCCTCACTATGCCGTGGTCAGCGCTGACTGTGGCATGTGCGGGGTGTGTGGAGGGAGGAAGCTACCTCCCCTTCCCCATCGGGTTCCCATGCTGCTGTGACGGGAACCCCATGGCTGGGACGGCAGCCCAATACCTTCCTTAGGCATCATGGCTGCCTTCCCTGTTAGCCTGTGAGATCCAGCCCCCTGGATCTCATAGCCAGGAAGTTGTAAGTGTATTGCACTGTGTAATACACTTACAGCCAATGCATTACAATACAGAAGTATTGTAATGCATTGTACAGGGGATCAGACCCCCAAAAGTTGTGGGGGAAAAAGTAAATACAAAAAAGTTAAAACTAGAAAAGCTACAATTTCTGGGGAAATTGTGTGAAGTGTTCTTGCCTCCACCAGTATTCTACAACTGAAGTGGGCGGAGTAACTTGGTGAAGTGGCTTGAGTAACTGTTGTGTGGTTGGAGTGGCTGGTGTAACTGTGGAAAGGTTGGACTCGGCAGAGTAACTTTATGGAGTGGGCAGAGTAACTGTGTAAAGTGTTTCAGTAAAGATAGTAAACATTACACTAACTAATTGATTGATCAAATTTAAAAAGTGCACATGGCAAGCTTGATAGAGTGAGAAATGCATTTCAACTTTTATTTATATAGCACATTTAATTGCAATGTTGTTGCCCAAAGTGCTTCACAGTTACATGAAAACATACATTTATAAAAACATTAGCAGCCGATTTGTGTAGGTGGGCTTGAAAATGAGGGAGTGGTGGCAGTTTAGAAATCATGTCCTGATTTTTCAGCTCACACTCTAGCTTTTGTCACTCTGCTGGCTGCTCACACACCTGGGTTCTTATGGCAACTCACTCTACAGCAAGGGCAGAGAAGAGCGGTTAAAAACAAACTGCTCCAACTTGCTCACTTCACTGGTGGTTGCCATCTTCAAACGGTTGTAGTTTGAAAATAAATCCTACAGTGAAGAGCTTTATATTGTGAGAATCAAAAGACCTAGACCTACATTTTGATGCCTAGTTTGTCTCTGAAATTGTCACTACCAGAGCTTTGAGACGTTCTCACAGCTCTGTTTCTCCACCCCTGTGATGATGTCACTATTAGAGCTTGGAGGAGTTCCCTCTGCCCTGTTTCTCCGCCCCTGTGATGAGGTCTTTACCTTCTGTTTCCTTCCTCCCAGCTGTCTCTCCTGTGTTTGATTTCGCTGCCTTTAAATCACCCCTCCTCCTTTGTAGAGGTGCGGATTATACTTTTCATTTGAGCTGTATCTCTCATTTGAGTATCTTCACCTGTGTGATATCTTTTCACTGGATCTGTGTTCTGCTGAAGCAAGTACTTCGGATATTCTCTGCTGACTTTGGATCTGTTTTCACTGCAGCCGCACCTCCTTCAGTTAAGTGTTCAGACATTGTGTGTTTCTGTTTCTTTGCTGACTGGATCCGAGGCGACCCCGGTTCCGTCCATATACTGAGCAGGGCACCGGTGGCCGTGCCCCTTCCACTATTGTAGGGGTTTCAGTGGTCATCAGCCTAAGGTACGCGGGCATGTCTCAATCCACCATATGGATCCGGACATGTGGATAGCAGCTTAGGGAGAGCTTTTAGGGTCTGACAGGGGTCACCCTTTATCCTCCCTAGTTTGGGTCCGGTCAGTTGCTATTCACTGTGTGTTGCTCACTTACAGCCGTGACATTATAATCCGCCATCTCCGTCAATCTATGACTCAGCTTCAAGCATTGGGCTCTGCTCCGGCCCATGGAGTCTGTTGCGAGCCAAAGGTCTCACTTCCGGAAATGTTCTCCGGGGGCAGTGAGAATTTTGTTCGTTTCAGAGAGGCATGCAAACTCCATTTTTGCTTGTGTCCCCATTCCTCTGGTAATGAGGAACAGAGGGTGAGGATTGTCATCTCCCTGCTCAGGGGTAATGCTCAGACTTGGGCTTTTTCGTTGCCATCGGGGGATCCCTCCCTTCGATCCGTGGAAAGATTTTTTGTGGCCCTGGGGCAGATATATGATGACCCGGATCGTGTTGCTCTGGCCAAATCTAACTTACGTTCTTTATGCCAGAACAAACTGTCTGCGGAGCTTTATTGTTCTGAATTTCGGAGATGGGCAGCTGATTCAGGTTGGAATTATGCTGCACTCCGGAGTCAGTTCTCTCATGGTCTCTCAGAGAGATTGAAAGATGCGTTTGCTTTCCATGAGAGACCATCGTCCTTAGAGTCTGCCATGTCATTGGCGGTACACCTTGACAGGCGTCTAAGAGAAAGAAACGAGACCTCTCTGTCCAGTCATTTTCAGTCTAGGGGCAGTGGTGCGGATTCACTGTGCAGGGGCCTCATCCTCTCTCGGTTCCCTCTGTTGAGGAGCCCATGCAGCTAGGTCGACTTGCCCCTGATAAAAGAGGATTTAGTCCTCAGAGAATGGTGTGTTTTTGTTGTGGGGGCATAGGTCATTTGGCAAATGTTTGTCCGTCTAGGAAATTCTTGAACTGTACTAAGTTATAATAAGAGAAAAACCTCAAAAGGTAAATCATCAAACTCTGCTTCATCTGCTACTTTGGGCAAAGTTGATGTAGGAATAGATGCTTTTCCTCTGACCTGCAGTTCCCATTTTCTCCTTTCTGCCAGGGTAGCGCTAGGGAGCAAAGTCATTTCTTGTGAAATTTTTGTCGATAGTGGAGCGGCCGTCAATCTTATTGATACTCAATTTGTAGCCTTGCATGGTTTTCAGGTTTGCACATTAGAAAAGGATATACCTGTTTTTGCTATTGACTCTGCTCCACTCTCACAGAGATCCCTGAAGGGCATTGTTCACAATATCCGGTTAGCGGTAGGTGACACTCATGTGGAGGATATATCTTGTTTTGTCCTTAACGGATTGCCTTCTCCTCTAGTTTTGGGGTTACCCTGGCTTACTAGACATAACCCCACTATTGATTGGCAAGGAAGGCAAATAAATGAGTGGAGTGAGTTTTGTAGAGAGAATTGTCTCACAGCGATTTTTGCAGAGGTGTCTACTAAAACGGTGCCATCATTTCTCTCTGATTTCTCGGACGTGTTTTCCGAGAGCGGTGTTCAGGAGCTACCTCCTCACCGGGAGTTTGACTGTCCTATTAACCTCATTCCCGGCGCCAAGCTGCCAAAAGCACGCCTCTACAATCTCTCACATCCAGAAAGAATCGCAATGCGAACTTATATCTCTGAGAGTCTCGATAAGGGGCATATTCGTCCCTCAAAATCACCTGTTGCTTCTGTTTTTTTTTTTTTGTTAAAAAGAAAGATGAGACCTTGCCTAGATTTTAGGGAGCTGAACCGTATCACGATTCGCGATCCCTATCCCCTTCCTCTGATCCCGGACCTCTTCAACCAAATTGTTGGGGCCAAGGTTTTTTCCAAATTGGATTTGAGAGGCGTGTACAACCTGGTCAGGGTCAGAGAGGGGATGAATGGAAAACGGCCTTTAATACCCCTAACGGGCAATTTGAGAATCTCGTTATGCCTTTCGGCCTGATGAATGCTCCGGCCGTTTTTGTTAACAGTATTTTCTACCATTTAATGGGGAAATTTGTATTGGTGTATCTTGATGATATGTTGATTTTTTTCCCCTGATGTTCAGACCCATCAGGATCATCTTTTTCAGGTTCTGCGGATTCTGCGGGAGAATAAATTGTACGCCAAGCTGGAGAAATGTGTTTTTATTGTATCGGAGATTCAATTTCTGGGTTTTCTCCTCTCCGTTTCTGGTTTTCGCATGGATCCGGAGAAGGTCCGTGCTGTGCTGGAGTGGGAGCTTCCTGAGAATCAGAAGGCATTAATGCGCTTTCTGGGTTTTGCGAACTATTACAGAAAGTTCATTTTGAATTATTCCTCTGTTGTCAAACCCCTCACTGACATGACAAAAAAGGGGGCGGATTTTTCCTCTTGGTCAGAGGAGGCGCTTGCAGCTTTTTCTAAGATTAAAGAGAGTTTTGCGTCTGCTCCCGTCTTGGTGCATCCCGATGTTTCCTTACCTTTTATTGTTGAGGTGGATGCTTCCGAGGTGGGTGTGGGTGCGGTTTTGTCCCAGGGCCCTTCTCCTGCCAAGTGGCGACCCTGTGCCTTTTTCTCTAAAAAACCTCTCCCCGGCAGAGAGAAACTATGATGTGGGAGATAGAGAGTTGTTGGCCATCAAGTTGGCTTTCGAGGAATGGTTGGAGGGGGCCAGGCACCCTATCACCGTTTTTACCGACCATAAGAATCTGGCGTACTTGGAGTCGGCCAGGCGTATGAATCCGAGACAGGCCAGATGGTCTCTGTTCTTCTCCAGATTCAATTTTGTCGGTACATTCTGCCCTGGGATCAAAAATGTGAAGGCTGATGCTCTCTCTCGCTGTTTTCCGGGAGGAGGAAACTCTGAGGACCCGGGTCCCATTTTGGCGGAGGGGGTGGTTGTTTCTGCTCTGTATTCTGATTTGGAGGCCGAGGTCCAGGCTGCCCAGACTGAGGTACCTGCCCGTTGTCCTCCTGGGAAGTTGTTTGTGCCTCCTGAGTTACGTCACAAACTCTTCAAGGAGCATCATGATACTGTTCTTGCTGGTCACCCCGGGAGTAGAGCCACTGTAGATTTAATTGCTCTGAGATTTTGGTGGCCGGCTCTTCGTAAGTCGGTGGAGGGTTTTGTGGCTGCTTGTGAGACGTGCGCTCGCGCTAAGGTCCCTCGTTCACGGCCTTCAGGTCCCCTTCTCCCGTTACCCATACCTTCCCATCCTTGGACACACCTCTCCATGGACTTTATCACGGATCTTCCTCGTTCCTCAGGGAAGTCGGTGATCCTGGTGGTGGTGGACCGTTTTAGCAAGATGGCTCATTTGGTACCCTTCCCTGGTTTTCCCAGTGCTAAAACGTTGGCGGAAGCTTTTGTCGACTATATTGTTAAATTGCATGGCATTCCCTCGGATATTGTTTCCAATAGAGGCACGCAGTTTGTGTCCAGATTCTGGAAGGCTTTCTGTTCTCGCCTGGGGGTTCGGCTGTCCTTCTCTTCTGCTTTTCACCCGCAGTCGAATGGTCAGACTGAACGCGTCAACCAGAATCTGGAGACATATTTGCGCTGTTTTGTGGCAGAGAACCAGGAGGATTGGTGTTCATTTCTCCCTCTTGCTGAGTTTGCTCTGAACAACCGTCGTCAGGAATCTTCTGATAAGTCACCATTCTTTGGTGCATATGGGTTCCATCCGCAGTTTTGGACATTCTCGGGAGGGGCTCCCTCTGGTTTGCCTGAGGAGGAGAGATTTTCCTCGTCTTTGTCTACCATTTGGCAAAAGATTCAGAGTAATCTTAGAAAGATGAGTGAGAAATATAAGCGTATGGCTGATAAGAGACGTGTGCCTGGTCCTGACCTGAATGTGGGTGATCTGGTGTGGTTGTCTACAAGAAATATTAAACTGAAGGTTCCCTCCTGGAAATTGGGTCCCAAGTTTATTGGGCCTTATAAAATCTTGTCAGTCGTCAATCCTGTTGCCTTCCGTCTTGATCTTCCACGGGTTTGGAAGATACATAATGTATTTCACAGGGCTCTTTTAAAACAGCCACGGTCCAGCCCACGGTACCCTCCTCTTTGCCTCCTCCTCCGATTTTGGTTGATGGCAATCTGGAGTTTGAGGTTTCCAGAATTGTGGACTCTCGCATTGTCCGCGGTTCTCTTCAGTACCTTGTTCATTGGAAGGGTTATGGTCCTGAGGAGAGGATGTGGGTTCCGGTGTCAGACATTAAAGCCACTCGCCTCATCAGGGCATTTCATAGGGCTCATCCTGAGAAGGTGGGTCCTGGGAGTCCACCCGTAGAGGGGGGGGGGGGGTACTGTCACTACCAGAGCTTTGAGACGTTCTCACAGCTCTGTTTCTCCACCCCTGTGATGATGTCACTATTAGAGCTTGGAGGAGTTCCCTCTGCCCTGTTTCTCCGCCCCTGTGATGAGGTCTTTACCTTCTGTTTCCTTCCTCCCAGCTGTCTCTCCTGTGTTTGATTTCGCTGCCTTTAAATCACCCCTCCTCCTTTGTAGAGGTGCGGATTATACTTTTCATTTGAGCTGTATCTCTCGTTTGAGTATCTTCACCTGTGTGATATCTTTTCACTGGATCTGTGTTCTGCTGAAGCAAGTACTTCGGATATTGTCTGCTGACTTTGGATCTGTTTTAACTGCAGCCGCACCTCCTTCAGTTAAGTGTTCAGACATTGTGTGTTTCTGTTTCTTTGCTGACTGGATCCGAGGCGACCCCGGTTCCATCCATATACTGAGCAGGGCACCGGTGGCCGTGCCCCTTCCACTATTGTAGGGGTTTCAGTGGTCATCAGCCTAAGGCACGCGGGCATGTCTCGATCCACCATATGGATCCGGACATGTGCATAGCAGCTTAGGGAGAGCTTTTAGGGTTTGACAGGGGTCACCCTTTATCCTCCCTAGTTTGGGTCCGGTCAGTTGCTATTCACTGTGTGTTGCTCACAGCCGTGACAGAAATATTAAAAATGAAGGCACAGTTGCAGTTTAGAAATTGCCCTTCAAATTTGAGGTGGCTAGAGTGGAGTTTCAATAAATGTCCATGGGCGGCGTGAGTTGCAAACAAATAGTCATATTGTGAAAACATGATCCACCCTGTCAGGTAAATGCAGTAAAAAAAAATAAAAAAAAAAAAATAGCAATTTTTTGGGTCACCTTCCCTCACAAAAAGTGTAAAAACAAACGATACAAAGGCATTTGTACCCCAAAATGGTACCAATTAAACCGTCATCTCATCCTGCAAAAAATGAGAGCCTACCTAAGACAATCGTCCCAAAAATAAAAAATATAGGGCAGTCAGAAAATGGCAACACAAAAACAAGATTTAATTCTGTTAACAAATGCATTTACTGTGTAAAACTTAACAAAGATAAAAATAATAGACACATTGGGCCAGATTTATCATGACTGACAGCTAAATAAATGTGGTTTGACGGTAGCAGTTTATCCGTCAGTAAGCAGCTTTACAAAAGTCGCACATCTTTACGAAAAAGTTGCGCGTTTTTATGAAAAGTCGCATGTTCTATTAAAAAGTATCATAACATAAGCATGGTCCTAACTGGAGTGAAATTGCGACTTTTTTGCGACTTTTTAAATTGTCCCAATTGTAAATCTGTCTAGAGATTCATATACATAAGAAAACACACCCACTTTCAGAAAACTGGCGAGCATAGTGCAGAGCAGAAAAAAGTCACAAATTTGTGCGCAGTTTTAGCGTTTGGGACTTTTTGGGGGACTTTTTCACTCCATTATTCTGACTTGAGCTAATGATAAATCTGGCCCATTGAGTATCGTCGCATCTGTAACAACCTGCTCTTTAAAAATATCACATTATATGCCCCCTCTGGCGAATACTGTAAAAAAATAAAAACTACGCCAAAACAGCCTTTTTTTCAACTGCCTCACAAAAAGTGTAATACCAAGCTATCAAAAGGTCACCTCATCCTGCAAAAAATAAGCCCCCACATAAGACAATCACTCAAAAATATAAACCAATGGTGCCCATAAACCAATCCATTCTGAATCCTGCCTCCTTCCATTCTGAATCCTGCCACGTGCCCCCCCAGCAGTTTACCACCACATATGGGGTGTTGCCGTATTCAGGAGAAAACGGGTAACAAATTTAGTGTACTTTTTCCCCTGTTACTGCTTGTGAAAATGAAATATTTGGTGCTAAAGCAACATTTTATTGGAAGAAATAAAACTTTTCATTTACACAGCCAAGTGTTTTCAATCTCTGTAAAACGCTTAGGGGGTCAAAGTGCTCAATACCCCCTTAATATATTCTTTGAAGGGCATAGTTTCCAAAAGGTGTAATTTTTTGAGGGTTTCCACTGTGGGGGTATGTCAGGATCTCTTCAAATAAAAAATGGTGCACAAAAACCACCATTCTAGCAAAATCTGCCTCCAAAAACCACATGGCACTCCTTTCCTTCTGACTTGTTTTTTTACAGTATAAATCAATTTCTGAAGTTATTATCCGAAGTCTAGGAGGACTTTGCGAAGTAATAACTTCGGCTCATCAGAGCCAATACATTCTAATACTGCTCCATACAGTATTGAAAATGTTTTCATGCAAATCGACTTCGATTCGCTCATCCATACTTCTGACCACTGCCACGTGCTCTGATAGCAGTTTACTACCACATATGGGGTATTTCTGTAAACTGCAGAATCAGAGTAATATAAATTGAGGTTGTGTTTGCTGTTGACCCTTACTGTGTTGAAAGAAAAAAAAATGATTAACATGAAAAATCTGCATAAAAAATGAAATTTTGAAATTTTTCCTCCATTTTCCTTTAATTCTTGTGGAACACTTAAATGGTTAACAAAGTTTGTAACATCTGTTTTGAATAATTTGAGGGTGTAGTTTCTAAAATTAGGTCTTTGATATAGCTTTATATTTGAATTGGTGCTTAAAAATTTTTGGGGGAAATTTTGTTGGAAATTTTAAAAATTGCTTCTAAACTTCTACGCCTTCTAAGGTCCTAAAAATTAAAACAACATTTACAAAATTATGCCAACATAAAGTAGACATATGGGGAATGATGACTGATAACTATTTTATGAGGCATTACTATCTGTCTTAAAAGTTGAGAAATTTAAATTTAGAAAAATGTGAATTTTTCAAAATTTTGGGTAAATTTGGGATTTTTTATAAATAAAGGAGGAATATATTGACTCAAATTTTCCACTGTCGTGAAGCACAATGTGTCATGAGAAAACTATCTCAGAATGGCCTAGATAAGTAAAAGTGTTCCAAAGTTATTACCAGATAAAGTGACACATGTCAGATTTGCCAAAAATGGCCTGGGGAGGAAGGTGAAAACTGGCCCGGGGTAGAAAGGGTTAACGATCCCTCTTTCCTTTTTTGGGTTGACAATTTGGGTCTTAGGAACCATTTACCCATTTTCCATAGAGTTAGGGTTTCAATATATAATGGCTGTCCTGGAACCAATTAATATTGTATGTAGAGGGATTACTGTATTTTATAATTGCTACATAAGTAAGCACTGCATGAAAATGATAGTAAAACCAGGTTTTTGATCTTGAAAATGTTGTGCTATTAGCGAATTCACCAGATTCTTCTAGAGAACGTGTAATAAACTTTCAATTATATTAATTTTCCCCAAAGGCAAAGAAATAATTTGTCCATGATAACAAGAAAAAAAATACATGACTGTTCCCTCAAGACTAAAAGGGCTTAATTAGCCATGAAAGTAAGCAGTGATGCAGAGGGTCTTCCCTGGCATCCCTTCTGAACACCCAGCCTCTGGATTTCCCCTGACTTAAGTTTCTATGGCTCCTGTGAATTAAGTGTTAATCAGATTTCTACTGTGCGTCTTCTTACATCCAGTTAATTTCCATTGCTGGGGGTCAAGCATCCCTGAGCGGCATGCCTGTCTGTTGCTGCTGTACTCTTCTAATGCTGACTCTCCACAGTCTTTCTTTGTCTAACCTGGCGGCCAGCGCTGCCAGCCACCGACTTTCCTCTTCCTCCTCCTCTTTTCTAATAATATATGGGGGGTCAGTAAGAGAGACAAGGGTGCACAATGCTGAAGCCAACAGCACTCACTGTGGTCAGACGTTTTCTATCTCTGTACTACTCTCTGTCTACTTTTCTGTGCTAATACTACCACACACACCAAAAAAGATGATGCAGAGGAGGCATCAAACCCTAAATCGGGGGTCAGCAGCCTATGAAACTATGAAACTACATCTGCAACAAACTCTGGAGGAGAATCCCAAATAAACGCAAAGCGAATGAACGCCCGGTATTGTTGCTGTCCTAGACTAATTAAGCATATAAAACCAAAGCTAGACTCAGAACAGCATGATTTAAACAAATACAAAAATCTTTTATTGGACATACATTTGTTAAAACATACATATCCATATATATATAAGCAGCACAAAGCCACACAGGATAGTCCTTACAGATCTGTTGTAAAATATAACAATGAATCATCCCAGACTGTGCAGAGTATATTCAAACACAGCCCGCAGTCAAAACAGTACAAAGTGCATAGTGCTTAACGTAAACAATGACTTAGGAACAATACATAATACAAATGAAAAATGAATACAGACCAGAGTCGTCCTGGATCCCTACACGTGTTTCGCGTTTTGCTTCCTCCTGAACACAATTCCACAGTGCAAATCTACATATGGTTTTGTATGGGTATAGACCAGGTTTAGGTTCAACATGCTCCTAATCTCTTTCTTTGTACAATCTAAGGCTGGCAGTAATGCTTTGAGGAATGTTTGTAATCTGCAACTGAGGCATATAGGGTTTAAGATCCGACTGGCCAGGTCATGTCCCAGTATGGATAATATCCTTACTAGAGTAGTGTAGAAATGATGAGGTCATTCACTCAGTAGGTAATCTTCAGAGAAGATGATATTTTTTTCTGCAACTTTAGCCCTGTGAGGAGGGAGCATGAGGCACAGCTCTACCTTCCTCTGCAAACTCAAGACACTTGTGAACTGACCAGCCCACCTCCCAACCTCCTTCAGGGGCTGCCTCAGGACTCATACAAAACCATGCTGGGTACACATAGCATTAAATTACATAAACACTAAAAAACAAACAATTAGCAAGTACCTTCAGCTCTGGGGTGATGCACGTTCCCCAGTCCGCACTCTTGCTGTGTTGTTCTTGGAACTTCAGTAGAAGTGAATAAAGGATTATGGCTTTATTTCCACAAACAGGTACAGCAATGTTTCTACCATGTTTGGTCTTTGTCAAGCCATGGTTGAAATATTGCTGTACCTGTTCATGTGAATAAAGCAATATATACTTTTTACACATGGACTGCTGTGATCTTATATATCCTATAGAGCAGTGATGGTGAACCCTAGGAAAAGTCTTCGGTGTACCAATATGCCTTAGACTTTTCCTTCTATTCATCATTGCAGGGCGCACTATGAACGGCACAGGCAGCGCACTGAATGTAGGCAGGCCATTATAGCTAAATGATAAAGTACATGGAAGATACACTATATTGGACAGTTGGATTCAGGTTTAATTGCTGTGTTGGGACTTTGATAAATAAGTGGGTTTTGGGTTGCAGTTTGGGCACTCGGTCTCTAAAAGGTTCGCCATCACTGCTATAGAAGACTGTGGAGCCAGGACAACTTCTCATCCTGCACCAATGTATTATACAGTATGTTACATTTAAATAAATATGGCAGGTCACAGTCTAGTGTAAAAGCTGCCACTGGTCAGTCCACAATCTAGTGCAACCACTCCCTCCTGTCAGTCCACAGTTTAGTGTAAATGCTGCCACTGTTTAGTCTACAGCCTAGTGCAGGGATGGGCAAACTGCGGCTCTCCAGCTGTTGTAAAACTACAACTCCCAGTATGCCTACAGCAGGGCATGATGGGATTTGTAGTTTTACAACAGCTGGAGAGCCGCAGTTTGTGCATTCACTGCCGCTGTTCACACCACATTTTAGTGGAAATGCTGCCACCAGTCAGTGTACAGTCTAGTGTAATCACTGCCACTGTTTAGTCCACAGTCTAGTGTAAATGCTGCTGCCGCCAAAGGTATAAATAGTTTGGTTCCCTAGTTTTAATAAGAGGTGGGACGACAAATCTGTAAAATCCACGAATCCCTCGAATTTTGCTGGATTTGTGGGATTCGTGGACTCGAATCCCAACGTAATTTACGAAATTCGAATCCGACGAATCCCGCCGCGACGTCATGCCCCCGCGCCATGTCCCCGCACCTCCCGAGATGCCTGCTATCAGTGACGTACCGTCAATATAGGCAGACCACGCACTGAAAATGGGGCCTGTGAGGTTAGGGGGCCCGGCCAGGCTGCATGGCTCCAATGGGGCGTTTGAGTCGGCAGCCCCGGGCCCAGTGTCAATGAGGGGCCCATTGCCACCCCAAACTCCCCAGTACCATTACATATTTACATTTTCATTTGGCATTATGCGCAGCGCTAGTGTTGCGCTGACAACAGCAGGCTGGCCCCAGAGTGGAAGGAGGAAGGGAGAGTGAGCAGCCGCTTCCTCCAATCAGGTAGCAGCTCACTGCCTGATGTGCCCGCCCCTCTGTGATGTCTTTGCTCCCACAGCTAGCAGCACAGTAAAGTACCAGCCCTGCATTTACTTTTATCAGTAGTGATGTCCCACATGCTGACCCTCCTCTGGGTCTTCCTGCCCTTCTCTTTGCTTGTTAACCCCCAGCACTGCCTTCACTATTCCTAGGCTGTGTGAGAGGGCAGAAGGAAGCAGCAGCAGAAGCTGAGGTGAGAGGAGCTGACAGGAAGACGGGCTGTTTGCTGCAGCAGTGTGACTGTACTTAATGCTGTTAGGGTCAGAGCAGGGGCATACCTAAGGGCTCATGGGCCCTGGTACAAGAGTTCAGTTTCGGCCCCCGTTCCCTCAGTGCTTTGTGGCCAGAGGCAGGGATGCACATTGCATTCCTGCTGCCTAAAGCAAAAATTTAACCCCCCCCCCCCATGCCGAATTCTTGACCTAACCTCTTCCCTCCAGCCAGAGGTGTAACTTGACCAGCATGCACTTTCTATAATACTGGTGTCTTCTTATGTGGAACAAGAGTCTTTGGGCCCCCTCAGGCTCCTGGGCCCAGTAGCTACCTCTGCTACGCCCCTGGGTCAGAGTCAGACAGGAGCCTCAGCTCTGCTCACTGTAGTGCATATATATTCTTTCATATGGGACCCTTGGCATGTGCTGGAGGCTCCAGATAGACTACCTCTGAGGTAAAAGGATGGGACATGACTAAAATTGCTCAGCTCTGCTCCCTGTTAGGGAAAGATGGAGCAGCTCCATCTTTCCACAATGGTAGATCATTTTTAGTTGTGTGTGTACATTCATCATTACAATAACCAATTATTAGTAATATATCTTAGCATTGCTAATGTTTTACAATTTCAATAGTTTTGCTCTGCTACACAGTAAGGCTATTTTCACACTCACGTTTGGTGTGGATCCATCATGGATGGATCCGCACCGATAATACAAACTGCTGCATCCGCTCAGAATAGATCAGTTTGTATTATCTTTACCTTAGCCAATATGGATCCATCTTGAACACCATTAAAAGTCAATGGGAGATGGATCCATTTTCTATGGTGCCAGATTGTCATAAAAAACAGATCCGTCCCCATTGACTTAGGCTGAGTTCACACGGGCGAGATTTCCGCGCGGGTGCAATGCGGTAGGTGAACGTATTGCACCCGCACTGAATCCGGCACCATTCATTTCTATGGGGCTGTGCACATGAGCGATTTTTTTCACGCATCACTTCTGCAATGCTTTAAAATCGCAGCATGCTCTATATTCTGCGTTTGTAACGCAGGACAGGCCCCATAGAAATGAATGGGGCTGAGTGAAAATCGCAAGCATCCGCAAGCAAGTGCGGATGCGGTGCGATTTTCACTCATGGTTGCTAGGTGACAGTCTATTCACTGTATTATTTTCCCTTATAACATGGTTATAAGGGAAAATAATAGCATTCTGAATACAGAATGCTTAGTACAAGGTCAATTGAGGGTTAAAAAAAAAGAAAAGAAATTAACTCACCTTGTCCTCTTCATCGCGCTGTTCCCGGTCTCTTCTGATGAGCTGTCGGCTAAAGGACCTTTGGTGACGTCAGATCACATGCTCCAATCACATAATCACATGGTACATCACCGTGGTGATGTACCATGTGATTGGAGCATGTGATCTGACGTCACCAAAGGTCCTTTAGCCGACAGCTCATCAGAAGAGACCGGGAACTGCGCGATGAAGAGGACAAGGTGAGTTAATTTCTTTTCTTTTTTTTTAACCCTCAATTGACCTTGTACTAAGCATTCTGTATTCAGAATGCTATTATTTTCCCTTATAACCATGTTATAAGGGAAAATAATACAATCTACACTACAACTAACCCAAACCTGAACTTCTGTGAAGAAGTTCGGGTCTGGGTACCACAGTCGGTTTTTTATCACGCGAGTGCAAAACACATTGCACCCGCGTGATAAAAACTGAACATCGGAACGCAATCGCAGTCAAAACTGACTGCAATTGCGTACCTAATCGCGTGGGTTTGCCGCAATACACCGGGACGCATCCGGACCTAATCCGGACACGCCCGTGTGAACCCAGCCTTAGGGCTCTTTCACACTGGCGTTTTTGCTTTCCATCCTAGAGTTCCGTCCTCTGGGCTCCAGGACGGAAAGATACTGATCAGGATTATCCCCATGCATTCTAAATGGGAGAGAAATCCCTTCAGGATGCATCAGGATGTCTTCCGTTCAGTATGTGAACGTTTTTTGGACGTTGACAAAACCGTATCATGCTGCAGATTTGTCTCCGTCCAAAAATCCGGAAGACATGCCATAACGCCGGATCTGGAATTAATGTCCATTGAAGAGCATTAATCCGGACCCGACGTTTACCTTTTATGAATGGTTGCCATGGTAAAGTGTAGTGGGGAGGCAGGGAACAAGTATACTTGCCGTCCGTGCG
Organism: Bufo gargarizans; assembly: GCF_014858855.1. Lineage (NCBI taxonomy): Eukaryota > Metazoa > Chordata > Amphibia > Anura > Bufonidae > Bufo > Bufo gargarizans. The sequence goes on along the minus strand of NC_058081.1, from coordinate 477,552,952 downwards.
TCTCCCGAGTCCCGGGGCGCTCCACAATGACGTCAGAGCGCCCCATGAGCATGGATCACGTGATCCATGCAAGTGGGGTGCTCTGATGTCATTGTGGAGCGCCCCAGGACCCGTGTAAGAGGCAGCCCTGATCATCCAGCAACATTTCCAACACATATATATATCAGACTGTCATGTTTCCCTCCAGCCACCGGAGGCCACTGTGGCTGAGTAGGACAGTGAGAGGGGTTGTTTCCAGAGGATAAGGAGTTAAGGGTTTTTCCCGGGCTGAGCAGAGCACCTGGGCTGAAGGTGTCTGAGTACACAGGAAGGAGGACGCTGTCCACTGAGAGGGAGATCCACAGGGAATATTAGAGTGATTTCTCCCTGCCTGCTGTGACACAGTATCTGGGACATTAGAGTGTGTTTGCTCTCTGACTGAGCTGATCTTTCCTGGTGCAGAAGAGAGACTGCTGCAGTGTGAGGCACTTACCAGAGGGGCTTGTGAGTGAATTCCAGGCCCTGCCTGATTATACGTCCTGAGCTGCTGATTATCTCTAACCAGAGTTACAGAGACTACAAAGTGAGGCTTGCAGCATCACCCCTGCCAGAGCTGAGCCACGCTGAAGCAAGCAAGCAAGCAAGCAAGCAACCAGATCGGGACCCAGACTGTATCTGCCTGCATGTGCTGGACACAGAACTGTGAGTGCACTGAAGCTAATCTGAGCTAGGACATAGTGGAATAGGATTTAGTTTAGTGCACCGTAGAGGTGCACCCCGGGTAGCGGGGACAGTTAGGACTACCTAGAAGAGAGTAGCCTGCCATTTTCTGTACTTGTGTTTGTGATTCATTTGTGTTCTTTATGCAAATTTCCATTATCTTTATTGTGAATTCTCAAGCTGTTCATATTGTAAATCTGCTTTTCCAGCAGTTAGAGTTCTCTTTTAATAAAGCCGGTTTCTGCTTCAGCCTCCTTGTCTGCTGCACTGTACTTGAGTCCTGCTCTACGGTCTCTTCCTCTGCTGACCGTTACACCCGCACGGACTGTAATTTTACCGCTCCCCCGCTCCACACTACTTACTATGGCAACCAGGACTTTAATAGCGTCCTGGGTGCCATAGTAACACTGAAAGCATTTTGAAGACTGATCAGTCTTCAAATGCTTTCAGTTGTCTTGCGCTGTGACAGATCCGGCGGGCATTTCCGGCGACGTAAGTGCACGCCGGATCCACACAACACAAGTGTGAAAGAGCCCTACATGAGCGCTTGGCAGCTGTAGACATCTCTGTTGGTCCCATGTTCATATGTGCCCGCATTGCTGAGAAAAATGATGTGAAAGAGGCCTAAGGCTCCTTTCACACCTGCGTTCAGGTGTCCGCTCGTGAGCTCCGTTTGAAGGGGCTCACAAGCGGCCCTGAACGCAGCCGTCTGGCCCTAATGCATTCTCAGTGGAGGCGGATCCACTGAGAATGCATCCATCTGCCAGCGCTCAGCCTCCGCTCCGCTCAGTGAGCGGACACCTGAACGCTGCAAGCAGCGTTCGGGTGTCCGCCTGGCCGTGCGGAGGCGAGCGGATCCGTTCCGACTTACAATGTAAGTCAATGGGGACGGATCCGCTTGAAGATGACACCATATGGCTCAATCTTCAAGCGGATCCGTCCCCCATTGACTTTCAATGTAAAGTCTGAACGGATCCGCTCAGGCTACTTTCACACTTGGAATTTTTTTCGAAGTTTAATGCAGACGGATCCGTTCAGAACGGATCCGATCGAACGCAGGTGTGAAAGTAGCCTAACATTGTGTGTCAGGACAGATCCGTCTGGCTCAGTTTGGTTATGCAGACACCAAAACACAGCCAGCAGCGTTTTGTTGTCTGCCTCTAAAGTGAAATGGAGGCAGAACAGAGCCAAACTGATGCATTCTGAGCAGATCAATTCAGAATGCATTAGGGCAAAACTGATCTGTTTTGAGACCTCTTGTGAGATCTAAATCTCCTGTGTGAAAGAAGTCTTGATCCGCAATATATGTTCACCGTTCCGTTTGCATTGTGATTCACCGATGCAGACCCATTCCGCAAATCATGCGATTTGGAATGTGGCACTAAGGAGTTTCCTGGGGTTCCATTCGATTCCTCTGCACTGCAAAAGGATAGAACTTGCTCTATCTTCTTGCTGAACAGATGAATCGTGGACCCATTCAAGTGAATTGGTCCATGATCTGTATCTGGCTGGCCCACGGTTGGTGCACGTGCATTGTGGACCTCAACAGCACAGGCACGGGCTGCACATGGTCACGCGAATAAGCCCTTTAGCGGCAGTTAAAAAACATGAATGCCGCCTGTGTGCTGTCATAAATTTGTCTAAATAAACAGTCCATCAGGGCTCATGTACACTGCGGCTGGCCAGCCATGGCCGTATTGCCTCCCGCATACAGTGGGCCCATAATACACATCCACTGGTCATATGCAATACTGATCAAGGACCTATTCACTTGAAATTGTACGCAATCAAGGAGATGCAGTGCAGAAATGCACAGGGGAACCCCACAGAAACACTACGGAGTGCCTTTGTGGTGTTTCTGGCCTCCGCACATAAAAAAATATTGCATGCAATACTTTTTTGTGTAAAGGAAGTATCATGGATGGATCCATCCCAGCTGCTGCACAGACGTTGCCCGTGACTTGGTGACCTGAAATTGAGGCCAACAGTGCACGGAAAGGCACTCCTACGACCGGGTGAATGTGCCCTCATAGAAACACTGCTTCTTTTCAGTAAAACCTACACGAATAGGACATAATATATAGTTTTTTTGTGGTCACAGAACTGCTCAACGAATGCGGACAGCACACATATTACTGGACGCATGTATTGTGGTCACAATGAAGTGACTGTGTACGTACCCGAGACAAAAAAAAAAAAAGTTTGGATGCGGAGACAAAACATGGATGTGTGCATGAGGCCTTAGAATTACTACACACTTCACTAAAGCCTCCTGCACACAAACGAGCTAATTGCGGGCATCAATACATGGGTACTGGTCCTTGTGCATTCCTCACCACAGATTCAGAACCGTTCACTTTCTTGAGTCCGATATCGCAGAGTCGTAATGGAGGCACTAATGGGAAACTCCACGGAAACAATACAAAATGCTTCTCTGATGTTTCTCTCTGCGCCTTAATTCATAAAAAACATATTCCCAATGCACTGTGGACTTCATATTGCTTTCTCAATTGCAGCGAAAGAATGCACAACCTTTGGGCTCATGCATGTGACTGTGTACCTGCATAACATATTATTTATACCTGCCGCTAAAATTCTCCTCATGAGGCTTTATGCACATGAATGGCTCATGCACACTACTGGAATGGGTCCGTTATCCGTCTGCACCCATTGAAGTTAAAGGGTCTGCAATCCGGGAGATGCAGTGCAGAAGCACGGAGCACAACACCACGGAAAACCTCAGAGTACTTCCGTGTTCCATTTTTTTTTTTTTTTTAACAGACTGATCACGGACACATTCAAGTTGAATGGGTCTGTATCTGGCTGCAGCAGCCGCACAGTTGCTGCCCATGCATTGTGTGCAATCGTGTGCATGAGCCCTTCGTGTTCATGAAGCCTTATCAGGACAATGTTTGCGGCAGGCATAAATAAATGTGCAGAGGGACAAAATACTACTATAGAGTGAAAAAGTGCACTCCTGTAGCTCCATCGACTGGTGATTCCACATAGATGTCTACAGAACCTGTAAACATTTATAGAAGTAGAGCCAACCCCCTCTTCATAGACATGTCAGCCAGTTTCAGACCCTGAGTTTTCATTGACCACCCAGACAGCCCCCTTGATGTTAGCATCAGATCATTTCATGATCATATGCTGTCCCTTGCCCTGAGCTATATTGCACAGGGCAATATACAGGTCCTTCTCAAAAAATTCGCATATTGTGATAAAGTTCATTATTTTCTGTAATGTACTGATAAACATTAGACTTTCATATATTTTAGATTCATTACACACCAACTGAAGTAGTTCAAGCCTTTTATTATTTTAATATTGATGATTTTGGCATACAGCTCATGAAAACCCAAAATTCCTATCTCAAAAAATTAGCATATCATGAAAAGGTTCTCTAAACGAGCTATTAACCTAATCATCTGAATCAACTATTTAACTCTAAACACCTGCAAAAGATTCCTGAGGCTTTTAAAAACTCCCAGCCTGGTTCATTACTCCAAACCGCAATCATGGGTAAGACTGCCGACCTGACTGCTGTCCAGAAGGCCATCATTGACACCCTCAAGCAAGAGGGTAAGACACAGAAAGAAATTTCTGAACGAATAGGCTGTTCCCAGAGTGCTGTATCAAGGCACCTCAGTGGGAAGTCTGTGGGAAGGAAAAAGTGTGGCAGAAAACGCTGCACAACGAGAAGAGGTGACCGGACCCTGAGGAAGATTGTGGAGAAGGACCGATTCCAGACCTTGGGGGACCTGCGGAAGCAGTGGACTGAGTCTGGAGTAGAAACATCCAGAGCCACCGTGTACAGGCGTGTGCAGGAAATGGGCTACAGGTGCCGCATTCCCCAGGTCAAGCCACTTTTGAACCAGAAACAGCGGCAGAAGTGCCAGACCTGGGCTACAGAGAAGCAGCACTGAACTGTTGCATGTCATTCGGAAATCAAGGTGCCAGAGTCTGGAGGAAGACTGGGGAGAGGGAAATGCCAAAATGCCTGAAGTCCAGTGCCAAGTACCCACAGTCAGTGATGGTCTGGGGTGCCATGTCAGCTGCTGGTGTTGGTCCACTGTGTTTTATCAAGGGCAGGGTCAATGCAGCTAGCTATCAGGAGATTTTGGAGCACTTCATGCTTCCATCTGCTGAAAAGCTTTATGGAGATGAAGATTTCATTTTTCAGCACGACCTGGCACCTGCTCACAGTGCCAAAACCACTGGTAAATGGTTTACTGACCATGGTATTACTGTGCTCAATTGGCCTGCCAACTCTCCTGACCTGAACCCCATAGAGAATCTGTGGGATATTGGGAAGAGAAAGTTGAGAGACGCAAGACCCAACACTCTGGATGAGCTTAAGGCCGCTATCGAAGCATCCTGGGCCTCCATAACACCTCAGCAGTGCCACAGGCTGATTGCCTCCATGCCACGCCGCATTGAAGCAGTCATTTCTGCAAAAGGATTCCCGACCAAGTATTGAGTGCAGAACTGAACATCATTATTTGAAGGTTGACTTTTTTTGTATTAAAAACACTTTTCTTTTATTGGTCGGATGAAATATGCTAATTTTTTGAGATAGGAAATTTGGGTTTTCATGAGCTGTATGCCAAAATCATCAATATTAAAACAGTAAAAGGCTTGAACTACTTCAGTTGGTATGTAATGAATCTAAAATATATGAAAGTCTAATGTTTATCAGTACATTACAGAAAATAATGAACTTTATCACAATATGCTAATTTTTTTAGAAGGACCTGTATATATATTTTTTTATAATAAAACACTTCCAAGCGGAGTATTCTGCCCAGCAGTGTATTTGGTGACATCACCAGCAATGATGGGCATGATTTATCAATGCCATATATGTTTTACAGGCTAGGGCAGCGTTAAGGCCCAGCCATCAGTGCCGTTGACGTCACCAGGCTTTCAGCCAGTCACACGGAGAGCCTGTTTCCTCAACAAAACTGAAGAAATTTATTTTGCCATGCGCAATTTAGCGCAGCACAAAGAGCATCGGAACATAAACTGCTAAGATGCTCCTGTCAGGGAGGCTGCCTGGGTGATAATGGAGATATTTCCCGGTTTCGCTCTGAACCTGGACAACAACTTTAATTGCCTTACAAAATAACCAACATTGTGCTTTCAGAAAATAATATTTGCAGACTAAACAATGTTAGAATCCACATACTATTCCAGAATCAGCAAACCAATTTTTGCGGAGAGGAATCAGAGGAGTTTGAAGTAGAAAGTGATGATGAAAATTATGTTGAGGTAAAACTATTTACATTTTTTTGGTTAATTTAGCAAATAATATCAATATTAAATAAAAACATATTCATTATCTTATTTTCAGGAGGAAAGTTCTGATGGAACAACCGAAGAATTAGTTAGTCCATCTGCAACAAATGCACCGAGACCGGTAAGTCTTAGATAATTTTGCAAAAATCCCATTCTATTAACAGTATTTTTCAACCTATAAGACAAAACAGCATATAAGACTCACCTAGGATTTAGGCTACTTTCACACTAGCGTTCGATCGGATCCGTTCTGAACGGATCCGATCTTAATAATGCAGACGGAGGCTCCATTCAGAACGGATCCGTCTGCATTATATTAGCAAAAAAAAAGCTAAGTGTGAAATTAGCCTGAGCGGATCCGTCCAGACTTTTACATTGAAAGTCAATGGGGGACGGATCCGCTTGAAGATTGAGCCATATTGTGGCATCTTCAAACGGATCCGTCCCCATTGACTTACATTGTAAGTCTGGACGGATCCGCACACCTCCGCACGGCCAGGCGGACACCCGAACGCTGCAAGCAGCGTTCAGGTGTCCGCCTGCTGAGCGGAGCGGAGGCTGAACGCCGCCAGACTGATGCAGTCTGAGCGGATCCGCATCCATTCAGACTGCATCAGGGCTGGACGGAAGCGTTCGGGGCCGCTCGTGAGCCCCTTCAAACGGAGCTCACGAACGGACAGCCGAACGCTAGTTAGAGGGGAACAATATTTTATTTATTTGGCCTCTGTTCAGACCAGCAATCACCCCCCTAATGTTAATCAGACCTCAAGTGAGAGCCCCACTAAGAACTCAAATCAGACACCAAGGTTAATGACCCCAATAAGACCACAGATAATAGTCCCATGCCTCTCATCAGCCCCCATTATCCATATAGCAGCCCACTGTAGCTTCATAACAACCCCCACCAGCCTACTATGGGTTTAAAAAAAAAAAATTAATGTTCCGGACGACGTGGATCCTCTCCTCCAGCACAATCGTTTTCATCCTGCCACCCACTGTGCTGTGAATTCTGCCCACAGCCTTCACAACTGTCAAATGTGTACCAGAAAGCGGGGAGTACAAAGCTTTCACCACTTCCCGGTCCGCCTGTACTAATGGGAGCGGCTCATCATTACTTGACAAATAAAACGCAGGGTCATTTTTCACACACTTTTTAAAGAAAAAAATATGTCTATAAAAAACTGTACTTTATATTTTAAACATGCATGTCTAGTGAGACTGTATAGTAGGTTAAATATTTATTTTTTGTATCAGCAATTTACAGGGCTTCTAGCAAGACTGAGAGAGGGTGTTTCTTCAGAAGACAGACTACATCCATTATCTTTTCAAAATGACCCACATAGGGGCCCAGATGAAGAACGTCCACGTCCTCCGGAAGATCCAGAAGGTCGTCTTGTAAACACGAATTGGTGCAAATGTGGAAACTGCAAAAAAATGCCAAGATTGGAAGAAAGCTTATGTTGCCATGAGTATGCCCAGATGTCAAGTTTTTTGGTTGAGGTTCCCTGTGTAACTCTACATCAATTTTTTACAACAAAAGTAATCGATCGCAGTTATCTGGTCGAACTAATAGAATACGGTGCACAAATCACTCAACGTGAATTTGAACTACATGAGAATCGGTAAGGAAATATTTAAAAGGGTTGTATAGTTTCAGAGCTGAACTTGGACATACCCCCATTTTCAGCCAGGCAGCTACCGGTACTTGGCTTATTTATTTAGTTTTTTGTAAAAAAAATAAAAAATGTTTTGGTTATGCGTACAGAAAGTGTGTTTTTCTAAAATTATTAGTGGTTGTTTGTATATTTTATTATAAATGCTAATCTGTTCAATTCCACTGTTTTAGGGTACTTTCACATTAGAGGCAGGGCAGTCTGGCAGGCTGTTCCAGCTGTTGAACAGCCTGACAGATCCACCCTGACGCTAGTTCACGTGTGCCCCCATACATACATATATCCCATTTCACTATAATGGTGGTGGGGACAGAGGCCGCTGAAATAAAGTATTGCTTGTGGTATTTTTAGTTTGGGTGCCTCTCACTGTGCACTTCTGTGTTATAGTGAATTGGCACAGAGAGGCAGTCCGGCGGCAGACATGAACTAATGGCAGCATGGATCCAACTGGCTGTTCACCCTCTGGAACAGGCTGTACTTCCCTGCTGCTATTATGAAAGTAGCCTTAGTTGTATGTTATATTTATGATAAAATAAATGAAAGTATTTAATAAGGTTTTGAGAAATCTTTGTTAATAAAAAACTTTTTACATTGTAATGTTGAAATTTTTTTTTAAAGAGAAAAAATACAACAAACTATGAACACAACTATTTTATTTTACAACAAAATTCTTTTTTTATTATAACTAGGCATGAGCAAATCGTAAATCTGCCTATGAAGATGTGTGCATAACAGTTCCTTCTAAAACTTTACATCGCTGGAGCTCCATACTCTATTAGAATGTATTTGCTCCTATGAGCTGAATTTTTTTTCTTAGCAAAGTTAGTCGATACCTTGTGGAATAACTACTAATAATAATTGCTACTGTAAAAATTTTAACAAACTCTAGTCCCAATATGCTCCCTTGAGTCGTCACATTAAAGTATAGTACATAGCTAAGATGGGAGCACGATTGCTCAAGAGGACCCAAGACGCAGGACAGGGAGGATTATGCTAAGCCATTGGTGGTAGCGGGCAACACAGGGGGAAGGAGGACCTTCCTTATAAGACGACAACCAGTGTATAAGATAATACCAGACTTTTGAAAAAAAATTCAGGGGTTATAAAGTAGTCTTCTACTCTGGAAAATACGGTATATCCGTTTTTGTTTTTTTAAAACCATACAGACAATTTAAACCAGGCAGCATACCCAATTGCGCAATACACAATAACATTTGAACTAATATCGGGTTAAATGTTGTTGGATTAACTCTTTTCGATCCGGTTTCGGTACAGATGCAATGTTGTCTGGTAGTTCAGCTGCTTTTGGAAGCCAAGAATGTACCAGTTCCTTTTTTAAAATTCGTATGACATCTTCCATAATATCCAACATAAATTCTTGTGAGGTTGGCTCATAAATAGTCTTCACTATCGTCCTTTCGAAAACTCCACATGATGTCGATAACTGCCTTCGGCGTCACTAGTAGCGGTGGCATGTTTCACAACTGCTCTTACTCTTTCCACATTTCTGTTGTGGTCCAGTGCAGCTAATTGTGAACGCGCGATCATGGCATCAATGTAGTAGTGTATTCGTTTTGGTCTATATTTCAGGCATAAACTGTGGTATATCTCCAAATCTCCTGTGTGACAAAAACAGGTTAGATATTTTAGATCTCTTTGTAGGGAAGGATTTAATACAATTTGTTTAAGTAGATCCATTGCTGGTGAATCCACAGTGAGCCATTTTGTAGTAGAAATTTGTTCTTCCGTTAGGGGATCGTGAAGGCAATATGGAAATTCCTGAGGTTCTGTCCACTCGTGTACATTGGTCACATGCTGCAATAAAGAATTCCATCTCATCACAAGCTGTGCACCATCCTCTCCACAAGTCTTAGCTGACCACCAGATATGGTTCTTCACCGCTTGAACCCAATGCGCTAAGATGGCTCCACTTCGGGTCTTAAAGGCACCAAGCACCTTATTTCCAACTGATTTTGCCATATGCCACACATCAAACTGATGGTTTATATAAGAGTAATTTTCACAAATCTCCTTACGCACTGACATATGCCGGTCTGTGGCAATTAAATGGATGTCTACATCCTGCTGTAAAAGGTAATCGACATTGTTTTTTAATCCGACTTTTTCTAGACCAACAGATGTTAGTGGTGGTACGACCTGTTCCACTGTGAAGCTTACAATTTTACCTGTTGCATAATCCATTAATGTATATATGCAGTACTTGGCAGAAAATCCCGGACTATCCGATTGTCCGTCCCCTGCAAGGCAAACTGAGTTTTTTTTTGTGTCCGATAAGACTTGCTGTTGTTCTTTCTTCCACTGCATATCTATTGCAGGAAATATAAACTGTTTTTGATTGTTATAGTGACTGGACTTACCGATAGACTGCATTTTTAAGATGTTTAAAAAATGCTTTATTTTGTGGAAGCTGGAACCACTTAGAACCACCGCTGCAGATAAAAGAACATTTCCGATTGGCTTACGGCCATGTATGGGTTGGCTATTCCATATATTTAAAACATGGCCATTTGAACATTTTACGGTTACACTGATCATGCTTCCAATTTTTTGTTTTTTAAACGCGGTTAGCTTGCCATTACACTTTGATCTTGATTGACATGGTACTAGTGATAATAGAAGACGTAAAGAGCAATCGAAAACTATATATTTTGGCTCCATTGCATGGCTAATACAGTCATGTTCACGAACTTCAAATTCTTCTTCAACATCTATATCCTCGTCACTATGAGCCACAAAACTTTCTTCTAACTCCGTTTCTGATTCAGAAGGATGGAACGTTTCGTCATCTGGGTCCTCATAAGTAGTAGCTGATGGATCAACATTTTCTTCCTCTATTTCTGGCACTCTATGTTCCACAACCACCTCTGGACTCATGATAGGTGACAATTCATCAAAACTAGTGCATAGCTGGTCATTGTCCTCAAAATCGGAGGTATAACCGAATATTAGAGGATAATTTTTTTAGCGTTTCCTCTTTCATTGGCTTTGACGTTCTCAATAACTCAGAGCTTTTTCTCCCAGTTGATGTTGTTGGCTCAAGTGTAATTTCTTTCATCAACATATCCTTTAGAAACGGTTTAGCAGTTGAATAAAAAACATTTGTGGGACCTATTTGAAATTGGTTGGAAAATTTTATTTTTTTCTTACAAGAACGCCGGGGCAGGGACTGAATTTTATCGTGTTCAGATTCATTACTCAATTCACACAATAATTTTTCAGGGTCCAATAAAGAAATTGTGTCTTCAATAACCGTTTCATTGTCAATACTTCCACTAATATTACATTGTACTCTTTTATTTTTTCTTTTGAAATATGTTTGAATTTTTTTGTCTTTTTTAATTATGTAATGCTCAGTGTTCACTGCAAAAGACCGGGTTTGCGAATAAGGTTGCAGACTGTTTGCATTTTGTAAATCCATGTTTTCCGTGGTAACTGTTGAAAGCAACGTTGAGGTGCCAACCGTGTCAGCAGTTCTGTAGTAATAGTTATGCTCAAACTGTATTTGACTTTGTGGCCAAGATCTTGAGCCAATGCCTGGTGTTTGGGTGGAAATCGGTGGAGTAGTAGTCTCTAGATTGAACAGGCTTTGTCTAAAAATTTTTTTTTTTTGGTAGTGCCTCTTCCTGAGGTTGGCTTCTTTTGGTGGCATCTGTCACCTGTTTTCCTGAAGCAGTATACAAATTTATGCTTCTCATAGATAAATTTTGCTCCACGAATTGGTGATAAGAAACTGATGATGTAGTCGTTGTAGCTGTGTTTGTACAGGTAACTGTCATTGTAGAAGTTGATCCAGTGCTAGCACTAACACAAGGAATTATGCTTGTGGCAAGGGACACAGAGTGAGTTACTGTTTGCTGGCTACTACTTGGATGTTCCTGCAATTCTGCCGATGGTTCAAAAATAGATGATTGACATGGAAATTTAGTATGGATAGCATTTGGTGTTAATCTTCTACGGTCTTCATGATGAGTGTACGCATCATTTGTAAAATGTAATGAACACCTTCTATAATTGTCAAACAGTGTCCCCTCCTTCACTTTTACAACCATTTCTTCCAGATTATGAGGGTACTGACTTGTTTGTCTGAGCCATTTGCGGATTCGTTCCACATCACGAGGAAAAGAATGGAGGATGATGGAACGGTCCCTTTTTTTTTTCATTCGTCTTGCATCCACGTACAATGCAAGACGGCATTCTGATAGAAAAAAAAATTATATCATTGTCAATAAATATTCCAAAAATGTATTTTAAAAACCTTCACTACTTAGCCAATTTTTAAATTACATTAACGCACCATATTTAGAAACATCCTAAGTGTCAGATTATTTGATAAATACTTTTTTTTAATTTTACTTGTGCTAGTTACTCATTGTATACAACCTTAGGGATACAGGGGAGCACCCAGGAATTTTGTCTAGGCGGGGTACGAAAGGCAAAAAAATGTGGCATGTGTAGGAAAATAACAATATGGCGCGCCGCAATTTTTTTGCCCTGCCCATTATTAAAAGCCCCTCCTACATATAATAGGACACTCCCAACAAACACTGTACAGCTGTCATTCTATAGGTGAGGCCTGTCGACACATCATACGGAGAGAGGGGGAGGTCTGTCCTGGCTGCACTGCCTGCTTCACATTATACAATAGACAGCCGGCTACAGCCAGGAAGCTCCTCCGCTCTCCTCCCTCCCCAGACCCTGCTCAAGGCCCGTGGTTCCCCCCACCATCTGCCACCCGCCCGTGGCCTGCTGCCCCCTTTGGCCGTCCTCACACATCTCTGAATCCTCCTTCTGCAAATGGCAGGGGAAGGAGCCGGAGCATCTCCTCTCCTACATAGCGCCACATACCTCTTACTTCCAGTGATGTCACCTTTGTTGTAGACGTTCTCTTTCCATAATGCCCCCATAATGTGCCAATAAGAATAAAGGCCCCTTTAGAGCCCCCACTTCCCCTTAGTGCCCCCAAATAATGCCCCTATAGTGCCACCAGATGCCCCATAGTGCCATTCTCCCCTATAGTGCCCCCATAATGTGTCAATAAAAAAAAGCCCCTTTAGAGCCCCCAGATGCCCCCATAGTGCTCCTCTCCCCCATGGTGCCGCCCCATAATGTGCCAGTAAAAAATGCCCCTTCAAAGTGCCACCATATGCCCCAATAGTGCTCCACTCCTCCATAGTGCCGCCCTCCCCTATAGTGCCTCCCATAATGTAACAGTAAAAAATGCCCCCTTAGTGCCACCAGATGCCATAATGCCCCTATGTGCCAATAAGAAAAAAGGTCCCTTTAGAACCCCCTCTTCCCCATAGTGCCCCCAAATAATGCCCCTATAGTGCGACCATATGCCCCATAGTGCCGTTCTCCCCTATAGTGCCCCCCATAACGTGTAAAAAAATAAATAAGCCCCTTTAGAGCCCCCATAGTGCTCCTCTCCCACATGGTTCCCCCCCCATAATGTGCCAGTAAGAAGTGCCACCCAAAAATAAAAATACCACCAGATGCCCCATAGTGCCGTTCTCCCCTTTAGTGCCCCCATAGTGCCAGCTCCCCCCTCCCAAAAAAAATAAAAATACACTGATACTTACCTCCATCAGCAGCGATGCGATGCAGGCCTCTTCCGGACTGTGTCCCTGCTGTGTGCTGCCCGGCTCAGGCGATGCGATGATGACGTCTTCGCACCGCCTGAGCCGGCTTCTGATGGGCTGCAGGCATTAGTGCTTGCGGCCTATCAGAAGAACAGGGGAGGGACACACCTCTCCCTCCCCTGCCGCAGCACAGGCATCTGTATCACTGTCCTAAGGACAGCGATACAGATGGATTAGATATGGAGATGACTGCTTCCACAATGGAGGCGCTCATCTCCTACTGTCCCCCGCCCCCCCCCCCCCCCCACCGCTGCCACAAATGCCCGCATTACATCCAGACCCACTGGACCCCCCCTGTAGGTGCACCACTGTAGGGATAGCAGACTGCAACAAACTATAAAGGCCACGCTCCCACATCTATCCATAAACATCGCTCACAGCTTCACACTATAAGGGCCACACTCCCAAATCTATCCCTAAACATCGCTGAAAGCGTCACACTATAAGGGCCACACTCCCACATCTATCCATAAACATCGCTGACAGCGTCACACTATAAGGGCCACACTCCCACATCTATCCATAAACATCGCTGACAGCGTCACACTATAAGGGCCACACTCCCATATAGATCCCTAAACATCGCTGACAGCGTCATGCTATAAGGGCCACGCTCCCATATAGATCCCTAAACATGACTGAGAGCTTTAGGTCCCTTTTACACAAGCGAGTTTTCCGCACGGGTGCAATGCGTGACGTGAACGCATAGCACCCGCACTGAATCCTGACCCATTCATTTCACTGGGTCTGTGTACATGGGCGTTGTTTTTCCTGCACCATTTCTGCATTGTGTGAAAATCGCAGCATGCTCTATATTTTGCATTTTTCACGCAGCCCTGGCCCCATAGAAGTGAATGGGGCTGCGTGAAAAACGCATTGCATCCGCAAGCAAGTGCGGGTGCAATGCGTTTTTCACTGATGGTTGCTAGGAGATGTTGTTTGTAAAGATTCAGTTTTTTATCACGCGGGTGGAAAACGCATCAAAACGCATTGCACCCATGCGGAAAAAACTGAACAACTAAACGCAATCGCAGACAAAACTGACTGAACTTGCTTGCAAAATAGTGCGAGTTTCACTAAACGCAGTCTGAACGCATCCGGAACTAATCCGCAACGCCCGTGTTAAACCAGCCTTACAGAATTATAGCAGCTTTGAAACAAAAAAATATTGTTTTAGTGTGTCCATAGTCTGAGAGCCACCGTTTTTTAATTTTTAGACCGATTGTGGCTACTTACACACTAGTGTTCGGCTGTCCGCTCGTGAGCTCCGTTTGAAGGGGCTCACGAGCGGACCCGAACGCTTCCGTCCAGCCCTGATGCAGTCTGAATGGATGCGGATCCGCTCAGACTGCATCAGTCTGGCGGCGTTCAGCCTCCGCTCCGCTCAGCAGGCGGACACCTGAACGCTGCTTGCAGCGTTCGGGTGTCCGCCTGGCCGTGCGGAGGTGTGCGGATCCGTCCAGACTTACAATGTAAGTCAATGGGGACGGATCCGTTTGAAGATGCCACAATATGGCTCAATCTTCAAGCGGATCCGTCCCCCATTGACTTTAAATGTAAAAGTCTGGACGGATCCGCTCAGGCTAATGTCACACTTAGCTTTTTTTTTGCCAATTTAATGCAGACGGATCCGTTCTGAACAGAGCCTCCGTCTGCATTAATATGATCGGATCCGTTCAGAACGGATCCGATCGAACGCTAGTGTGAAAGAGTTATTCATTTTTTGCGGGTTGAGGTGACGGTTTGATTAGTACTATTTTGGGGGACATGCGCCTTTTTGAACGCTTGTTGAAGCACTTTATGTGATGTTAGGTAAAAAAAAAAAGGCTTTTTTTTTTTTTAACAGTTTTTATGATATTTTTTAAGGTGTTTTTCGGACATGGTGTGCAATGTGATATATTTATGGGGCCGGTTGTTACGGACAAGGCAATACCAAATAATGCTTTTTTTTTTTTATTCATTTAATTTTTTTAACGAATAAATGAACGGATAAAAGACAATTTTTAATACTTTAATACAGTGCATTGCAATAGTCATCTATTTCAATGCACTGTATTGTCAGTGCTACTTTTGCACTAAGGCTAATCAGACCCGGGTCTGATTAGCCTTAGGTCCATAGCAACCAGGACGCCTTTGTTAGGGGTCCGGTTGCCATGGCAACGATCACGCCGCTACAGGGGCGTGATGGTAGAGAGAGGGAGCTTCACATGGATGCGGCATAAATATCAGCTCCACAATTAGCGGACGGATCGAGAGGGGGGGGGGGGGGGCGGCGGTTGGGCGATCGCATTGGGGGACACTTTACACATGTCGCATCCATGTGGTTGCGACACCAGCAGGGTGTTAGCGTTAGCTGTCTGTCATGGAACCATGAACCGGACGTACAACAAGAGATAAGTGGAAATAAGAAGGCTTTATTGAAAATCAAGCTGTAAGGCAAAAGTCCAAACGGATGGCTAAACCGAAGCAGGGTTTGCGAAGCCAGAGATCAGGAACCAGAAGGGTAATCAGACGAAGCCTGGATCAGGAACCAGCAGGGTAGTCAGACGAAGCCTGGATCAGGAACCAGCAGGGTAGTCAGACGAAGCCAGGATCAGGAACCAGAAGCAGCAGCAGTCTTAGAAGCATGTGAACACAGGAGGACCAAGCAAGGAACTGAAGCCACAGACCTCCTATATATATGAGCTAGGCATCCAGCTCCTCCCAGTGGGAAGGAGAAGCCGCAGGGTGGGAGGCTACAAGAAACCCAGAAACCAAGATGGCCGCCAGCACATGTCAAACGAAGGAGAACAGCAAGAAGGTAAGACCATGACAGTACCTCCCCCTCAAGGGCCCCTCCTCCGCGGAGTAAAGAACGGTTTCTGAGGGAAGCGTGCGTGGAAGGCTCGGAGCAAGGCAGGAGCATGGACATCTGCGGAGGGAACCCAGGAACGCTCCTCTAGACCATAACCACGCCAATGGACCAAAAACTGCACCCGGCCGCGGACTAGGCGTGAGTCCAGGATATTGCTCACCTCATACTCCTCACGATTGCCCACTTGGACCGGACGAGGCCGAGGAACCGAGGAAGTGAAACGATTACACACCAGTGGCTTCAACAGGGAGACATGAAACACGTTGGAGATCCGCATGCCAGGAGGAAGCGCAAGGGCATAGGCTACCGGGTTTACCCTGCGAAGCACTCGGAAGGGACCAACAAAGCGAGGCGCCAGCTTGGGAGTGGGCACTCGAAGGTTGAGGTTGCGGGTGGACAACCATACGCGGTCTCCGACCTGGTAGGAAGGAGCGGGCGCTCGTCTGCGATCAGCCTGGAGTCTCTGGCGCTGCGCAGAGACCTCAAGGGACCTCTGGATCTGTACCCAAGAAGCACGTAGGACGGAAAGGTGATCCTCCACAGCCGGAATATCCTGGGGAGAGAATACCTCCGGTAACACGGCAGGTTGGAACCCATAATTGGCCATGAAGGGAGACGTCCCAGAGGAAGAGTTCACCGCCGTGTTCCTAGCAAACTCAGCCCAAGGCAGGAGGTCAACCCAATTGTCTTGGTGATCGGAGACATAGCAACGAAGGAATTGCTCCAAGGCCTGATTGGATCGTTCTGCGGCCCCATTGGACTGAGGGTGGTAGGCCGAGGAGAAAGAGAGATGAATCCCCAACTGGGAGCAAAAGGCGCGCCAGAACCTGGACACAAACTGACTCCCCCGATCCGACACAATCTCCTTGGGCAAACCGTGCAACCGGAAGACCTCCCTGGCAAAAATCGAGGCCAACTCTTGTGCAGAGGGTAACTTCTTGAGAGGAACACAGTGGCACATTTTGGAAAACCGATCCACAAGATGCCGAGGGGACTTACTCTGGGCACAAACGGAGCATGCCGCTACATATGCAGCGATGTCGGAACGTAGAGAAGGCCACCAGAACAGACGTGAAACAGCCCAGGACAGCTGATTCTTTCCAGGATGCCCCGCGGCCTTGGAGTTATGGTAGGTTCGCAACAACTGAGTGCGCAACTCCTCAGGCACAAAACATCTGCCGTTGGGTCTCCCAGAGGGAGCACCAGATTGAGCCGCCAAAATCTGCTCACCCAGGGGAGAGGTCAGGCTGGTGCGAATGGCGGCCAGGATCTGATTCGGAGGTATGACCGAAGTCGGAATCGACTCCTCCCCGGACAGCTCGGAGTACTGCCGTGATAAGGCATCCGCTCTGATGTTCTTGGAACCGGGTAGGTAGGAGACCACGTAATTAAAACGTGACAAGAACAGAGCCCATCTGGCCTGACGTGGTGTCAATCTCTTGGCCTCAGAGAGGTAGGTCAGATTCTTGTGGTCCGTCAGGATGAGAACCGGAACCACCGAGCCCTCGAGCAAGTGCCTCCATTCTTTAAGGGCCTGCACGATGGCCAATAACTCCCTGTCACCAATCTGATAGTTGCACTCCGCGGAAGACAGTTTCCGGGAGTAAAACCCACAAGGAAGCAGAGGACCCTCTGGTGTTCTACGCTGAGACAGAAGGGCGCCTACTCCCGTCTCAGACGCGTCCACCTCGAGGACAAAAGGCAACCCAGGGTTGGGATGCGACAGAATCTGAGCCGACACAAAGGCGGACTTTAGAGCCTCAAAAGCTCGGATGGCCTCGAGCGGCCAGACCTGGGGATTACTGCCCTTCCTGGTCAGATCCGTGAGAGGTTTGGCTAGCATGGAAAAGTCCCTGATGAACTTCCGATAATAATTGGCGAAGCCCAAAAAGCGCTGCAGGGCACGAAGACCACTGGGCTTGGGCCACTGTAAGACAGCCGAAACCTTCTCAGGATCCATGGAGAACCCCTCAGCGGAAATGATGTAACCTAAGAAGGTTACCTGGGATCGGTGAAATTCGCATTTCTCAAGCTTACCGAACAGCTTGTTCTCTCGTAACCGTTGCAACACTCGTCTGACATCCAGAATGTGGGCCTCCATGGATTCAGAATATACCAAGATGTCATCCAAATAGACCACCACACACTGCTGCAACAGGTCACGGAAAACATCGTTGATGAATTCCTGGAAGACTGCGGGCGCATTGCACAACCCAAAGGGCATAACCAAGGATTCATAATGACCGGTCCTGGTGTTAAACGCGGTCTTCCACTCATCGCCCGCCTTGATCCTTACCAGGTTATATGCCGCCCTCAGGTCGAGTTTGGTAAAGACCGTGGCCCCTTTGAGGCGATCGAACAGCTCGGAAATCAAG
The DNA here is from genome assembly GCF_014858855.1 of Bufo gargarizans. Lineage (NCBI taxonomy): Eukaryota > Metazoa > Chordata > Amphibia > Anura > Bufonidae > Bufo > Bufo gargarizans. The sequence continues at coordinate 477,534,390 of NC_058081.1, read as the reverse complement.
GGTATCGGGTAAGCGTTCTTGATCGTGATGCGATTGAGACCCCTGTAATCGATGCAAGGCCTCAACTCACCGCCCTTCTTTTTCACAAAGAAAAATCCAGCCCCTGCCGGGGACGAGGATTTGCGAATGTGTCCGCGTGAAAGCGCCTCCCTCACGTACTCCTCCATGGCCTCATTCTCCGCTACCGACAGTGGATAGACTTTGCCACGAGGAGGAACGGCACCAGATTGTAACTCTATGGCACAATCGTATGGGCGGTGCGGAGGTAGGGCAACCGCACGCACCTTATCGAATACATCCCGGTACTCCTCGTATTCAGGAGGCAACAGAGAGTCCGAGGAAGTACACAGCAACTTGACAGGCCCATGGATGCAACTAGCCCCACACTGCGGTGACCACGAGAGGATCTCGGCCGATCTCCAATCGAAAGTCGGATTATGCTTCTGGAGCCAGGGGTACCCCAAGACCACCGAGTAGTGTGGAGACGAAATAACCTGGAGACAGACCGACTCTCTGTGAACGGCACCAATGGCCATCCCCACTGGAAGGGTCTCCTGAGTCACGTGTGGCGGCAGAAGGGGTCTGCCGTCTATCGCCTCAAGAGCCAGTGGGGAACCTCGAGGCTGCAGAGGAATGGAATTGGCGGCAGCGAACACACTATCAATGAACAAACCACCAGCACCAGAGTCCACCAACGCCTGGGTTGTCACCGAGCCCCCGACCCAGGAGAGGACAACAGTAATCAGTGGTTTGTCAACACGGGAAACCGGGGACGAGGAGACTCCACCCAAGATCTGCCCCCGACAGGATCTCAGGTGCGAGCGTTTCCCGGACAGTTCGGGCATGCCAACCGAAAATGCCCACCGAGACCACAGTACATGCATCGGCCCTCGCGTCTCCGGAGTACCCTCTCCCCCTCGGACAGGCGAGCAAACCCCAGCTGCATGGGTTCACCCCCAGACAAGTCATCCCCAGGAGGCGTGGGAGGAGAGGGAGGCACGGGTGGGACAGCAAACGTAGGCGCCAATCTGTTAGAAGGCCTCCGCAGGCTCTCCTTAAAGGAAGGTCTCTCCCTGAGTCTGGTGTCAATCAAAATCAGGAAAGAAATAAGATACTCAAGCTCCACTGGTAGGTCCTTAGCTGCAACCTCATCCTTCAAGGCATCCGAGAGACCATGAGAGAAAGCAGCGACCAGAGCCTCATTATTCCAGCCCACCTCTGCTGCCAGGGTACGAAACTCAATGGCGTATTCAGCTACGGATCGTGAACCCTGTCTGATGGACATAAGGAGCTTCGCAGCAGAGGCAGCACGAGCCGGCACATCGAATACCTTCCGAAGAGAAGCAACAAAACCGGAAAACTCGGCAACCACCGGATTGTTGTTCTCCCATAAAGGGCTGGCCCAGGCCAAGGCCTTGTCCGAGAGCAGCGAGATCAAGAAGCCCACCTTTGATCTCTCAGTAGGAAAGGCATGTGGCAGCAACTCGAAATAAATGCCCACCTGGTTAAGGAAACCTCGGCACTGAGTTGGCTCTCCCCCAAAGCGCTGTGGAAGGGGGGCAGAACCGGTCATACCCCGAAACACCGCAGGCGCAGCAACAGGTGTCGGGGTAGACTCTGGCGCAACAACCGGAGCGGCAGTAGGAGCGGGCCCAGGAGCGACAACCGACCCATCGGCAACGGAAGCTAAATGAGCCGTGCGTTCAAGCAGGGTTTGCAACGCCACAGCGAACCAACCCAACAGGTGATCCTGCTGATCAAGTCTGGCAACCAGCGTAGGTAGCAAGGATGGCCCTGTACCGTCAGAATTCATGGCTTGGTCCTAATGTCATGGAACCATGAACCGGACGTACAACAAGAGATAAGTGGAAATAAGAAGGCTTTATTGAAAATCAAGCTGTAAGGCAAAAGTCCAAACGGATGGCTAAACCGAAGCAGGGTCTTGCGAAGCCAGAGATCAGGAACCAGAAGGGTAATCAGACGAAGCCTGGATCAGGAACCAGCAGGGTAGTCAGACGAAGCCTGGATCAGGAACCAGCAGGGTAGTCAGACGAAGCCAGGATTAGGAACCAGAAGCAGCAGCAGTCTTAGAAGCATGTGAACACAGGAGGACCAAACAAGGAACTGAAGCCACAGACCTCCTATATATATGAGCTAGGCATCCAGCTCCTCCCAGTGGGAAGGAGAAGCCGCAGGGTGGGAGGCTACAAGAAACCCAGAAACCAAGATGGCCGCCAGCACATGTCAAACGAAGGAGAACAGCAAGAAGGTAAGACCATGACACTGTCACACTGTCACAGCTCTCTGCTGCCATCAGTAATACATATCAGCTCCACAAGGAGCGGACGGATCGAGGGGGGGGGGGGCGGGGGTTGGGCGATCGGCATTTGTAATATATAGGAGTGCATTGGGGGAGCATTTTACACATGTCGCAACCACATGGATGCGACACCAGCAGGAGCGGACGGATCGAGGGGGGACTTACTTGAATTACATTAGACTCTGACTGCAACTGAATGCCGGCAAGGGACTACTCTGATTGGTCCCTTGTCGGCGCCCGGTGACGTCACCGGACTGGAGGGGCGGAGCTTAGCACAATCTTGGCCTGGAGAGTTACTGCCCCTCCCAGACTTTTGCATAACTAATTAGACTGTCAGTGGCGTCACCGGGCTCACTGAGCAGCGGAAGAGGAAGCTTTCCTCCCCTGCAAGGGACCCGGTACATCACTGACTGAAAGGAATCAGTTACTTCCTGCCAGAAAGGTTTTGGATAAAAAGGGTACTTGGAAACATGCTGAAAAAGTAGGACATGGGTGTATGTAACGTGGGTGTATGTGCAATGCTAGTAAACAATGGTCCCTAATCCCGGACAACCCCTTTAAACTAATAACACAAAGAATTAAATGTTACCATGTTTTTTATTGAACACACCATGTAAACATTCACAGTGCAGGTGGAAAAAGTATGTGAACCCCTAGACTAATGACATCTCCAAGAGCTAATTGGAGTCAGGTGTCAGCCAACTGGAGTCCAATCAATGAGATGAGATTGGAGGTGTTGGTTACAGCTGCCCTACCCTATAAAAAAAACAGTTTTGGGTTTGCTTTTCACAAGAAGCATTGCCTGATGTGAAAGATGCCTCGCACAAAAGAGCTCTCAGAAGACCAACGATTAAGAATTGTTGACTTGCATAAAGCTGGAAAGGGTTATAAAAGTATCTCCAAAAGCCTTGCTGTTCATCAGTCCACGGTAATACAAATTGTCTATAAATGGAGAAAGTTCAGCACTGCTGCTACTCTCCCTATGAGTGGCCGTCCTGTAAAGATGTAAAGATGACTGCAAGAGCACAGCGCAGACTGCTCAATGAGGTGAAGAAGAATCCTAGAGTGTCAGCTAAAGACTTACAAAAGTCTCTGGCATATGCTAACATCCCTGTTAGCAAATCTAAGATACGTAAAACACTAAACGAGAATAGATTTCCTGGGAGGATACCACAGAGGAAGCCACTGCTATCCAAATAAAACATTGCTGCACGTTTATAGTTTGCACAAGAGCACCTGGATGTTCCACAGCAGTACTGGCAAAATATTTTGTGGACAGATGAAACCAAAGTTGAGTTATTTGGAAGAAACACACAACACTATGTGTGGAGAAAAAGAGGCACAGCACACCAATATCAAAACCTCATCCCAACTGTGAAGTATGGTGGTGGGGGCATCATGGTTTGGGGCTGCTTTGCTGCGTCAGGTCCTGGACGGATTGCTATCATTGAAGGAAAGATGAATTCCCAAGTGTATCAAGACATTTTGCAGGAGAACTTAAGGCCATCTGTCCACCAGCTGAAGCTCAACAGAAGATGCATGTTGCAACAGGACAACGACCCAAAGCATAGAAGAAAATCAACGAAAGAATGGCTTAAACAGAAGAAAATATGCCTTCTGGAGTGGTCTCAACACGATTGAGATGCTGTGGCATGACCTCAAGAAAGCGATTCAAACCAGACATACCAAGAATATTGTGTCACCGCCAGTTCTGTGAGAAGGTCTGGCAGATGTTCTTCTCTACCTCTTGTATGATGTTCTTTGTTTTGGTTTCATTTTCTCATCTCCTTTCCTTTTGCCAGGTGTCACTTATTTAGACTAATCATCTTCCTTTATATTCCCTCCCATACTGCCTCACTTTGCGGTTTATACTACTTCCTGGATGAAGTGTTCACTGCTGGAGGCTGCTTCTGCTGTTTGCTCAGATAAGTCCTTTACTTTATTGTGTTTCCTTGCTGGCTTGATTCTAGGTGACCCTGACTCTGTCTCTATTAAGTGCAGGGAGCCGGTGGTCGTGTCCCCTCACTATTATAGGTTTTTCAGGTGTCACACAGACTTAGGTACGTGGGCATGCAATTGACTACCATCGAGACCCCTGCATGTGCATAGCAGTCAGGGAGAGCTCTTAGGGTTTTATAGGGCTCAACTATAAGCTCCTTAGTTTAGGATCAAGCCAGTCGTTTGTTTATTCATAAGTTCCGGCTATCTGCAAACTTCACCCTTGACATATTGCTGTACTCATACAGTTCTGTAAAGAGGAATTGGTCAATAATTACTCCTGACCATTGTGCACATCTGATCTGCAACTACAGGAAACGTTTGGTTGAAGTTATTGCTGCCAAAGGAGGTTCAACCAGTTATTAAATCCCAGGGTTCACATACTTTTTCCACCTGCACTGTGAATGTTTACATGGTGTGTTCAATAAAAACATGGTAACATTTAATTTTTTGTGTGTTATTAGTTTAAGCAGACTGTGATTGTCTATTGTTGTGACTTAGATGAAGATTAGATCACATTTTATGACCGATTTGTGCAAAAATCCATATAATTCCAAAGGGTTCACATACTTTTTCTTGCAACTGTATGTACAAATATACATACTAGAGATGAGCAAATACATTCTATCAATTTGGATTTAATCCTGATCTTTAAAAAAAAAAAAAAAGAAAAGGATTTTAACTAGAGATTAGCAAACTTCAAATTTGTTTCAGATCTGATTTGGCAAACATTTCAGAAAGTTTCATTCAGACCTGAAACGATTCTTGACTAATCAAATATGTTCCAATTAGCCTTAAAATTGATATATAACACTTTATGGTCTCCTAAGACTCTGCAAATAAAAGCTTCTGCAAATAAAGATGATCCAAGAAGAGGAGAAATACCCTCCACACCACACACATAATATTCAACTGAAAGTGAGGCATGCTGTCGAATTCTCCATCAAAACAACAAAGAAAACTCAAATATCCTAACCAGACTTACAATTCTCTAAATGATACAGCTATATCTCCATCCAGAAGAACAAAAAGAACCAGAATATCTCAACAAAAAATTGCCTTGCATAGCTCACTGGCCTTGGAGAGTACTATTTGTGGTGCTCTTTATCATTAGGGAGACCAAAAATATTGTATGTCAGGGAATACTTTCTTCCCGCTATCTATTCTTCCTGTTTTCTGGGTAGAATAGATGCAAATCTGCATATCTCAATTCTGCTGGCATTGTCAGTCAAGCTAATTTAAATACATTTGGCTTTCTAGGAAAGATATCCAAAGAATAGAATATAGAGATGAGCAAACTAGTGATGATCGAGCACCAAAGTATTCGGGTGTTCGGCCCAAACACATTGCTATATTCGTGTGCTCGGCTGAGCACCCGAGTATAATGGAAGTCAATGGGAGACAACCAGGCACCTCCTGCTCTAAAAAGGGGAGGGTGTGTGGTCCATTGGAAAAGGTCAGAAAGTGACAGAAACACAACCGAAATGGATCGGGAACACCATGGGGACGATGTCTGGATGCATCTTGGACTCACAGGTCGCTGCTGGGAACCATGTTGTTCGAGTTGTAAGCCACTTTTACAGACTAACAAAAATACACACACAAAAAAAACAAAAAAACAATTTTACAGGAAAAATTGTTAGGAAACATTCTTTCCTGTATATTCAATTGTATATAAAGTGCAAGTGCGGCAATAAAATTACAAGCAAGAGGCACTCCGAAACAGCCTGTATATCACATAAAGGAGGGCCTCATTCACATTGTGGTACAATTGTTCAGGTAGTGGGACTCCTACACTCATAAAGCCTATGCACCAAATAAAAGGGCTGCCAAAAATTACAAGGAACCGTCACTCCAAAACACCCTTTGTTACACATAAAGAAGGGCTTCATACACACCCTTGAAAAATTATGATTGATGGCCTGCTGACGACCCTCAAAAACATTTGGAGCAAGGGCCTGCTGATCTGACCATCTAAAACATTAGGGGCGAGGGCCTGCTGCCGCATTTGTAACTCTAGATAACCTCTGGGTGATTGCACGTCCCCATGACGGCGACAATCCATTTGGATGTCTGCCCTATCAACGTTTGATGTTCTTTTCTGCGCCTGCCATGGTGATCACGGGTAACGGGAATCAGGGTTCGATGCAAGAGAGGGAGCTTGAGAAAGGGATACCACATCCAAGGGAGGTCAATGGTTGAAATCTGATTTGGTGGAGACGGTGGGTCAAATTATTAAAGCAGAAAAATCTAAGGAAGGCAGCAGGCGCGCTGCAATTACCCACTCCCGACTCGTGGAGGTAGTGACGATAAATAACAATACAGGACTCTTAAGATTCCCTGTTAATGGAATGAGTAATAAAAAATGACAGGGAATGTCACTGCAGTATTTTGGATGAGGAAATGTTATATAGGAGAGGCCCTGCTGCAGCTTTGTTGACTCTAGATAACTTCTGCCTAATCGCACGTCCCTGTGACGTCCACAATCCATTTGGATATCTTCCCTATCAACATTCGATGTTCTTTTATCCGCCTACCATGGTGATCATGGGTAAAGAGGGATCAGGGTTCCATGTCAGAGAGGGAGCCTGATAAACGGCTACGGTTACTACTTCAAAGCAAGGCAGCATGAGTTGCGGGCCTGAAGGTGAGCTGACCCTGTAAAACATCATATGTTAGTGCCTGCGGGTGAGCTGACCCTGTAAAACATTTTATGCGATGGCCTGCAGCTGAGCTGACCCTCTAAAAAGTTATTTGCGAGGGCCTGTATGTGAGCTGACCCTGTAAAAGATTAAAGTCGCGGGCCTGCAGGTATGCTGAAACAGTAAAAGATTTTAGGTGAGGGCCTGCTGGTGAGCTGAGGTGGAACCAACAAACCCAACTTGAATGTGATGGCTGCATTAATCTGCAGTTGACCGTGATACAGCTCCACAGATTGTTTAGAAAGATGCAGATGGAAACAATCTGTGGCCTTAGCCTTTTATGCAGACTAAGTCGTTGTGCCACTATGTGGCCTCCTCATGCTGCCATCTCCACACAATGTCACCTTGCCACTAATTTTTATCACCATGCTCCTGCTGATGCTGCTTAAAAGGTCTTAAACTGATCACCAGGTCCACAATCTAATTAAGGTTTTGCGCACAAAACCAAAGTAAAAAATCGATTTTATAGGAAAATTTCTTTCCTGTATATTTACTTGTATATAAAGTGCAAGTGCTGCTAAAAATTACAAGGAAGAACCACTCCGATACAACCTGTATATCACATAAAGGAGGGCCTCATTCACATTGAGTTGCAGGCCTGCAGGTGAGCTGACCCTGTAAAAGATTTTAGGTTTGGGCCTGCAAGTGAGCTGACCCTGTAAAGCATTTGAGTTGCGGGCCTGCAGGTGAGCTGACCAAGTAAAAGATTTCAGGTGCGAGCCTGCTGGTAAGCCTAACCTGTAAAACATTAATTTTGAGGGCCTGCTGCTGAGCTGACCCTCTAAAACATTAGGGGCGAGGGCCTGCTGCTGAACTGACCTTCTAAAACATTATGTGCCAGGGCCTGCTGTTGAGCTGACGCTCTAAAACATTATATCTGAGTGCCTGCTGGTGAGCTGATGCTCTAAAACATTATATGCGAGTTGCTGGCGGTGAGCTGACGCTCTAAAACATTAGGGGCGAGGGCCTGCTGCTGAGCTGACCCTCTAAAACACTAGGGGAGAGGGCCTGCTGCTCAACTGACCCTCTAAAACATTAGGGGCAAGGGCCTGCGGCTCAACTGACCCTCTAAAATATTAAAGGCGAGGGCCTGCCGCTAAACTGACTCTCTAAAACATTAGGGGTGAGGGCCTGCTGCTGAACTGACCCTCTAAAACATTAGGTGTGAGGGTCTGCTGCTGAACTGAACCTCTAAAACTTTAGGGGCGCGGGCCTGCTGCTGGGCTGACCCTCTAAAACATTAGGGGCGAGGGCCTGCTCGTGAGCTGTCCCCATTAAAAACAATTAGGGTGGAGGGAATATATGCAATCTGGATGAGGAGGAGAAAACAAGATTCAACCATATACTCTTTTTTTGTGGTGGAAAAGGTGCATGGGAATACACTACAGTAGATTGAATACATTATAAATGATAGTTGAAATTGCCTTTATGTTCATAATCAGCTCAGCTGTCCTCTGTTGGAGTCAGGGGCAATCCATCCCTTGTTCATTTTTATCTGAGTCAACCTATCAGCATTGGCAGTGGATAAGCAGATACGCTTATCTGTTATAACGCCACCAGCAGCACTAAATACACGCTCAGACAAAACGCTGGCGGCAGGGCAGGCCAGCACCTTCAGTGAAACATGTCCAGCTTGGACACCCAGTAGTTATAAGGCACTGAGGGATCATTTAGGACGCTGACACGGTCTGCTATGTATTCCTTCACCATCTTCCAAAACTTTTTCATCCTCGGCCGCGCTTCTGGGTGAGGTTGCTGGTGGGGTGTCATGAAAGTGTCCCGTGCCTTGAAGAGTGTTGCCCTGCCTTTGTTGGAACTGCTGTGTGTTCCCATTGTCTCCCTTCCTCAGTTGCCTAAGGAAGTACGGACTCTGCCGCCAGTGTTGTCAGATGGAACATTTTGTAGAAAAAAACAAGTACCTTCTGGTATTGCACCGTTTTACTCGTCCTCTCCACTACAGGAATGAGAGATGAGAAGTTCTCTTTGTAGCGGGGGTCACAAAGGGTGAACACCCAGTAATCTGTATTATCTAAAATGCGTATAACGCGAGGGTCGCTGGAAATGCAGCCTAACATGAAGTCAGCCATGTGTGCCAGAGTACCAACAGTCAAGATGTCGAGGTGAAAAATAGTGGCGGCTGGAGACTGCATACCAAGGGACAGCCACCGACATCAGGCTACAGAAGGCCTTAGTGTCCACAAGCCTAAATGGCAACATTTCAAGGGCCAGTAATTTAGAGTTAGTTGCGCATTTAGTGCTACTGCCTGTGGGTGGGTGGGTATTTGCACTTGCGTTCAAATGACTGTGTTCAGGACATTTGGAAGCTGCGCTGGGACAGGGAAGTGGATGTTGTTGCTGATGGTTCATGCGAAGGTCCAGGTGCAGGGGCGAGGGGCATCCGGGCCTGCGCCTTCGACAGGGGATTGGCCAGCAGTGCATAACACAGGGGAAGAGGAGGCAGTGGTGTGACCCACAAACCCAGATTGTGTACCCAGGCGTTTAGCCCACTTATTAGGGTGCTTGGATGCCATGTGGCGGATCATGCTGGTGGTGGTGAGGTTGCTAGTGTTCACGCCCCGGCTCATTTTGGTACGGCACAGGTTGCAAACTACCACTTATTTTTCATCTGCACTTTCGTCAAAAAAGCGCCATACTGCGGAACATCTACCCTTGGCAAGGTAGATTTACGCATGGGGGTGCTCAGTGTAACGGTTGGGGGCCTGTTTATTGTGGGCCGACTTCTCCCTTTTGCAACCCCAATGCCTCTTCCAGCCTGTTACGGTGCTGCGGATCCCTCTCCCTCTGTACTGCTGTCCTCGCTCGGCTTTTCACCTTCCCATGTTGCTTCCACTTCCTCACTCTGCTCATTCTCCTGACTTGACCTAACCACAACCTCAGTGATTGGTAACTGTGTCTCATCATCATCCACCTCGTGAACTAATGATTGCCGTTCACCACCGTCATCTTCTTGAGACTGTGAAGGCTCAAGAGGTTGGGAATCAGGGCACAATATCTCAGGTCTCTCTTCAAGCGTGCTGTGCGCAAGGGCCAAATGTAATAGTTGTTCTGGAAAGAGCTACTCAGAATATCCAAGTGTGAGATCACTCGTTTGGCAAGCCCCCGCATGGTGGGAGGAGCGATGATCAGAGAGAGGATTCGGTTGACAAGACTCTTGGCTACAGAGACTGGACTTGGTGGAAGAGAGGGTGGTGCTTAACCGACTGAAAGCATTATCTTCAGCAATCCAACCGACCATCTCTTCTCACTGGTCCGACTTGGACAGTGTTGTCCTGCGTCGCCCAGCTAAGTTGGACATGAAGCTGGTTACGGTGGATTTTTTTTTCTGGTGCACTGGCAGCAGGCACAGTTTTATTGCACCCAGGGCCATGGCCTCTGCGTGCACCATCAGCATCACGCCCACTTTCCCGTCCCTTAATGCTCGACTTCTTCATATTAATGGTTTTGTCACTAGATGTGGCGCAGATTTTTTTACATTCCGCTAAAGACACAGTTTTCTGATGCAGGACAGTATATGTCACAGAAACACACAGGATATGGACACTAGATTAGGCCCAGATTATTGGAATTTGCCCTAAATAAACAGTTTTCGGATGGCGTACTGTATATGTCACAGAACACCACAGAATATGGACACTATTTTAGGCCCAGATTATTGGAATCTGCGGTACAGACACTGTTTTCTGATGTAGTTTGTCCTGTTCTCACAACATGTACCCCCGGGGTCTGTATGCAGTTCAACAGGCAGATATCACCATTCTACTAGTTAATAAGATGAGACTTGTTTCTGTAGTCTGTGGTTTTTATTAACCGGCAGTAGATAAGGTAAACTATAGGAAAATGAACATACAAGAACTGAGTATACAGCACAATGTACACAAAACCAATACAAAAACATAAATAAATCCCTTACCGACGATGCTTTAGTAAGAGACACACAATGTGCAGCTGCTCCTTCCATGAGGTGAGGAGAAAAGGAAGCAGGAGCCTGTCTCTTTCCCAGAAAGCACTGTGAGCAGGAAGTCAGGTGACCTAATGAATATGCATAACTTAAAAAGGCAGAAGATGCACTTACAGCTAAAGGTCACTAGATGGTGCTGAAGGCACACACATGAGCACTCACATTAACAAACTATGCAGAGAAGACAGTACACTCCCCGCTTGACATCAGCCGATGTCACTATTAGAGTCCTCAACAGATAACAGTAGGATTAGTTCGGAAGTAGGTCTGATAAACAGTTTGGTCTCATTTTGTTTGAAAATCTTGACCTCTACTTTACGGACATGTCCGTCTTCACTTGGGAAAACTTTAATAATGAGGCCCAAAGGCCAATGATTTCTTTGAGCCTGAGAGTCTTTAACAAGAACAATGTCATCAGGTTTTAGGTTGGGCTTGACTGTGTGCCATTTGGTTCTTGTCTGTAAGGTGGGAAGATATTGCCTCTTCCACCTATTCCAGAAGGTATCGGCAAGGCCTTGCACTTGTCTCCATTGGCGTTTGTATAGATCTTTGGTCCCAAACTCTCCAGAAGGAGCACTCACTATACCAGTCTTTTGGGTAAGTAGAGAGGCAGGCGTAAGCAGTATTGGATCTCCTGGGTCATTTGATATCGGGGCCAAGGGTCTGGTATTGATAATGGCTGAGACTTCGGCCATAAAGTTTGTAAGGCATTCATGAGAGAGTCTAGCATTACCCACTTGTAGGAAGATAGAGTTCAAGATTCTGCGGGCTATGCCAATCATTCTTTCCCAGGCTCCTCCCATGTGAGAAGAATGAGGGGAATTGAAAATCCAAGTGCATCCTTGCTCACTAAGGAATCTTTTTACACTGTTATTATCCAAGTTGGAGAGAATCTTTAGCTCATTAGCAGCTCCAACCAAGTTTGTGCCTCTGTCAGAACGGATTTGTTTTACGGGACCTCTGATTGCGATAAAGAGCCTGAGGGCATTTATGAAGCTAGAAGTATCCATAGACTCAATAACTTCAATGTGGACGGCTCGAAGTGACATACAACTGAAAGTGACTGCCCATCGCTTGGAGCTAGCGTGGCTACTTCTAGTTTGACATGTGATAACGGACCAGGGACCAAACACATCAAGGCCCACATTAGTAAATGGAGGGTCCATGTTAACCCTGTCGGATGGGAGATTGGCCATTTTTTACGTTTGTAAGCCCCCACGTAGTTTCCGGCAGATGATGCATTTGAATATACATTTGTTAATACACCTTTTTACACCAACGACCCACAGCCCAGCAGCACGTAATGCCCCTTCGGTGAATAGTCGGCCCTGGTGTTTTATCTTACTGTGGTAGTGCTCTACAAGCAAGGAAGCTAAATGATGATGACCAGGTATTATGATAGGATGTTTCTCATTAAACCCTAATTTGGCCTCTTTAAGCCGCCCTCCCACTCTTAGCAGACCATTCTCATCAAGGACTGGATCGAGCTTCACTAACACACTGTCTTTTGACACAGGTTTTTTGTTGTTGATGCAGTAGAGTTCCTTAGGGAATGTCTCTTGTTGCATGGAAGAAATAATTCGATTTTTCGATTGTTCTAGCTCACTTACTGAGTATCCATTCTTACAATGGTGCCAACCTTTGCAGTTACATTCCATAACAAATGGGGCATGCTTGAAGGAACGGGCTATGTGTGCTAAGCACAAGTGACTTCCAGGTGGAAAACCTGATAAAACGGTGACTACCGAGCTGATTGTACGAATTTACAGTGAGTTGTACAGATACCTGGGGGCGGATTTCTTTGTCAGAATCTGCATCTAACAGCTCATATAAGTCAAAGGAAGAAGAATGTTCTGAGTTGTATAGAAAAGCAGGACCCGTGAACCAAATTGTGTCCTTAAGGTGACTGGCAGCAACTGACCTGGTTGCTAAGTCTGCTGGGTTATGGTCAGTAGGTACAAAGTGCCATTGTTTTGGGAAAGTGGACCTCCTGATTCTGAACACTCGGTTGTTAACGTAAACGTAAACGTAAAAACGCCTAGTTTGGTTGTAAATGTAGCCCAGGACCACTTTACTGTCTGTATAAAACTCGGTGTCTCGAATCTCTAGGTTTATCTCTGTTGTAATTAATTCCGCTAGTTCAACGGCTAGTACAGCGGCACAGAGTTCTAGCCTGGGTATTGTATGTTCGAGAAGTGGTGCGAGTTTTGCTTTGCCCATGACAAACCCTGTGTGGCACTGACCTTTGTTGTCTATAGTTTTAAGATACGCTACAGCGGCAATTGCTTTGACGGACGCATCAGAGAATACATAGAGTCTTTGTGTTTTTACTTCTGTGGATGGCACAGGAGCGTAAGAACGTGGAACATGCAGACTAGATAAAGTCTTTAGGGAGTTTCTCCACTCTATCCATAAGTTTCTTTTTTCAGGGGATAGTGGGTGATCCCAATCCAATGTTTCCTGAGTTAAGTCTCTAAGTAGTGATTTGCCCTGGATTGTAACAGGGGCAGTGAATCCTAAGGGATCATAAAGACTGTTTATGGCAGACAGGACACCTCTACGGGTAAAGGGCTTCTCTTCCTGGCTGACTTGGAAAGTAAACGTATTTGATTTTAGATCCCAGAGGAGACCAAGGCTATGTTGTACAGGAAGGGAGTCAGTCCCTAAGTCTAAGCTCTGTAGGTCATTTGAGTGGTCTTGAGAGGGAAATGCTTCTATCAGCTGCTTACTATTGGAGGCTATTTTGTGGAGTCTCAGGTTTTAGCATGCAAGCATTTCTTGAGCTCTCTTAAGGAGACTTATTGCACCCTCAACAGTGGGTAGTGATTTTAGACAGTCATCTACATAAAAGTCTCTTTCTACGAATTGTCTGACATCTGACCCATATTCTAGTTCGCCTTCCTGAGCAGAGTGTCTGAGACCATAAGTTGCAACTGCAGGGGAGGGGCTGTTACCAAAGATATGTACCCGCATGCGGTACTCCGCAATATCCTTTGTGGGGTCATTGTCAATAAACCAAAGAAATCTCAAAAAGTTTCTGTGTTCCTCTTTAACGAGAAAGCAATGAAACATCTGCTGAATGTCCGCCATGAAGGCAACAGAGTCTTTGCGAAAACGAAGCAGTACTCCTAGGAGCTTGTTGTTAAGATCAGGACCTGAGAGCAGGACGTCGTTTAAGGAGACGCCTTCATATTTTGCACTAGAGTCAAACACTACTCTAATTTGACCTGGTTTCTTTGGGTGGTAAACCCCGAATATGGGTAAATACCAACATTCTTCTGAGTTTTTGAGGGTGGGAGCTACCTCAGCATGACCATTCTCAAATATTTTCCTCATGAAAGTAAAGAAGTGATCTTTCATTTCTGGCTTCTTATGGAAGCTACGCCTTAGAGAGACAAAACGTCTGTGGACTTGCTTTCTGTTGTTAGGCAAACGTTGCCTTTGAGGCCTGAAGGGAAGGGGTGCAACCCAACTATTTGTTTCATCCTTAGTGATTTCCTTTTGCATGGTTTCTAAAAACAATCTGTCTTCGTGGGACATTGCTACCTGATTGTCCTCCTTGGCCCTTTGGAACACTGAGCAACCTAGGTGATCTTTGTCACTGTCACAAGCTATGTCGTGGTCTACAGAGTCTATGAAAGAACAAGGTAGTTGAGTACTATGTGGCAATTCCTTTATGAGGAAGTTGTTTTTACATGGTTGGAAGATAGAGGGACGTCCATTATCTAATGTGCTTGTAAGCATGCTATTAATGGAAGTTGGTTTGTGTACGCTTCCTAAGCAGACATCTCCTACTATGACCCATCCTAGGTCATGCCTTTGGGCATAAGGAGCATGATGTGGGCCATTAATCTGCTCTCTAGTTTTATGAACTTGTAAGATATCTCTCCCTAGGAGTAGGATTATCTGAGCGTTAGGATCGAGTTTTGGTAAGAGATGGGCTATACGCTGTAAATGGGGGTGATGTATGGCTACCTCTGGTGTAGGGATCTCGTGTCTATTATCAGGGACTTGGTTACATTCAGTAATAGTTGGTAAGGAAAGACACGTTTTACCATCTATGGATTCAATTAGATAGCCATTAGCTCTCCTCCCCGCTGTTTCTACAGTACCTGCACAGGTCTTTAGAGAATAAGGAGTGTCGGGCCCTTTGATATTGAAAATGTCAAAGAAAGTAGATTTGGCTAGGGATGCATTACTTTGGTCATCTAGGATGGCGTAAACATTGATGGCTTTGTCTCTGCAGCCCTTTGGGTATACTTTTGTTAGGCAGATTTTTGAGCAGGACCTGCCGCCTATGAGTCCTTTACAGACTTCAGTGCATTGTGAAGTAACTGCTGGTGGGTTAGCTTCAGAGTTACTTTCCTCCCCGCCATGCTCTCTGGCACTGTTACTTTGTGATGAGGTCCATGGGGAAGACCCAGGATGTAGGGCCGTGTTGTGATCTGAGTTGTTGCATTCTGTGCATTTTACACTAACCTGACAGTCTTTGGCAATATGTGATGTAGATGAGCAGCACTTGTAGCAAATGCGGTTCTCCTTGAGGAAGGCTTTGCGATCTCCTATGGACATTTCTCTAAAGGCTCTGCACTTCAGAAGAGGGTGTGGCTTCTTGTGTAGAGGGCACTGTTTACTAGGATCTTTGACTGTTTCGTGGCTGGGGGAGCTGTAATGCCTGTAAGAATCTGCAGGTGAAATGTTAGTTTTGTGCACTGCCACTGATCCTTTATGTGGTCTGTGGTCATAGGGAGTGGCACAAGACTGTGATAGATCAAAGCTAGGGTCATTACGAATATTAGCTTCTAGCCTTACAAAGTCAACAAACACACTGAAGGGAGGGAATGGCACATTGTAGGTATGTTTGTACCTTGACCCGTGGGAGACCCATTTCTCCTGTTGGTTGTGGGGAAGCTTTAATACAATAGGCTTGACACCTCTGGCAGTGTCGAGGAAAGCAAGCATCCCCTTCGGCTTTGGCAACCTGTAATTCCATCAGTAGATCACTTAAATCCCTAAGTTTCTGGAACCCTTTGCTAGATTTTTTAGGGAATTCGTCAATTCTTTTAAACAATGCATCTTCTATGACCTCTGCAGAACCATAACATTCATCAAGTCTATCCCAGATCATTTTTAGGCCAATCTCTGGGTAGTTTATATTAATATCCCTGATTCTCTTGGCATGTTCTACAGAGTCTTTTCCAAGCCGATCTACAAGGAAGTCTATCTCCTCACTGTATGACAGACCCAAGTCTTTTGTAATGTTATAAAAGGAGGCCCGCCATGCTCTATAGTTTTCAGGGCGATCACTGAACTTCGCCAGTCCCTTTGTAACTAGCTCACGTTTAGTAAAGAACCTGGCAAAGTCTATTGTGCTCTGGTTACTACTAAGGTTGGTTGGAGGTGGAAGGTCACAGTAAGAGTGTGGTGTGCGATCATACCTGTATGGAGTCTCTGACTTAGGCCAGCCCATGTCATACCGTCTTGTGGGATACGGTGGCTCTGCAGGCTGGACTGGAAGCTGGCTTCCTTGGTGTGCAGGGAAGTTAGATGGAGTTTTGTCACGTGGCTCTGGGCTCTCTTGTTTGTAGGACTGGGTTCCAAGTGTGACTCTTTCTTTTGGACCGTAGGATTGCTCTGTGGCATAGGTGACATCTTCGGTTCCAGGGAATGGATCGGCATTGCTGTTTAGTCTGGAGTGTTGACGGACATACTCTGAAGTGCGTTGTACAGGATCTTGCTGGCCGAGTTCTGGGCTAAGCACGCTGCTGTGACTTCCGGGTTTCGGGTATTCCATTGCCTCCAAGAACTCTGCTTCAGCTATGGCGGCTGCCGTTTCTTTCTCTACGGTGAGTTTCTCTAGCTTTGCATCTAAGAGGACCTTTTGCATGTCTATTGAAGCCTGTTGCTTTGCTTTCTCAGCCTCTAGCTGTGCCTTTTCTTCTTTCATCTTCATTTCCAGCTGTGCCTTTTCTTCTTTCATCTTCATTTCTTGTTCGGCAAAGGCTGCTTTGACCTTCGCGGCTTCTGCCTTTGCGCGGGCAATGGCAGCCGCATTGCTAACAGAAGACGACTTAGTGGAACCATCCTTCCCTGATCTTGTCTTGTAGCTTGATACTGTGCTACGCGACATGGTGTTGATGAAGACACTTAACTGCGTGGAGACTACTGTGCGGTAGAATGCCGGTCGCTGTGCTTAGAGAGCGGTCACAGTATGCAATCAAATGTGTCTACATTGCTTGAAGCGGCTATCTCCTTGCAGCACTGGACTGTATAGAAGTCGCTGTGGTGTCCGTTTGCAGATATTGTGTGGACCGTAACAGACTTCTGTGTAGTCAGGTGTGCTTCTCTTGCTAGAAGTCGTTGTTTACTGTCCTGTTCTCACAACATGTACCCCCGGGGTCTGTATGCAGTTCAACAGGCAGATATCACCATTCTACTAGTTAATAATATGATACTTGTTTCTGTAATCTGTGGTTTTTATTAACCGGCAGTAGATAAGGTAAACTAGGAAAATGAACATACAAGAACTGAGTATACAGCACAATGTACACAAAACCAATACAAAAACATAAATAAATCCCTTACCGACAATGCTTTAGTAAGAGACACACAATGTGCAGCTGCTCCTTCCATGAGTTGAGGAGAAAAGGAAGCAGGAACTTGTCTCTTTCCCAGAAAGCACTGTGAGCAGGAAGTCAGGTGACCTAATGAATATGCATAACTTAAAAAGGCAGAAGATGCACTTACAGCTAAAGGTCACTAGATGGTGCTGAAGGCACACACATGAGCACTCACATTAACAAACTATGCAGAGAAGACAGTACATAGTTTATATTTATATGTTTCCCTATATCTAGGCTTGACAACCACACAATGTATTGAAGCGCAGATCACACAATTCACGGATTACACCGTTGACAGCAAAAATGTGGATAGATTATGGGAGATAATTTTTTTCTGTATTTTAATTATTTTCCCTATATCTAGGCCTGACAACCACACAATGTATTGAAGTGCAGTTCACACAATTCATGGATTACACCGTTGACTGCAAAAATGTGGATAGATTATGGGAATTTTTTTTTCTGTATTTTAATTATTTTCCCTATATCTAGGCCTGACAACCACACAATGTATTGAAGTGCAGATCACACAATTCACAGATTACACCGTTGACAGCAAAAATGTGGATTATGGGGGAAAAAAAATATTATTTTCACTAATATTCTTCCTATCTCTGCCCGAGACACACAGAAGGTATTGCTGCACAGATGTCGCAAGTCACTGCAGACACCTTCTATATAGCAAATAAAATCGCTATTTCGAAAAGTATACAAAAAATTATATTTGTGTACAACTTTGCACAATTAAATAGCTGCCACCACACACAATGGTCCTTAAAAGGACTTTTGGGTCTTTGAAACATTTTAAAATGTAATAAATTGCGATCACCAACTCCCTACACTATCTGCCCCTTCCTAAACACAGCTCTCCCTGACTCGCAATGAGCCGAACCCGCGTCATCACACCAGTAGAAATTATTTGTTCCAATGGCGTTTGTCACTCTGTGTAGATGCGGTAATGCAGCAAAACCGCAAACACATGCTGCACTACATAAATGCACTATATAGAAAGTAT
Source organism: Bufo gargarizans (assembly GCF_014858855.1). Taxonomy (NCBI): domain Eukaryota; kingdom Metazoa; phylum Chordata; class Amphibia; order Anura; family Bufonidae; genus Bufo; species Bufo gargarizans. The sequence goes on along the minus strand of NC_058081.1, from coordinate 477,515,753 downwards.
ATTATTGGTATATAACACCCCTGCTTCAATCACTTTTTTTAGGGGGCAACAGGGATATCACACCAGTAGAAATTATTTGTTCCAATAGCGTTTGGCACTCTGTGTAGCTGTGGTATCGCTGCAGAACCGCACACAACTGCTGCACAATACAATTGCAGCATAATATACTTTCTATGTTAGAAAGTATATTATAAGTATATCACACCCCTCAGTAAGTCACACCTATCGATAGCACACCTGTACCAGTCCTTAAAATGACTTTTGTGGCCCTATTATCTAGCGTTTGGTGTCCCTAACCGTCTGTCCCTGCTCCACACAGCAACCTCTCCCTACACTGGCAAAAGACTGAATGTAAAATGGCGGCCAGATCAGGTTTATTTAAAAGGTAGGGGGTATGTCCATGTGCTGAAACGTCTCAATTGGCTGTCCTGTACCACCTGATGGATGTGTCATGGGTCAAAGTTCTTCACAATGTAAAAGAATATGGTGCCGGCGGACATCGCCATAAGTTCACCCGTTTGCGAACCCCGAACAAGCAAAGTTTGCCACGAAACGACTGCCGGTGCGAACCGCAATGCTATCTCTACTTATAAATACAGTCCTAACAGTATTCTAGCAATCTTACATGACATTTATATAATTGGCAGCATGGTGGCTCAGTGGTTAGCATTGTTTCAGTGCTGGTGTCCTAGGTTCCAATCTGACCAAGTACAACAACATCTGCATGAAGTTTTTGTGGGTTTCCTTGGGTACTCTGGTTTCCTCCCACTCGTCAAAAACATACTGATAGGGAATTTAGATTGTGAGCTCTGCTGGATACAATTAGTGATTATAATGTCTGTAAAGTGCTGTCAAACATGTTAGAGCTATATAACCAAGTAACATAAATAACCAGATGGAGATCTGTCTGTAATTTGTTAAAGAGGTTTTCCAGTCTTAAATAAAAAAAATATCTGGGGGCTTATGATCTGATAAAATAACATTGCAAACCCACATTCACCTCACTTAGCCCTGGAATATCCCTGTCTACACTTGCCTATATTGGGACACCCACCTTGATAATGGCGATCACAATGATAGTCACAGTCATACATTGGAATGGTTCTGTACATCATTGTTACAGCAATGTAATTATAGATTGATTTGACTCAAAGGCAACGATAGTGCTGGAGTGGCAGGATTTAACCCCTTTAAATTTCCTGTGTGACCAGTATTAGTGACAGAAGTTATGATATCACTGCTCTCCACTTACCATATGTGATGACATAACCACTTACCAAAAAGGTGACCTATTTCACATTAAAATCCACATTATATCTGCAAATGGAGTTTCATGAAAAAACTTAAAGCTGAATAGAAATCACTCAATAGATATATATATATATAGAAGTTAGGAACTCCTGTCTTCTACCTTGACACCATTGTGACAGGTCTGTGGGAGGGTGTCAGAAGAGAATGAGATACAACACAGAATTAATAGATGTTAGTCAGTGATGGGGAAATAAAGTGTGCCGCAGCTTAAAAAAAAAAAAGCTTTAGCAATTATTGTTAACTGCCATTGTGTAGTGGAAACCTTAAAGGGGTTATCTGATTTCAGCATATTGCCTCCTTTGCTGGCTTAATTCATTTTTGCATCACATTATACACTGCCTGTTTCCAGGCCTTACAGCCTATGCACACTCCCATGGTCCCAACCACCAGGTATTTTTCCTATAGTGTGCAAGCAAGACGACAACTGCTGGACTGCAGGGTGGTCATAACCTAGTGCAACGGACAAGGTTCTACCAGGAGTCCCTTAAAGTGAAAGAGTTCCTGGCTTGTCGTGACACCGTTTAGCTTGCAGCGGGAGGTTGCCAACGTCTGGGGTTTTTACGATATGTCCCTCTGATAGAGCAAGTTGTCATGACACCAGTTGCATTAAAGCAACGAGGACATGGAGCAAATTGTCATGATGCCAGTTGCATTGAAGCAACGAGGACATGGGGGCCCTTTAACCTGTTTAGGATATAGGGCATACCGGTACGCCTTGATGTCCCGGTCCTTAAGCACACTCGGCGGGCAGTGATCGGAACCAGGTGCCTGCTCAAATCATTGAGCAGGCACCTGGGGACAATGCGCCTCTGTAGGCGATCGCATCTCTTTTGGGAGGTTTCTGATCCCCGCTGTCTGTGACGCTTTCTGATCCCCGCTGTCTGAAACTTCAAAATGCAGCGGGGAAGGGGGGGGGGGGGTGCGGCAGTGCGGGCGGGAGGGCCGCGCGATCATCAGGGCAATGCTGGGGGGGCGGGCAGGTGCGCGATCATCCGCGCACCTGCCCCCTCTCTCAGGATGGCTGAGCGGTTTGCAGAGTGTCAACACATTGCTGACACTCTGCTTGAAACGCCTGACATCTGTGCTGACACAGATGGCAGGCGTTTAACCCCTTTCATGCCGCGGTCTGTAGAGACCGCTGTATGGAAGAGTTTAACAGGAAGGGAGCTCCCTCCCTCTCCCATCGGGGGCTGCTGTGCCTTTTCAGCCCTCAATGGGAGAGGGAGGGGGCCCCCCTCCCTCCCCATCACCCACTGCTCTGCTGTGGCAGCGAGTGATGGTTACAATGGCAACCGAACGCCTTCACAGGCATCCGGCTTTCCATGGTGCTAATCAGAGGCTATCCATTGTGCTGATCAGACTTCTGCTAAAGTGAAAATACAGTACAGTAAAAATTCCCTACACATGTTTGATATCACCGTGTCCGTAACGACCTGATCTATAAAACTATTATGTTACTTTTCCTGCATGGTGAACGCCATAAAAAATAAAAAATAAAAGCTATGATGAAATATAAATTTTGCCCACTTTACATGCCAAAAAAGGTAGTAAAAGTGATCAAAAAAGTTGTATGTACGACAAAATAGTACCAATCAAACCGTCACCTCATCCTGCAAAAAATGAGCCCCTAAATGAGACAATGGCCCAAAAAATAAAAAAACTATGGCTCTTAGACTAAAACATGATTTTGTTTCAAAAATGCTTTTTTATGTTAAACATATTAGGTATCGCCGCGTTTGTAAGAACACCGTAAAAAATAAAAAATAAAAACTGTGTAAAAAAAGCAATTTTTTATCACCTTACATCACAAAAAGTGTAATAGCAAGCGATCAAAAAGTCACACGCACCCAAAATAGTGCCAATCAAACAGTCATCTCATCCTGCAAAAATCATACCCTACCCAAGATAATCGCCCAAAAACTGAAAAAACTATATCTCTCAAACTTTTGAAACACTAAAACATGATGTTTTTTTGCTTCAAAAATGAAATCATTGTGTAAAACTTACATAAATAAATAAAAAGTATACATATTAGATATCGCCGCGTCCGTAATAACATGCTCTATAAAAATATCACATGACCTAACCCCTCAGGTGAACAACAAAAAATAAAAAATAAAAAGTGTAAAAAAAAATCATTTTTTATCACCTTACATCACAAAAAGTGTAATAGCAAGCAATCAAAAAGTCATATGCACCCCAAAATAGTGCCAATCAAACCGTCATCTCATCCTGCAAAAAGTAACTCTACCTAAAATAATCGCCCAAAAACTTAAAATACTATGGCTCTCAGACTATGGAGACACTAAAACATGATTTTTTTGTTTCAAAAATGAAATCATTGTGTAAAACTTACATTAAAAAAACATACTTTAAAAAAAGTAATGTAAAACTTACACTAAAAAAGTATACATATTAGGTATCGCCGCATCCATGGCAACCTGCTCTATAAAAAAACCACATGATCTAACCTGTCAGATGAATATTGTAAATAACAACAACAAAAGCAATTTCTTGTTATCTTGCCTCACAAAAAGAATAATATAGAGCAACCAAAAATCATATGTACCCTAAACTAGTAAAAAAAAAAATAGGGTCACTTTTTGGGAGTTTCTACTCTAGGGGTGAATCAGGGGGGCTTCAAATGGGACATGGTGTCAAAAAACCAGTCCAGCAAAATCTGCCTTCCAAAAACCGTATAGCATTCCTTTCCTTCTGCACCCTGCCGTGTGCCCGCACAGCAGTTTACGACTACATATGGGGTGTTTCTGTAAACTACAGAATCAGAGCCATAAATATTGAGTTTTGTTTCACTGTTAACCCTTGCTTTGTAACTGGAAAAAAAAATATTAAAATGGAAAATCTACCAAAAAAGTGAAATTTTGAAAGTGTATCTCTTTTCCATTAATTCTTGTGGAACACCTAAAGGGTTAACAAAGTTTAAAAATTGGTTTTGAATACCTTGAGGGGTGTAGTTTCTAGAATGGGGTCATTTTTGAGTGATTTCTATTATGTAAGCCTCACAAAGTGACTTCAGACCTGAACTGGTCCTTAAAATTAAATTTCAAGATTTCCTTCTAAACTTCTAGCCTTGTAACGTCCCCCAAAAATAAAATGTCATTCCCAAACATGAAGTAGACATATGGGGAATGTAAAGTAATATCTATTTTTGTAGGTATTACTATGTATTATAGAAGTAGAGAAATTAAAACTTTTTGGCAAATTTGGTTTCTATTTATAAATAAAAATGATTTTTTTTTTACTCCATTTTACCAGTTATCTTTTTTTTGCAAATCTGACCAGTGTCACTTTATGTGTGAATAACTTTAAAAACGCTTTTACTTATCCTGGCCATTCTTTTGTTTTTTCGTCACATATTGTACTTCATGAAACTGTTAAAATGGAGTCAAATAAATTTGGCTGTTAACCCTTGCTTCGTTACTGGAAAAAAACTGATTAAAATTGAAAATGTGCCCAAAAATAGCTGTTTTGGCATAGTTTTTATTTTATTTTTTTGACCGTGTTCACCTGAGGGGTTTTTACACTATATTATCCTTTTTTAAACAAAAAAAGAAACATTTTAGTATCTCCATAGTCTAAGAGTCAGTTTATTTTTTATTTTTTAGCTGATTATCTTAGGTAGGGGCTAATTTTTTGCAAGATGAGAGGAAGGTTTTATAGGCACAATCTTGGGGGGCATATGACTTTTTGATCGCTTGCTATTACACTTTTTGTGATGTAAGGTGACAAAAAATACCTTTTTTTGCGCCGTTTTAACTTTAAAAAATTTGACCGTGTTCGTCTGAGGTGTTAGATCATGGGGTATTTTTATAGAGAAGATTCTTACGGATGCAGCGATACCTTATATGTCTTTTTTTTAGTGTCTCAAGTCTGAGAACCATAGTTTTTTTTTCGCTTGTCAGTGGCTAAATGGAATAAAAATTGTGGAAGGGGATTATAAATTTAGTACTCCCATGGAAGTGTAGTACTCGCTGAAGCAACCAATAATGCAGAGGCGTTCATCTGAGGGGTTAGATCATGGGGTATTTTTATAGAGCAGAATCTTACGGATGCAGCTATACCTAATATGTCTTTTGTTTTAGTGTGTCAAGTCTGAGAACCATAGTTTTTTTCGATTGTCAGTGGCTAAATGGAATAAAAATTGTGAAAAGGGATTATAAATTTAGTACTACATGGAAGTGTGGTACTCCCTGAAGCAACCAATAATGCAGAGGCCCGGATGATCGGGGCACGTGTGACACTAAGCGGTGGTATCCTTCCGTATCCCCCTCCTGTGACACACTCTGCACCTTTTTTGGGTACGTTCCTTCTTTCCAGTATGGGGGACCACACCTGGAAAGTGTTGGCCAGGGACGATCCGGGCGCTTCCAGTTCCCGAGGTACTCCGACCTGCTCTTGCCCGGTCAGAAAAGATTAGGGCTTTGAGGACTGCCTCACAGAACTAGATGAATTTCCCTGTGTTGCCAGCGCTCCAGGACAGCACAAAAGAGTTGTACAAGGCAACCTGTACCAAGTAGACCACACATTTTTTGTACCATGCCCAGGTTTCTCGCACGGCGTTATATGGCTTGAAGACTTGATCAGAGAGATCAACTCCTCCCATATACCGATTGTAGTCAACGATATAATCGGGCTTGAGGACCGTTGCCGCGGTACCTCACACAGGGACAGGGGTGATGCTGTTAAAGTGAATTGTGGACAGTACAAGGACATCCCTCTTGTCTTTATATCTGACCAGCAACAGGTTTCCACTGGTAAGGGCACTGGTCTCACCCCTGGGGATAGGTACCTGGAGGGGGTGGGTAGGGAGGCAGCGTTGATTTTTCCACATGGTCCCACAAGCGGACATGGATCTGGCATTGAGGGACTGGAACAAGGGGATACTAGTATAAAAGTTATCCATCTACAGGTGGTAACCCTTATCTAGCAGTGGGTGCATAAGGTCCCACACAAGTTTCCCACTAACACCCAGAGTGGGGGGACATTCTGAGGGTTCAATACGGGAATCTCGCCCCTCCTACACATGAAACTTGTAAGTGTACCCTGGGGTACTCTCACAAAGTTTGTACAGTTTCACGCCATACCTCGCCCGCTTAGAAGGAACATATTGGCGGAAAATGAGTCTCCCCTTGAAAGCAATGAGAGACTCATCAACCGCGACCTCCCTTCCAGGTACATAGGCCTCCAAAAATTTGGCCCCAAAGTGATCGATGGCCGGCCTGATTTTGTACAATGGGCATAGAGATGCTCGAGCCGAACTAGTGTTCTGTCGAGCATGCTCGCCCAACACTAATGATAAACTTTTCAAAGTGGTCACTGAAAAAAAGATGAAAATAGTCATATTCAATGAAGCCCACTGTGGGAACCTGGAGTCCTGGTTGGCCAAAAAAAATCAGGAATCACAGGCTCAAAATCCTCTGGGGTACACCATGCAAGTTCACCGGTAGGGGGCTCAGGTTGACTTATCTTGTGGGATGGAAAACTAGTACGAGCCGCAGAGCTGCTCGTACTAGTGTGAGCCACAGGGTCCCTGGCATGGCGTTCCCCTTTCTCTGCCTGGCGGCATCTCCGCCGCCTTCGGGGCTCATCATCATCGCTAGATAATGAGGAGGACCTGGATGACAAGAGGAAAGTGGGGTCATCCTCGTCCTCACTGGTTCTCTCGGACTCGGAGGCAAGCAGGGCGCATGTCTCCTCGGACGAGAACGTCCGGCGGGCCATAGTGGAGTGTGTGTGTGCATGTGTAACACCCCAGAGTTGTATTACTAAGCTCTTTTACCCCGCTACAATCTCTTAAAAGCATTAACCTTGTCATCAGATGTAATTCTACATTACAGCCTCACAAATGTGCATTAAAAGCCTTGTTAAATGTATATTGTTGTCATTCTTCATATTCACCACCAGGTGGCAGCAATTTGTTAGCAAAAAGTTAAGTTCAGTTTAGTGTTGCTAGGCTGGAATAGTTCATTCCAGTTTAGTTCCCCCCTCTGTGAGCAGAGTTGGTTTCTCCCACATCCTTCCTCATGGGGAGGGAAGGAAGTTAGAGTGAGTGTGCCAGCCACCCCTGCTAGGGGAAGGCTGTGCGTTTAAGAGCTCCCAGATATAGGGAGGAAAAGCCAGGATCTTGTCTCGGCTGAGATATTGATCATCATCCCCAGCCTGAGCTCTTCAGCCTCAGCTGGAAGAAGCAAGCAGACAGCTCCATAATTCCAGAAAAAAACATACCCTGAGAAGATAGCTGTGAGTAAAGTCCAGAGACCCAGGAGAAGCCATATACCTCCTCAGCTAGTCAGTCCCCATACAGCAGAAGATAGAAAGCGCAGAAGCCAAATTGCTGCCACAGTTTAGAGCTAAAAAGCAGACTTCCTTTCCTGCAAGCTCCAGGTTGTTAGAGCAGAAGATAAATCCCTGCCAACCATTGCCAATACCTGCTGGGACCTAAGACTAAAGCTGTATCTTCCTTGGATGAAAGCTACAACTAGTAAACACAAGTTTGAACTTTACCCAATGTCTGGATCTCAGTTTACTGCTGCAAATCCCTCAATTACTCCTACTAGCACCACACCCCTGCTAGGGGAAGGCTGTGCGTGTAGGAGCTCCTAGATATAGGGAAGAAAAGCCAGGATCTTGTCTCCGCTAAAACATTGATCATCATCCCCAGCTTCAGCCCTACTAGCACCTAGGAACCCTAAACTGAACTTAACTCCTTGCTAACACATTGCTGCCACCTGCTGGTAAACATGAAGAATGACAACAATATACATTTAACAAGGCTTTCAATGCACATTTGTGAGGCTGTAATGTAAAATTACATCTGATGACAAGGTTAATGCTTTCAAGAGATTGTAGCGGGGTAAAAGAGCTTAGTAACACAACTCTGGGGTGTTACACATGTACACACACACGCACACACACACTCCACTATGGCCCGCCGGACGTTCTCGGCCATATGGTATAACCAGTAGATGTTATGTATCACTTTTGCATTCCATACCCTATATGGTTTAGTTGAAAAATATAAATGTTGTTAGTGCATATAAACGATCAGAGGTCAGACATATGATAAATAGTGTTGGTTGAGCACCAACACGCTCGTGTGCTTGAGTAGAATACTTCCCGATGCTCGGGTGCTCTACAGAGCACCTGAGCACAATGGAAGTCATTGGGAGAACCCGAGCATTAAACCAAGCACCCACTGCTCTGAAGAAGGGAGGGTGTCTGGACGCTAGTTCGGCTTATTAGTCCCTGCTCTGACTCCATATATAGCTATTTCCACATATGGAGTCAGTGCTTGGGGACACCCAGTGCATTTAAATCTAATTTAGCCTCTATTTCTGAAAAGTTTCTGGTGGAATTCAAACTCACAACCTTCTACATTACAGAGCTGCATGGCCAGTTACTAAAATATATATATATATATATATATATATATATATGAGACTTCTGCTGTACAGGAATACTTACTACTAGTCTCATATATATATATATATATTTTTTTGTAACTGGCCATGCAGCTCTATAGTGTAGTGGTTAACATTCTTGGCTAAAATGCAGAAGGTTGTGAGTTTGAATCCTGCCAGAAACTTTTCAGAAATAGAGGCTAAATTAGATTTAAATACACTGACTCGAGCACACGTGATAATCGGCCAATCATAGAGATGCTCGAGCCGAACTAGTGTTCGGTCGAGCATGCTCGCCCAATACTAATGATAAACTGTCTTCTTCCAAAAAGGAGTTGCCTTCATGAGATAACCTTTTTGAGGTGTGGTAGGAAATCAAAAGCGCCAAGGATCCCCATAAAAACCCATTCTCAACATGAAAATGATAATGTGATAAAAAAAGCAAAAGTAGTAGGCATTTAGGAGACATAATATGGTTAACAGCTGCAAAAAACTGTTGTCATAGAGGTTTCCAGTTATTCAGTTATTCTATTTTTTTGACAACTTTCTCTTTTCTAGCTTGTGGGTCAGTGGTTGCAGGAAGATGGAAGAAATCAGTGGGCTTTAGATAATAATGAAATATGGAGAAACCAGCACTCGCTCAGGTGCACGCTGCCCGGGAGAAGAGGCCACTCCACAATAATTGATTAAGAAAGACTCCCAGCAGCCATGTCTTGATGCAGATGAACTACTTTATTCTATAAACGGAAATGGTCCTATAACCAGGACGCGTTTCAGCGATGTGCCTGTTGATGAAGGCACATCGCCGAAACGCGTCCTGGTTATAGGACCATTTACGTTTATGGAATAAAGTAGTTCATCAGCATCAAGACACGGCTGCTGGGAGTCTTTCTTAATCAGGCTTTAGATAATAGACTGAGCTCCTAGTCAAATACAACATGCCAAGTTTGCAACCATTTTCCTGTTTGATGCCTCCTTCTGCTCTGAGTCATGTTCTTCTGTCTTCATCTGTCTATCAAAGTGCAGCAGTTTCAGTCTACAGAGTCGTCAGCATCTGTCAGCAGATTTGTACCTATGAAACTGGTTGACCTGTTACATGTGCACTTGCCATCTGAAGGCATCTGTGTTAGTCATTGGTCCCATGTTCATGTGTGCCTGCATTACTGATGTACTAATATATGAAAATGAGCCTCTAGGAGCAATGCAGTGTTGCTATTACTCCTAGAAGCTCAGCTCTCTCTGCAAGGTTACATATCATAGGTACAATTCTGCTGACAGGTGCCCTTTAAAGACCTAACTATTCAGGTCACCGCAAATAATTAATGTGGGAGTCTAGGAGAGAACAGGTTAGTGTAGAACCACCCATGAAGCAAGAGTGTGGCAGAATTAGGATATAAAGGGGTTGTCTAATGACAAGGTGGTCCCTGATAGACAGACTCGATGTGCCTTTGTATTACATAGATAGCTATTCGATTGGGAAGTCATACAATGCTATAAATGTCTGCTCAGACAAGGCTTCCACCAGCACAACTGACTTTTTGACGGATGTAATAGTGGTTGACGATACTGAACAGTGGCCCATTTACTAATGTGAGTTCAACTACACTTTGGTGTAAATTGTACCAAAATGGTAAAATTTGACATATCTAGGTTTAAAAAAATTATGTTAGCCTAGCCTGAAAAGGGATGTTGCCTCACCCGATAGGGAATGGGCTAAGATGTACCATTTTGCACCAAAATTATGCTGCAATTTGGCACAAAATCCTGTTGTAAAGTAAGCTAACTGATAGTTGATATGAGCCTGAGCCCCTGTGATAAATCTGGTGCACATCTAGACAGCCTGTCTAAGTTTATGCCATCCATAGAATTAGTAAATCTGCTTCAATGTCTTTAATCTACAGTGTTTGCATTTCACCACTTGGTAGCTACTTCTAAAGCAATACAGCAGAGTTCCACTTTATTTCATTTATGAAGTAATGCTATTTTTAAAGTATATCTTGTACAGTGCTTTTACATTGTTATGGATTTTTGCTCCATTTGATTTCCTGTAACTACGTATTTTCCACATTATAGCATCAAGTGGCTGCTATCTCCATGACTCCATTCCTCCTAGGCCAGAAACCGAGTCAGTTGTATAGGAATTACCTCTCAGTACCAAGATGTCAATGGGCAGTCCACACAATGAAGGCCCTCCCTCAGTGCTGAAAATATAAACTGACAGACATGATGCGTCATGGAGCCTGAGAGACATAAACTTGAGGTAATTTTACATCTTAACTTATCCAAGCCTCATCATCACTGGTGTCCTGTCAATTTACTGTAGGGGAGTTTGGCTATATTTCGTATACTGACTGAAGTGGCTCAGCACCGATCTGTTTTTATGGCAGTAGGGGGCAGCAGGGGATGTCCGAAATGGCATATTCAGGTGAATGAAACTTTGGGAGCATGCATAGACCCATGACATTGGCCAGAGGCGAATTATATATTTTTTTGCCTGGAATGACCCTTTAAGGAACTTCTTGATTCTTACACATTGTTCTTCTATATGAGGTCACAAAGCAGTCTACAATGCAATGTGTCAAGAAGCAGTGATGGTCAGTTCGCAGTGTTTGCCAGCGAACACATGCGGGCTGCCACCTTTAGTAAGGTAGACTCACCCGTCTGGCGATGCACAGGTAAGCCCTTATACAGGGAGTGCAGAATTATTAGGCAAGTTGTATTTTTGAGGATTAATTTTATTATTGAACAACAACCATGTTCTCAATGAACCCAAAAAACTCATTAATATCAAAGCTGAATATTTTTGGAAGTAGTTTTTAGTTTTAGCTATTTTAGGGGGATATCTGTGTGTGCAGGTGACTATTACTGTACATAATTATTAGGCAACTTAACAAAAAACAAATATATACCCATTTCAATTATTTATTTTTACCAGTGAAACCAATATAACATCTCAACATTCACAAATATACATTTCTGACATTCAAAAACAAATCAGTGACCAATATAGCCACCTTTCTTTGCAAGGACACTCAAAAGCCTGCCATCCATGGATTCTGTCAGTGTTTTGATCTGTTCACCATCAACATTGCGTGCAGCAGCAACCACAGCCTCCCAGACACTGTTCAGAGAGGTGTACTGTTTTCCCTCCTTGTAAATCTCACATTTGATGATGGACCACAGGTTCTCAATGGGGTTCAGATCAGGTGAACAAGGAGGACATGTCATTAGATTTTCTTCTTTTATACACTTTCTTGCCAGCCACGTTGTGGAGTACTTGGACGCGTGTGATAGAGCATTGTCCTGCATGAAAATCATGTTTTTCTTACCTTGCAGACTTCTTCCTGTACCACTGCTTGAAGAAGGTGTCTTCCAGAAACTGGCAGTAGGACTGGGAGTTGAGCTTGACTCCATCCTCAACCCAAAAAGGCCCCACAAGCTCATCTTTGATGATACCAGCCCAAACCAGTACTCCACCTCCACCTTGCTGGCGTCTGAGTCGGACTGGAGCTCTCTGCCCTTTACCAATCCAGCCATCTGGCCCATCAAGACTCACTCTCATTTCATCAGTCCATAAAACCTTAGAAAAATCAGTCTTGAGATATTTCTTGGCCCAGTCTTGACGTTTCAGCTTGTGTGTCTTGTTCAGTGGTGGTCGTCTTTCAGCCTTTCTTACCTTGGCCATGTCTCTGAGTATTGCACACCTTGTGCTTTTGGGCACTCCAGTGATGTTGCAGCTCTGAAATATGGCCAAACTGGTGGCAAGTGGCATCTTGGCAGCTGCACGCTTGACTTTTCTCAGTTCATGGGCAGTTATTTTGCGCCTTGGTTTTTCCACACACTTCTTGCGACCCTGTTGACTATTTTGAATGAAACGCTTGATTGTTCGATGATCACGCTTCAGAAGCTTTGCAATTTTAAGAGTGCTGCATCCTTCTGCAAGATATCTCACTATTTTTGACTTTTCTGAGCCTGTCAAGTCCTTCTTTTGACCCATTTTGCCAAAGGAAAGGAAGTTGCCTAATAATTATGCACACCTGATATAGGGTGTTGATGTCATTAGACCACACCCCTTCTCATTACAGAGATGCACATCACCTAATATGCTTAATTGGTAGTAGGCTTTCGAGCCTATACAGCTTGGAGTAAGACAACATGCATAAAGAGGATGATGTGGTCAAAATACTCATTTGCCTAATAATTCTGCCCGTAGTGTATATCGCCAAAAAATGAACCATAATCCTCACAAAGTGAAAATTGCAGGAAGAAGCCAGGTTACTGGCGAAATGGTGTTGGGTCAGGAGGTGACTGAGAGATCGACACACCACTCAGGGTATGCTTATTCTTATCCACCAAGTCTTGTTATCCTCACATTTGCCTCCATTACAGTCTGTTTGGGGCTTATTGTCCAGAGGTGCCTTGGTGTTTTTCATCTTACATTCTTTTCCCTGTTCTTTGGTGTGCTGACCTCTCGGCCCCTCCCCTCGGGTCCTGTTCTTCATCTTTGTGTTCCACCTTTGTGCTGCCTTTTACCATTATGTATGTATCTATTATATATTATCAATAAAGCTTTTCGATTTTCACTTTGTGAGGATTATGGTTCATTTTTTGGCGATATTTATGGCTCCGTGTGGGTCGTTTTTTTTCGAGATTTATTTCTATCCGATAATAATTGGGTGACAGGTAAGCCCTTGCCTGTGCCGGGAGCCGGGCAGAAAACAAATGCGGTCACCGGGAGCAGACAGTTCTGAGAACAGCCCGATGAAGTCCCCCAGCGGCTGTTCTCGGAACTGCCTGCTCCCGATGACTGCATTTGATTTTAGACTAGCTCCCGACACAGGCACAGGTAAGGACTTACCTGTGCATCGCCGGACGGGTGAGTCTACCTTACTAAAGATGGCAGCCCGCATGTGTTCGCTGGCGAACACTGCGAACTGACCATCACTGTAACTCAGCAAACATATTCAAGGCTTCATTAATTCCTCTGTCTGCAATGTTAATCTCTAGATAAACACAAACTCTTATTACTCCAACCAGCTTCCTCCCAGGCAAATCAATAAAAAGAGCAATAATAGGTAATTGGTAAAATGTGCTAATGCTGAATTTTCATTGAGATTCAATTTTCTCTTTTTGTTAAGCTAAAATGATTATTCTCCATGAGCCTGTATATTGATCCTGCCCTAAAGTAGTCAATCAGGGGATATATAGTCAGTCAATATTATTCCTGCTATCAGCTTGACAAGAGTTGCACAGGTAATTTTTAAAGCAACTGTCCTGTCACGAGCTATACCAAATACAACCCAGGGACAAGCGTGGCCCTGTTTCTTGAATAAAGCAGGTGTGTTTTTAAAATTCTAGACAATCGGTTTAAAATATCCTTTTCTGTGTAGCATATTCCGTTCTTTTCATCACTGCATGTTTAACAGGCTGTTAAATCAAGATTCACATCTATTTGAAATACATGAATCCCTGTATAATTACATTTAGTAATAACGTCATAGTGGGGGATATAAGGCTAGAGGATTCTCATTGTACCGCAGATAGCAGACTCCGATGGAAAATCCATAGAGATTATTATGAAATTTTGGAGAAGTCCATGATCAAGAATGGCCTTTGATCATTTATTCAAGATATAGGGAAGTTATAAAGAACATTCAGTTCATGATTGTTAGGCTACAGTTAGATGGCCTCTTGCCTTGCAGTATCCATTCCAGAGGTATAGCTAGGCTTTCCTTCACAAAAGGAAAATATTCTGACCGCTCCCCTAGATCTGTGTTTAGATAATGTAGAAAGACTCTCACCAGCTAGCTGGAAAGGAAGTTGTAGGTCAGGTGCATGGTACCTGTTACAGTAGATCAATGTAGATCCAAATAGATTGTAGTTCCACAACAGGGATATTAATCAAATTCAACTTTATTGTATCATATTAAAGGAATGTCAATGGCACAATGTAAAATACTAACACTTACGCATTTCAATTGCCTCCACGATTTTAGTTATAACATGTTTAGTAGTGTTGATCGAGCACCGTGGTGCTCAGGGGCTCGGGCCGAACACATTGTGATATTCGGATGCTCGACCGAGCACCCGAGTATAATGGAAGTGAATGGGAGAACCCAAGCATTAAACTAGGTGCCCCCTGCTTTGAAGGGGGAAGGGGGGGGGGGGGGGCCTGGTTCATAAGTAAATGTCAGAAATTGTTTCTAACACCACCAAAATGGTTCTGTAACAGCATGGGGAGCAAGAATTTCCATTTGTTGCTCTACTGTCACAGGGTACAACCTGAATATAGCAAGAATCTTTTCTTTAAAGTCTCTTAAAGTGTGAGCTTCCCCAGAGTATCATGGGAACCAGGGTGCCCCAAAGTATTAAGGCATCGTTAGAGGCATCATACTTGGTGCTGCAGCTCCTGCTGCTGGGTTAGGATCGGCTGCGGCTACTGCAGGGGACCTGATGAGATCAGGCTGCACATTATCTTTCTGCACCGACATAGTAACGGCAGATGCTTGATAAAACGTAGATTACACACGGCTTTACGCACTTGTTAGGTTGCGTTGCGATGGGCCACCTTTATTTTGTGGGTGAAAGGCCCTTTAAGAATCGCGGTGCCGGCCAAATAAGGTACTTAGTGGGGCAGCTTGTGTATACAGTGCCGGCAAGAGTCTTTCTCTAACACAGTTATATACAGATTCCGTGGAGGATGGCTGGTATTCGCCTTCCCTTTCCTCCCGTTTACTTACACGACAAGTCTTGCGTTTTTTTCGGGGGGGGGGGGCGTACGCACGTCACGCTCCCCTCTTGCGTGCGGCTCTTCCCTCTAGTGTGTCTGACAAACAGAAGAGGCGGTGCAATGTTTTTCATACAAGGCCCGCCTTCCCAGGTCACTACAATGTAGGTATAAGGGCCCGGCCAAGTTATTTTGCATAAAGGGGTGGCACTCAATTTTCGCTCTAAGCAGGGCATTTTTTTTAGAGCTCTGGCGCAGCAGTAATTTAGCTATATACTTCAGGCGGCCATTATAGGTACATGATCAAAGTCAATTCAGTCACAGCAAGTAGTTCTAGTGACACAAAAAATTTCAGTTTTAACTGTGCGTTTTCAAAGCAGAGAATTGGCACAGTATATCCATGCAGTTTTTAACCAGTTCGAACAGTTATTTAGCCCAATAAAACAATCAAACAAATGGGGCTCTTTCACATAAGGCACAGAGGATATTGATCCTGTTTGTGATGCCAATTTTATATGCAGCATGCCAGTCCACAGGGGTAGAACATGTGAGGTTCACAGTGGCCCAAAGTGTACAAAAAGTTAATCGGATACTCACGATTTAGCAGACGCCTCCCTCGGCCAGCAGTGCAGTAAAGAGGAGAACAGCACTGGATTCTCCGGGGCACACTTGGTTACAGGGGACACCGGCCAGGTGGTGATTGAGGTGCCCTTGATGGTGATTGGATTTCTGAGTGCTTATGCGGCTGGGCCCCTGACTTAAGTAATGTCGTGACGCCAGCACCTTGATGGTGCAAGATGAAGAGAGTAGTGGTAGTATGGAGATAGAAGAATGAGGCAGGTTTGAATCCAACTGAGAACTTTACTGTAACCAGGTTCTTGATAACAGTTTACATCCAGTTATGAAACTGTCTCTGATACACATGCAAGTTGGATGTGATAAATCCCAGTAAAGGGCTGTACATGTAGTTATGTCTCAGGCTATAGTAGATAATTATGTGCTCACTGATATTTCAGCTCTTGATCTGGTTCTCTTTCTCCAGCTTATTATTGGTGAGGCTGCCGGAAGCTAATAGATCCTTCACCTTGAATACAGAGGTCCTTAAAGCCTGGTAAAATGACTTTTGTCCTTTGTGTCTTTATCCACTCTTTCTCACTTGAACTGTCTTTCACTAAACACAGCTAGCAGCACTTTCACTGCTTCAACTCCTACTTCTCCTCTCTGCCGACTAACTAGGCCTGAACTGAGGTATATATATCCTAGCGCTATCCCCATCTAGTTGTGAAATGTATGTAGGGCACCTGACAGCCTTGTAACAGAGATTTCACATAAGGATGAAATATATCATGATATAACATGTGGCACAATAAGCTTTTGCAGTGCCCACGTACACTAGTGGGACGCTGCAGGTGGCGCACAAATCACACACTCCCGACTCGTGGAGGTAGTGACGATAAATAACAATACAGGACTCTTAGGATGCCCTGTTATTGGAATGAGTAATAAAAAGTTACAGGGAATGTCACTGCGGTATTTTGGATGAGGAAACATTATACAGGAGAGGCCCTGCTGCCGCTTTGTTGACTCTAGATAACTTCTGCCTGATCGCACGTCCCTGTGACGTCCACAATCTATTTGGATATCTTCCCTATCAACTTTCGATGTTCTTTTATGCGCCTAACATGGTGACCACTGGCTGACCCTGTAAAACATTATATGCGAGTGCCTGCGGTGACCTGACCCTGTAAAACATTATATGCGAGGACCTGCAGCTGAGCTGACCCTGTAAAAGATTTGAGTTGCGGGCCTGCAGCTGAGCTGACCCTATAAAAGATTTGAGTTGCGGGCCTGCAGGGGAGCTTACCCAGTAAAAGATTTTAGTTGCTGGCCTGCTGGTGAGCTGAGGTGGAATCATCAAACCCAACTTGATTTTGATGGCTGCAATAATCTGCAGGTGACTGTCATACAGCTCTACAGATTTGTTTCCATGTGCATCTTTCTCAACAATCTGTGGCCTTAGTCTTTTATCCAGACTCTTAAGGCTTAAAAGGCCTTAAACTGATCACCAGGACCACAATTTAATTAAGGTTTTGGAATCGATAATCGATAAACCCAACTTGCTTTTGTGGGCAGCATTAGTGGTGTAGCTAGAAATGACTGGGCCCCACAGCAAATTTTTGAATGGGGCTCCATCCCACAGTAATTTTTTTTGTGATCCCTTCCTTTCATGCCCCCCCCCCTCCCCCCATTTCTGTGGCTTGGAAAGATCGCTCTCTCAGACCAGGCCCGGCAGCTGTTCCATCCCTTTTATACACTGTCTATACTGTCATTGTATATAATTTCATTGTGTAATACTGTTGAGGGGGCCCTGACCAAATCCTTTATTCCTCCTCCTCCTGGATGGGCCCCAAAGCTACAGCTTACCCTGCTTACCCTATAGCTACGCCCCTGGTCTACATTAATATGCAGATGACCGTGATACAGTTCCACAGATTTCTTTCCCTCTGCATCTTTCTAAACAATCTGTGGCCTTAGTCTTTTATCCAGACTCAGTCATTATGCCACTATGTGGCCTCCTCATGCTGCCATCTCCACAGTATGTCACCTTGCCACTCATTTGTATCACCATGCTGCTGCTGATGCTGCTTAAAAGGCCTTAAACTGATCACCAGGCCCACAATCTAATTAAGGTTTTACGCACAAAATTTTATAGGAAAAATTTATTAAAAACATTCTTTACTGTATATTTACTTGTATATAAAGTGTGTGAGCGGACCCTGTTGAAAATTTGATGTGAGGGTCTGCTGGTGAGCGGACCCTGTAAAAAATGATATGTGAGGGACTGCTGTTGAGTGGACCCTGTAAAAAATTTGATGTGAGGGCCTGTTGGTGAGCGGACCCTCTAAAAAATTATATGTGAGGGCCTGCTAGTGAGCGGATCCTGTCAAAAATTTGATGTGAGGGCCTGCTGGTCAGTGGACCCTCTAAATAATTAGATGTGAGGGCCTGCTGGTGAGCGAACTCTGGAAACAATTTTATGTGAGGGCCTGCTGGTGAGCGGACCCTCTAAAAAATTATATGTGAGGGTCTGCTGGTGAGCGGACCCTCAAAAAAATTATATTCGAAGGCCATATTTGCGAGGGTATTATATGTGATGAATAAGCAATGCATGTTGATATGACGGAAGAGGAGGAGGAGGATGAGAAAAGGAAGATTCAACCATATATCCTTGTTTGTGGTGGAAGGGGTGCATGGTATTAGATTCTAACTACATAAAAAACAATACATGTGAAGTGCCTTTATGTTCATCAGCATTCCTCTGGTGGAGTCGAGAGGTCATGGTCAATCCAGGCCTTGTTCATTTTTGTATGAGTCAACCTGTCAGCATTTTCAGTTGACAGGCGGATACGCTTATCTGTTATAATGCCACCAGCAGCACTAAATACACGCTCAGACAAAACACTGGTGGCAGGGCAGGCCAGCACCGTGCCACGTGTCCAGCTTGGACACCCAGTAGTTGTAAGGCACTGAGGGATCATTAAGGACGCTGACATGGTCTGCTATCTACTCCTTCACCATCTTTCAATTTTTTTTTTCCTTGTGGCAGTAGGCCGCACATCAGGGTGAGGGTTCTGGCATGAAACTGTCCCAGGCTTTGGAGAGTGTTGCCCTGCCTCTGTTGGAACTGATGTGTGTTCCCCTTGTCTCCCCTCCTCGGGTTGGCCAAGAAAGTACAGACTCTGTCACCAGCGTTGTCAGATGGAAAATTTTGGAGCAATTTTCCAACAAAGATCTTCTGGTATTGCACCATTTTGCTCATCCTCTCCACCAGAGGAAGGAGAGATGAGCAGTTCTCTTTGTAGCGGTCCATAAGGGTGAACAGGCAGTAATCCATGTTGTTTAAAATGCGTATAACGCACGGGTCGCGGGAAAGGCAGCCTAACATGAAGTTAGCCATGTGTGCCAGAGTACCAACAGGGGAGGTTTCGCAGTGGTCATCAGGAGGATCACTCCCAATCTCCTCATCTTCTTCCTCCTCTTCCGCCCACCCATGCAGAACAGATGGAATTAAACCTCCATGGGTACTACCCTCTGTAGCTGAGGCAACCGTCTCCTGCTCCTCCTCCGCTTCCCCTTCAGCCTCCAATTCGCGCCAAGAAGACGAACTGAGGGTCGTCTGGCTATCATCAACCTGTGTAATGTCTTCCCCTATTTCCATCTCTTCCACATGCACAGCGTTGTCCTTAATTGTGAGCAGCGAGTGTTTGATAAGACACAAAAGTGGGATGGTTTATGCTGATAATAGCGTTATCGCCGCTCACCCTCTGTGTTGATTCCTCAAAGTTGCGTAAAACCTTACAGAGGTGACTGGAAAGGCGACGACCATGTTGCAGCTGGTATTCCACAACTGCCCTCTGCTGCTCACAAAGTCTGATCTAGATGTGGACCGTGGAGTTCCAGCACGTGCTAATGTCGCACAACAGCTGGTGAGCTGGCAATTTCAAGTGCTGCTGCAGCGTTTACAGACCGCCTGAAGCTGTCGGTGACTTGCGAAAATGTGCACACATGCGGGGCACCTTCACCAGTAGCTCAGGCAAATTAGGGTATGTTTTTAGAAACCGCTGAACCACAAGGTTAAATACGTGGGCAAGGCATGGGATGTGTCTAAGGTTGCCCAGCTCCAAAGCCGCCACCAAGTTATGGCCATTATCAGACACAACCATGCCTGGTTCTAGGTTGACACTGCTTCCAGCTACCGACTGATAACTGACTGATGCTGTATGCGGATACTTTGGAGGAGGAGGCGGAGGAGGAGAAGTGGGGGTTGGAGCCACTAACTTAGGTGGTGCGGGAAACTCTGATGGAATTGGGGCCCACAATCCTTGGCGTCGGTAGCACCTGTGCCATCCCAGGGTACGAGTCGCTCCCGGCCTCCACAACATTCACCCAGTGTGCCGTCAGGGAAATGTAGCGTCCCTGGCCGAAAGCACTTGTCCATGTGTCCGTGGTTAAGTGGACTTTCCCAGTAACTGCGTTGTCAGGGCACTTGTGATGTTAAGGGACACATGTTGGTGGAAGGCTGGCACACCTTGAAAAAAAGTGGCGGCTGGGGACTGCGTAACAAGGGACGGCCACCAACATCAGGCTGCGGAACGCCTCAGTGTCCACAAGCCTAAATGGCAACATTTCAAGGGCCAGTAATTTGGAAAGCTGCGTATTTAGTTCTATGGCCTGTGGGTGGGTGGCTGGGTATTTGCGCTTGCGTTCAAATGCCTGGGGTAATGACATTTGGATGCTGCGCTGGGACAGGTAAATGGATGTGGTCGCTGATGGTGGTTGCAAAGGTTCAGGTGCAGGGCGGGAGGCATACGGGCCTTCGTCTTGTACAGGGGATTGGCCAGCACGTAACACAGGGGAAGAGGGGGCAGTGGTGTGACCAGAAGACACAGATTGTGGACCCAGACGTTCAGCCCACCTATTAGGGTGCTTTGATGCCATGTGGCGGATCATGCTGGTGAGGTTGCAAACTACTATTCTTTTGTCGTCTGCACTTTCCTAAAAAAAATCGCCATACTGCCGAACACCTACCCCTTGGCAAGGGAGATTTACGCAAGGGGGTGCTCCATGGAACAGTTGTGGGCCTGTTTGGTGGTGCCTGCCTTCTACCTTTTGCCACCCCACTGCCTCTTCCAGTCTGTTGCATTGCTGCAGATCCCTCCCCCTATCTACTGCTCTCCTCGCTCAGCTTGTTGCTACCTTCCCAGGTTGGGTCAGTGACCTCATCATCCAACACCTCCTCTTCCACTTCCTCACTCTGATCATCCTCCTGATTTTTTTTACCTAACCACAACCTCAGTGATTGACAACTGCGTGTCATCCTCTTCCTCAACCTCTTGAGACAGTAATTGCGGTTGAGTCATTGGCAACTGTGTCTCATCATCATCCACCTCATTAAACACTAATTGCCGTTCTTGTGACTCTGGATGCTCAAGAGGTTGGGAATCTGGGCACGAGATCTCAGGTCCCTCTTCAAGCGTGCTTGGCGAGAGGGCCACATCAATTAATGTCGATGGAAAGAGGTCCTCGGAATATCCGAGTGTGGAATCACTTGTTTTGCCAGACTGTAAATGGTGGGAGGAAGGAGGATCAGGATAAGAATTGTGTGGACTAGACTCCTGGCTACTGAGACTGGACTTTGTGGAAGACAGGGTGGTGCTTAACCGACTGGAAGCACTATCTGATGCAATCCAACTGACCACCTGCTCGCACTGGGCTGACTTCAAGAGTGGTGTCCTGCGCCACCCTGAAAACTGGGACATGAAGCTAGGTATCTTGGATGATTGTTTTTTTGTGCTCTGGCAGCAGACACAGTTTCACCATGCCCAGGGCCATGGCCTCTGCGTGCACCATCAGCATCACGGCCACTTTCCCGTCCCTTAATGCTCGCCTTCTTCATATTAAATGTTATAGGTTATAAGGGACCGTTTATAGGAAAAATTTTGATAAATTATGGAAAAAATATAATTGTTTTCACTAATATTTTTTGCAATATCTGGCCCTGACACACACACACATGCTATTGTAGCGCAGATGTGACAATTCACTGCAGAAATCATTTATAGGCAAAGTGTGGATAAATTATGGAAAAAATATTGTTTTCGCTAATATTTTTCCCAATATCTGGCCCTGACGTTTTTCTGTTGAATATATTGCGATCACACTCCCTGTACTATCTGTCCCTTCCTAAGCGCAGCTCTCCCTGACTCACAATGAGCCAAACCCATGTCATCGGGTGCTATATAGCTACTGGCATTACAGTGATGGCAGTACTTACCTGCACATTTATTGGCTGCTTAGTATCCATGAAACGTGCGAGGAGGAGACTCGAGCATGACGCTTGAGCACATGCAGTACTCGGCCAACTACCGCCATTTGCCGAGCATAGTGATGCTTGAGCCGAACAGGTATTTGGCCGAGCATGCTCGCTCAACACTAGTGTTTAGATACTCTGGCCAAACACGGTGGTTATTTGTCATCCACCCTAACACCAAACACCTAGCAGCCCTGTAATTGCTCACTAAAATGTTATTATATTAGCAGATGGAATTTTTAAACTGTGTATTACAATTTCAGCTAATATAGGTTATTCTATTTGCATAGACTTTCTGTGGGTGTTGTTCAATGGCTTCCTGTCTCTAGGTGATGTTGTCATGTTTTTAATAATGTCTATTGTAAAAAAAATATATACAACACATACAGATCTTTAAATATATATCAATTAGAAAATTGTTCAACATCCTATTCCCTAAATAAACACTTATTTCATTACAGTTATATTACAGTTTTTTTGTAATAAGCTGCACATCTGTGTGATGATCACATGACCAAGGCTCATTTTTATGTATTAAACTATTAAGGTTCCCATCAATAGCAAGCATAGATTAAAGGTTGACCTTGTACATGTGTGCAGAGAGATAGATAGATTGATATACCATATACAGTGTATTTTGAAAGTCTTAAGACCCTTTTCCTTTTTCACATTATGTTATGTTGCTGCCTTATGCCAAAATTAAAAATAAATCAAGTTTATCTCATCATTCTGCATGCAATACCCCATAATGACAAAGTGAAAACAGAATGTTCAAATTTTTAGCTAATTTAGTGAAAAGGAAACACTAAAAACTTGCATTGACATACATATTCAGACTCTTTACTCAGTACTTAGTTGAAGCACCTTCGGCAGCGATTACAGGCTCCAGTCTTCTTCTGTATGATGCCAAGACTCAAGAGGTTTGTACACCTGGATTTGGGAACTTATTGCCATTATACTCTGCAGAACCTCTTAAGTTCCGTCAGGTTGGATAGGACCATTGGTGGACAACCACTTTCGGGTCTCTCCAGAAATGTTCGATTGGGTTCAAGTCAGGGTTGGGCTTGTGCCACTTAAGGATATTCACAAAGTTGTCCCTAAGCCACTCCTATGTTGTATTGGCTATGCACTTGTGATCAACATATTGTTGGAAGGTGAACCGTGGGCACTGTCTGAGACCCAGAGCATATGGGATCAGGTTTTCAAAACAAATATCACTGTACTTTGGTCCGTTCAGTTTTTTCTCAACCCTGACCAGTCTGTCTGCTGCTGCCATCACCATGCTTCACTGTAGGGATGGTATTGGGCAGGTTAGGAGCAGTGCCTGGCTTCCTCCAGACATGACATGGTTCTTGATCACCTTTCTTACCAAGGCCTTTCTCCTATGATAACTTAGTTTGGTGTGGTGGAAAGCTCTAGAATAGTCCTGGTTGTCCCATACTTCTTTAATTTAAGAATTATGGAGGCCATTGTACTCTTGAGAACTTTCAGTTTTCTACCCTTCTCCAGACCTGTGACTCCAAACACTCCTGCCTCTGAGCAGTGGCTTGGTTTTTGCTCTGATATGCATGGTCTGATATGCATGTGTCTTTCCAAATCATGTTCAATCCACAGAATTTACAGTACGTGGACTCCAATCAAGGTGTTGAAACATCTCAAAGATAATCAAGAGAAATTGAAGTCCCCCAGAGCTAAAATTTAAGGTTTGAATACTTCTGTCTAGTGTTCAGCGAAGCTCAATTCGGATCATTGATCTGAAGACGCTTCGTTCAAAACTTTGTTTGAATGCTGTACAGAGACCCGTCCCTGTACAGCATTCAAATGTATGGCCACCGTGGAGGTGAAATTCGTTATGTCCGAAGTCTCGCGAGACTTAGTTAAATAACTTCGGACTTCAATTATTCAACTTGAATACTTGGATTGCAGTTTTAAAATGTTTTTAAAGTTGTAGTCTTGTGAGACTTCAGATTTACTGAATTTCACCTCTAACCTTTCACCTTTCACTGTCTAACAATGAACCAGTAAATGTGATGTTTTCCCCAAAGTCCATTAAGCAGCCTAGCTGCACTTGTATGTTCCTGGACGAGTTCCTCATTGGGGTGAACCATAAGTATTGCGCAATACTATTTGTAATCCACAGGTAAATGATGTCTGTCTCTTGTAACTTTAATCTTTACTCCAGCTCCCAGCATATAGCACCCGATGAACAGCCAGATACATAGGAAGGTGTCGGCGTATGAGTCCCTTAGGGCTATGCATTAGCTTGCAGCCCGTACACCGCAATATAACTGTTACTGGAGCATTATTGTATGTCCAAATGCCACTTCAACAGTGTGGTGCAATGTGACGTGGCAAAGCCGCACTTACAGTTCCTTGAGTTCCTTGAGCAGGTTCTTGGTGCTTTTTCTTATTTTCTAGTCCACTCCAGAACTGGATCCTACAGACACGACACTCCTGGGGTCGTCGTTGCAAACCTCCCCTTCGTGCTGTCGCCAGTGAGCCGGTCCTTTCCCTTCCAGATTCAGCAGAGATAATTTCTTCTGGTTTCCAGCAGCACCAAGCACAGCCTCCATCTGCTCACTTTCTGCTTCTAGAGGAACCTCCTCCCCTTACACAGGGAGAGTGTGATGCAATAAATATGCTAAGTGCAGTGTCAAACCTGCATATTCATTTTGCTATCACCCTTGTAAGGGTCCAAAATAGCCCATAAATTAGCTATTTTCCAACTTTGCAAACTGAATAGGTTATTAGTATTCCTCTGATAGGCAGCTCCAATGTAGACTTTTATCATCTTATCCTTTGCTGCCATCTACTGAACAGTGAGTGAGATGTTGCAGTAATTATACAATTTACAACATAGCAGAGTAATACATTTAAGGTCCCCTGCCCCACATCTTTACAGGGTATTGAGTGCAGATGGATGAGAAGAAACTTTATTATTTGTATTTATTTTAGTGCAAGGTTACAAAATAATATAACATGTGAAAAAACAGAAAGCGTCTGAAGACTTTATATATTTTTCTGCACACTCAAATAGTGAACCAGACTATAGATATTAAATTAAAGAAAAAAATGAATGAGTTACTTAAGCAATTATTTATCCCAAGTACATTTGCATTCATTTGCGCTCAAATATTCTATATGAAGTTATTTTAGGCAACTATTGAGTTAATCATCTAAAACATTTTACATACAAAGTATGAAGTTATTTTTAAATTATATACTGTAATACAGTAGTTTAGCAACACTGCCATCTATGGGTAACACATTAAGAATGCAAGATAAAAGTAGTCAAAACCAGTGGGGTAGATTTAATAATTCTTCTATAGGTATAAATTTAGACAGGGTGTCTAGATATGCACCAAATTTATCATGTCTAGGGCCAGATTAAGGGTTCCTGGAATATAGAGCACTTCATTCATTGGCAGCCCCCTAACTAATGAAAAGTCCTCTTCTAACACATACTGGAGGACATTTAGTATGACACTGCTTTGGAATAAACCAGGAGGAATTTTCAGTGCATAAGCATACTTGCCAATGTTAACCAGTGAACATGCCCCTATACCTGAGGCTCCACCCCTTTCCATGCCTTGTGTGGGGATTTACCAACTCCTATGGCAGTTCAGGAGGTCTCCTTTATTTCCGGAGCTTCCTGGATATTCCAGGAGAGCTGGCAAGTTTGTACTATAGATATAATGACTTCTGCATACATACCTACTCTGCTCACAAACACTCCCGATATGTATAACTTAATTATAGGCCTATATATGGTCATATGCATGAGAGAAGAGACAAGATGTATAGATCACACAGCACTATTCTTACATCCAGGGGTGCACCTAGCGTTTCTTCTGCCTGAGGCAAAAATTGAAACAGCGCCCCCCTCCCTTAACATACCAAATTCTCAACCCGACCCCTTCCCTCCTAACATTACATATATCACTACAAAATATACAGGGTAATACAGCACACATACCTCCTACATCCAGTGATGTCTCCTCTGACTTTCTTTCTCCTCATCTTCTTAATTCAGACCAGACCAACATGATGATTTTTCACTCATCTCTGCAGTTTGACAAAAAGACATCTTAGTTTCCTACTTTTCCATCATCCTCCCACCTTCTGGACAAATCATCCTACCACCTCCAATACTCTGCCTGCCGTGCTCCCCAATATTATAATGTAGAAACAGATAAACCCCCTGAAAATACTATTAACATTATTATTGGCACGCAGTGTCAGCAAATAGAGCCCCTGACACAAGTGGTGTAATGTAATTTTCTCCAAAACAAACTGTGATTCTGTGCCAGCTGATTCTGTGCCAACGTGCCCCCCCCCCCCGTCCACACAGTAATAGTGCTCCCAAAAGTCCCACCAATAGTAATAATTCTCTGCCAGAGCGCAGTTGGTATTTATAGGGCTCCTACAGTGCTCCTCTCCCTCTTCCTGATAATGTGCCAGCATAAAATACCCCTACTTAATGCCACCAGTAGATGCCCCCATAGTGCTCCTCTCCCCCTTCCCGATAGTGCCCCATAATGTGTCAGTAGATGCCCCCATAGTGTTTCTCTCCCCCCTTCCCCATAGTGCCCCCCATATAAAATACCCCTTCTTTGTGCCCTCAGCAGATGCCCCCATAGAACTTGTCCTCCCTTCCTTATAGTGCCCCCATAATATGCCAGTATAAAATAGCCCTGTCTTAGTGCCCCCAGTAGATACCTCCATAGCAGGGCCGCCATTAGGTGGGTACAGCCGATACCCCAGTAAGGGGCCCGGACCCCGGCCGGTCCCGAGCCTCTTTTTTGTGTCAGTCAGTGAGTGATAGGCCACCTTGCTACAGGTAATCTGTATCCTGCTGCAGTAACTTTAAATCAGCGCTCATTTCTTTACTATCTTACACTGACTGTACTCCGGTAACTGGCAGTGCGGGTGGCGCTCACTCACTGATGTCGCTCGTCTGCTTCTCCCATTAGGCGGCGCAGGCACGTGACGTCAGTGAGTGAGCGCTGCCGCCCGCACTGCCTGTTACTGGAGGGAGCTGAATGTAAGGTAGTAAAGAGATGAGTGCTGATTTAAAGTTAAAGTTACTGTCTGCAGGATACGGATTACAGTTTATAAATGTATACTCCGGTGAGCAGTGGGAAGGGGGATCTAAGGATGGTGGCACTGTTATAGAGAGGGGGATCCATGGATGACACTGTTATGGGGGATCTGTGGATGACACTGTCATGGGGTGGATCTGTGGATGACACATAGCATAAGATATACGGTATGTGTCATCCACAGATTCCCCTCCATAACAGTGTCATCCACAGATCCCCCTATAACAGTGCCATCCACAGATCCCCCCATAACAGTGTCATCCACAGATCCCCCATAACAGTGTCATCCACAGAACACTGTTATGGAGGGGAATCTGTGGATGACACTGTCATGGGGTGGATCTGTGGGTGACACATATAGCATAAGATGATATATATGGTATGTGTCATCCACAGTTCCCCCCATAAGTGTCATCCACAGATCCCCCCATAACAGTGCCATCCACAGATCCCCATAACAGTGTCATCCACAGATCCCCATAACAGTGTCATCCACAGATCCCCCATAACAGTGTCATCCACAGATCCCCCATAACAGTATCATCCACAGATCCCCCCATAAGTGTCATCCATAGATCCCCCCATAAGTGTCATCCACAGATCCCCCATAATAGTGTCATCCACAGATCCCCCATAATAGTGTCATCCACAGATCCCCCATAATAGTGTCATTCACAGATCCCCCATAATAGTGTCATCCACAGAACACTGTTACGGAGGGGGATATGTGGATGACATTGTCATGGGGTGGATCTGTGGATGACACTTATAGCATAAGATGCTATATACAGTATGTGTCATCCACAGATCCCCCATAACGGTGTGTCATCCACAGATCCCCCATAACGGTGTGTCATCCACAGATCCCCCATAACAGTGTGTCACCCACAGACCCCCCATAACGGTGTGTCATCCACAGATCCCCCATAACAGTGTGTCATCCATAGATCCCTCATAACAGTGTGTCCTCCACAGATCCCACATAACAGTGTGTCATCCACAGATACCCCCCATAACAGTGGCTGGAGCAGACCTGCTGATAAACACACCTAGGCCACCACCAGTCAAGGTAAAAACTTACAGTTGTAAATAATATAATGTAGTGTGGGGGGCCAAGTAATGTTTTGAGGTCAAAATGGCACAAATGACCACCAAGAATATCTAGAATATCTAAAATTAGCTGGACAAGTAAAATGTTGCATGAAACAATCATTAAATAGATGGCCAACAAAAAAGGGGTGGGTCAAAGGGTGTGGTCAATGGGCTGAGTCAAGGGGGGCAGCAAAATTAGCTTTCGCCTAGGGTGGCAAAATTTGCTTTCGCCCAGGGTGACAAAAATATTTGCACCAGTCCTGTTTGCTTACCGCCACCTGCCAGTCAATTCTGGTTTGCAGGCGCGGCAGCGGGAATTGGAAGCCTTAGCTAGGACTAGGAGGAACCAGACTGAGGCGAGACCAAAGACCAGTGTCCACACACTGGAGCGCAGACTGGGGTGGGTCCTTGGGGTGGAGGGGGGCTGGGAGGCGGAGTCAGGATGGATTCTAAAGGGGCAGAGTAGGAGCGGGCCACGGAGGAGGAGGGGGGGCCCAGGCATTGAGCTGTGTAAGGAGCCACAAAATTTCTCATGGCAGCCCTGCCCCATAGTGTTTTTCTCCCCCCTTCCCCATAGTTCCCCCATAATGTGCCAGCAAATATATGCCCCTTCTTAATGCCTCTATATGCCCCCATAGTGCTCCTCTCCTGCATTGTGCAATATAAAAAACACATACTTACCTCCATGCAGCTGTCAGCGATGCGATGCAGGCCTCATATGGCCTGTGTCCCGCGCTGTACAGCTCAGCCAGTGTAATTACGTCTTTCCCCCGTCTTCACTGGCTTCTGATAGGCTACAGGCACTAGGCCTGTAGCCTATCAGAGTAACGGGGAAGGGAGACGCCTCTCCCCTGCCCTGCCGCAGCATTCATCTGTATCGCTGTCCTGAGGACAGCGATACAGATGAATATAGAGATGAGCTCTTCCACATTGGAAGCGATTATCTCCCCCTGCCGCCACCGCCCCCCAACTTATCTCCAGGACAGCGCCGCCTGAGGCAATCGCCTCACTTAATGGCAGCATTATTTCAGTGTTATCCAATACATTCCAGAACTGTAAGGGTTACATAGCATCATAAATAGGGATGAGCGAACTCGAACTGTATAGTTCGGGTTCGTACCGAATTTTGGGGTGTCCGTGACACGGACCCGAACCCGGACATTTTCGTAAAAGTCCGGGTTCGGGTTCGGTGTTCGTCGCTTTCTTCGCGCTTTTGTGACGCTTTCTTGGCGCTTTTTGAAAGGCTGCAAAGCAGCCAATCAACAAGCGTCATACTACTTGCCCCAAGAGGCCATCACAGCCATGCCTACTATTGGCATGGCTGTGATTGGCCAGAGCACCATGTGACCCAGCCTCTATTTAAGCTGGAGTCACATAGCGCCGCCCGTCACTCTGCTCTGATTAGCGTAGGGAGAGGTTGCGGCTGCGACAGTAGGGCGAGATTAGGCAGATTAACTCCTCCAAAGGACTTGATTAACTGATCGATCTGCAGCTGTGGATCATTGAGCTGCTGATCCTCAATTGCTCACTGTTTTTAGGCTGCACAGACCGTTTGTCAGTCTCATTTTTCTGGGGTGATCGGCGGCCATTTTGTGTCTTGTGGTGCGCCAGCACAAGCTGCGACCAAGTGCATTTAACCCTCAATGGTGTGGTTGTTTTTTTGGCTAAAGCCTACATCAGGGTGAAGCTGTGACACCAAGTGCATTTAACCAGCAATAGTCTGTTCATTTTTTGGCCATATACAAAATCAGGGGCAAGCTGCGCCTGTCACCAAGTGCATTTAACCCTCAATGGTGTGGTTGTTTTTTGGCTAAAGCCTACATCAGGGTGAAGCTGTCACACCAAGTGCATTTAACCAGCAATAGTCTGTTCATTTTTTGGCCATATACAAAATCAGGGGCAAGCTGCGCCTGTCACCAAGTGCATTTAACCCTCAATGGTGTGGTTGTTTTTTGGCTAAAGCCTACATCAGGGTGAAGCTGTCACACCAAGTGCATTTAACCAGCAATAGTCTGTTCATTTTTTGGCCATATACAAAATCAGGGGCAAGCTGCGCCTGTCACCAAGTGCATTTAACCCTCAATGGTGTGGTTGTTTTTTGGCTAAAGCCTACATCAGGGTGAAGCTGTCACACCAAGTGCATTTAACCAGCAATAGTCTGTTCATTTTTTGGCCATATCCCAGTCTAATTCTGTCACTAAATCCATACCGGTCACCCAGCGCCTAAATACTAGGCCTCAAATTTATATCCAGCTAAATCTGTCCCTAGTGCTGTAGCTGGGCGAGTTATTTAGTGTCCGTTCAAGCACATTTCTTGTTCTGGGTTGAAATACAATTCCCAATTTAGCAATTTCATAATTTAGTGGTTCCTGCTATATCAGAGCTCTTTGAAATCTATCCCAAAAAGGGTATATAATATTGAAGGTGCACATAGGGTCATTCAGAGTAACTTCACACACACCCGCTACTGTGTATTTCCAAGTCTAATTCTGTCACTAAATCCATACCGGTGACCCAGCGCCTAAATACTAGGCCTCAAATTTAATTCCCTCTAAATCTCTCGTTACCCACCGCTGTACTGTTGTTGCTGGGCAAGATATTTAGTGTCCGTCAAAGCACATTTTTTGTTCTGGGTTGAAGTACAATTCCCAATTTAGCAATTTCATAATTTAGTGGTTTCTGCTATATCAGAGCTATTTGAAATCTATCCCAAAAAGGGTATATAATATTGAAGGTGCACATAGGGTCATTCAGAATAACTTCACACACACCCGCTACTGTGTATTTCCAAGTCTAATTCTGTCACTAAACCCATACCTGTCACCCAGCGCCTAAATACTAGGCCTCAAATTTAAATCCCTCTAAATCTCTCGTTACCGTTGTCCTGTTGTAGCTGGGAAAGTTATTTAGTGCCCGTCAAAGCACATTTTTTGTTCTGGGTTGAAGTACAATTCCCAATTTAGCAATTTCATAATTTAGTGGTTCCTGCTATATCAGAGCTATTTGAAATCTATCCCAAAAAGGGTATATAATATTGAAGGTGCACATAGGGTCATTCAGAATAACTTCACACACACCCGCTACTGTGTATTTCCAAGTCTAATTCTGTCACTAAATCCATACCGGTGACCCAGCGCCTAAATACTAGGCCTCAAATTTAATTCCCTCTAAATCTCTCGTTACCCACCGGTGTACTGTTGTTGCTGGGCAAGATATTTAGTGTCCGTCAAAGCACATTTTTTGTTCTGGGTTGAAGTACAATTCCCAATTTAGCAATTTCATAATTTAGTGGTTTCTGCTATATCAGAGCTATTTGAAATCTATCCCAAAAAGGGTATATAATATTGAAGGTGCACATAGGGTCATTCAGAATAACTTCACACACACCCGCTACTGTGTATTTCCAAGTCTAATTCTGTCACTAAACCCATACCTGTCACCCAGCGCCTAAATACTAGGCCTCAAATTTAAATCCCTCTAAATCTCTCGTTACCGTTGTCCTGTTGTAGCTGGGAAAGTTATTTAGTGCCCGTCAAAGCACATTTTTTGTTCTGGGTTGAAGTACAATTCCCAATTTAGCAATTTCATAATTTAGTGGTTCCTGCTATATCAGAGCTATTTGAAATCTATCCCAAAAAGGGTATATAATATTGAAGGTGCACATAGGGTCATTCAGAATAACTTCACACACACCCGCTACTGTGTATTTCCAAGTCTAATTCTGTCACTAAATCCATACCGGTGACCCAGCGCCTAAATACTAGGCCTCAAATTTAATTCCCTCTAAATCTCTCGTTACCCACCGCTGTACTGTTGTTGCTGGGCAAGATATTTAGTGTCCGTCAAAGCACATTTTTTGTTCTGGGTTGAAGTACAATTCCCAATTTAGCAATTTCATAATTTAGTGGTTTCTGCTATATCAGAGCTATTTGAAATCTATCCCTAAAAGGGTATATAATATTGAAGGTGCACATAGGGTCATTCAGAATAACTTCACACACACCCGCTACTGTGTATTTCCAAGTCTAATTCTGTCACTAAACCCATACCTGTCACCCAGCGCCTAAATACTAGGCCTCAAATTTATATCCAGCTAAATCTGTCCCTAGTGCTGTAGCTGGGCGAGTTATTTAGTGTCCGTTCAAGCACATTTCTTGTTCTGGGTTGAAATACAATTCCCAATTTAGCAATTTCATAATTTAGTGGTTCCTGCTATATCAGAGCTCTTTGAAATCTATCCCAAAAAGGGTATATAATATTGAAGGTGCACATAGGGTCATTCAGAATAACTTCACACACACCCGCTACTGTGTATTTCCAAGTCTAATTCTGTCACTAAATCCATACCGGTGACCCAGCGCCTAAATACTAGGCCTCAAATTTAATTCCCTCTAAATCTCTCGTTACCCACCGTTGTACTGTTGTTGCTGGGCAAGATATTTAGTGTCCGTCAAAGCACATTTTTTGTTCTGGGTTGAAGTACAATTCCCAATTTAGCAATTTCATAATTTAGTGGTTCCTGCTATATCAGAGCTATTTGAAATCTATCCCAAAAAGGGTATATAATATTGAAGGTGCACATTGGGTCATTCAGAATAACTTCACACACACGCTTCTGTGCATTTCCAAGTCTAATTCTGTCACTAAATCCATACCGGTGACCCAGCGCCTAAATACTAGGCCTCAAATTTAATTCCCTCTAAATCTCTCGTTACCCACCGCTGTACTGTTGTTGCTGGGCAAGATATTTAGTGTCCGTCAAAGCACATTTTTTGTTCTGGGTTGAAGTACAATTCCCAATTTAGCAATTTCATAATTTAGTGGTTTCTGCTATATCAGAGCTATTTGAAATCTATCCCTAAAAGGGTATATAATATTGAAGGTGCACATAGGGTCATTCAGAATAACTTCACACACACCCGCTACTGTGTATTTCCAAGTCTAATTCTGTCACTAAATCCATACCGGTGACCCAGCGCCTAAATACTAGGCCTCAAATTTAATTCCCTCTAAATCTCTCGTTACCCACCGTTGTACTGTTGTTGCTGGGCAAGATATTTAGTGTCCGTCAAAGCACATTTTTTGTTCTGGGTTGAAGTACAATTCCCAATTTAGCAATTTCATAATTTAGTGGTTTCTGCTATATCAGAGCTATTTGAAATCTATCCCTAAAAGGGTATATAATATTCAAGGTGCACATTGGGTCATTCAGAATAACTTCACACACACACGCTTCTGTGCATTTCCAAGTCTAATTCTGTCACTAAATCCATACCGGTCACCCAGCGCCTAAATACTAGGCCTCAAATTTATATCCCGCTGAATTTGAATACAATACATTGGGCCAAATAATATATTTGTTGTTGTGGTGAACCATAACAATGAGAAAAACATCTAGTAAGGGACGCGGACGTGGACATGGTCGTGGTGGTGTTAGTGGACCCTCTGGTGCTGGGAGAGGACGTGGCCGTTCTGCCACATCCACACGTCCTAGTGTACCAACTACTTCAGGTCCCAGTAGCCGCCAGAATTTACAGCGATATATGGTGGGGCCCAATGCCGTTCTAAGGATGGTAAGGCCTGAGCAGGTACAGGCATTAGTCAATTGGGTGGCCGACAGTGGATCCAGCACGTTCACATTATCTCCCACCCAGTCTTCTGCAGAAAGCGCACAGATGGCGCCTGAAAACCAACCCCATCAGTCTGTCACATCACCCCCATGCATACCAGGGAAACTGTCTCAGCCTCAAGTTATGCAGCAGTCTCTTATGCTGTTTGAAGACTCCGCTGGCAGGGTTTCCCAAGGGCATCCACCTAGCCCTTCCCCAGCGGTGAAAGACATAGAATGCACTGACGCACAACCACTTATGTTTCCTGATGATGAGGACATGGGAATACCACCTCAGCATGTCTCTGATGATGACGAAACACAGGTGCCAACTGCTGCGTCTTTCTGCAGTGTGCAGACTGAACAGGAGGTCAGGGATCAAGACTGGGTGGAAGACGATGCAGGGGACGATGAGGTCCTAGACCCCACATGGAATGAAGGTCGTGCCACTGACTTTCACAGTTCGGAGGAAGAGGCAGTGGTGAGACCGAGCCAACAGCGTAGCAAAAGAGGGAGCAGTGGGCAAAAGCAGAACACCCGCCGCCAAGAGACTCCGCCTGCTACTGACCGCCGCCATCTGGGACCGAGCACCCCAAAGGCAGCTTCAAGGAGTTCCCTGGCATGGCACTTCTTCAAACAATGTGCTGACGACAAGACCCGAGTGGTTTGCACGCTGTGCCATCAGAGCCTGAAGCGAGGCATTAACGTTCTGAACCTGAGCACAACCTGCATGACCAGGCACCTGCATGCAAAGCATGAACTGCAGTGGAGTAAACACCTTAAAACCAAGGAAGTCACTCAGGCTCCCCCTGCTACCTCTTCTGCTGCTGCCGCCTCGGCCTATTCTGCTGCTGCCGCCTCGGCCTCTTCCTCCGCCTCTGGAGGAACGTTGGCACCTGCCGCCCAGCAAACAGGGGATGTACCACCAACACCACCACCACCACCTCCGTCACCAAGCGTCTCAACCATGTCACACGCCAGCGTTCAGCTCTCCATCTCACAAACATTTGATAGAAAGCGTAAATTCCCACCTAGCCACCCTCGATCCCTGGCCCTGAATGCCAGCATTTCTAAACTACTGGCCTATGAAATGCTGTCATTTAGGCTGGTGGACACAGACAGCTTCAAACAGCTCATGTCGCTTGCTGTCCCACAGTATGTTGTTCCCAGCCGGCACTACTTCTCCAAGAGAGCCGTGCCTTCCCTGCACAACCAAGTATCCGATAAAATCAAGTGTGCACTGCGCAACGCCATCTGTAGCAAGGTCCACCTAACCACAGATACGTGGACCAGTAAGCACGGCCAGGGACGCTATATCTCCCTAACTGCACACTGGGTAAATGTAGTGGCAGCTGGGCCCCAGGCGGAGAGCTGTTTGGCGCACGTCCTTCCGCCGCCAAGGATCGCAGGGCAACATTCTTTGCCTCCTGTTGCCACCTCCTCCTTCTCGGCTTCCTCCTCCTCTTCTTCCACCTGCTCATCCAGTCAGCCACACACCTTCACCACCAACTTCAGCACAGCCCGGGGTAAACGTCAGCAGGCCATTCTGAAACTCATATGTTTGGGGGACAGGCCCCACACCGCACAGGAGTTGTGGCGGGGTATAGAACAACAGACCGACGAGTGGTTGCTGCCGGTGAGCCTCAAGCCCGGCCTGGTGGTGTGTGATAATGGGCGAAATCTCGTTGCAGCTCTGGGACTAGCCAATTTGACGCACATCCCTTGCTTGGCGCATGTGCTGAATTTGGTGGTGCAGAAGTTCATTCACAACTACCCCGACATGTCAGAGCTGCTGCATAAAGTGCGGGCCGTCTGTTCGCGCTTCCGGCGTTCACATCCTGCTGCTGCTCGCCTGTCTGCGCTACAGCGTAACTTCGGCCTTCCCGCTCACCGCCTCATATGCGACGTGCCCACCAGGTGGAACTCCACCTTGCACATGCTGGACAGACTGTGCGAGCAGCAGCAGGCCATAGTGGAGTTTCAGCTGCAGCACGCACGGGTCAGTCGCACTACAGAACAGCACCACTTCACCACCAATGACTGGGCCTCCATGCGAGACCTGTGTGCCCTGTTGCGCTGTTTCGAGTACTCCACCAACATGGCCAGTGGCGATGACACCGTTATCAGCGTTACAATACCACTTCTATGTCTCCTTGAGAAAACACTTAGGGCGATGATGGAACAGGAGGTGGCCCAGGAGGAGGAGGAGGAGGATGAGGAAGAGGGGTCATTTTTAGCACTTTCAGGCCAGTCTCTTCGAAGTGACTCAGAGGGAGGTTTTTTGCAACAGCAGAGGCCAGGTACAAATGTGGCCAGCCAGGGCCCACTACTGGAGGACGAGGAGGACGAGGATGAGGAGGAGGTGGAGGAGGATGAGGATGAAGCATGGTCACAGCGGGGTGGCACCCAACGCAGCTCGGGTCCATCACTGGTGCGTGGCTGGGGGGAAAGGCAGGACGATGACGATACGCCTCCCACAGAGGACAGCTTGTCCTTACCCCTGGGCAGCCTGGCACACATGAGCGACTACATGCTGCAGTGCCTGCGCAACGACAGCAGAGTTGCCCACATTTTAACCTGTGCGGACTACTGGGTTGCCACCCTGCTGGATCCACGCTACAAAGACAATGTGCCCACCTTACTTCCTGCACTGGAGCGTGATAGGAAGATGCGCGAGTACAAGCGCACGTTGGTAGACGCGCTACTGAGAGCATTCCCAAATGTCACAGGGGAACAAGTGGAAGCCCAAGGCCAAGGCAGAGGAGGAGCAAGAGGTCGCCAAGGCAGCTGTGTCACGGCCAGCTCCTCTGAGGGCAGGGTTAGCATGGCAGAGATGTGGAAAACTTTTGTCAACACGCCACAGCTAACTGCACCACCACCTGATACGCAACGTGTTAGCAGGAGGCAACATTTCACTAACATGGTGGAACAGTACGTGTGCACACCCCTCCACGTACTGACTGATGGTTCGGCCCCATTCAACTTCTGGGTCTCTAAATTGTCCACGTGGCCAGAGCTAGCCTTTTATGCCTTGGAGGTGCTGGCCTGCCCGGCAGCCAGCGTTTTGTCTGAACGTGTATTCAGCACGGCAGGGGGCGTCATTACAGACAAACGCAGCCGCCTGTCTACAGCCAATGTGGACAAGCTGACGTTCATAAAAATGAACCAGGCATGGATCCCACAGGACCTGTCCGTCCCTTGTCCAGATTAGACATTAACTACCTCCCCATAACCATATATTATTGGACTCCAGGGCACTTCCTCATTCAATCCTATTTTTATTTTCATTTTACCATTATATTGCGATGCTACCCAAAGTTGAATGAACCTCTCCTCTGCCTGTGTGCTAGGCCTAAATATATGCCAATGGACTGTTGCAGTGGTGGCTGACATGAAGCCTGATTCTCTGCTATGACATGCAGACTAATTCTCTGCTGACATGAAGCCAGATTGTCTGTTACGGGACCTCTCTCCTCTGCCTGGGTGCTGGGCCTAAATTTATGACAATGGACTGTTGCAGTGGTGGCTGACGTGAAGCCTGATTCTCTGCTATGACATGCAGACTGATTCTCTGCTGTCATGAAGCCAGATTGTCTGTTACGGGACCTTTCTCCTCTACCTGGGTTCTGGGCCTAAATTTATGAAAATTGACTCTTACAGTGGTGGGTGACGTGAAGCCTGATTCTCTGCTATGATATGAAGACTGATTCTCTGCTGACATGAAGCCAGATTGT
Source organism: Bufo gargarizans (assembly GCF_014858855.1). Taxonomy (NCBI): domain Eukaryota; kingdom Metazoa; phylum Chordata; class Amphibia; order Anura; family Bufonidae; genus Bufo; species Bufo gargarizans. The sequence continues at coordinate 477,477,887 of NC_058081.1, read as the reverse complement.
CTGTTACGGGACCTTTCTCCTCTGCCTGGGTTCTGGGCCTAAATTTATGAAAATTGACTCTTACAGTGGTGGGTGACGTGAAGCCTGATTCTCTGCTATGATATGAAGACTGATTCTCTGCTGACATGAAGCCAGATTGTCTGTTACGGGACCTTTCTCCTCTGCCTGGGTTCTGGGCCTAAATTTATGAAAATTGACTCTTACAGTGGTGGGTGACGTGAAGCCTGATTCTCTGCTATGATATGAAGACTGATTCTCTGCTGACATGAAGCCAGATTGTCTGTTACGGGACCTTTCTCCTCTGCCTGGGTTCTGGGCCTAAATTTATGAAAATTGACTCTTACAGTGGTGGGTGACGTGAAGCCTGATTCTCTGCTATGATATGAAGACTGATTCTCTGCTGACATGAAGCCAGATTGTCTGTTACGGGACCTTTCTCCTCTGCCTGGGTTCTGGGCCTAAATTTATGAAAATTGACTCTTACAGTGGTGGGTGACGTGAAGCCTGATTCTCTGCTATGATATGAAGACTGATTCTCTGCTGACATGAAGCCAGATTGTCTGTTACGGGACCTTTCTCCTCTGCCTGGGTTCTGGGCCTAAATTTATGAAAATTGACTCTTACAGTGGTGGGTGACGTGAAGCCTGATTCTCTGCTATGATATGAAGACTGATTCTCTGCTGACATGAAGCCAGATTGTCTGTTACGGGACCTCTCTCCTCTGCCTGGGTGCTGGGCCTAAATATATGCCAATGGACTGTTGCAGTGGTGGCTGACGTGAAGCCTCATTCTCTGCTATGACATGCAGACTAATTCTCTGCTGACATGAAGACAGATTCTCTGTTACGGGACCTCTCTCCTCTGCCTGGGTGCCGGGGCCTAAATATCTGAGAATGGACTGTTCCAGTGGTGGCTGACGTGAAGCCTCATTCTCTGCTATGACATGCAGACTAATTCTCTGCTGACATGAAGACAGATTCTCTGTTACGGGACCTCCCTCCTCTGCCTGGGTGCTGGGCCTAAATATATGCCAATGGACTGTTGCAGTGGTGGCTGACGTGAAGCCTCATTCTCTGCTATGACATGCAGACTAATTCTCTGCTGACATGAAGACAGATTCTCTGTTACGGGACCTCCCTCCTCTGCCTGGGTGCTGGGCCTAAATATATGCCAATGGACTGTTGCAGTGGTGGCTGACGTGAAGCCTCATTCTCTGCTATGACATGCAGACTGATTCTCTGCTGACATGAAGCCAGATTCTCTGTTACGGGACCTCTCTCCTCTGCCTGTGTGTGTGCTGGGCCTAAATATATGCCAATGGACTGTTGCAGTGGTGGCTGACGTGAAGCCTCATTCTCTGCTATGACATGCAGACTGATTCTCTGCTGACATGAAGCCAGATTCTCTGTTACGGGACCTCTCTCCTCTGCCTGTGTGTGTGCTGGGCCTAAATATATGCCAATGGACTGTTGCAGTGGTGGCTGACGTGAAGCCTCATTCTCTGCTATGACATGCAGACTAATTCTCTGCTGACATGAAGACAGATTCTCTGTTACGGGACCTCCCTCCTCTGCCTGGGTGCTGGGCCTAAATATATGCCAATGGACTGTTGCAGTGGTGGCTGACGTGAAGCCTCATTCTCTGCTATGACATGCAGACTAATTCTCTGCTGACATGAAGACAGATTCTCTGTTACGGGACCTCCCTCCTCTGCCTGGGTGCTGGGCCTAAATATATGCCAATGGACTGTTGCAGTGGTGGCTGACGTGAAGCCTCATTCTCTGCTATGACATGCAGACTGATTCTCTGCTGACATGAAGCCAGATTCTCTGTTACGGGACCTCTCTCCTCTGCCTGTGTGTGTGCTGGGCCTAAATATATGCCAATGGACTGTTGCAGTGGTGGCTGACGTGAAGCCTCATTCTCTGCTATGACATGCAGACTGATTCTCTGCTGACATGAAGCCAGATTCTCTGTTACGGGACCTCTCTCCTCTGCCTGTGTGTGTGCTGGGCCTAAATATATGCCAATGGACTGTTGCAGTGGTGGCTGACGTGAAGCCTCATTCTCTGCTATGACATGCAGACTAATTCTCTGCTGACATGAAGACAGATTCTCTGTTACGGGACCTCCCTCCTCTGCCTGGGTGCTGGGCCTAAATATATGCCAATGGACTGTTGCAGTGGTGGCTGACGTGAAGCCTCATTCTCTGCTATGACATGCAGACTAATTCTCTGCTGACATGAAGACAGATTCTCTGTTACGGGACCTCTCTCCTCTGCCTGGGTGCCGGGGCCTAAATATCTGAGAATGGACTGTTCCAGTGGTGGGTGACGGGAAGCCAGATTCTCTGCTATGGAACCTCTCTCCAATTGATTTTGGTTAATTTTTATTTATTTAATTTTTATTTTAATTCATTTCCCTATCCACATTTGTTTGCAGGGGATTTACCTACATGTTGCTGCCTTTTGCAGCCCTCTAGCTCTTTCCTGGGCTGTTTTACAGCCTTTTTAGTGCCGAAAAGTTCGGGTCCCCATTGACTTCAATGGGGTTCGGGTTCGGGACGAAGTTCGGATCGGGTTCGGATCCCGAACCCGAACATTTCCGGGATGTTCGGCCGAACTTCTCGAACCCGAACATCCAGGTGTTCGCTCAACTCTAATCATAAATCAATATAATGCTTTGTGACTCCCATCAGTGCTGGGAGGTCAGGCCAGGTGCTGCGATGCGGACTCACTGAGGGAGGAACGCTCGTCTGCAAGGGGCCTTACTCTTAGGCTGGGTTCACAAGAGCGTTATCAGCATTAACAGAAGCAGAACAGCAAAATCAATGGAAGTGCTAGATTCAGCACAAAACTAAAACTAACGGAACTGGACAGATTCCATTGACTATAATAGGGTCTGGTCAGGATGCTGCTTCTTTGCCAGACAAAAAATGTCTTGCATGCAGGACATTTTGTCTTTTTTTTTTTACAGAAAATGTGACAGTGGCCTGAAAGCGTATAGCATCATTTAACACAAATACAGTGCCAGAACCAGGAGAACCAGGATCATTACATAAATACAACACTGGAACTAAGCCGAAAAGTCAAATATAGCACCAAAACCAAGTTCACTACATAAATATAGCACCAGAACCATGCTTATAACGCAAACACAGCACCAGAACCAAGTGCACTACATAAATACAGCACCAGAACCTAACCTATAAGTCAAACAAAGCACCAGAACCAAGTTCACTACATTAATGCAGCACCAGAACCATGTATAGTTAGTTAACACATCACCTGATTAAAAAAAGGTCAGTACAGATACCATTTGAGTAGTCAGGTCAGGCCTTGTCATATAAGCTTGTACAGTGTGAAACTACAGCTCCCAGTATGGCCTGAACAAGTGTAAAAGTATGCTGAGAGTTGTTGTTTCACAAAACAGCATGCTGCCAACCATCATCATTTGTAGATCATACAGGAGACCAGTGGCGTACCGCCCATAGAGGCAGACCACGCCACTGCTATGGGGCCCGCGGCACTGGGGGGCCCGTAGCGCAGAGGAAGCCCCGCCCATCCTATTTGGCCCCGCCCACTCATGACCGGCTGCTTTTCTCAACTCATCTTATCTTCTGCACAGAGTACAGACACCCCCCCGGGCCCCCCCTTGACCTGAGACTGTCTCAGACGTGACCTGACCCTCCTCCTGACCCGGCGCTCGAGCCGCTGGCCAATCAGCACAAGGCAACTCTCTGTTGAGGCAACTGCTGATTGGCCAGTGGGCGGCGCAAGGGGGCGGGCGGGAGAATCGACTCGAAATTCGCCGACGGCGACGGCTGTCACCCCACCAGAGTCAGTGCCTGCCCTGCCCCCTGAGCTGAGGAGAGACGAGCTGAGTGCTGACTGAGCCAGAAGGAGAGGGAGGAAGTACGGAAGATTCTGAATCTGAAGTGACTTGAGGAGGGTGACTGAGCAGTGTGCACCGTCCGTGTCCCTGGCTGGCTGGCCTGAAGAAGTAAGTCACAGTCTGGGGGGGGGGGCCCCTCTATGTTTGGGGGTCTCCTCTGGCTCCGCTCCGCCTCCTTCCCTTTCTATCTGTCCACTCCAGGCACTGTAGGAGGAAAGCACACTGTCCTCTATGAGCCCCCTCCCCTGAGTCCTCTATGAGCCCCCAACTCCTAATGCCCCCCAAAATGCCAGGGGGAGAGGAGTAGAAGGAAAGCACACTGTCCTGAGCATTTTGGGGGGCATTAAGGGTTTGGGGGCTCATAGAGGACAGTCTGCTTTCCTCCTACTCTGTCCTGTATGAGCCTCCCCCCCCCCCTGAATCCTCTATGAGCCCCCCTTATGCCCCCATTACCCCAAAATGCCCAGGGGGAAGGAGGAGTAGGAGACAAGCACACTGTTCTGAGTCTCTCCGCCCCCCCCTGAGTCCTCTATGAGCCTCCTGCCTCCCAACCCCTAATGCCCCCATTACAGCAAAATGCCCAGGGGGGAGATGAGTAGAAGGAAAGCACACTGTCCTGAGCATTTTGGGGGGCATTAAGGGTTTGGGGGGCTCATAGTGGACAGTGTGCTCTCCTACTCCTCCCCCCGGGCATTTTGGGGGGCATTAGGGATTCTTTAATGGGGGTGTGGCATGGGAGGAGCCAGGACAGGAGGTGGGACGGGCCAGGGGTGGGTAATGGGCGGGGTTAGGGGGCCCAATTCAGATGCTTGCTATGGGGCCCAGTGATTTCTATGTACGCCCCTGCAGGAGACTACCGCACTCATCATACACAGTCAGTAGCAGAATAATAATTTCCATTTAGTGACTTAGGCGTTTCCTCCTGAGTTTTTCTCCATCTGATTCAGAGCACCATTACGACATCTCCTGGCCACGACTTTTCTCTGCATATTTTGCCGAAAAAAATCAGCTTCTTGCTTTACCAACATATCGGCACCCTGTATGCTAAGACAAACTCCTCTTAGTGTCACACACATGGCTATAAAAAAACAGCATTCATATGACCCTGAATACACTCATGTCACATACTTTGCCCCCTGAAAATAAAGTGCCACACACAGTGCTCCCAATGGTAGTGCCACACTCTGTGTCCTCTGTATATAGTGCAGCGTCCCACTTGATGGGTGTATGGATCACTGCAAAGTTGTCATGTTCCATGTTATGTCATTAGCATAGTCCTGTGATATAGCTGATAGATTCCGAACAGGCTGTTAGGTGCATTACACATATTCCACCACTAGATGGGGATAGCACTAATATATATGTGTAGCTCAGTTCAGGCCTAGTCTTAGAGTTGTAGTAGTTGTAGGAGTGAGAGTGCAGTTGCTAGCAGTGTTAGTGGAAGTCAGCTCAAGTGAGAAGGAGTGCATAAAGGTCACAAAGGACAATAGCCATTTTACCAGGCTTTAAGGACCTTTGGATTCAAGATGAAGGATTTATTAGCTTCCTGCAGCCTCACCATTAAAGAGCTGGAGAAAAAAGGACCAGATTCAGGACTAAATACCAGTGAGTACACAACCTTCTACCATAGCCTGCGATATAGCCACATATATAGCCTGTTACCTGGATTTACAGCATTCAACATCCATATACATGAGAGACTGTTTATATCTGGATGTAAATTGCTGTCAAAACCCTGTTTACAGTAAAGTTCTTAGTTGGATTCGAACCCTGTCTCATTCTTCCATCTGCATACTACAACCACTCTCATCATTTTGCACCACCAAGGTGCTGGCGTCACAATTTTACCTAATTCAGGGGCCCAGCCACCAAGCACCCAGAAAATCCAATCACCATTAAGGGCACCTCAATCACCACCTGGCCGGTGTCCCCTGTAGAAGAGCGTGCCCCGGAGAATTTGGTGCTGTTCTCCCCTTTACTGTAGCCCGGCCCAGGGAGCGTCAAAACTGTGAGTAAAGAACTAACTGTTATTATTCCTCGGTACACCGTCACCTCACAAGTTATGCCTCTGTGACCGGTGTGTTGCATATAGTGCCACAAACTCAGTGCCCTCTGTATATGTCGCCATAGTCAGTGCCCCTAATGCAAGTGCTAGATGCTTGGTGCCCCCCATTTATAGTGCCACATGCTTGGTGCCCCTTATAAATAGTGGCACACACTCTGTGAAACCCATATATAGTGCCTCATGCTCTGTAAGCCCTGGGTGTAATATATATGTATATATATATATATATATATATATATATACATATATATACCTTTTTACATGTGCAACACCTCAGGTGCCCATTTGTGTATAGCGCCTCTTATATGTGCTCCCCTTATGTAAAATGTCTCTTTTATGTGCCCCTTTATGTATCGTGCCTCTTATATGCGCCCCCTGAATGTATATCACCTCTTATGTGTGCTCCCTATATGTATAGTGCCTCTTATACAGTATGTACCCCCTTTATATATAGTGCCTCTTATATGTGCCCCCTTTATGTACAGTTCCTCTGATACTGAATGTTGCCCCCTTTATGTATAGTGCCTCTTTGCTGTGCCCCTGAATACAGTGTGCATACACTGTATTATAATACTCAGTAGAAGCTAAAATTGAGTGGGTAACAGAAGGTGTGACATCACAGGTTGCCGATGGTGGTAAGTGGTGTAATAGATGCAGTTGGTATATATAGTATATAAAGCAGTGTACTGATATGTAAGGTACAAGATATTAATTACAGCTTATATCTCACGTATCAGTATGCAGTATGCAAGACCAACAGGGGAATTATACGTTAGGTCACGGTGTGAGCATTAGGTGGGCCGAGGTAAATACAGTTCTGGTTACTCACGGTTATGTCGTCCCTGGACAGGCCTGCGCAAGCGATGAGGAGAACGGCACAGGAATTTTCTGGGGCACACTCTGGTGTAAGGGACACAGGCCATATGGTGGTTTGAGGTGCCCTTGATGGTCTGTATTAATGGGCGTATGACAAGGTCCCTTGCAGTACCTTTTATGGTGGTACAATTATTTACTGTAGTGTTAAATGAGAAATTGGAGACTGAGACAAGGATGGTGCAATCCAGCTTATAACTTTTACTGAACGTTTCTCCTGGTAACAGTTACATCCAAGTATTAAACAGTCTTTAGTACATCCAGATATGAAATACAGTCTTTAGTACATCCAGGCTACATTTTAGAACAGGTTGTTCCCTGTGATTACTTCAAATTTAGTGCATCCAGGTATGAAATACAGTCTCTCATGCATACGGGGGTAGGATATTGTAAGTCCTCAAATAATACAGGCTCTTTGTACTTTATATATGAAAGCTACTGCTTCAGACTAGGCTTTTGAAGTATAAAAGTCTTAGGCTGGTATTAACTCTCGCCTTATTCTAACCTGAATTAAAGGTGGTTTTCAGAATCCTTGAACCTCTATTTCCAGTGCTTTTCTGACAGGTGGCCTATCTGTCCTCAGGATTTAAACTGGAGGTGTCGATGCCGGAAGCTGTGTCCTACACCTAATTGCAAAGGTGCCTGGGAAGCCTTTGAGTACGGCCATATGCTATCCTTTGACTTGAGTAAAATATACTAATCCCCTTGAATACTTGCTGTTGCAGCTTATCACTGGTCACCCCGGAGGAGTGAGCTATAGAAGTAGATTTCTCACCTCTAGGCTGAATCTTGTAGGCTTTAACCCTGGACTGTGGAGCCAACAGGGAGAGAGCAGAGAGGCCTCCCTCCAGCAGGCAGCTACATCATGGCTGCTCACTGACTAAACTTCAGGGAAAGATTCATTAACTAGGTCTGAGCTAAGCTATATATACACTGTAATGCACCCTAACTAGGCCTGTATAAAGGATCTTACACATAGAATCACATAATGACATGGGAGAATATGACATGAGATGAAGTACAGCATACAGGCATAATATGTGTTAAGGCCGATTCATTGGCCTGTATTTGTGGGAGGGGCACGGTTGCCTATATCATGGCACCTCTGCCCCTCCTTCAATGAACGACGTGTCAAACGCTGGCCTCGTTCGGTGCGTGAAGTTGCGTCTGGTCCTGGAAGTTCGTTTCCACGCAAAGCAAGCTACTAGATCAGGTAAGTGGCTGCCACAATTGCAGTCTCGGCTCACAAGTCCGGCCGGCAGTGCCGGCTCCCTTAGGTAAGAGGGGGCCACACTGCACCGGAGCGTCTGCCAGGAGCCCCGACTCCCACGTGGCATGAATCGTAGGGTGCAGGGATCAGCGCGATCCCGATTCATACGTCTCTCCTCCCCTAATGTCTGGCACGGGCCGCTGTGCCATTAGCTAGGTAGGGCTCTCGGTAGCTGTAGTTAATTCTTTCCCCTCATGCCCCTCATGTCCCCCATGTCCGCTCTGGCCCTTGTCATGTCAGCCGCACACTCACCTCAGCGTCCTGCTTGCTGTCTCCTCCGCTGTCTGCCCGTGCTGCAGGTGGCCGGCGCTGTGTGAGCTCCCCCTGGTGGCCGCCGGAGTCAATGCAGTCCATGGAGCAGTGTTGGTTGTCACAGGCTCCCTCTGGTGGCGTCTGCCGGCTGTACAGTCCATGGTGCTGTGCCCTGTGTTGGCTCCATCTAGTGGCCACCAGGGGTTATGACCACAATAAAAAAAAAAAAAAAAAAGGGAGTGTTGAGAAATGGTGTGTGTGTGTGTGTATATATATATATATATATATATATATATATATATATATACATATACATTTAAGAAAAAAAAAAAAAAAAAAAGGGGGAGAAAAGAATCATTATAGAGTGTTACCCATGCTTCACTGATGGAGTTTAAGGAAGGGGCGATATACTTGTTCAGTGCTAGTTAGAGGATCTCCGTATTGTTGGGCACACGCCTCTACGCCTGGCGGTATGTCGTACGCAGGGATCTTACATATGAATTATTCCAGGATCTGTGTCGTCCTTCTTCCAATATATTCTGCACGTTGTTCAACCATCAGGGTACAGTATGGCAGTAGCTGTGTCGTGTTACTATTACTCTTCTCTCCTTCTGGTGGTGGGTCAGTTGTGCCACCGTCAGACTCATCAATCACTGGGGTGTTCTAGGTTCAGCTATCGCTTCTCCTCGGCTCAGGTCCTCTCGTCCCTTTTCACTCGTATTCTTCACAGTTGCATGGGTCTCGACCTTCCCACAGCTTACGTCACATGATCCCGGTGTCGGTTGGCAGTCAGAAATTGATTTGTGCATGCTGTATTTACAGGATATGTCACGCGCTTCAGACATAGTGGAGGCTTCGGTCGACAAGAACCCCGCCAGGATGTCAGAAGGGGGCAATGTGTCGTCTCCTCGCACTTGGACCGTCCCTAGGCTGATGACGGAGATGTCCAGACGGGGTGTTTCGCATCCCGCTTCTGCTGGGAAGGCTGAGTTATACCGGTTATTGTCATTAACTAAGGCCCTCAGCAGCAGGTAGAAGTCTCAGTGGTCACTGTTCAGAATTCGCTGACACAGATCCATCTGTTGTTGAAAACAGTAGGGTAATTGCCTGTCGGGATGTGTCAGTGGTCCTGGAAGGCCGGGACCACAGGCTGAACCGCAAGCTCACGGTACCTGAGTTTGTGCTCGTTTTTAGTTTGTACAGAGACGTAGTCTGTTCAGTTCGTCCCGAGAGAAGGGTTGAACTGGATTTATACTTGTTCAGGATAACAGAGTTAGGCTACAAGTACGGTGGGAGTTCCTTCTACGACTACCATTGTTCTTCTCGGTCAAGGCAGCTGCCACCTCAAGTCAGTTCCAGTTTCTTACTAACTGGGCCAATATTGATTCAGAGATTTGTAGGCATTTCGCCGGGCTTAAAGCACTATCATGCTCCCTGTGCCAGTCAATTGACCATTCTACGGTGTGGTGTCATAAGGCTGCCCAGAGTGAGGGGTCTAGTTCTACAGGTCCTGTTTCCGGCCCGTCCGATTCACACAGATCCTCTGGTTTAGGTGACAAGCTGGGTAGACCCATCAAACTACTCGGCAGGTCACAAATTGTAATAATTTCAACCATGCGTCCTGTAACTTCAGTCAGTGCCGCTTGCTACACATATGTACTAACTGCTTCAGAGCCCACCCTAAGTAGTCTGTTCATTAAAAGAAGATAATAATTACATGTGTGTTGTCAATATAGTTCGGTTGCAGCAGTTCCCATACTTAACATCAACTCTCGTCCCATCAGAAGAGGTTAGCATGAGATATGTCACCATAGATCAAGCCATCGCTCTTATCTTACAGTTAGGTCCCAGCACCATCCTTTCTAAAGCTGATATTGCAGACGCCTTCAAATTACTACCGATCAAACCATCCCTCTGGCAATGGCATGGCATCAAATGGAGGGACCTTTATTATTTTGCTTTCAATCTCACATTCGGGTCTAAGAGTAGCCTGTGGTTATTTGACCAATTAGCCAAGGCTCTCCACTGGATTTAGTCCATGAATTCCACTGTAGCTATGTTATTCACTTCCTGAATAGTTTTAATTATTGAGCGTCCTGACGCTCCCCCCAAAGACCTTCGTTGCTACTGGAGTGTTTCAGACAATTAGGGGTTCCTGTCTCTCCCAAGAAAGTGGAAGGTCCCTCCGCAGTCATCACATTCCTTGGTATAGTATTGGACACCCAGAACATGGTTGCCAAGGGACAAATTACAGAGAATCAGGGAAGTAGTTCATAGTTTCACATCCACTAGAGTGATTATAAAGTTCAGCTTCAGTCCCTGTTAGGTATGTTGAACTTTGCCATGCGTACAATTCCGCAAGGTAGGGCATTCGTATCTCGTTACTTTCACTCCTTCCTACAGCCCCTTCCCAGGATAGCAGCATAGGTCTGGGCGATATGGTCATAGCTGACTTGAACATGTGGAATCATTTCTCACGCAATGGAATGGCATCTCGCTCTTTGTTCCCACAATATCCGGCAACTCCCCCATAATTTTGTCCGACGCCGCTGCCAATACAGGTTTCGCAGCTATTTTTGGCAATCATTGGTTAGCAGACAGATGGCCAATCGAAGTCAGTTCCATTCCTGGGTTTTCCGTACCTCAGCAGTTTTGTACTCTAGCCCTTAGTGGCAGCATCCCATACCTGGGGTCAAAGTTGGTCAGGTCAGACAACCTCCTTCGTGTCCGATAATGCAGCCGTCATCGAGTTTCTCAATAGTGGTTCTTCTAAGTCTGTATGTCATGTTATTTCTTAGGCGCCTGGTCCTTCTGTCATTACAACACCAGTTTCGTTACATAGCTTCACATAGCCGGTAACCACAACGCAGCAGACGACGCATTATCTCGTTTATTACCCTCTTTTCACAGATCTGTCCAGAAGCCGATGTCATCGGGAGTCCAGTCCCGCCATACGCTGCTCTATTCCTTCCATAGACGCTCATCTCGCCACTGCTCGGTCACTGTTAGACAAGTCCCTCTCACCCAATACAGCCAGAGCCTACCAGACAGGTTGGAGAGCCTTCCAGAGATTTCAGGACTCCTGTCCGCAAGGTGACACTGAGTTCGTTCCGTACATCCTGGCGTTTATAGGTTACTGTCACCCCAATCTGAAACTATCCCACGCCGCGGTCAAGTCCTACCTCGCAGGGGTGCAACATTTTAGAGCCATGAGTTTCACCCAGCCAGGTTCGTTGTTTTCAATCCATGCCATTAAAGCTACTCTGAGGGGTCTCGAGAGAAGCAACTGCGAGACACGCACTCGCCGGCTACCCGTCACTGGCCAGCTTTTCCGCGACCTTTCCGACCTGCTAGACAAAACCATTCGGTGCACTGCATAGTTGATAATTAAGCTGCCATGTACCTGGCCTTTTACGGGTTGAGACCGGCCGAGTTTACCTCCCTGGCTAACAGTAGCAGATACGTCACTCTCGGTCAGCTCTCGGCTTCCAGAGATGGTTACATACTCTCGCTACTCATCACCAAGACCTCTCAGGTAGGCACCCCGACCCAGGTGTTTCTTCCCGACCTCTCATCAATGGGGCCCCGTGCGCGTGCTGCAACAGCTTCTGTCCTCTCTGCCAAACAAACCGCCCGACAGTCCTTTGCTACCATTCCATAATACTCACCTTACCTGTCCCCAATTCATAACTCATATTCGCGTTTTACTGACTAATCTGGCAGTAGACCCGTCCTCAATATGCGGGTTCGGAATCGGGTTCCAGCACATATAATCATAAGACTAGGTCGTTGGCGTTCGTCATGTTTCAGCCGCTACATTCCTTGTCCATATACTGAAATGAGTCTTGCTTGTCAGAATTTGGTGTTATGAATAAATGTTTGTAGCGTTCCGATATGATAGGAATTGTTGCTCTTTGGCCTCCTTCAGCTATTCCTTCAACGTCGCGGTTCCGGCATAACTCTAACCGCTTTAGCTAGCCAGCAGGTAGGAGTCCTTCTTTCGTGAGTGCCCCGACCACAAATGACAATAAAACACAATCAAACTAGTTTGCGGTGCCCATGATCACGAGTGGGACACTGCAAGTACACTGCTGTATATACAGTACCATATATACCATATATCTGTTATATCTCAATAGCAGACATGCAGAGTTGTGACACATATTTAGCTATACATACACAATATATTCAGTGTATGCAACACACAAACACATAAATACACCATATACATGGTACACATACAGTACAGACCAAAAGTTTGGACACACCTTCTCATTGAAAAAGTCTTCTTTATTTTCATGACTATGAAAATTGTAGATTCACACTAAAGGCATCAAAACTATGAATTAACACATGAGGAATTATATACATAACAAAAAAGTGTGAAACAACTGAAAATATGTCATATTCTAGGTTCTTCAAAGTAGCCACCTTTTGCTTTGATTACTGCTTTGCACACTCTTGGCATTCTCTTGATGAGCTTCAAGAGGTAGTCACCTGAAATGGTCTTCCAACAGTCTTAAAGGAGTTCCCAGAGATGCTTAGCACTTGTTGGCCCTTTTGCCTTCACTCTGCGGTCCAGCTCACCCCAAACCATCTTGATTGGGTTCAGGTCCGGTTACTGTGGAGGCCAGGTCATCTGGCGCAGCACCCCATCACTCTCCTTCATGGTCAAATAGCCCTTACACAGCCTGGAGGTGTGTTTGGGGTCACTGTCCTGTTGAAAAATAAATGATGGTTCAACTAAATGCAAACCGGATGTAATAGCATGCCCAGCAAAATGCTGTGGTAGCCATGCTGGTTTAGTATGCCTTCAATTTTGAATAAATCCCCAACAGTGTCACCAGCAAAGCACCCCCACACCATCACACCTCCTCCTCCATGCTTCACGGTGGGAACCAGGAATGTAGAGTCCATCCGTTCACCTTTTCTGCGTCGCACAAAGACACGGTGGTTGGAACCAATGATCTCAAATTTGGACTCATCAGACCAAAGCACAGATTTCCACTGGTCTAATGTCCATTCCTTGTGTTCTTTAGCCCAGACAAGTCTCTTCTGCTTGTTGCCTGTCCTTAGCAGTGGTTTCCTAGCAGATATTCTACCATGAAGGCCTGATTCACACAGTCTCCTCTTAACAGTTGTTCTAGAGATGTGTCTGCTGCTAGAACTCTGTGTGGCATTGACCTGGTCTCTAATCTGAGCTGCTGTTAACCTGCGATTTCTGAGGCTAGTGACTCGGATGAACTTATCCTCCGCAGCAGAGGTGACTCTTGGTCTTCCTTTCCGCATGTGAGACAGTTTCTTTGTAGCGCTTGATGGTTTTTGTGACTGCACTTGGGGACACTTTCAAATTTTTCCCAATTTTTCGGACTAATTGACCTTCATTTCTTAAAGTAATGATGACCACTCGTTTTTCTTTACTTAGCTGCTTTTTTCTTGCCATAATACAAATTCTAACAGTCTATTCAGCAGGACTATCAGCTGTGTATCCACCTGACTTCTCCACAACGCAACTGATGGTCCCAACCCCATTTATAAGGCAAAAAATCCCACTTATTAACCCCTTAAGGACACATGACGTACCGGTACGGCATGTTTCCCGAGTCCTTAAGGACACATGACGTACCGGTACGTCATGGCTTTAAATAGCGATGCCGGCGCCGCGGGGGTTAATCGAAACGGGATGCCGGCTGAAATCATTCAGCCGGCATCCTGTAACAATGCAGGGGGGGGGTCATTTGACCCCCCCGCATCGACGATCGCAGAAAACCGCAGGTCAATTCAGACCTGCGGTTTGCTGCGCTTTTTGCAGTTTCTGATCCCCGCGGTCCCTGACCGCGGGGATCAGAAACTTTAGAGTGCCTAAAATCAATATAGTACACCCCCCCCTGCACCCCTGCATAATTTGATGGCGGCGGGTGGTGCAGGGGGGGTGTCGCAGGCGGTGGGGGCGTTGCGGGAGGCGGGCGGTGCGGCAGGCGGGATCGCGATCCCCCGCCCGCCTCCTATTGCGTAATCGTTGGTGTACAGTGGGTATACCAGGGTGCCAGCACATTGCTGGCACCCTGGTATAAACGGCTGACATCGTTGATGCGATGTCAGCCGTTTAACCCTTTCCATACAGCGGTCCGTACGGACCGCTGTATGGAAAAGGTTAACAGTAAGAGGGAGCTCCCTCCCTCTCCGATCGGGGGGCTGCTGTGCCTTTGCAGCCCCCCGATGGAGAGGGAGAGAGCCCCCAGAGAGCCCCCCGAAGCCCCGTCCTCACCCTTCCCCGTCTGCGAAGTTCTGACCATAACTGAGCAGACGGGGAAGGTCCCCATGGCAACAGGACGCCTGCTCAGGCGTCCTGCTGTCCATGGTGCTGAACAGATCTGTGCTGAAAGCATAGATCTGTTCAGTGTAAGTAAAATACAGTACAGAAACCTATATAGGTTCTGTACTGTATTTTACAGACATCAGACCCACTGGATCTTCAAGAACCAAGTGGGTCTGGGTCAAAAAATAAAAAGAATAAGTGAAAAAAGTTAAGATAAAAAAAAAACATTTATCACTGAATAAAAATTAAAAAAATAAAATAAACTACACATATTAGGTATTGCCGTGTCCGTAACGACCTGATCTATAAAACGGCCATGTTACTTTCCCTGCACAGTGAACGCCATAAAAATAAAAAAATAAAAACTATGAGAAAATTGAAATTTTGCCCACCTTACTTCCCAAAAAAGGTAATAAAAGTGATCAAAAAAGTCGCATGTACGCCAAAATAGTACCAATCAAACCGTCATCTCATCCCGCAAAAAATGAGACCCTACTCAAGATAATCGCCCAAAAACTGAAAAAACTATGGCTCTTAGACTATGGAAACACTAAAACATCATTTTTTTTGTTTCAAAAATAAAATCATTGTTTAAAACCTACATAAATAAAAATAAAGTATACATATTAGGTATTGCCGCGTCCGTATCGACCGGCTCTATATAAATATCACATGACCTAACCCCTCAGGTGACCACCGTAAAAAAAAAAAAAACGGTGTAAAAAAAGCTATTTTTTGCCATCTTACATCACAAAAAGTGTAATAGCAAGCGATCAAAAAGTCATATGCACCCCAAAATAGTGCCAATCAAACTGTCATCTCATCCCGCAAAAAATTAGACCCTACTCAAGATAATCACCCAAAAACTGAAAAAACTATGGCTCTCAGACTATCGAGACACTAAACAATTTTTTGGTTTTAAAAATGAAGTTATTGTATAAAACTTACATAAATAAAAAAAAATTGTATACATATTAGGTATCGCTGCGTCCGTGACAACCTGCTCTATAAAATTACCACATGATCTAACCTGTCAGATGAATGTTGTAAATAACAAAAAAAAAACGTGCCGAAAAAGCCATTTCTTGTTACCTTGCCGCGCAAAAACTGTAATATAGAGCAACCAAAAATCATATCTACCCTGAACTAGTACCAACAATACTGCCACCCTATTCCGTACTTTCTAAAATGGGGTCACTTTTTTGGAGTTTCTACTCTAGGGGTGCATCAGGGGGGCTTCAAATGGGACATGGTGTCAAAAAACCAGTCCAGCAAAATCTGCCTTCCAAAAACCGTATGGCATTCCTTTCCTTCTGCGCCCTGCCGTGTGCCCGTACAGTGGTTTACGACCACATATGGGGTGTTTCTGTAAACTACAGAATCAGGGCCATAAATAATGAGTTTTGTTTGGCTGTTAACCCTTGCTTTGTAACTGGAAAAAAAATATTATAATGGAAAATCTGCCAAAAAAGTGAAATTTTGAAATTGTATCTCTATTTTCCATTAAATCTTGTGCAACACCTAAAGGGTTAACAAAGTTTGTAAAATCAGTTTTGAATACCTTGAGGGGTGTAGTTTCTTAGATGGGGTCACTTTTATGGAGTTTCTACTCTAGGGGTGCATCAGGGGGGCTTCAAATGGGACATGGTGTCAAAAAAACTGTCCAGCAAAATCTGGCTTCCAAAAACCATACGGCCGCACCTTTCACTCTACGCCCCGCTGTGTGGCCGTACAGTAGTTTACGGCCACATATGGGGTGTTTCTGTAAACGGCAAAGTCAGGGCAATAAAGATACAGTCTTGTTTGGCTGTTAACCCTTGCTTTGTTAGTGGAAAAAATGGGTTAAAATGGAAAATTAGCCAAAAAAATGAAATTCTCAAATTTCATCCCCATTTGCCAATAACTCTTGTGCAACACCTAAAGGGTTAACGGAGTTTGTAAAATCAGTTTTGAATACCTTGAGGGGTGTAGTTTATAGAATGGGGTCATTTTTGGGCGGTTTCTATTATGTAAGCCTCGCAAAGTGACTTCAGAGCTGTAGTGGTCCCTAAAAATTGGGTTTTTGTAAATTTCTGAAAAATTTCAAGATTTGCTTCTAAACTTCTAAGCCTTGTAACATCCCCAAAAAATAAAATATAATTCCCAAAATAATTCAAACATGAAGTAGACATATGGGGAATGTTAAGTCATCACAATTTTTGGGGGTATTACTATGTATTACAGAAGTAGAGAAACTGAAACTTTGAAATTTGCAAATTTTTCCAAATTTTTGGTAAATTAGGTATTTTATTATGCAAAAAAATTAATTTTTTTGACTTTATTTTACCAGTGTCATAAAGTACAATATGTGACGAAAAAACAATCTCAGAATGGCCTGTATAAGTAAAAGCGTTTTAAAGTTATCAGCACTTAAAGTGACACTGGTCAGATTTGCAAAAAATGGCCTGGTCCTTAAGGTGAAAATGAGCCTGGTCCTTAAGGGGTTAAACCTGACAGGGCACACCTATGAAGTGAAAACCATTTCAGGTGACTACCTCTTGAAGCTCATCAAAAGAATGCCAAGAGTGTGCAAAGCAATAATCAAAGTAAAAGGTGGCTACTTTGAAGAACCTAGAATATGACATATTTTCAGTTGTTTCACACTTTTTTGTTATGTATATAATTCCACTTGTGTTAATTCATAGTTTTGATGCCATCAGTGTGAATCTACAATTTTCATAGTCATGAAAATAAAGAAAACTATTTAATTGTTTTCTGGTTAAAGCGTATAGTGGCCTATTTCATTCTAGCAAGAAATATATATTCTCAGGTCACTTATGCAGTTATTTGTGGTGAAAGCGTATAGGAGCGTATTACAGTACAACAGGAAAAATATATACGCACTGGACTGTTGCAGTTATTTCTGGTCAAAGCATATAGGGCGTATTACAGTAAAAAAATAAAAATATACACACTGCACTGTTGCAGTTATTTCTGGTGAAAGTGTATAGGGACGTATTACAGTAAAAAAATAAAAATATATACCCACTGCACTATTTAATTGTTTTCTGGTTAAAGCGTATAGTGGCCTATTTCATTCCAACAAGAAATATATATTCTCAGGTCACTTCTGCAGTTATTTCTGGTGAAAGCATATAGGGGCACATTTCATTAAAAAAAGAAATATATATACGCACTGCAATGTTGCAGTTATTTCGGGTGAAAGTGTATAGGGGCGTAATTCAGTAAAATAACAAAAATATATACGCACTGCACTATTTAATGGTTTTCTGGTTAAAGCGAATAGTGGCCTATTTCCTTCTAGCAATAAATATATATTGTCAGGTCACTTCTGCAGTTATTTCTGGTGGAAGCATATAGGGGCGTATTTCATGAAAAAAAGAAAAATATATACGCACTGCAATGTTGCAGTTATTTCTGGTGAAAGCATATAGGGGTGTATTTCAGTAAAAATAACAAAAATATATATGCACTGCACTATTTAATTGTTTGCTGGTTAAAGCGTATAGTGGCCTATTTCATTCCAACAAGAAATATATATTCTCAGGTTACTTCTGCAGTTATTTCTGGTGAAAGCAAATAGGGCGTATTTCCTTAAAAAAATAAAAATATATACGCACTTCACTGTTACAGTGAAAGCAAATAGGGGCGTATTTCATTAAAAAAATAAAAATATATACGCACTGCACTGTTACAGTTATTTCTGGTGAAACCGTATAGGGGCGTATTTCAGTAAAATAAGAAAAATATATATGCATTTCACTGGTGCATTTATATCTGCTGAAAGCATTTACTGGCCTATTTCAGTACAAAAAGAAAAATATATTCTCAGTTCACTTCGGGGGTTATATGTGTTAAAAGCATGGCTGGGAGTCAGCAGGGTGGCAGCAGTAGGAGGTCAGGAACCAAACGTGCCCGGGTTAGAGCACCTGCTTCGCAGCAGCCTACCTAGTCATGAAAATAAAGAAAACTATTTAATTGTTTTCTGGTTAAAGCGTATAGTGGCCTATTTCATTCTAGCAAGAAATATATATTCTCAGGTCACTTCTGCAGTTATTTTTGGTGAAAGCGTATAGGGGCGTATTACAGTACAACAGGAAAAATATATACGCACTGCACTGTTGCAGTTATTTCTGGTCAAAGCATATAGGGGCGTATTACAGTAAAAAAAGAAAAATATACACACTGCACTGTTGCAGTTATTTCTGGTGAAAGCGTATAGGGGCACATTTCTGTAAAGTAAGAAAAATATATACGCACTGCACTGTTGCAGTTATTTCTGGTAAAAGTGTATAGGGACGTATTACATTAAAAAAATAAAAATATATACCCACTGCACTATTTAATTGTTTTCTGGTTAAAGCGTATAGTGGCCTATTTCATTCCAACAAGAAATATATATTCTCAGGTCACTTCTGCAGTTATTTCTGGTGAAAGCGTATAGGGGCGCATTTCATTAAAAAAAGAAATATATATATGCACTGCAATGTTGCAGTTATTTCTGGTGAAAGCGTATAGGGGCGTATTTCAGTAAAATAAGAAAAATATATATGCATTTCACTGGTGCATTTATATCTGCTGAAAGCATTTACTGGCCTATTTTCAGTACAAAAAGAAAAATATATTCTCAGTTCACGTCGGGGGTTATATGTGTTAAAAGCATGGCTGGGAGTCAGCAGGGTGGCAGCAGTAGGAGGTCAGGAACCAAACGTGCCCAGTTCACTTCGGCGGCGGTTATATGTGTTGAAAGCGTTTAGTGGCCTATTTCGTACAAACAGAAAAATGCATTCTTAGTTCACGTCGGCGGTGGTTATATGTGTTGAAAGCGTTTAGTGGCCTGTTTCAGTACAAGCAGAAAAATGCATTCTCAGTTCACGTCGGCGGCGGTTATATATGTTGAAAGCGTTTAGTGGCCTATTTCAGTACAAACTGAAAAATACATTCTCAGTTCATGTTGGCGGTTATATGTGTTGATAGCATGGCTGGGATTCAGCAGGGTGGCAGCAGTGGGAGGTCGGGAGCCAAATGTGCCCGGGGTAGAGCACCTGCTTCGTAGCAGCCTACCTATCCGGGAAGTAGTAGGGGTTCATGAAAGTAGCAGCGGTAGCAGTCAGTCAGTGCGGCGTTTATATGTGGTAAAATCTTTATTGAAGTATTGCGGTCGAAAAAAACAAAATATATACAGCGTTCAGCGCTGTGGTTATATGCAGTTAAATCTCCATGATGTCTCCATGATAAATCTGCAGCGTGGGGGCCCCGTGTGTCTTCTACACACTTTCAAAATAATCCTTTAGCGGAGCGAATAGATGCCAGATGAACAGGACACTCCATGACCTTCCTCGCAGCTGTTGTCGGGAGCAGCGGTTCATTTCTGAGACGTCCATATAGTGTGGGGGGGAATCCGAAGACCCTTTCCATCTCCGTGCTCCGTTATACAGTACAGATCAAAAGTCTGGACACACCTTCTCATTCAAAGAGTTTTCTTTATTTTCATGACTATGAAAATTGTAGATTCACAGTGAAGGCATCAAAACTATGAATTAACACATGTGGAATTATATACATAACAAAAAAGTGTGAAACAACAGAAAATATGTCATATTCTAGGTTCTTCAAAGTAGCCACCTTTTGCTTTGATTACTGCTTTGCACACTCTTGGCATTCTCTTGTTGAGCTTCAAGAGGTAGTCACCTAAAATGGTTTTCACTTCACAGGTGTGCCCTGTCAGGTTTAATAAGTGGGATTTCTTGCTTTATAAATGGGCTTGGGACCATCAGTTGCGTTGTGGAGAAGTCAGGTGGATACACAACAGTTAAGAGGAGACTGTGTGAATCAGGCCTTCATGGTACAATATCTGCTAGGAAACCACTGCTAAGGACAGGCAACAAGCAGAAGAGACATGTTTGGGCTAAAGAACACAAGGAATGGACATTAGACCAGTGGAAATTTGTGCTTTGGTCTGATGAGTCCAAATTTGAGATCATTGGTTCCAACCACCGTGTCTTTGTGCGACGCAGAAAAGGTGAACGGATGGACTCTACATGCCTGGTTCCCACCGTGAAGCATGGAGGAGGAGGTGTGATGGTGTGGGGGTGCTTTGCTGGTGACACTGTGGGGATTTATTCAAAATTGAAGGCATATTGAACCAGCATGGCTACCACAGCATCTTGCAGCGGCAAGCTATTCTATCCGGTTTGCGTTTAGTTGGACCATAATTTATTTTTCAACAGGACAATGACCCCAAACACAATGACAGGACAATGACCCCAGGCTGTGTAAGGGCTATTGACCATGAAGGAGAGTGATGGGGTGCTGTGCCAGATGACCTGGTCTCCACAGTCACCGGACCTGAACCCAATCGAGATGGTTTGGGGTGAGCTGGACCGCAGAGTGAAGGCAAATGGGCCAACAAGTGCTAAGCATCTCTGGGTACTCCTTCAAGACTGTTGGAAGACCATTTCAGGTGACAACCTCTTGAAGCTCATCAAGAGAATGCCAAGAGTGTGCAAAGCAGTAATCAAAGCAAAAGGTGGCTACTTTGAAGAACCTAGAATATGACATATTTTCAGTTGTTTCACACTTTTTTGTTATGTATATAATTTCACATGTGTTAATTCATAGTTTTTATGCCTTCAGTGTGAATCTACAAGTTTCATAGTCATGAAAATAAAGAAAACTCTTTGAATAAGAAGGTGTGTCCAAACTTTTGGTCTGTACTATATGTGGTAAAATCTTTATTGAAGTATTTTGGTGGAAAAATTAATTTTATACAGCGTTCAGCGCTGCACTTATATGCTTAAAAATCTTTTGTGAATTACTTTGGTGGGAAAAAATATTTATTCAGCGTTAAGCGCTGCAGTTATAGGCGGCAAAATCTTTCGTGAATTAGACAAAGACAAATTTTGTGCAGCATTCAGCGCTGCAGTTATATGTGGTAAAAGATTAAAGTCCAGCAAATCTAAATAGGATTTTATATTTTGGGTTAAGGGGTAAAGAGTAGAGTTGAGCGAACACCTGGATGTTCGGGTTCGAGAAGTTCGGCCGAACATCCCGGAAATGTTCGGGTTCGGGATCCGAACCCGATCCGAACTTCGTCCCGAACCCGAACCCCATTGAAGTCAATGGGGACCCGAACTTTTCGGCACTAAAACGGCTGTAAAACAGCCCAGGAAAGGGCTAGAGGGCTGCAAAAGGCAGCAACATGTAGGTAAATCCCCTGCAAACAAATGTGGATAGGGAAATTAATTAAAATAAAAATTAAATAAATAAAAATTAACCAAAATCAATTGGAGAGAGGTTCCATAGCAGAGAATCTGGATTCCCGTCACCCACCACTGGAACAGTCCATTCTCAGATATTTAGGCCCCGGCACCCAGGCAGAGGAGAGAGGTCCCGTAACAGACAATCTGGCTTCATGTCAGCAGAGAATCAGTCTTCATGTCATAGCAGAGAATCAGGCTTCACGTCACCCACCACTGTAATAGTCCATTTTCATAAATTTAGGCCCAGCACCCAGGCAGAGGAGAGAGGTCCCGTAACAGACAATCTGGCTTCATGTCAGCAGAGAATCAGTCTTCATATCATAGCAGAGAATCTGGCTTCCCGTTACCCACCACTGGAACAGTCCATTCTCAGATATTTAGGCCCCGGCACCCAGGCAGAGGAGAGAGGTCCCGTAACAGACAATCTGGCTTCATGTCAGCAGAGAATCAGTCTTCATATCATAGCAGAGAATCAGGCTTCACGTCAGCCACCACTGCAACAGTCCATTGTCATAAATTCAGGCCCAGCACCCAGGCAGAGGAGAGAGGTCCCGTAACAGACAATCTGGCTTCATGTCAGCAGAGAATCAGTCTGCATGTCATAGCAGAGAATGAGGCTTCACGTCACCCACCACTGCAACAGTCCATTTTCATAAATTTAGGCCCAGCACCCAGGCAGAGGAGAGAGGTCCCGTAACAGAGGATCTGGCTTCATGTCACCAGAGAATCAGTCTGCATGTCATAGCAGAGAATCAGGCTTCACGTCACCCACCACTGCAACAGTCCATTTTCATAAATTTAGGCCCAGCACCCAGGCAGAGGAGAGAGGTCCCGTAACAGAGGATCTGGCTTCATGTCACCAGAGAATCAGTCTGCATGTCATAGCAGAGAATCAGGCTTCACGTCAGCCACCACTGCAACAATCCATTGGCATATATTTAGGCCTAGCACACAGGCAGAGGAGAGGTTCATTCAACTTTGGGTAGCCTTGCAATATAATGGTAAAATGAAAATAAAAATAGGATTGAATGAGGAAGTGCCCTGGAGTCCAATAATATATGGTTATGGGGAGGTAGTTAATGTCTAATCTGGACAAGGGACGGACAGGTCCTGTGGGATCCATGCCTGGTTCATTTTTATGAACGTCAGCTTGTCCACATTGGCTGTAGACAGGCGGCTGCGTTTGTCTGTAATGACGCCCCCTGCCGTGCTGAATACACGTTCAGACAAAACGCTGGCTGCCGGGCAGGCCAGCACCTCCAAGGCATAAAAGGCTAGCTCTGGCCACGTGGACAATTTAGAGACCCAGAAGTTGAATGGGGCCGAACCATCAGTCAGTACGTGGAGGGGTGTGCACACGTACTGTTCCACCATGTTAGTGAAATGTTGCCTCCTGCTAACACGTTGCGTATCAGGTGGTGGTGCAGTTAGCTGTGGCGTGTTGACAAAAGTTTTCCACATCTCTGCCATGCTAACCCTGCCCTCAGAGGAGCTGGCCGTGACACAGCTGCCTTGGCGACCTCTTGCTCCTCCTCTGCCTTGGCCTTGGGCTTCCACTTGTTCCCCTGTGACATTTGGGAATGCTCTCAGTAGCGCGTCTACCAACGTGCGCTTGTACTCGCGCATCTTCCTATCACGCTCCAGTGCAGGAAGTAAGGTGGGCACATTGTCTTTGTAGCGTGGATCCAGCAGGGTGGCAACCCAGTAGTCCGCACAGGTTAAAATGTGGGCAACTCTGCTGTCGTTGCGCAGGCACTGCAGCATGTAGTCGCTCATGTGTGCCAGGCTGCCCAGGGGTAAGGACAAGCTGTCCTCTGTGGGAGGCGTATCGTCATCGTCCTGCCTTTCCCCCCAGCCACGCACCAGTGATGGACCCGAGCTGCGTTGGGTGCCACCCCGCTGTGACCATGCTTCATCCTCATCCTCCTCCACCTCCTCCTCATCCTCGTCCTCCTCGTCCTCCAGTAGTGGGCCCTGGCTGGCCACATTTGTACCTGGCCTCTGCTGTTGCCAAAAACCTCCCTCTGAGTCACTTCGAAGAGACTGGCCTGAAAGTGCTAAAAATGACCCCTCTTCCTCCTCCTCCTCCTCCTCCTCCTGGGCCACCTCCTCTTCCATCGTCGCCCTAAGTGTTTTCTCAAGGAGACATAGAAGTGGTATTGTAACGCTGATAACGGTGTCATCGCCACTGGCCATGTTGGTGGAGTACTCGAAACAGCGCAACAGGGCACACAGGTCTCGCATGGAGGCCCAGTCATTGGTGGTGAAGTGGTGCTGTTCTGTAGTGCGACTGACCCGTGCGTGCTGCAGCTGAAACTCCACTATGGCCTGCTGCTGCTCGCACAGTCTGTCCAGCATGTGCAAGGTGGAGTTCCACCTGGTGGGCACGTCGCATATGAGGCGGTGAGCGGGAAGGCCGAAGTTACGCTGTAGCGCAGACAGGCGAGCAGCGGCAGGATGTGAACGCCGGAAGCGCGAACAGACGGCCCGCACTTTATGCAGCAGCTCTGACATGTCGGGGTAGTTGTGAATGAACTTCTGCACCACCAAATTCAGCACATGCGCCAAGCAAGGGATGTGCGTCAAATTGGCTAGTCCCAGAGCTGCAACGAGATTTCGCCCATTATCACACACCACCAGGCCGGGCTTGAGGCTCACCGGCAGCAACCACTCGTCGGTCTGTTGTTCAATACCCCGCCACAACTCCTGTGCGGTGTGGGGCCTGTCCCCCAAACATATGAGTTTCAGAATGGCCTGCTGACGTTTACCCCGGGCTGTGCTGAAGTTGGTGGTGAAGGTGTGTGGCTGACTGGATGAGCAGGTGGAAGAAGAGGAGGAGGAAGCCGAGAAGGAGGAGGTGGCAACAGGAGGCAAAGAATGTTGCCCTGCGATCCTTGGCGGCGGCAGGACGTGCGCCAAACAGCTCTCCGCCTGGGGCCCAGCTGCCACTACATTTACCCAGTGTGCAGTTAGGGAGATATAGCGTCCCTGGCCGTGCTTACTGGTCCACGTATCTGTGGTTAGGTGGACCTTGCTACAGATGGCGTTGCGCAGTGCACACTTGATTTTATCGGATACTTGGTTGTGCAGGGAAGGCACGGCTCTCTTGGAGAAGTAGTGCCGGCTGGGAACAACATACTGTGGGACAGCAAGCGACATGAGCTGTTTGAAGCTGTCTGTGTCCACCAGCCTAAATGACAGCATTTCATAGGCCAGTAGTTTAGAAATGCTGGCATTCAGGGCCAGGGATCGAGGGTGGCTAGGTGGGAATTTACGCTTTCTATCAAATGTTTGTGAGATGGAGAGCTGAACGCTGGCGTGTGACATGGTTGAGACGCTTGGTGACGGAGGTGGTGGTGGTGGTGTTGGTGGTACATCCCCTGTTTGCTGGGCGGCAGGTGCCAACGTTCCTCCAGAGGCGGAGGAAGAGGCCGAGGCGGCAGCAGCAGAATAGGCCGAGGCGGCAGCAGCAGAAGAGGTAGCAGGGGGAGCCTGAGTGACTTCCTTGGTTTTAAGGTGTTTACTCCACTGCAGTTCATGCTTTGCATGCAGGTGCCTGGTCATGCAGGTTGTGCTCAGGTTCAGAACGTTAATGCCTCGCTTCAGGCTCTGATGGCACAGCGTGCAAACCACTCGGGTCTTGTCGTCAGCACATTGTTTGAAGAAGTGCCATGCCAGGGAACTCCTTGAAGCTGCCTTTGGGGTGCTCGGTCCCAGATGGCGGCGGTCAGTAGCAGGCGGAGTCTCTTGGCGGCGGGTGTTCTGCTTTTGCCCACTGCTCCCTCTTTTGCTACGCTGTTGGCTCGGTCTCACCACTGCCTCTTCCTCCGAACTGTGAAAGTCAGTGGCACGACCTTCATTCCATGTGGGGTCTAGGACCTCATCGTCCCCTGCATCGTCTTCCACCCAGTCTTGATCCCTGACCTCCTGTTCAGTCTGCACACTGCAGAAAGACGCAGCAGTTGGCACCTGTGTTTCGTCATCATCAGAGACATGCTGAGGTGGTATTCCCATGTCCTCATCATCAGGAAACATAAGTGGTTGTGCGTCAGTGCATTCTATGTCTTTCACCGCTGGGGAAGGGCTAGGTGGATGCCCTTGGGAAACCCTGCCAGCGGAGTCTTCAAACAGCATAAGAGACTGCTGCATAACTTGAGGCTGAGACAGTTTCCCTGGTATGCATGGGGGTGATGTGACAGACTGATGGGGTTGGTTTTCAGGCGCCATCTGTGCGCTTTCTGCAGAAGACTGGGTGGGAGATAATGTGAACGTGCTGGATCCACTGTCGGCCACCCAATTGACTAATGCCTGTACCTGCTCAGGCCTTACCATCCTTAGAACGGCATTGGGCCCCACCATATATCGCTGTAAATTCTGGCGGCTACTGGGACCTGAGGTAGTTGGTACACTAGGACGTGTGGATGTGGCAGAACGGCCACGTCCTCTCCCAGCACCAGAGGGTCCACTAACACCACCACGACCATGTCCACGTCCGCGTCCCTTACTAGATGTTTTTCTCATTGTTATGGTTCACCACAACAACAAATATATTATTTGGCCCAATGTATTGTATTCAAATTCAGCGGGATATAAATTTGAGGCCTAGTATTTAGGCGCTGGGTGACCGGTATGGATTTAGTGACAGAATTAGACTTGGAAATGCACAGAAGCGTGTGTGTGAAGTTATTCTGAATGACCCAATGTGCACCTTGAATATTATATACCCTTTTTGGGATAGATTTCAAATAGCTCTGATATAGCAGGAACCACTAAATTATGAAATTGCTAAATTGGGAATTGTACTTCAACCCAGAACAAAAAATGTGCTTTGACGGGCACTAAATAACTTTCCCAGCTACAACAGGACAGCGGTAACGAGAGATTTAGAGGGATTTAAATTTGAGGCCTAGTATTTAGGCGCTGGGTCACCGGTATGGATTTAGTGACAGAATTAGACTTGGAAATGCACAGAAGCGTGTGTGTGAAGTTATTCTGAATGACCCTATGTGCACCTTCAATATTATATACCCTTTTAGGGATAGATTTCAAATAGCTCTGATATAGCAGAAACCACTAAATTATGAAATTGCTAAATTGGGAATTGTACTTCAACCCAGAACAAAAAATGTGCTTTGACGGACACTAAATATCTTGCCCAGCAACAACAGTACAGCGGTGGGTAACGAGAGATTTAGAGGGATTTAAATTTGAGGCCTAGTATTTAGGCGCTGGGTCACCGGTATGGATTTAGTGACAGAATTAGACTTGGAAATGCACAGAAGCGTGTGTGTGAAGTTATTCTGAATGACCCAATGTGCACCTTCAATATTATATACCCTTTTAGGGATAGATTTCAAATAGCTCTGATATAGCAGAAACCACTAAATTATGAAATTGCTAAATTGGGAATTGTACTTCAACCCAGAACAAAAAATGTGCTTTGACGGGCACTAAATAACTTTCCCAGCTACAACAGGACAGCGGTAACGAGAGATTTAGAGGGATTTAAATTTGAGGCCTAGTATTTAGGCGCTGGGTCACCGGTATGGATTTAGTGACAGAATTAGACTTGGAAATGCACAGAAGCGTGTGTGTGAAGTTATTCTGAATGACCCTATGTGCACCTTCAATATTATATACCCTTTTAGGGATAGATTTCAAATAGCTCTGATATAGCAGAAACCACTAAATTATGAAATTGCTAAATTGGGAATTGTACTTCAACCCAGAACAAAAAATGTGCTTTGACGGACACTAAATATCTTGCCCAGCAACAACAGTACAGCGGTGGGTAACGAGAGATTTAGAGGGATTTAAATTTGAGGCCTAGTATTTAGGCGCTGGGTCACCGGTATGGATTTAGTGACAGAATTAGACTTGGAAATGCACAGAAGCGTGTGTGTGAAGTTATTCTGAATGACCCTATGTGCACCTTCAATATTATATACCCTTTTAGGGATAGATTTCAAATAGCTCTGATATAGCAGAAACCACTAAATTATGAAATTGCTAAATTGGGAATTGTACTTCAACCCAGAACAAAAAATGTGCTTTGACGGACACTAAATATCTTGCCCAGCAACAACAGTACAGCGGTGGGTAACGAGAGATTTAGAGGGATTTAAATTTGAGGCCTAGTATTTAGGCGCTGGGTCACCGGTATGGATTTAGTGACAGAATTAGACTTGGAAATGCACAGAAGCGTGTGTGTGAAGTTATTCTGAATGACCCAATGTGCACCTTCAATATTATATACCCTTTTAGGGATAGATTTCAAATAGCTCTGATATAGCAGAAACCACTAAATTATGAAATTGCTAAATTGGGAATTGTACTTCAACCCAGAACAAAAAATGTGCTTTGACGGACACTAAATATCTTGCCCAGCAACAACAGTACAGCGGTAACGAGAGATTTAGAGGGATTTAAATTTGAGGCCTAGTATTTAGGCGCTGGGTGACAGGTATGGGTTTAGTGACAGAATTAGACTTGGAAATGCACAGAAGCGTGT
Organism: Bufo gargarizans; assembly: GCF_014858855.1. Classification (NCBI taxonomy): domain Eukaryota; kingdom Metazoa; phylum Chordata; class Amphibia; order Anura; family Bufonidae; genus Bufo; species Bufo gargarizans. Next base: position 477,449,441 of record NC_058081.1, on the reverse strand, counting down.
GTGTGAAGTTATTCTGAATGACCCAATGTGCACCTTCAATATTATATACCCTTTTAGGGATAGATTTCAAATAGCTCTGATATAGCAGAAACCACTAAATTATGAAATTGCTAAATTGGGAATTGTACTTCAACCCAGAACAAAAAATGTGCTTTGACGGACACTAAATATCTTGCCCAGCAACAACAGTACAGCGGTAACGAGAGATTTAGAGGGATTTAAATTTGAGGCCTAGTATTTAGGCGCTGGGTGACAGGTATGGGTTTAGTGACAGAATTAGACTTGGAAATACACAGTAGCGGGTGTGTGTGAAGTTATTCTGAATGACCCAATGTGCACCTTCAATATTATATACCCTTTTTGGGATAGATTTCAAATAGCTCTGATATAGCAGGAACCACTAAATTATGAAATTGCTAAATTGGGAATTGTACTTCAACCCAGAACAAAAAATGTGCTTTGACGGACACTAAATATCTTGCCCAGCAACAACAGTACAGCGGTAACGAGAGATTTAGCGGGATATAAATTTGAGGCCTAGTATTTAGGCGCTGGGTCACCGGTATGGATTTAGTGACAGAATTAGACTTGGAAATGCACAGAAGCGTGTGTGTGAAGTTATTCTGAATGACCCTATGTGCACCTTCAATATTATATACCCTTTTAGGGATAGATTTCAAATAGCTCTGATATAGCAGAAACCACTAAATTATGAAATTGCTAAATTGGGAATTGTACTTCAACCCAGAACAAAAAATGTGCTTTGACGGACACTAAATATCTTGCCCAGCAACAACAGTACAGCGGTGGGTAACGAGAGATTTAGAGGGATTTAAATTTGAGGCCTAGTATTTAGGCGCTGGGTCACCGGTATGGATTTAGTGACAGAATTAGACTTGGAAATGCACAGAAGCGTGTGTGTGAAGTTATTCTGAATGACCCAATGTGCACCTTCAATATTATATACCCTTTTAGGGATAGATTTCAAATAGCTCTGATATAGCAGAAACCACTAAATTATGAAATTGCTAAATTGGGAATTGTACTTCAACCCAGAACAAAAAATGTGCTTTGACGGACACTAAATATCTTGCCCAGCAACAACAGTACAGCGGTAACGAGAGATTTAGAGGGATTTAAATTTGAGGCCTAGTATTTAGGCGCTGGTTGACAGGTATGGGTTTAGTGACAGAATTAGACTTGGAAATACACAGTAGCGGGTGTGTGTGAAGTTATTCTGAATGACCCAATGTGCACCTTCAATATTATATACCCTTTTAGGGATAGATTCCAAATAGCTCTGATATAGCAGGAACCACTAAATTATGAAATTGCTAAATTGGGAATTGTACTTCAACCCAGAACAAAAAATGTGCTTTGACGGACACTAAATATCTTGCCCAGCAACAACAGTACAGCGGTAACGAGAGATTTAGAGGGATTTAAATTTGAGGCCTAGTATTTAGGCGCTGGGTGACAGGTATGGGTTTAGTGACAGAATTAGACTTGGAAATACACAGTAGCGGGTGTGTGTGAAGTTATTCTGAATGACCCAATGTGCACCTTCAATATTATATACCCTTTTTGGGATAGATTTCAAATAGCTCTGATATAGCAGGAACCACTAAATTATGAAATTGCTAAATTGGGAATTGTATTTCAACCCAGAACAAGAAATGTGCTTGAACGGACACTAAATAACTCGCCCAGCTACAGCACTAGGGACAGATTTAGCTGGATATAAATTTGAGGCCTAGTATTTAGGCGCTGGGTGACCGGTATGGATTTAGTGACAGAATTAGACTGGGATATGGCCAAAAAATAAACAGACTATTGCTGGTTAAATGCACTTGGTGTGACAGCTTCACCCTGATGTAGGCTTTAGCCAAAAAACAACCACACCATTGAGGGTTAAATGCACTTGGTGACAGGCGCAGCTTGCCCCTGATTTTGTATATGGCCAAAAAATGAACAGACTATTGCTGGTTAAATGCACTTGGTGTGACAGCTTCACCCTGATGTAGGCTTTAGCCAAAAAACAACCACACCATTGAGGGTTAAATGCACTTGGTGACAGGCGCAGCTTGCCCCTGATTTTGTATATGGCCAAAAAATGAACAGACTATTGCTGGTTAAATGCACTTGGTGTCACAGCTTCACCCTGATGTAGGCTTTAGCCAAAAAACAACCACACCATTGAGGGTTAAATGCACTTGGTGACAGGCGCAGCTTGCCCCTGATTTTGTATATGGCCAAAAAATGAACAGACTATTGCTGGTTAAATGCACTTGGTGTGACAGCTTCACCCTGATGTAGGCTTTAGCCAAAAAACAACCACACCATTGAGGGTTAAATGCACTTGGTCGCAGCTTGTGCTGGCGCACCACAAGACACAAAATGGCCGCCGATCACCCCAGAAAAATGAGACTGACAAACGGTCTGTGCAGCCTAAAAACAGTGAGCAATTGAGGATCAGCAGCTCAATGATCCACAGCTGCAGATCGATCAGTTAATCAAGTCCTTTGGAGGAGTTAATCTGCCTAATCTCGCCCTACTGTCGCAGCCGCAACCTCTCCCTACGCTAATCAGAGCAGAGTGACGGGCGGCGCTATGTGACTCCAGCTTAAATAGAGGCTGGGTCACATGGTGCTCTGGCCAATCACAGCCATGCCAATAGTAGGCATGGCTGTGATGGCCTCTTGGGGCAAGTAGTATGACGCTTGTTGATTGGCTGCTTTGCAGCCTTTCAAAAAGCGCCAAGAAAGTGTCACAAAAGCGCCAAGAAAGCGACGAACACCGAACCCGAACCCGGACTTTTACGAAAATGTCCGGGTTCGGGTCCGTGTCACGGACACCCCAAAATTCGGTACGAACCCGAACTATACAGTTCGAGTTCGCTCATCCCTAGTAAAGAGTACTTAAGTCCAGCTGGATCATAACCCTTATAAAGAGATTAACTTTAATGGTAATTACACAACAAAAAGAGGTCCACTGATGTCCCGATGTATATGGATCCACCGGAAATATAGCATGCTCATTAACTCGATGGGGGAACTGTCCCTAGATGCATGCCCTCAGGCTAAGCCCTCTGCCCAGGGACGACCCCTTATGGTGGGGACCCCCTGTCCTCGATCCTAAGCTAGCGACTCCTGGATTGCCTATTATATATGGGCAAATAGTTATCAATCTAACGGTGGACTCATATACATCCAGACAGAAAGGACCAAACAAACAATAGAAAATGCACAATGTATACAGCCCTAATGGTGTAAACCACCCAGAGGTACATGGCGCATCAGACTAACTTTTAAAAGACACCCTAATACGATAATATTTGATATCACAGCCTAATTCTGTGGCTAACCCCAACGCATTTCCCCCACGGTGTGGGATCATCAGGGGGTAAATAAATTTATATACTTAGACAGATGATGAAAATTAAGAAAATCGAACGGAGGGAGACCCAACTTATAGTAGGGTATCCGTACAGTGGGTGTTCATAGCCATTCAACATACAGTGGTGTCAAATCACAAGCAGCAGTGAAATTAAAGAATGGACTAGATGATAATCCTCCCTAGGAGGAGAAGGAGGAAGAGTAGATATCGCATCCACTGATATGCGAACACATCTCACAAATGAGTCGAATTCAAGGTAGGTTTCTGCAGAAAAAAAGAAAAAGGAAAAAGATACATATATATATATACAGGTCCTTCTAAAAAAATTTGCATATTGTGATAAAGTTCATTATTTTCTGTAATGTACTGATAAACATTAGACTTTCATATATTTTAGATTCATTACACACCAACTGAAGTAGTTCAAGCCTTTTATTGTTTTAATATTGATGATTTTGGCATACAGCTCATGAAAACCCAAAATTCCTATCTAAAAAAATTAGCATATCATGAAAAGGTTCTCTAAACGAGCTATTAACCTAATCATCTGAATCAACTAATTAACTCTAAACACCTGCAAAAGATTCCTGAGGCTTTTAAAAACTCCCAGCCTGGTTCATTACTCAAAACCGCAATCATGGGTAAGACTGCCGACCTGACTGCTGTCCAGAAGGCCATCATTGACACCCTCAAGCAAGAGGGTAAGACAAAGAAAGGAATTTCTGAACGAATAGGCTGTTCCCAGAGTGCTGTATCAAGGCACCTCAGTGGGAAGTCTGTGGGAAGGAAAAAGTGTGGCAGAAAACGCTGCACAACGAGAAGAGGTGACCAGACCCTGAGGAAGATTGTGGAGAAGGACCGATTCCAGACCTTGGGGGACCTCCGGAAGCAGTGGACTGAGTCTGGAGTAGAAACGTCCAGAGCCACCGTGTACAGGCGTGTGCAGGAAATGGGCTACAGGTGCCACATTCCCCAGGTCAAGCCACTTTTGAACCAGAAACAGCGGCAGAGGCGCCTGACCTGGGCTACAGAGAAGCAGCACTGGACTGTTGCATGTCATTCGGAAATCAAGGTGCCAGAGTCTGGAGGAAGACTGGGGAGAGGGAAATGCCAAAATGCCTGAAGTCCAGTGTCAAGTACCCACAGTCAGTGATGGTCTGGGGTGCCATGTCAGCTGCTGGTGTTGGTCCACTGTGTTTTATCAAGGGCAGGGTCAATGCAGCTAGCTATCAGGAGATTTTGGAGCACTTCATGCTTCCATCTGCTGAAAAGCTTTATGGAGATGAAGATTTCATTTTTCAGCACGACCTGGCACCTGCTCACAGTGCCAAAACCACTGGTAAATGGTTTACTGACCATGGTATTACTGTGCTCAATTGGCCTGCCAACTCTCCTGACCTGAACCCCATAGAGAATCTGTGGGATATTGGGAAGAGAAAGTTGAGAGACGCAAGACCCAACACTCTGGATGAGCTTAAGGCTGCTATCAAAGCATCCTGGGCCTCCATAACACCTCAGCAGTGCCACAGGCTGATTGCCTCCATGCCACGCCGCATTGAAGCAGTGATTTCTGCAAAAGGATTCCCGACCAAGTATTGAGTGCATAACTGAACATAATTATTTGAAGGTTGACTTTTTTTGTATTAAAAACACTTTTCTTTTATTGGTCGGATGAAATATGCTAATTTTTTGAGATAGGAAATTTGGGTTTTCATGAGCTGTATGCCAAAATCATCAATATTAAAACAATAAAAGGCTTGAACTACTTCAGTTGGTGTGTAATGAATCTAAAATATCTGAAAGTCTAATGTTTATCAGTACATTACAGAAAATAATGAACTTTATCACAATATGCTAATTTTTTGAGAAGAAGGACCTGTATATATATATATATATATATATATATATATATGCATGTATTTGTACACGGACACCTCTACCTCTTATTAGGTGAGAAAACCACCACCATTATGAGCCCCAACTAGGGGGATAACTCACTGTGTCCGGAGATAGCTCAGTGTACATATAAACTAAGTTTGTATTGCACAAAAGCCAACCAGGTTATGCGTCACCAGGAGGATAATAGTGTCCACCACAGCTCGCATCCATGAACATTTAGTAATACGATAAACTGAAACATAAGCACATATAGGATAGCTGGTAAATAACCGGGACCACCACCACACGGACCCCAAAAAGGTAAAAAAGTTAAAAATACCTTGGATACGCTATTGATAAGATAAACATCAGCCCAGGATTAGTGGCCTGTTCATTGTGGGTCCCCTACATGGCAGAGAGCGTACATCAGAGCATACAAAAAGCAGTAGCCTACCCCTGTGCCACAAGAGTGTTTTCAGGGATTACTCACAGTTGGAGCCTGTGACGGCGCTTTCCCCAATTCTCATCCTCCTAGGGTCCAATGTTGAGCCTCTCAAGTCAGCCCCACCTTATAAAGCTTGCCCCCAATCATTAGTACATTGATAAAACATGTGCCAGTGAGGATCACAATGTTGAAAGCGCCATTGTTGTGAGCGTGCGTTCCACTGTGGAACGCACGCCCGGATATCCGGTATCGGTCCAGGCGCTGTGTCTATTCCCTAAGACCAGAGCGTGCGTTCCACTGTGGAATGCACGCCGCGCTCTCTACTTCCGGCAATGGCACAGAGTTATGACGTCCTTTCCTGGGTACATGCGTTCCAGTGTGGAGCGCATCGTGGTATGTCAATTGGCCGCCCGAATGTCCGGTTAGGTGAAGGTACAGGACTGATACCATCCTATTGAACCACAAAGCTCACCCAGTAAATGGAGCACAGGTGACTTCCTATTGCCCTCCACCAAGCTCTGGACATATTTATATTACATCTATATAATACTGACTAATAAAATTCAAGATCTATCAGGATGTTTAGTGTTAGTGACACAATGATACCAAGAGGTCCTACATGTAGTTCAGACCCAGTCCCATGGCATCAAAACACTCATGAATGGTAATCAACCTACCAGGGGAAATAATGAGTATAATCATTGGGCCAAACCCAGGGGGGGGGGCAAATAGGGGACACATAAATTCATATGGGGGGTGGGGCATGAGAAAAGGAGGACATCTAGCGAAACAGGCACATTGTTGCGATATTCGATAACTAGAACCCCCTATCATGATAAATCAGGGGATTATGGTTATAACAGTGAAACTGTTAATATTCACTGTACATAATAATTAATATTTTGGTGCTTCACACACCAGGCCCAGTTTAGGGAGCAATAAAGTCACTCGAGCCTCAAAGTTACAGGGGGTTATGTAAAAAAAGGGGGGGGGGGAACAGGGGTAAAGAATGAGAACAGAGTCCGGATGCGTCAGAAGTGGGCCAGGAGGCCATTCAGTAAATGAACGGGTGAGTGACCTAATCAAAAACAAGGGTCACAAAAAACATGAAAAGGTTAGTCTTTCATTAAGTCCGCGGGGGGATTGGGATCGGAGTCTATGGATCCATTCACTCTCCTTCTGTAAGATCCTCCTGTCCCAATCACCCCCGCGTGGAGATGGAGGTACCAATTCAAGCACAGTAAAGCAAAGAGATCTGAGATCACCTCCATGGATATCGTTGACATGTACCGCCACGGGTGTGGCCTCCTGATTCCTTACGTCATTGACATGTTCTAGAATTCTCCTTCTAAATTCCCTTACTGTCTTACCAAGTCCATAGGACATGTACATTGACACAAATAAATCACTCCCTTCGATCTGCAGTTAACAAAGTCACGAACCAGGAGTCTACAGTCGCTGATGAGCAGCTTTCTTTACCCGCCTAGTGAAGAAACTACTCACCAGCAGCAGGTAGACCTGAAGCAGGACCTGAGCCAGCAGGTGGTGGCATACTTCGACAGTACCCTGTCACCCCATATTGAAGATTCGCTGGGTAGCCAAACTGGATTTCTGTCCGCAACTAGCAGAGTTTGCCCTGGAAAAGCTGTCCTGCCCTGCCAGTAATGTGGCATCAGAGCGGGTGTTTAGTGCGGCGGGGGCTATAGTTACCCCAAGGAGAACTCATCTGTCCACCCAAAATGTGGAGAGACTGACCTTTGTCAAGATGAATCAGGCGTGGATCAGCCAGGATTTCCAACCACCAATTCCTGATGCATCAGACTAGATCATCCACTCTGTTACCGGGTCAATTTGTGGTCTCCTGATGCAGCTGCTGCTGCCATCTCCAAACTATGTAACCTTGCCACTCTGTGGCCTCCTCATGCTGCTGCCATATCCACACTATGTCACCTTACCACTCTGTGGTCTCCTGATGCTGCTGCTGCTACTGCCATATCCACATTATGTCACATTCCCACTCTGTGCCCCCCCATGCTGCTGCAATCTCCACACTATGTTACCTTGCCACTCTGTGGTATCCTGCTGCTGCCATCTCCACACTTTGTCACCTTGCCACTCTGTGGCCTCTTGATGCTGCCGCCACCTCCACACTATGTCACCTTTCCACTTTGTGGTCTCCTGATGCTGTTGCTGCCATATCCACATTATGTCACCTTGCCACTTTGTGGCCTCCTCATGCTGCTGCCATCTCCGCACTATGTCACCTTGCCACTCTCTGGTCTCCTCATGCTGCTGCCATATTCACACTATGTCACCTTGCCACTCTGTGGTCCCCTCATACTGCTGCTGCTGCTACTGCCATATCCACATTATGTCACCTTGTCGGGTATATAAAGCAAATTAGTGGATATCTGGCTAAGTATCAAGCCAATTAATTTAGATCAATACTACATAAAACAAAAATATACATTACCCAAGGGTCAAGTGATGTGCAGAGTCTTGGGGCAGTCAGCTCTCAAGAGTTTTTCCGATAATCCCAATGTTTCTCCAGAGATCTATAATCCAAATTTTTCCCCAGAGATCTCCCTTTCTTTCTTTCTTTCTTTCTTTGTTTTTTCTTTCTGTCTCTTTTTTTTCTTCTTTTTGGTATCTGGTTTCTTAACCCAAAACTTATCAGATAAACACACCCTCCTAGTTTGGAACTTTCCAATCATTGTTGGATGGGCGTGTGCATTGATAAGGAGCGTGACGTCATAATACTACCCATAATGCACTTTTGCTACTGGTGTAGTGTTAACTGCTCATCTCTAGGTGGCATTGTTGTATAAGCTATAAGCATCATACTATTAAGGGTTAACTCATAAATGCCTGATATTTTCAATACTACACACCCCTGACATCTGGAGGCCTTGTCTTAGAGCCGAGGGATAAACTTTGATACATGAATGTATACTTTGAGGAACATCTAGACAATTCTCACACTATGGAATTCATGTTCAGATAAGAAATACAATGAGGCCTCTAAATCTGCAGGTGCTGTGTATCTTCTAACTGTCTAAATGTATAATATATTGTTACACTAGCTTTTTGAACGTCACAGTAATCTTCCCATGGACTTAGTTCGGTGAATATAAATCAACATTGCTCTTAAAGGCAATGAATACCCATTATAATTTGAATAAGTAGATATAACTGTTTACACTTATGAAAAAGTACAACAACCTTGCCACTCTGTGTCCTCCTTATGTTGCTGTCATCTCCACACTATGTGACCTTGCCACTCTGTGGTCTCCTCATGCTGCTGCCATCTCCACACTATGTCACATTGCCACTCTGTGGCCTCCTGATGCTTCCCAACCTCCAAACTATGTCCCCTTGCCACTCTGTGGTCTCCTGATGCTGTTGCTGCCATCTCCACACTATGTCACCTTGCCACTCTGTGGTATCCTGCTGATGCTGCTGCCATCTCCACACTATGTCACCTTGCCACTCTGTGGCCTCCTGATGCTGCTGCCATCTCAAAACTATGTCACCTTGCCACTCTGTGGTCTCCTGATGCTGTTGCTGCCATCTTCACACTATGTCACCTTGCCACTCTGTCATCTCCTCATGCTGCTGCCATCTCCACACTATGTCACCTTGCCACTCTGTGGTGTCCTGCTACTGCTGTCATATCCACACTGTGTCACCTTGCCACTCTGTGGCCTCCTGATGCTGCCACCAACTCCAAACTATGTCACCTTGCCACTCTGTGGTCTCCTGATGCTGCTGCTGCTGCCATCTCCACACTATGTCACCTTGCCACTCTGTGGTCTCCTCATGCTGCTGCCATGTCATTTTGCCACTCTTTCAAAGTGTTTTTTATTTTTGATAAAAATTATGGGTGACTGAAAAACTCATTTTGCTGTATGGACCGAGTGATGTGTGAGGTCGTGTGATGTCTGAAAGTGTGAGGAAAATATATATTATGAAACTTCAAATATACAAAAAGTACATGAAAACAATGACAACCTCTTGATGCTGCCGCCACCTCCAGACTCTGTCATTGTGCCACTCGGTGGCCTTCTCATGATGCTGCTTCTGCATCCGCCACCTTCAGACTCTGTTATTTTGCCACTTGGTACCCTACTCCTGATGCTGCTGTTGCATCCGCCACCTCCAGACTCTGTCATTGTGCCACTCGGTGGCCTCCCTTTTACTGCTGCCAACTCCAGACTCTGACATTGTGCTACTCGCTGGCCTCCTCATACTGCTGCCAAATCCAGACCCTTTCATTGGGCCACTCTGTGGTCTCCTTATGCTGCGTACACCTTTACCACTATGTCATTGGTCCACTCTGTTGACTTCTCATGCTATTCCCACCCTCCCCACTTCACGACTGGTCCACTATTTTGCCTTTCGGCTGCACACCGGATCCTGTCTGTGTAGTAGCTGTAAGGCCTGTATGGTCCCATCAAAATTGGCTTATGATTTGGTAGCCAAAAGCAGGAATGGGTAGAAAGCATAGAAGACATGCAAATATTCCATTCATGTGTCATCCCTGTTTTACATCTACTCCTTTTTTGGGGGGGCATTAGCAATACAAATGGATTATTGAGCAAATGCTGACCGAGTGAAGGCGTATGCTCCATAGACAGTATCCGTTTTTTGTGGGTTATTGTTCTGACGGATCAGAGAAAGGGCAAATTAATCAGTGACGTCAACACAAACTTACTGCTGACACCCTCTCCACTCTGTCTGAGGGGCTCTATCTATTTGTATAAGCATTTAATAGAACATAACAACTGAGTTTATAAAGAACAGAGACACTTGCGCTGCCGTTAGGTATATCTCTGAGGCTGATGTATTCACCTTGTTTGCCGCTGTCTAGTATTAGGGGTGAGTGTCCAACCTACTCTCACCGATAATAGATGGCTGATAGCTATAAATATGTATATAATAGAACAGGTTTTGTTGAAATCTATGTGGAATCGGCTGACGACAATATAAAAGGAGTGTGTTTCTTCTTGGCACTAACATGGACCTGTAAGGCTGAGTTCATACTTGAGTTATTTAGACAGTTTTGGCCCTGTGACTGCCCTAATAAGTGAAGTGTGCAGTGATTGTAAGAGCGACACCTGTCATCTGCATGTCATACGGACAGTATTATTTCACTACCTGAGCAGACTCCCTATGCGTGTTACTACAAGGTACAGTGTTCTACACCACTATAAAGGAAATAGCAATTTTTAACGCAATTCGCCGTGAATAAATTCGGATCGAAGCGATTCTCTGAAAAATTCGGCGAACCGGCCGAATCGAATTTTTGAACAATTCGCTCATCTCTAATCATGACCTGCAGTCACTGAAAATAAAAACCCTCACTCCATTTTGTAACACACTTTGTGAAACTTCTAAAGTAGTCTACAGTGCTGTCACATTACACAAACCTTTGGCATTCCAACATAATGGGTGGCATCCATCATAAAGTAACTCATTGCATTGTACTGCAGATAAATGTTCAGCAGATTACAGTCATAAGAAATATGTTAGGGAGAGGCTTGGACCGATGCCAGCAAAAACACTGAATCATATTTGTATGAATGATATTTGTTGTACTTCTGACCAACTCATGGCTCTAAGTAAAAGGTCACTTGGCGGATAATAACTCCATGTTAAAGGTCTTCTGTCACCCCCCCAAAGTCATATATTTTTTTTTTAGGCTAATTTAAATTCTTATACTGCGATTTTTCCATATATAGTGCTCTTACCCTTGGCTAGTTTCTTTAAAAATGGCACTTTTATAATATGTAAATTACCTCTCTACCAGCAAGTAGGGCGGTTACTTGCTGATAGCCGCCACATCTTCCTTTCGAAAAAACACCCCCTCCTCCTACTGATTGACAGGGCCAGCGAGTGCTCTCCTCCTCCGGCTGGCCCTGTCTGCAATTCAAATCCCGCGTCTGCACCTCATTCGGCGCAGGCGCTCTGAGAGAAGGACGCTCGCTTCCTTAGCACGCCTGTGCCGATGACGTCTTCTCTTTCTGGTTTAGAGGTGACGTCATCGGCGCAGGCGCACTGAGGGAGTGCTGAGGAAGCGAGCGTCCTTCTCTCAGAGCGCCTGCGCCAAATGAGGTGCAGGCATGGGATTTGAATTGCAGACAGGGCCAGCCGGAGGAGGAGAGCGCTCGCTGGCCCTGTCAATCAGCAGGAGGAGGGGGCGTTTTTTGGAAATGAGGAAGCGGCGGCTACCAGCAAGTAACCGTCCTACTTGCTAGTAGAGAGGTAATTTACATATTATAAAAGTGCCGTTTTTAAAGAAACTAGCCAACAGAAAAGGGTAAGAGCACTATATATTGAAAAATCACAGTATAAGGATTTTAATTAGCCTAAAAAAAAAAATTGGGGGGGGGGGGGGGGGGTGACAGAAGCCCTTTAAGGTAATTTAATAAATGATATATAGCTGCAGGAGAAGGTCCTTCCTTCTGCAATGCCCCAAATACTCGGTTCCCCTTTTATGGAGTAAAGGTAGTAGTTTTGTAGTAGTTTTATATCCGGCTGCAAGTGTGAATAGCAATTCTATAGACAACTGACTTTTTATGAAATGTCAACTGTACAACCAGGAGGCCTACTTCTTGTGGGACACTCACTTCATGAGACATTCTGACCTCTTGCCATACGTCAGCTCTATGAGGGAGGACGAGAAACTATACATCTTCCTTGGAGAAGAAGAAAACACAGTGATAGCAGCACAATATATTAGTGTGTGCCATAGAGTAAGAGGAACATAAGTCCCTATAGCCCCTACCCTGGAGGTGGCCATAGCCCTCATGCCTTTATTTCCCTCTTGCTTTAGCAATGCTAATGTGAATGCAGTCCTGCCAATAAAATAGACAGGCACAGATAAATGGATGGATAGATAGATAGATAGATAGATAGATAGATAGATAGATACGTTAGAAGTCTTTTGAGTCGTCCGGTTTAAAGATCAATTGTTATAAGGCTTCTTTCACACTCGCATTTTGGCTTTCCGTTTGTGAAATCCGTCATGGGCTCTCACAAGCAGTCCAAAATGGACAGCTTTGCCCTAAGGCTACTTTCACACCTGCGTTCGGTATAGATTCGTCTTCTATCTGCACAGACGGTTACTAACCAATAATGCAAACGCTTGTATCCGTTCAAAACGGATCCGTCCTGACTTACATTAAAAGTCAATGGGGGACGAATCCGTTTTCAATTGCAACATATTGTGTCAGTGAAAACGGATCCGTCCCCATTGACTTACATTGTAAGTCAGGACAGATCCATTTGGCACTGCATCGTCAGGTGGACACCAAAACGCTGCAACCCAAGTTTTGGTGTCCGCCTCCAGAGCGGAATGGAGGCGCAACGGAGGCAAACTGATGCATTCTGAATAGATCCTTATCCATTCAGAATGCATTGGGGCTGAACTGATCCGTTTTGGGCCGCTTATGAGAGCCCTGAAACGGATCTCACAAGCAGACCCAGAAACGCCAGTGTGAAAGTACCCTAATGCATTCTGAATGGAGAAGGATCCGCTCAGAATGCATCAGTTTGCCTCTGATCAGTCTCCATTCCTCTCTGGAGGCGGACACCAAAACGCTGCTTGCAGCGTTTTGGTGTCCACCTGACGATGCGGAGCCAAACGGATCCATACTGGCACACAATGTAAGTCAATGGGGATGGATCCATTTTCTCTGACACAATCTGGCATAAAAGAAAACGGATCCATCTCTCATTGACTTTCAATGGAGTTCATGACGGATCCGTCTTGGCTATGTTACAGATAATACAAGCGGATCCGTTCATGACAGATGCATGCTGTTGTATTATTGTAACGGATCAGTTTTTGCAGATCCATGACGAATGCGCCCAAAACGCAAGTGTGAAAGTAGCCTAAAAATCTATAATGTCAATACTATACAACTGACTCCAATACTATAGACGTTATCACTGCACCACCGTCGTGTGAGTATTCAGACTGTAAGAAAAGAAATTACATCTCATCTCTCTTCATTTCTTTATCATATGATACATTTATTCTTTATTATTGTGATAAATCTCATACCACACACAAGTCAGTATCAATCAGAATTGAGACAGACTGAGTATGGCAAGGAATGATTTCAAGTAACAATTATGTTTCACACCAAGAGAGGGCGCTGTGCACTCAAACATAATCCAAGCAAAATAACTTGTGTCTGCTAACTGCCCAACGTTTCACATGGTAATGGGTATTCACTGCTTATGCTACGAAAGGTCCACTTTTACATGCATGAGTACCGTAGTTCTGCTAATACCTTTTATTTATCTATTAGTATAAAAAATGTCCTAGAGTTTAAATTGTGGCCGGGCTGCCTAGGTTTAGACAAACAGGGCCACTTTCTTCTAGAAACAGGGCCATATCTCTCTATTGGTTGTGTCTGGTATTACAGCTTAGCTGCACTGACATGAATACCACACGCACAACCTTAGAACAGATGTGGCACTCTTTTATCATATTTTTCTAATCCTGAATAACTGCTTTAAGATTGCAGTGATCACCATATAGCTCTTCTTTTATGTCTCTCTCTGTGCCAACTGCATATCCAAGTGATGGGATGTTATGGGGAGTAAGCAAATCAGTATAAGGATCCATTCACGTGTTCGCAAAATGGGTCTGCATCCGTTCCGCAATGTTGCGGAACAGGTGCGGACCCATTCATTTTTAATGGGGCCGGAATGTGCTGTCCGGATCCGCACTTCTGGATCCACACTTCCATTCCGCCAAAAAATAGAATATGTCCTATTCTTGTCTGCAATTGCGGACAAGAAAAGGCATTTTCTATGAGTGCCGGTGATGTGCGGTCCACAAAATGCGGAACACGCATTGCCGGTGTCCATGTTTTGCGGATCCACAATTTTCACATACGGACATGTGAATGGACCCTAAGAGTCCCACACATGAGTGCTGACTAGCTGTTCAGAAGTCACCTCCTCCTGGATGGCAGGAGAATAAAGAATGGAGTGTAGACCTGGAGTTTTGGGCTAGGGAACAGTGTATAAGACATTTTGTTGATGTGGTACTGTATATTGCCTGGGGGAACTGTCTTCTTGCTGAGGCACTATGGGCCTGATTTATCAACTTGAGCTATGTCTGGTTCTTTTGGACATTTCTGAAAAATGAGACCTAATGTATAGTTATGAGCGGGAGGTGCCATATTCGATTTCGACGAAATTCGCGAATATTCGCTTGAATATTCATCTCACATTTGTCAAAATCGAATATTCATCATTATTCTAGTTATCTCGATTAATATGCAATTGAAATAATTGCGTATTGCGATTTTAACTTAAGGTAACTTTCCTATTGGTTTGATATCTAGAATTAGCGAAGATGACGAATATGACGAATGTATTCGTTATATTCCTCAAAACAAAGATAATGAAGTATTCTCCATCTTCGTTTTAGCTCCATATTCGTCAACTTCGCTAATTCTAGCAATCGAATAGGAAAGTTGACTAGAGACAGCTAAGTTTTTAATTCGCTATGCAATAATATTACTTAGCTTTTTTTTTTAATAAATAAAATAATTATAATACTTAATAATTATTATAATTATTCTATTTATTTTTTTAAAAAGCAAAGTAATATAATCGCATAGCGAATTAAACACAGCTGTCTCTATAGTCAACTTTCCTATTTGATTGCTAGAATTAGTGAAGTTGACGAATATGGAGCTAAAACGAAGATGGAGAATACTTTGTTATCTTCGTTTTGAGGAATATGACAAATACATTTGTTATATTCGTCATCTTCGCTAATTCTACCAAGCCAACCATAGTAAACCAGGTCTAAGTTAATTACTTGATGTTCGTCGACAAACTGGGGAAAGACTGAACCCAAAGTGTGTAAAGAAGTCAGTGAAAGGTGGAGGAGGAAGTGTCATGGTTTGGAGAATGTTTTCCCTCAGGAGTTAGACCTCTCATACAGCTACATGGCAGAGTGAATACAAGTGTGTATCAGACCCTTCTTTAACAACACGTGGTTCCTTCCTTGCGTTCATCACTCAATTGGCCAGCAATTTTCTTGCAGGACAATGCTCCCTGTCACACAGCAAAACGGGTAAAGCAGTTCCTTGAAACTGAAAACATTAAAACAATTAAATGGCCAGCCCAGAGTCCCAAAACCTCTGGAGAATCCTTGGTGACAAAGTTATGGTCAAGAAACCCACAACAGTCACAGAACTGTTGAATAGACTGGAAGAAGAGTGGACCAAAATCACACCAGAGCAGTGTGAAAGACTAGTGATGTCCTGTGGCCGCCAATGTGCTGAAGTCATTCAAAGCAAGGGCCTGTACACTTCTACTGATTGGCGACTGTTGTAACCTTCAGTAAATTTAGTTAAAATCTTTCTCTGTGCTACAGTCATTGATGTTCTCTAATTATGATCGTCAGTTTTTAAAAAAAATAAAGGTTTTATGTTGATATACTTATACTGGTTATTTTGGAAAACACTGTTCTAATGGCATGATGTACCCCTTACAAAAAAAATCCTTCAAATGATGATCAATGTAGAATACATCAAAGTATTCATACATTGTTCTCTAATTTTGATCGCCAGTGTACAAGTCGCATATTATGTCATATAAAGGTGGCTGGTGGTGGAGGAGAGTGGATTAGCCGCCCATAGCCAGCTCATAACTGATGTAGGTTTCAGTTTCTGGTGTATGGACAACTAGAAGATGCACCAAATTTGTTAAGAGGTCTATGCCTCATAATAAATTTGGTTAATCTTAGGCTATGGCCACATGATTAGGTTTTCTGGTGCAATTTCGGAAGCCAAATGATAAAAATAGACAAAGTGTTAAGGACAGATACTACTTCAGGAAGACACTGCATCAGGAAACCCAAACATATGGCCATACCCTTACTGCAGTGGAATTCATATGAAACAACAGTCCTAGTAAATCTGCCCTTCTATCTGTTGTGGCCATCACAGGGTGACAAATAGGAGTGAGATGTGATTCATTTGACTAGATAAATCATACCTAATGTGTATTGTTGATGGGAGCACAATTTTCCTTCAACAGGGGGTATCAAAGTGCCATGTCTTTTTTTTTTTAAAGAATAGTCTAAAGTTTTGACCATATCCTTTTTGACCATTTAACTATAGACTGGCCAACCAAAGAAGCAGAAGATCCTGCAGTGGGCTCAGTCTCTGAAGCCATAGCGTGTTCCAAAGGTCCATGAGAAAAATTCCATTAGGAGCTGTTTTTGGAACCAATCACTTATCTTTAGGGTCTATTTTTCGGATTCAAAGCCTATTACACTTTATTGATCATATAGGGATTGGGCCCGAATAATAATTTCCTCTGATGGGCCCAAAGAACTCAAGTCTGACACTATGCAATCTATTATGTCCCAATGCAAAACTGTTTCCTCACATAAGAAAGAGGGATGTTCTTGGTCCGGATACAACAGCAATTCCTGCACCCACTATAGTTACACTCCGATCTACAACCACTGTATTAGACTACATCTAAGCAGTCAGTGTAGCGCAGTGATAAAACTTCATGTCAAGCATAGCCAAGGTGGATCTGAATGATAATATCCTATATCCTTTCAAAAAGCCATTCAAAATAAATATGCAAGGTCATGAGAATTGAAGCCCACTGGGCTCCACAGTAAATATGGAGGAGCCTGAAGCCAAGTGTGCTAATATTTAAAATGGAACTGTTGACCTATTCATGCTCAAAGTTGCCATAAACATCGGAAAGGATACAGGTTTTCTCTGTATTACCGAAAGAAATCATTTGTCAGCTTCCTGCACACAGGAAAATGCGAGAGGAAATGACTGAATATCTTTCACGCTTAGAGTAAGCATTATCCAGGAGTGCTTGCACATGGCAGAACTAAAGTGCTGCACGCATTGTTGAAAGGGCATCTGTCATCAAAACTTTGTATGGTCAGTTTTCTAAAGCTGGCCACCCTCCCAACAACCATAACCACGAAGATCACTCCTTTTTTAAAATAGAAATTCTATTGTTTCTGCAGCGTGCCACATGGAGAGAGTAGAGAGCATAACAATGGTTGTAATAGTGGGGGTAATAGCTACTAATAGTTGTCTTACCTCTCTCTGAATCGCTCCCCTGAGCTGTGTAGTGATGAAAAGAGTGCACCTGTTCTTCCCTTCAGAGCACTTCAGGTCTTGGGGTTCTCCTGCCTGGTGTTGGTTGAGTTACCCTTGATTTGGGGGTTGTGGTGAGATGCAAGGCACAGTGCCTTGGTTCAGCTGTAGGTGTTGATGCAGTGTAGCAGTGCAGGGAATAAGGAGACCACTTCAAACAAATCGGTTACAGTTCTCGGCAATGGACTTGCAGATGTTAACAAATGCACTTTTCCACAGTTCTTACAGGCGACATGGCTGCACGGGTAGTTAATAGGCCAGGGTGTTCCTTTAAATAAAATCTCATTCTGCACTACTCTAGCTGACTTGTACTTAAGCATTCAGGAATGAAGGTGCAACTTTCTTTTGTATAATGCAACCAGGCGGACCCTCAAGTCAGACTATGCTCTACAACTTTTTTGAACAGGTTATCATACTTACAGTTTAAGTTTTCCACAATGTCTTTGGACAGGATGTGAAATAGTGGACATATCCAGATTTTTGCCTTACGTAAACTTTTCCAGGGTCTCAAGTTACACAACTGGAACAATATGGCTTCAGAGTCTCATAATACAATTCACCTCCACAGAACTTCTACTATGCACCTCTCCTTCTTTCTTTCTTCTTGCATGCTTTTCCAATAAAGTTTTTTTTCTTGCCTCTCCATGGCTAATGCCAAACCCAGGGCTGACTTCTTTGTCAGCTTGCTTACTTGATATGTGCTCTTTCCTTTCTGCTCTGACACAAGTCTAAACTGGTGTGACTGATTAGACTGACACTAGAATGTTCTCACTCCTCCTCTCTATATAGAGCAGGTGCCAATCTTTTACCTGAGCTGTATCTGATATTGCAGCTCCATTTACTTGATTTGGACTAAGTTGCAATACCAGACTCAGATGATTAGTCTATTGTAGTTAAAACCTTGGGTAGCAAATTTCAGAGATGCACATGTAAAATGTATAAATATTCTAAAATCAGAAGAAACCTTCAACCCTTGGAAGATTTTGAGCAAGTCTGTCCTGAACGAAGTTGATACATTGGATAAAATAACCAGTACACAATAGAGGAGAGGTGTTTAATTTTATGTTATTTCCTTTCTGCAATAAAGAGTTCTTGCTTTCATAGTTAAAGGCAGTCTGTCACCTCCATGTGGCCATATACAGCACTTGCATTGTCATATAGCACACCTGTACATGAATGTAATAGTACCTTTGTCTTTTTCTTTAGACTTGCAGAAGCTGGAAAAACCAAGTTGAATTCATATGCAATGAGCACTTGCAAGTGCTCAGGGGCGGCGTTTACTGTGTTGGAGCCCAGGCTGCTCTGCCTTCTTTCATTGTTTGCCCGCCCCAGCCTCTGCCTATGCCTGCCCTCCTATTCCCTTGTGTCATCCTCCAGTCCGGCCGAGATCACGCGTCTGCACACTACCTCGCCGGGCCGCACTATGATGCCTATTGTGGGCACGGCATCGCTTTAACTACAGCACATGCTCTGGTGAATGCCCCATTGCTGCTTGTTTTACGCCGTTCGCCACAGTGGGCATCGCAGTGCGCATGCCCCGGCCCGCAAGGCAGTATGCAGGTGTGGGATCTTGGCCGAACCGAAGGATGACGCAAGGGAATAGGAGGGCGAGTATAGGTAGAGGCTGGGGTGGGAAAACAATGAAAGAAGGCAGAGCAGCCTGGGTTCCAACACAGTGAACGCCTCCCCTGGGCACTTGCGAGTGCTTATTTGCATATGAATTAAACTTTGTTTTTCCAGCTTCTGCAAGTACAAACAAAAAGACAAAGGTACTATTACATTCATGTATAGGTGTGCTATATGACAATGTAAGTGCTGTATATGGCCATATGGAGATTAATTTTTCAGAGCTCTAGGTCTTATCTACGATGACCCAGATCGGATCTCCCTGGCCGAGACTAAGTTGCGTGGCTCACGTCATGGAGAGCGTTCTGCAGAGATCTATTGCTCTGATTTTAGGAGAAGGGCTACGGATACAGAGTGGAATGATCCAGCTCTCCGTAGTCAATTCTGTCAAGGGTTATCCGAGAGCCTGGAGGACGTGTTTCAGTTTCACGAATATCCTGAGTCATTGGAAGCGGCCATGTCCATTGCTGTATGTATTGATAGACGCCTGAGGGAAGGATCTCAGGTTCTGACACTTTGGGTAGAGAGACACTTAAGTTCATATCTAGTGAGGAACCAGTGCAGTTGGGAGGAGCTACTCCTGGAGACCTGATGATAAGAACTTTAGGCTTCAGAAGAGACTCTGCTTTTTCTGTGGAAAAAGGGGACATTTTGTTAACGTATGTCCTTATGTTCAGCATCAAGGGGAAAAAGAAAAAAAAAATGTTTAATCCTCATCTCACTCTTGGTGATGTGGGTGGGGAATCTGAGAATTTACTTTTGTCATTTGTGGGTAGTACCCGATTTATCCTGTCTGTCGAGGTGGCTCTGAATTCCAAAACTGTGGCAATTGAAGTGTTCATTGACAGTGGGGCAGGGGTTAACCTAGTTAATGGTCAGTTTGTTTGTATGCATGGGTTGACAACATGTGCATTAGACAAAAATATTTCGGTGTTTGCAATTGATTCCGCTCCACTCACACAGAAATGTTTGTCACAAACGGTGCCGGACATCCATTTAAAAGTGGTTGATTTTCTTCAAGAATCTGTTTAGTGTTTTGTGCTGGAGGGTCTGCCTGCTCGCTTGTTGTTGGTAATGACCACACCCCTTGTTTCAGGTGTAGCTTGTGGTCATTACTGCTCCTCTATTTAGTCTGGACTCACACTCCTTACCATGCAGTTGATATTCTCTGCCTGGAGTTGGAAAAGCTGGTGTATGGTCCTCATCTGAGTTCCTGCTCATCCATTTTCTATTGAAGATAAGTGTACTTCTCTTGGTATTTTGTTGCTCCCATTTGCTCGTTGTTTACTAGGTCTCAGGGAGACTCTGGTTCGTTCATCTGGGAAGGAACCAGTAGTCTCAGACCCTGTCACTAATCCTAGGGATTTCAGGGTTACTAGGACTTAAGTTTACGGTGTATGAATATTCCCACCTTCAGGGTCTATTCATACTGACAGGAGTCAGGACTAGGTTTAGGGAATCTTTAGGTGGTCACCAATTCCCTTTCCCTAGCCTTGAGGCCTAGTTCCTGGTCATTTTCCTTCTGTTGTCATTCTGGTGTTCCACCCCTTCCCCTACACTGTGACAATTCCATTGATAGAGTGCACAGGACCCTCGTTATGATGATCAATGTGATTCTAGCAGTTGGATCCCCACTGATCAAATTTCTGCAGATAGATCACAAACAAATAAGTTTTAGCAGGAAAGATGTTTGCAGGGGTTTTACATTTTTTATCAACGTCATTTAAAATACTAATTTTAGCAAGTAGCTGTAATTTTATAATGTATTTCTTTTACCTTTATTTCTTCTATCTTCTGTTTTGGGCCGTGGTCAAAAGACCATGTCCATGCAGCTCGTTCTTATTTTCTGTGATGTTACATCCATGGGCATGGCTAAGTAGGAACAGGTTCAGTGATAGTGGAGGGTCTATATAACTAGCTGGGTGGGAAGAGCTATAAACTAGCTGGACCTTGTTATGGGCGGTGCTGGAGGTGTGGCAGAGAAAGGAGAAGTGCATCATGGGTTTGGTTGGATACAGCAACAGGGCCTGCTACATACCGGATATAAACCAGAGTCATTTGTTTATGTGGTGAAAATGGGTCCCAACTGAGAAACAAGCTTGGGGAGAATGTACATGAGGTACACGTTAGAAGACCAGAATACCCCTTTAAAGTCTGACACACTTGTTGGAAAAAGGGTAGTATTTGGCTACATGCACATGACCGTTAATTTTTTTGCAGTCCGCAAACCGCGGATCCACAAAAAATGGAAGCCGCCCGTGTGCCTTCCGCAATTTGCGAAACGGAACCGGGCAGCCCATTGTAGAAATGCCTATTCTTGTCCGCAAAACGGAAAATAATAGGACATGCTATATTTTTTTACGGGGCCACGGAACGGATCAAAGGATGCGAGCAGCTCGGCCCCATTGAAGTGAATAGGTCCGCACCCGAGCCGCAAAAACTGAGGATCGGATGCAGACCCGAAAAACGGTCGTGTGCATGAGGCCTTTGCCTGTTTATGTTTTATCTGAAGCTTGAATTCATTATACTGTAATCTATAACATGCACACTAAGAGCAAGCCAATTAATCAAGGGGCTATTAGAGGGCAGGACTATGCTATAGAAGAATACAATGCATCCCCTTTATGCTGTATGTATTTATGTGTTGTACAGTAGTTGCAGGTTTTCTTTATCGATAGTTTTACTTTTAGTTTCTGGAAGTTTCTGATTTTATGCTTAGCAGTGCAAATGGGTTTTCACCAATAAATTTTAGTTTATGTGGATAGATAGATAGATAGATAGATAGATAGATAGATAGATATAGTATAAAGAGGGTGGGTTAGGGAGGGAGACACTAGCCAATCAATAGTATGTCCACTAGTATTGAAAAAGTTACATTTCATAATTTATTCCAATAAATAGCTCAAACAATGGCACAGTATTAAATATGTCTCCATCAAAATAGACATATCCTCTGTTGCACAGTGACCTTTTAACATTGTCCATTTCCTCTTTCCACATACATCCTTCCCTTTGTCCATATTCTTCCTGGATCTTACACTTCTCGTACATTTTATTTGATACATAGTTGAATATCTGCAACTTCCATTCATGTAAACATATAACAAATAATAACCTTGTCATATCAGCGGTACGGGGTCTGTACACCGGCCAAGGACTGGATTTAGAACAAATTAAAATAGGAGATATGTATTGCTATATCCATAGAAAATATTGTACGTTTCTTTATTTGTGAGCCTGTGTAAGGAGTAAAAGGGAAGCTCCATGTTTGAGAACACATTATTGATTCTGCGTTTCTTATACAGGTTGCACAACCAAAAACTGTATGAAATTTCATTGTATGATGTGTTTTGGCTGGAAGTCATGTGTACATCTGACATCTGACATCGATGGAGAGGTGGGAGACTCCCATACACATCAGATTCGACCAACATTTAACCAATGTGTATGTCCAGATTAAGACTCTTTTGTCTAGCTAATGGAGAGTTTCAAGCAATCTTCTGTGGTTCACGATACAAAAAATTCTATGCTGACGCATACCACCCGGCAGCATAAGAAAATAACACACTGTTTAACAACCTAGGGGCTTGAATGCAGTCTGCACAGCCTTATACCATTATACGATCACCTGATGGTGGCATTAAAGCAATCTTCCTATAACAAACATACCTGTTTGGGCTCCAGTCTGAGGTCTCTGGCTTTGGCGCAGCCTTGCCGGGTGAGACACACTGCCGGGCCATGCCCTCTATGAAGTGCTGCATGACTATGCCCCCCAGTGACCTGAGAGCGTCCTTAGCAACAGAATGCAATGCTCTTTCTCCCCACAGCGGGCGTGTGCTGGAGGCGATTAGCAGTGGACTGATTGTTCAGTTGATCTCTTCCTGTATGCTAGTGTTCTGACTAATGGTGCGCTGAGTCATGACCTATCAGGTTCTGTTCCTGGGACTTGGTGCCCTATTTAAACCCCTTCCTGGCCTTATACCTGTGATATCCTTTGACTCCCTAGCTGTACTCCCAATTCCAGTTCTGTCTGTTTGTTTGGATTGCTCATATTAATGACCTCGGCTTGCTTTTGATCACTCTCTTCCTCATGTTTTTGGTACTATATCTCCTGTCTGGTTCTGGATAGTCGTGAGTGCCAAATTACCAACACGTTTCGAACAGTGCGCTATTCTTCATCAAGTTCGAAGCGTGCTGGAAATTTGGAACTCAAGACTATCCGTAGCTCTAATAGTGACATCACTAGTTGCTCCACTTGAGCGCAAGTTTTTGAACTATACAGAGCTGCACCACCAGCCGGGATGCGCTCCATGTTATAAATACCTGACCGATATCCCCTGAATAAAAACCCACAAAGAAGGATAAAGAGAATATTAGCCACGGATACAGTATCAACAGCAAGATAATCTTGGATTTGGATTGACATGTGTTAGTGGCTGTCTGTAGTGTGTTTATCGGAGAGGAGGTGTGCGGTATCCCATATACTATTTATGCTGTGAAGATTTTTCTTTAAGCAGCAGGGAGTGCGGTACTGCTGCGATACCGCAGCATACATAGACAAAGAGAGCGCAAGCACCAGTGGAATAGTGTTAGTATAAGATACACTATGGAAGTCATTGACCTTTTTAGGGTCTAGACAGCTTCCCTTTTTTTGAGAAGTTTGACACTTGTACATGCACATTTTTGCAGAAGAATTGAAGACCTTTGCAGACCTGCTTATAGATGTGTCTAGCCATAACATTCATACCCATTAGATTTTTAAAATAGGACCTTCCAATAATCCAGTGTGTTCTCTAATCTGCCACCTGCATAAATGTACATTAAATGAACCTTCCTATAATAATCCAAATCTATGGGGCTCTTTTTCTACTGTCTACATTATAACATTGCAGACCGCCACAGTAACAGTATAGACAAATACACCTATAGGCAAAAAATGACACTTTTCGGTCAAAACAGAGAATGAAAATAAACTCATAAAAATAGCTCCATAGCCAACAGCATTTTGTTCTTGTGCTTCATGGAAAAGAAAATATCACTTTAAACTCCAATGTAAATCTTTCCAGATTCATCATTATGGCCATGAACATGAAAACAATTTACCAGTTACTCCAGAATCACATGGGGACAGGTAATTAGCCCCTTCCTTGTACAATCACTCTCTGTTACAGTGTTAAATGCTGCAGTCTGCTCCATTAACACAGCACATGGCTGTTGTCTGCAATGTTACCTGTTTAGAAGCAAAACGTAAAACAAAAGTTGTACACAACTACAGTATGTCATTAACTGCATAGGAAATTGTGATCGCTTTGGTCATATTTAATGCTGGAAAAATAGACAATCCCCTTTTTATACATAACCCTTTCATTGATGAGCTCTTAACTGCACTTGTTATCCTCTGTGAGAATATATGTGCTATTCAAATGTATGTGCAATCTGATTGCAAGTGTTGGAGCCATTTCTTGCAGCAGCCCTACGCCTGTAGGTATAAACCGGATTCCAAAAAAGTTGGGACACTAAACAAATTGTGAATAAAAACTGAATGTAATGATGTGGAGATGGCAAATGTCAATATTTTTTTTGTAATAGAACGTAGATGACAGATCAAACGTTTAATCCGAGTAAATGTATCATTTTAAAGGAAAAATACGTTGATTCAAATTTTCATGGTGTCAACAAATCCCCAAAAAGTTGGGACAAGTAGCAATAACAGGTTGGAAAAAGTAAATTTGAGCATAACGAAGAGCTGGAAGACCAATTAACACTAATTAGGTCAATTGGCAACATGATTGGGTATAAAAAGAGCTTCTCAGAGTGGCAGTGTCTCTCAGAAGCCAAGATGGGTAGAGGATCACCAATTCCCACAATGTTGCGCAGAAAGATAGTGGAGCAATATCAGAAAGGTGTTACCCAGCGAAAAATTGCAAAGACTTTGCATCTATCATCATCAACTGTGCATAACATCATCCGAAGATTCAGAGAATCTGGAACAATCTCTGTGCGTAAGGGTCAAGGCCGTAAAACCATACTGGATGCCCGTGATCTCTGGGCCCTTAAACGACACTGCACCACAAACAGGAATGCTACTGTAAAGGAAATCACAGAATGGGCTCAGGAATACTTCCAGAAACCATTGTCAGTGAACACAATCCACCATGCCATCCGCCGTTGCCAGCTGAAACTCTACAGTGCAAAGAAGAAGCCATTTCTAAGCAAGATCCACAAGCTCAGGCGTTTTCACTGGGCCAGGGATAATTTAAAATGGAGTGTGGCAAAATGGAAGACTGTTCTGTGGTCAGACGAGTCACGATTTGAAGTTCTTTTTGGAAATCTGGGACGCCATGTTATCCGGACCAGAGAGGACAAGGACAACCCAAGTTGTTATCAACGCTCAGTTCAGAAGCCTGCATCTCTGATGGTATGGGGTTGCATGAGTGCGTGTGGCATGGGCAGCTTGCATGTCTGGAAAGGCACCATCAATGCAGAAAAATATATTCAGGTTCTAGAACAACATATGCTCCCATCCAGACGTCATCTCTTTCAGGGAAGACCCTGCATTTTTGAAAAAGATAATGCCAAACCACATTCTGCATCAATCACAACATCATGGCTGCGTAGGAGAAGTATCCGGGTACTGAAATGGCCAGTCTGCAGTCCAGATCTTTCACCTATAGAGAACATTTGGCGCATCATAAAGAGGAAGGTGCAACAAAGAAGGCCCAAGACGATTGAACAGTTAGAGGCCTGTATTAGACAAGAATGGGAGAGCATTCCTATTTCTAAACTTGAGAAACTGGTCTCCTCGGTCCCCAGACGTCTGTTGAGTGGTGTAAGAAGAAGGGGAGATGCCACACAGTGGTGAAAATGGCCTTGTCCCAACTTTTTTGGGATTTGTTGACACCATGAAATTCTGATTCAACATCTTTTCCCCTTAAAATGGTACATTTTCTCAGTTTAAACTTTTGTTCCGTGATTTATAATTCTATTCTGAATAAAATATTAGAAGCTGGCACCTCCACATCATTGCATTCAGTTTTTATTCATGATTTGTATAGTGTCCCCACTTTTTGGGAATCCGGTTTGTATATATTTCCTAGCAACTTAGGAGGCAAAATAACATGTAAACTATCATGGCTTGCTTAGTTGGCATCTGCATCATTGGTGCTGATATAGTTTTGGATTGTCCCAAAACTATGAATCATTACAGTCACTTGCAACCTCCAATCACTATTACATCTGGTGCATATTGCATGGCATCTGGTTTAAGTAATGTATGCAGTTCTTTTGCTATAGGCTACAATCCGATGCAGTGCCAGTATAGGCTGATATCTCATCCTGTTTTATTTAGGTGGTAAAGTATCACATCCAACCTATAAAAGAATGCCCCCCAATCCCAGTTAGTGAGTGGCCGCAAACGCGTAAACATTCCAGGAGGTGGTGCCGAAACCATTAATAGTAGTTAGAGATGACCACTAGTTGGTGTTATCACACCGCAATTAGGAATAGTACTCTGCTCTATAGAGAAAGCCAAGAGGGGAAAGTGTCACCCACTTTGTGTGATGTAAGAAGTAGAAGGGGGCCTAGGACCTAGTCGAGCTCTTACTGCATTATGTGCTCACCCCTCTCCTCCCTGCTGGGTGTGAGCACTGACTAAAAGCCTGCTGCAGCGACTGTTGCAGCAGGTGAAGGCCAACACAATTGTGCATGGGAAAAAGGTGTCCTCGTATAGATAAAGGGGCACATTTATTAAGACCGGCTTATTAGAAGCCGGTCTTAATAAGCCCCCGCGCTGGAGGTGGATCCACTGAAGTTATGTATAGGCAACAGCCTCTACATAACTTTGGTGCATCCACTGCCGCTTCTAAATGTATCTACATTTAGACCATTTTATACTCCTATGGCCGAATGCACACGGCCGTTTTTCATGGCCGTGAGCAGTCCGTGGAACCGCGGCCTGGATTCCTGCTGAGAGCAGGAGTGCACGACGTCATTGGTTGCTATGACGCCGTGCGCTCCCTGCTGCCGCCACAGTACAGTAATACACTGGTATAGATCATACCAGTGTATTACTGTATTGCGGCGGCAGCAGGGAGCGCATGGCGTCATAGCAACCAATGACGCCGTACGCTCCTGCTCTCAGCAGGAATCCAGGCCGCAGTTCCACGGACTGCTCACGGCCATGAAAAACGGCCGTGTGCATTCGGCCTAAAACAGGTGCAGAAACTGATAAATGTGCTGGCCCGTCCCCTTCCCCACCCATGCCTCTCCCACTTTTTTTAGGCCTAATGTAAGTAGGGAAAAATCGCGGATTGCGGCGCAGTCTGCAACAGAAATACGCCTATTATAGGAGCATCTCTGTTTAATAAATGACCCCCAAAGTCCCTAAAAGTGGTGCAGGAGTGAGTGAGAAGGCAGCAGACTTGACCCACAGTGAGTTTCTAAAAGGGACATGGAGCAGCAGTGTCCAAAAGTGGGCCTCGCAGATGATTGCAGGTGCAACAATCTGCAGTGACCAAAGTGACAGGTAAGAGCTATGTCCCCTTTAAGAAAAGGTAGCAGGAGAAGGGTAAGTGCAGCGATGTTACGACAGGACCAATGTTGGTCTATGCATCAGCCCCTTATAACACTGTAGCAGCTGGAGGAGTAATGCAAGTAGAGACTATGTGCCTTTTAAGATATATAACTGCTATGTATATGTGCCCTCACTGAGAGGCTGTAAATATGCGTGATGCAACAAATCGCTTTTTTTACAGACATCATGATTACTCACTGTTCTGAGCTAACATTCCTATTAGTATGTCTTTGGAGTGTGAGAGGAAATTGAAGTACTCAGAGGAAACCCACATAAACACGAGGAGAACATACAAACTCCATGCAGATGTTGTCCTTGCTCAGATTTGAATCTAGGAGAACATACTAACTCCATGCGGATGTTGTCCTTGATCAGAACTGAAGTTAGATCCCTAGCACTGCAAGAAACTACGCTGTTATATAATATAACCCTAATCCCTACATGCCATATTCCCATGTCATACAGTGTGCTTGTGTCACCTTCGAATACACTTGACAATATGACTTACAGTATGACGTCTACTAGCCCCAGTTTTTAGTATTTTAAAAGGGTTGCCCAATGTCTAATATAAACAATAAGAAATTATTGTATAATCAAAAGCCATGCAACTTCCTTCAATACCTTGCACCAAGATTTTCAAGATTTTCATTTGATGGAAATGGAGACATTGTTCTCTAAATCCAGTGGCTGAAAACTCAAACAGACAAAGTACGGTACTTCTTACAGCTGAGGATATACAATATATATTTTAGAAAACCCTGCGCATATACCTCCCTGCTTGTCTTACCTACACTTACTGTAGAGGCGTAACTTAAAGCTCCTGGGCCCTAATGCACATCAGGACCCCCAACCTACCATATACGTTTTCTAATAATTGTGTGTTCTTATGTGTTGAAGGGCCATTTGTCACCCCTCAGGCACCAAGGCCAGCTATATACTGCTGTTAGCTCTATATCTGGTATAGCTGCCTACACTAATACTCTGGACTACACCTTCCAGATAGTAGACAGATTTGTGTTGCTGATATTAACTAAAAGTATTAGATATGTTTTTAGCTTCTGTACATATAGATTGTATATCTAATATGTTGTTAGTGTGTATTGATAATAAGGAGACTCAAATTTGTGAGTGATGCTTGTTATTGATCCCTGACAGCCAAAGCTACACCAACCTTCAAATTGGCACCTTCAATGGCATGCTGTTCCAAAATCAGTCTTTGACTAACTGAACAACTACCATAAGACCAAGTGAAATAATTATGTATTTGCTGGAGAATACTGTACATTGTCGATCCTTCCAAGATAAGCATAGGCACATCTTATTGCTGCGCATATCCTCTGGCTTTTATCTCTACTACAAATCTCTATATTCCTGGTTGTTACCACAAACCTTTCCAGACGTGGAGCACTGCATATCTAGAAATGGGATTATGTCTTTATTGTGGTAGAGACAAATTCTTATTAAAAAACTACAATAGGTTTTTGTGCTGCATCATCAACCATGAGCCAAGCTTTTCAGAGGAGCATGAAGTTAAACTTCACAATTTATTACCATTTATTTCTCTCTGATCTTGATTGCTCTCTTTCATGTTCTCCCTCAAGTTATCTATTAAACAGAAATGTCAGTCATGGATTTGCAATTAAATATATTTGATAATAATATGATAGATTTATTTTTGTGAATATATGAGTAAAAAAAAGTTTAAATGATCAAGGTGCTACTGCTATGACACACCCAGTCTGATCAATAAAATGTAATGTAAAATATTAGCAGGCACTCTTTCAAATGGAGTAACGTATTTATTAATCTAAAATATTAAAACTGATAATAGAGAATCTGCACACATGTAAAAATAAAAATCCAAATGACACTCAAGCAAAAATTAACAATTAAAAATTAATCAGGAGAGGTACAATAGCAGCATACAAGTATTTATAGTGCGCATTAACTAGTATTAAATATGCTATAGTTATAGCTTCCAGATCCAGGTATTCACAGGCTTGATAAGTGTATATCACTATAATGTGTATCACAATGGCAAAATATGTCTTTATGTCAACAGCGGCATTTTCAATTATTACTCACTCCCCATACAGGAATAACAGAAGTGTCAGTGGGACCTCTGATTAAATGATATGTATCCAATCCACTGTATTCCAAAGTCATTCAGTCCAATACAGCTAGAGATACTTATGATGTCGTCACTTAGAGCTTGAGAGAAATTATAAGGAGGACTTACATGACTTTAGACCAGTTTACCTGGTCGCGGCGTCACGAGTGTACTTCGGTACTCTACGGCGCTTACCTTACAGTGAATTGTCTCTCCCCCTCTGCAGTCCTCAAAGTATTGTCTGCTGTGTGCCCCTGCACACAAAACTCCCGGCGTCCCACGTGGAGTGTGGTAGTGCGCGTAGCCTCTGTTTGTGAGAGCAAACGTCAGCACTTACCTGACTGAGATTCTTCCAAAGTGACTGGCGTTGTAGCAGTCTAGGGTGATGGTATATGGAAAAAATGTAGTGGATTAAATCCAGTGCCTCTGGTAATGTACGTTTTAAAACTGTTATTCACTCTTATTGTAGTTTTGTCCAATATGTCTTTGTAGTGCATGCAAGCCAATAGAGTAGTTCCCCAACCTTCTCAAACGCGTTTCGAGACTAATAGTCCCTTCATCAGTGAGATTCTCTATCATCAGTTTTAATATTTTAGATTAATAAAGATTAATAAATACGTTACTCCATTTGAAAGAGTGCCTGCTAATATTTTACATTACTTGTGAATATATGAAACTTTGTATGATATAAAGTATTACAGTGGGAGAGTTCCATCTTCCTTAGTCCATATTTCCCAAAAATGTATAGCCAATATGAGCTTGCATAGGTCTTCACTCACATCCTAACTGCCATACACACAGTCACATTACCCTTATTAGCCAATAGATGCTCTCAGGTCCTTCAGTCTTCACATACAGTATTAAATCAGGTTTCAATAACTCAACTATTTTTCTTCACAGTTATAATTCACTGTTCAGGCGATGGAGGTCACTGTTAAGGAGATGGGGCACTGTGGGGGATCTACTGTTAAGGGGGTAGGATGCTTTAAAGGTCACTGTTAAGGTAGCGAGGTGCTGTAGAGGTCCTATTTTAAGGGGGTGAGGTGCTTTGGAGGTCACAGTTAAGGGGCAGGCTGCTATGGAGGTCAATGTCAAGGGGGGGTGCTGTGGAGGTCACAGTTCAAAGGGTGTGGTGCTGTGGAGGTCACATTTTAACGGGGAGGGGTGGTGTGGAGGTCACTGTTAAGGGGGAGGGTTACTATGGAGGTCAATGTAAAGGGGCAGGTCACTGTGGAGGTCACTGTTAATGGGACAAGGTGCTGAGGAGGTCACTGTTAAGGGGGCAGACTGCTGTGGAGGCCCTGTTAAGAGGGCAGGCACTGTGGATGTCATTGTTAAGGGGGTGGGCCGCTATGGAGGTCATTGTTAAGGAGGCAGGGTGCTGTGGAGGTCACTGTTAAGGGGGGTGCTGTGGAGGTCACTGTTAAGTGGCAGAGCGCTGTAGGGAGTTACTGTTAAGGAGGTGGGCCACTTTGGAGGTCACTGTTAATGAGACAGGCCAGACAGGTGCTAGTAGTGGGAGACTCAATTATTAGGGGTACAGATAGGGCGATCTGTCACAAAGACCACGATCGTCATACGGTGTGTTGTCTTCCTGGCGCTCGAGTTCGACATATAGCGGATCGGGTTGACAGATTACTTGGAGGGGCTGGCGAAGATCCAGCAGTCATGGTCCATATTGGAACCAATGACAAAGTTAGAGGTAGGTGGAGCATCCTTAAAAATGATTTCAGGGATTCAGGTCACAAGCTTAGGGAAAGGACCTGAAAGATTTTGTTGTCCGAAATATTGCCTGTACCACGAGCCACACAAGAAAGGCAGAGGGAGATTAGGGAGGTTAACAAGTGGCTCAAGAACTGGTGTAGGAAGGAGGAGTTTGGGTTCCTGGGTAATTAAATTAGTGCAGATAGAGACCTGGGGCAAGGTAATGGAACTGGGGGAGGAATGGAAGGAGGGACTAGAACAGTTCATACGGAAAGGTGTGGGGTAAAAAATATACATAAACCTCTCAATTATATGTAAACTAATGCCAGAAGCCTCACTAATAAAACCAGTGAACTGGAATTAGTAATGTGTGAAGAGGACAATGACATAGTGGGAATAGCTGAGACATGGCTGGATGATAGCTATAACTGGGCAGTTAACTAGGAAGATATAAGTGAGGGACATGAACATGTGGAGTCACTGTGGGTAGAAGTACATAAAGGCAAAAAGCAATAATAAAATACTAATAGGAGTTTATTATAAGCCACCTAATATACCAGAGTCCACAGAAAATCTGCTAATATACGAAATAGACGAGGCGGCAAATCATGAGGCCTTTATTGGGGGACTTCAACTTCACACATATAGACTGGAAAACTGAAACCTGTACATCTCATAAAGGAAACAAGTTCTTGGCAATAACCAAAGACAATTACCTTTCCCAACTGGTTCAGGACCCGACTAGAGGGACGGCCATACTGGACTTAGTACTAACCGATAGACCTGACAGAACAACAGATGTGCAGATTGGGGGATACCTGGGAAATAGGGATCATAAAATAATAACCTACCAATTGTCATTCAAAAGAGCGTTTCTTCAGGGAGGAACAAAAGAGAGGCCATTGGCCTAACTAACTGGGACAAAGATCTCAAAAATAAAAATACAGCCACAAAATGGAATATTTTTAAAAGCATCCTAAAATCTAATTGTGAGAGGTACATACCTTATGGGAATAAAAAGGTAAGGAACAAGAAAAAAACTATGTGGATAAACAGAATTGTAAAGAAAGCAATGACAAAAAGAAGGCATTTAAATCACAAAAACAGGAGGGTAGTGACAAAGAATTGAAAAACTATAAGAAAAATAGAATATGTAAAAGACAAATAAAAGCAGCCAAACTAGAGACAGAGAAATTAATTGCCAAATAATGTAAAACTAACCCTAATATGTTCTTCAGTTATATACTGTAAATGGTAAAAAGTATAAATCTGAAGGTGTCGGCCATTTACAGAGTGATGAGGGGGGAGGTGCAGACAGCGATGAGGAGAAAGCAAAGCTATTATATATTTTTTTTCTCCTCTGTATTCACTGAGGAAAATAAACTTGCAGTTGAAATGCAGAGTGTAAAAGCGAATACACCATTAAAAGTGCCCTGTCTGACCCAGGGAGAAGCACACCAGCATCTTAAAAAGATTAAAATAGACAAATCGCAGGAACCAGATGGCATACACCCCAGTATACTAAGAGAATTGAGTAATGTCATAGCCAGACCTTTATTTCTAATATTTAAGGACTGACAGGGAGTGTCCGACAGGATTGGTGCATAGCAAATGTGGTGCCAATATTCAAAAAGGGTCCAAAAACAGAGCCCAGAAACTATAGGCAGGTAAGTTTAACATCTGTCGTGGGTAAAATGTTTGAAGGTTTTCTAAAAGATGGTGTCTTGGAGTACCTTAATGAAAATAAGCGAATAACACCATATCAGCATGGCTTCATGAGGGATCAGTCATGTTAAACTAATTGAATCAGTTTCTATGAGGAAGTAAGTTCTAGACTTGACCGCAGCGAATCCAAAGCATTTGACACTGTACCACATAAAAGGTTAGTATATAAAATGAGAATGCCTGGACTGGGAGAAAATGTCTGTATGTGGATAAGTAACTGGTTCAGTGATAGAAAACAGAGGGTGGTTATTAACGGTACACACTCAGATTGGGTCACTGTCACTAGTGGGGTACCACAGGGGTCAGTATTGGGCCCTATTCTCTTCAATATATTTATTAATGATCTTGTAGAAGGCTTGCACAGTAAAATATAAATTTTTGCAGATGACACTAAACTGTGTAAAGTAATTAACACAGAAGAGGACAGTATACTGCTACAGATGGATCTGGATAGATTGAAGGCTTGGGCAGAGAAGTGGCAGATGAGGTTTAACACTGACAAATGTCAAGTTATGCACATGGGAAGGAATAATGCAAGTCACCCATACATACTAAATGGTAAAACACTGGGTAACACTGACACGGAAAAGGATCTAGGAATTTTAGTGAACAGCAAACCAAGCTGCAGAAACCAGTGTCAAAAAGCTGCTACCAAGGCTAATAAGATAATGGGTTGCATCAAAAGGGGCATAGATTCCCGTGATGATAACATGGTCCTGCCACTTTACAAATCACATGGAGTACTGTGTACAGTTATGGGCTCCTGTGAACAAGGCAGAAATAGCAGAATGGTTAGACTACAGTACCCAAAAAGATTATCAACATTAGGGTTATTCACTTTAGAAAAAAGACAACTAAGACGAGATCTAATAACTATGTGTAAATATATCAGGGGTCAGTACAGAAATATCTCCAATCATCTATTTATCCCCAGGACTGTGACGAGGGGACACCCTCTGGAGGAAACAAGGTTTGTACACAAACATAGAAGAGGATTCTTTACGGTAAGAGCAGTGAGACTATGGAACTCTCTGCCTGAGGAGGTGGTGATGGTGAGTACAATAAAGAAATTCGAGAGGGGCCTGGATGTATTTCTGGAGTGTAATAATATTACAGGCTATAGCTACTAGAGATGGGTTGTTGATCCAGGGAGATTCTGATTCGAGTCGGGAAGAATTTTTTTTGCCTAGTGAGGAAAATTGGCTTCTACCTCACAGTTTTTTTTTGCCTTCCTCTGGATCAACTTGCAGGATGACAAACCGAACTGGATGGACAAATGTCTTTTTTCAGCCTTATAAACTATGTTACTATGTTACTGTGTGGCAAACTCTACAGAGAAAAGACGTGGAAAGAGAATGTCGAGGTCTGCAGAAGATGCAGAAAGAGACTGTCTATATCAGAGGAGATTTCACTGCATGTAATGTCAAATTCAAGTATACCTTTAGCAGGGCTTGTGGGGAGGAGTTGGATTGAGAATTTGGCACAGGGTTGGGGATGCAGATACAGTTATGGACAGACAGGGAACTGCTGCCTGGAAGAGCGATTCCTGGCTGGCTTTCCTGATTTGGACCCCAAGACATAATTCTGTTTGGAACCCCAGAAATGCCAAGTCCCCCCTTGATCACAGTAATATATACTTCTGTTACTATCCGCCCTGCACAGCTATTTCTTAGCCCTCACCTCCCCCTTTACCTGGCCTGGAATGCAGTAAGCAACCAGCACTCTGACCTCAAATACAGCAATGGTTTTCACTTACAGTCTCTTTGAGGCTAAAAGGTGCACATAAAAACCCTAAAAGAAACACCATTTCTTGTCATACTCCATATACAGTATATGTATTATAAAGATGTGTTCATGTAGGCTTAACAAGCTTATCATTCTGACAACAGCCATTATCTATGTGCATTCCCTCTAATAGGGCTATAGCGCTTCCTGCTATTCATCAGCTTTTCAATATGGAATAATATATCACTGTGTTTCCTTTGTTCTAGACTGAGTCATGCTATCCGAAGCAACCATCCACTAAAATATGGACATCAATGATATGTATTATCTGCAGGGCCACCATCAGGGGGGTACAGCCGATACCCCAGTAAGGGGCCCGGACCCTGGGGGGGGCTCAGCCAGTTCCAATTAAAAAATATTTTTTATTTATTTTTATTTTATTTATTTTTTCTCCCCTCCCATTTGTCAGTGACTTGAGTTGAACTTTATAGCATCGCTAGAGGGGGGCAATTAATTATTCCTTGCTAGTGATGTCCGATTCATGAACGAATCGTTCATTTGAATCGATTCAGTTCACTGAACCCGGAGGAGTCGATTCATCTGACTGAGCGGATCCGAGTGAAACAGCTCAGTCTGACCTAGCACACAATAGCAGAGCCGCTGGCAGCAGGGAGGGGAGGGGCTCGGGAGGAGTGTAATCTGATCCTAGAGTGGAAGCTGCTTCTGCCAGCCCCTCCCCTCCCCGCCCACCAACCAACCAATCAGAGCTGAGGCAATGCAAGCACTAGCAGCTCTGAGTCACTGACACAAGTGCAGGGAGTCTAAGAAAGAATGGAATGAGTCACAGGTTAAAATAATCTGATTTAGTTAGAGACTCATTCGATTCTTTGAGTTAAAAGAGCCGCAAGACAGACTCTAGAACAGTTTACACTGAGGCTGATGCTTTTGTTGCAGCAGTGATGAGGTTAAGGGACAGGAGCAGAGAGATAAGAGAAGTGACAGATGACTGTGAAGACCACGCGATCTGTTGCTCAGAAGCCATGAGATGGTAAGGCTACTTTCACACTAGCGGCAGGACGGATCCGACAGGCTGTTCACCCTGTCGGATCCGTCCTGCCGTTATTTCGCCGGACCGCCGCTCCGTCCCCATTGACTATAATGGGGACGGGGGTGGAGCTCCGGCGCAGCACGGCAGTGCATGGCGAAAGGTTCAACAGTGTGTCCAACTTTTTAGTCCGGCGGCCTCTCACCGCGAACTGCCGTGCTGCGCCGGAGCTCCGCCCCCATCCCCATTATAGTCAAAGGGGACGGAGCGGCGGCAGGACGGAATCCGACAGGGTGACAATCTCTCTTCAGGTTTATTAGAAAATCGTGCACAGATTGCACACTAGTTATTTTCCTGAGTTATGACTGTGGGGACTGTAGGGACTATTTTATTATCAGCCAGTGTTACTGTTATCAACTTAGCACATACAGTTTTCCCTGTGCATTCACTTAGTTGTACTGCTGTCAGACTGCTGTCACTGTGGGTGACAATGCATTGCATGCCCAGCACACAGCTCCTGAGTCCTCCTGTCCGCTTGGGATAATCCAGAAAACAGCTTTGCATTTTACCCCCGAGGAAAGACCACACAACATAGAGCTGCCTAGCCAGGTAGACAACATAAGGATCTACTCGGGGGTCTTTGCTCGGGGGTAAAATGCAAAGCTGTTTTCTGGATTATCTCACAGGGCCAGGATCCTCCATCACTTATTGTTATTAACCCCTCCCTTGCCAGCCCACCCAGCCCTATTTAGCTTTGTGCTCAGCTTTGAAAAAAATGTTTAGGCCATGAAGGGGTTAATTAAGTGTTGGAGGGGGTGGGGGGTGTTATTGTGCATATTGTGTTTGGGATCCATTTAACAAGTTTGACCAGTTGGGTTTGAGAGTGGTTGAGTGTCATCCACAGATCCCCCATAAAAGTGTCATCCACAGATCCCCCATAACAGTGTGTCATCCACAGATCCCCCATAACAGTGTGTCATCCACAGATCCCCCATAACAGTGTGTCATCCACAGATCCCCCATAACAGTGTGTCATCCACAGATTCCCCCATAACAGTAAGTCCTCCACAGATTCCCCCCATAACAGTACGTCATCCACAGATCCCCCCATAACACTGTAACAGTAAACCTTTTGCTTTTAAGGTGTTTTTTCTTAAATGTGCCAGGGGAAGATTGCTAGGGCAGATTAGAACAGGTAGTGTAGTTAGTGTTAGTGTAGGGTCCTGCTTAAAAGAGTCTACCTTGTTGTGGTAGCAGGCTTCATATTATTTGGTCAAAAATGAATTCCTTACTGAAATCGCTGATTATCACTTTTTACTGTCTTTGTAGTTGTAAAAAAATAATGAAATTGGGGGTAGGTCCTTGGGGGTGGAGGGGAGGACGGATTCTAAAGGGGCGGGGTAAGAGGGGGGGGCCCAGGCCTTGAGCTGTGTAAGGGGCCCCAAAATTTCTGATGGCAGCCCTGATTATCTGCAATATCCAAGGCTGAGTCTCAGTTCCCTTTCAAAATTATTAAATTCAGTTTGATCTATGTATTTTGTCTAGGACTAAATCCTTGGATATCTTAATTTATCTTTCTTCTTTTGGGAGACTAAAAATCTGTCACTTAGGAAGTGAGCAAAAGTAGTGTCCACCTGGTGATAAGAAAATTTTGTAAGGTTAATTGGAGAACAGACAATTGAGAACGAAAAGCAGCCCGAACTAATGCTACATTAGGAGAAAGTGGGATTGTTGAGTAATCACAATTCTTATAAATTCTATAATTTATTAAGTTTCATACCATTTACTTAAAATGTAATGGCAGATACAGCATAGCATATGGATCAGATTTGCTGGATCCACCAAGCAGGGAGGACACTTAGCATCAGATCTAATACCCATCCGATGTAAAAAGAAAATTAATGTCTTGTACACTCTATGGACAACAAACAATTGCGAAAGCTTTCCGCTTTCACTCAGAGGCACCGCTTCCAGTATATCAGACAATTGCTCCTGCGAGAATGCACCCACATCCTATTTATGCATTCTGGTTAAGGGATCAAGCTTCAGAAATGTATTAAGCGACATCTGGTATACTATGGATATTATTCCTCTCCTCTCCCCTGCGGTGACTATAAGGCCTCTTTCACACGGGCGTTGCGGGAAAATGTGCGGGTGCGTTGCCGGAACACCCGCGATTTTTCAGCGCGAGTGCAAAACGTGTGAGAAAAATCGCGCGTGTTTGGTACCCAAACCTGAACTTCTTCACAGAAGTTCAGGCTTAGGATCCATGTTCTGTAGATTGTATTATTTTCCCTTATAACATGGTTATAAGGGAAAATAATAGCATTCTGAATACAGAATGCATAGTAAACTTGTGCTGGAAGGGTTAAAAAAAAAACAAAAATCATTTTTTACTCACCTTAACCCCTTAAGGACCGAGGACGTACCGGTACGCCCTATTTCCCGAGTCCTTAAGGACCGAGGACGTACCGGTACGTCCTGACTTAAAATCTGAATTCCGGCGCCGCGGGGGTTAATCGGAACGGGATTTCGGCTGAAATCATTCAGCCGGCATCCCGTAACAACCCAGGGGGGGGTCATTTGACCCCCCCGTGTCGGCGATCGCAGCAAACCGCAGGTCAATTCAGACCTGCGGTTTGCTGCGCTTTTTGCAGTTTCTGATCCCCGCGGTCCCTGACCGCGGGGATCAGAAACTTCAGAGTGCCTAAAATCAAGATTTCACCTTCCCCCTGCACCCCTGCACAATTTGATGGCGGCGGGTGGTGCAGGGGGGGTGTCGCAGGCAGTGGGGGCGTTGCGGGAGGCGGGCGGTGCGGCAGGCGGGATCGCGATCCCCCGCCCGCCTCCCCTTGAATAATCGTTGGTTTCTAGTGGATATACCAGGGTGCCAGCACATTGCTGGCACCCTGGTATAAACGGCTGACATCGTTGATGCGATGTCAGCCGTTTAACCCTTTCCATACAGCGGTCCGTATGGACCGCTGTATGGAAAAGGTTAACAGTGCATGGAGCTCCCTCCCTCTCCCATCGGGGGGCTGCTGTGCCTTTGCAGCCCCCCGATGGGAGAGGGAGAGAGCCCCCAGGCATCCCCCCGAGAGCCCCGTCCTTACCCTTCCCCGTCTGCGAAGTTGTGGCAGACGGGGAAGGTTCCCATGGCAACAGGACGCCTGCTCAGGCGTCCTGCTGTCCATGGTGCTGAACAGATCTGTGCTGAAAGCATAGATCTGTTCAGTGTAAGTAAAATACAGTGCAGAACCCTATATAGGTTCTGTACTGTATTATACAGACATCAGACCCACTGGATCTTCAAGAACCAAGTGGGTCTGGGTCAAAAAAATAAAAAAAAAAGTGAAAAAAGTTAAGATAAAAAAAAAAACATTTATCACTGAATAAAAATTAAAAATATAAAATACACTACACATATTAGGTATCGCCGCGTCCGTAACGACCTGATCTATAAAACGGTCATGTTACTTTCCCCGCACGGTGAACGCCATAAAAATAAAAAAATAAAAACTATGAGAAAATTGAAATTTTGCCCACCTTACTTCCCAAAAAAGGTAATAAAAGTGATCAAAAAAGTCGCATGTACGCCAAAATAGTACCAATCAAACCGTCATCTCATCCCGCAAAAAATGAGACCCTACTCAAGATAATCGCCCAAAAACTGAAAAAACTATGGCTCTTAGACTATGGAAACACTAAAACATGATTTTTTTTTGTTTCAAAAATAAAATCATTGTGTAAAACTTACATAAATAAAAATAAAGTATACATATTAGGTATCGCCACGTCCGTATCGACCGGCTCTATAAAAATATCACATGACCTAACCCCTCAGATGACCACCGTAAAAAAAAAAAAAAAAAAACGGTGTAAAAAAAGCAATTTTTTGCCATCTTACGTCACAAAAAGTGTAATAGCAAGCGATCAAAAAGTCATATGCACCCCAAAATAGTGCCAATCAAACCGTCATCTCATCCCGCAAAAAATGAGACCCTACTCAAGATAATCACCCAAAAACTGAAAAAACTATGGCTCTTAGACTATGGAAACACTAAAACATGATTTTTTTTTGTTTCAAAAATAAAATCATTGTGTAAAACTTACATAAATAAAAATAAAGTATACATATTAGGTATCGCCACGTCCGTATCGACCGGCTCTATAAAAATATCACATGACCTAACCCCTCAGATGACCACCGTAAAAAAAAAAAAAAAAAAAAACGGTGTAAAAAAAGCTATTTTTTGCCATCTTACGTCACAAAAAGTGTAATAGCAAGCGATCAAAAAGTCATATGCACCCCAAAATAGTGCCAATCAAACCGTCATCTCATCCCGCAAAAAATGAGACCCTACTCAAGATAATCGCCCAAAAACTGAAAAAACTATGGCTCTTAGACTATGGAAACACTAAAACATGATTTTTTTTTGTTTCAAAAATAAAATCATTGTGTAAAACTTACATAAATAAAAATAAAGTATACATATTAGGTATCGCCACGTCCGTATCGACCGGCTCTATAAAAATATCACATGACCTAACCCCTCAGATGACCACCGTAAAAAAAAAAAAAAAAAACGGTGTAAAAAAAGCTATTTTTTGCCATCTTACGTCACAAAAAGTGTAATAGCAAGCGATCAAAAAGTCATATGCACCCCAAAATAGTGCCAATCAAACCGTCATCTCATCCCGCAAAAAATTAGACCCTACTCAAGATAATCGCCCAAAAACTGAAAAAACTATGGCTCTTAGACTATGGAGACACTAAACAATTTTTTGGTTTTAAAAAAAAGTTATTGTATAAAACTTACATAAATAAAAAAAAATTGTATACATATTAGGTATCGCCGCGTCCGTGACAACCTGCTCTATGAAATTACTACATGATCTAACCTGTCAGATGAATGTTGTAAATAACAAAAAAAAAAACACGTGCCAAAAAAGCTATTTCTTGTTACCTTGCCTCACAAAAAGTGTAATATAGAGCAATAAAAAATCATATGTACCCTAAACTAGTACCAACAATACTGCCACCCTATTCCGTACTTTCTAAAATGGGGTCACTTTTTTGGAGTTTCTACTCTAGGGGTGCATCAGGGGGGCTTCAAATGGGACATGGTGTCAAAAAAACAGTCCAGCAAAATCTGCCTTCCAAAAACCGTATGGCATTCCTTTCCTTCTGCGCCCTGCCGTGTGCCCTTACAGCAGTTTACGACCACATATGGGGTGTTTCTGTAAACTACCGAATCAGGGCCATAAATAATGAGTTTTGTTTGGCTGTTAACCCTTGCTTTGTAACTGGAAAAAAAAATAAAAAATGGAAAATCTGCCAAAAAAGTGAAATTTTGAAATTGTATCTCTATTTTCCATTAAATCTTGTGCAACACCTAAAGGGTTAACGAAGTTTGTAAAATCAGTTTTGAATACCTTGAGGGGTGTAGTTTCTTAGATGGGGTCACTTTTTTGGAGTTTCTACTCTAGGGGTGCATCAGGGGGGCTTCAAATGGGACATGGTGTCAAAAAAACAGTCCAGCAAAATCTGCCTTCCAAAAACCGTATGGCATTCCTT
Organism: Bufo gargarizans; assembly: GCF_014858855.1. Lineage (NCBI taxonomy): Eukaryota > Metazoa > Chordata > Amphibia > Anura > Bufonidae > Bufo > Bufo gargarizans. Next base: position 477,407,467 of record NC_058081.1, on the reverse strand, counting down.
TCCTTCTGCGCCCTGCCGTGTGCCCGTACAGCAGTTTACGACCACATATGGGGTGTTTCTGTAAACTACCGAATCAGGGCCATAAATAATGAGTTTTGTTTGGCTGTTAACCCTTGCTTTGTAACTGGGAAAAAAAATAAAAAATGGAAAATCTGCCAAAAAAGTGAAATTTTGAAATTGTATCTCTATTTTCCATTAAATCTTGTGCAACACCTAAAGGGTTAACGAAGTTTGTAAAATCAGTTTTGAATACCTTGAGGGTGTAGTTTCTTAGATGGGGTCACTTTTATGGAGTTTCTACTCTAGGGGTGCATCAGGGGGGCTTCAAATGGGACATGGTGTCAAAAAAACTGTCCAGCAAAATCTGGCTTCCAAAAACCATACGGCGCACCTTTCACTCTACGCCCCGCTGTGTGGCCGTACAGTAGTTTACGGCCACATATGGGGTGTTTCTGTAAACGGCAGAGTCAGAGCAATAAAGATACAGTCTTGTTTGGCTGTTAACCCTTGCTTTGTTAGTGGAAAAAATTGGTTAAAATGGAAAATTAGGCAAAAAAATGAAATTCTCAAATTTCATTCCCATCTGCCAATAACTCTTGTGCAACACCTAAAGGGTTAACGAAGTTTGTAAAATCAGTTTTGAATACCTTGAGGGGTGTAGTTTCTTAGATGGGGTCACTTTTATGGAGTTTCTACTCTAGGGGTGCATCAGGGGGCTTCAAATGGGACATGGTGTCAAAAAAACTGTCCAGCAAAATCTGGCTTCCAAAAACCATATGGCGCACCTTTCACTCTACGCCCCGCTGTGTGGCCGTACAGTAGTTAACAGACACATATTGGGTGTTTCTGTGAACAGCAGAGTCAGGGCAATAAAGATACAGTCTTGTTTGGCTGTTAACCCTTGCTTTGTTAGTGGAAAAAATGGGTTAAAATGGAAAATTAGGCAAAAAAATGAAATTCTCAAATTTCATTCCCATCTGCCAATAACTCTTGTGCAACACCTAAAGGGTTAACGAAGTTTGTGAAATCAGTTTTGAATACCTTGAGGGGTGTAGTTTCTTAGATGGGGTCACTTTTATGGAGTTTCTACTCTAGGGGTGCATCAGGGGGCTTCAAATGGGACATGGTGTCAAAAAAACTGTCCAGCAAAATCTGGCTTCCAAAAACCATACGGCGCACCTTTCACTCTACGCCCCGCTGTGTGGCCGTACAGTAGTTTACAGACACATATTGGGTGTTTCTGTAAACAGCAGAGTCAGGGCAATAAAGATACAGTCTTGTTTGGCTGTTAACCCTTGCTTTGTTAGTGGAAAAAATGGGTTAAAATGGAAAATTAGGCAAAAAAATGAAATTCTCAAATTTCATCCCCATTTGCCAATAACTCTTGTGCAACACCTAAAGGGTTAACGGAGTTTGTAAAATCAGTTTTGAATACCTTGAGGGGTGTAGTTTATAGAATGGGGTCATTTTTGGGCGGTTTCTATTATGTAAGCCTTGCAAAGTGACTTCAGAGCTGTAGTGGTCCCTAAAAATTGGGTTTTTGTAAATTTCTGAAAAATTTCAAGATTTGCTTCTAAACTTCTAAGCCTTGTAACATCCCCAAAAAATAAAATATCATTCCCAAAATAATTCAAACATGAAGTAGACATATGGGGAATGTTAAGTCATCACAATTTTTGGGGGTATTACTATGTGTTACAGAAGTAGAGAAACTGAAACTTTGAAATTTGCAAATTTTTCAAAATTTTTGGTAAATTAGGTATTTTATTATGCAAAAAAATTCATTTTTTTGACTTTATTTTACCAGTGTCATGAAGTACAATATGTGACGAAAAAACAATCTCAGAATGGCCTGGATAAGTCAAAGTGTTTTAAAGTTATCAGCACTTAAAGTGACACTGGTCAGATTTGCAAAAAATGGCCTGGTCCTTAAGGTGAAAATGAGCCCGGTCCTTAAGGGGTTAATCCACTTGCTCGCGTAGCCGGCATCTCCTTCTGGCTCCTTTGCTGAACAGGACCTGGGGTGAGCATTAAATACATGAACAGGACCTGTGATGACGTCACTCCGGTCATCACATGATCCATCACATGATCTTTTACCATGGTGATGGATCATGTGATGACTGTGACGTCACCCAAGGTCCTTGTTACTGCACAAAGCTCAGATGGAGACAGAAGGAGATGCCGGCTACGCGAGCAAGTGGATTAAGGTGAGTTACAAATTGTTTAGAATTTTTTTTAACCCTTCCAGCGCAAGTTTACTATGCATTCTGTATTCAGAATGCTATTATTTTCCCTTATAACCATGTTATAAGGGAAAATAATAATGATCGGGTCTCCATCCCGATCGTCTCCTAGCAACCGTGCGTGAAAATCGCACCACATCCGCACTTGCTTGCGGATGCTTGCGATTTTCACGCAACCCCATTCACTTCTATAGGGCCTGTGTTGCATGGATTATCTCACTGCAACGCACAAAGAGGAGCATGCTGCGATTTTCACGCAACACATAATTGATGCGTGAAAATCACCGCTCATGTGAACAGCCCCATAGAAATGAATTGGTCGGTATTCAGTGCGGGTGCAATGCGTTCAACTCACGCATCTCATCCGCACGGAATACTCGCTCGTGTGAAAGGGGCCTAAGATTTAAACGCTGCATCTTGTGGGACATCGCAGTACTGTTTTTAACCATAGTGCTGGAAGCATGCCGTAGTTGCAAATATTAATAAAAACACAGACGAGGAATGCCATATACATCTTGAAAGTCACTGAATGCTCTAAACACCCAGCCCTGTAGGAGATGTCCCAATCTTGTTACCCCTTTCACCTTCCATTCATCAAACCCTGCCATAGAAGCAAACTCAGTTAGGGCGGGGTTGCGTCACAAAAGGGCATATTCCATGAACCCAGTAACCCCTCTCAGATGTTTAATCTTTTTCCATACACAGTACATTGTGCGCCGTATGGGAATACTCGTCCCTCCGATCTCACATCCACCCCCTCCAGTAACATCATTAAGTCCTACCCTTTCAAGTGATACCTCAGGATCTGACTAGTCATATCTGTGGTCCCCAATTCTAACCATCCTTTAAAGTGTTGACTCTGGGCCGCCAAATAGTACACCCAGGGGTTAGGAACCGCTGGACCCCCCTCTGCTTTAGAGTACTTCTAGATCTCAAGCTTTATTCTTGGCTGACCCTTACGCAATATCAGTTCCCAAAATATTGAGTTGATCTTGTTTAACCTGTCCACTGGCAGCCAGACCGAGGAATAATGGAGAATATATAAAAGCTGCGGCATCAAAAACATCTTAAGAAGGTTCGTCCTACCCACCACTGATAAATAGAGTTTACACCAGGCCTTTAATCTTATTGCAACATTTAGTTAGTAGTGGAGTAAGATTTAGTTCTTCAAAGTCTTTAATCCTAGGAGAAATATTAATACCCAGATATTTAAAGGTCTACTTCCGGCACACTTCCGTCCTCCTCCTCCCTGGCGCCATATTGGGCCTGCGCCTTCCACTCTGGTTTCAGCAGGGTTTTGCCTTTTTTCGGCATTTTGATGGTCACAGAGTGGGGCCTGCACAGCTATCAGTGTGGGACCGGTGGTGGGCAAGAATTAGTGGCGCTTGCGGCAGTTTATGCAGGATTACTCACAGGACTCACAGGAGCGTAATAATATTACAGGCTATAGCTACTAGAAAGGGGTCGTTGATCCAGGGAGTTACTCTGATTGGCTGATTAGAGTTAGGAAGGAATTTTTTATTTCCCTAAAGTGGGGAAAATTGGCTTCTACCTCACAGTTTTTTTTTGCCTTCCTCTGGATCAACTTGCAGGATGACAGGCCGAACTGGATGGACAAATGTCTTTTTTCGGCCTTATGTACTATGCTACTATAAAAAAAAAGGATCAAAGCAGACGCTCCGTTAGGTGTGGCTCACTCCATGCTCCGTCAGGCCCCACCCCCACTTCACAAGTTTTTGCCTGAAGTACTATCTCTATAAATTCTGGAAAGAAAAGTCTTTACACCAGACATTGCACAGCCATCAGATATTATCTTCCGGGCTGCACAACAGGAGCTCAGCTACGTTGTTTGCAATCACTGTTTGAGATAGTTGTTGAAGTTATAGAATGTTTCCAATGAGAACCTGCAGATCTGTACATGTAGCTCTGGGTTTCAATACATTCTATAAAGCTCTTATTACTCCACCCGATTTTCCAACAAATTATCAGGAACAAATGTTCATATGAACACTCATTGGGCTGCCTAGTCTTGCTGCCTATCACATAGGGTAGCATACACTCCTCACCCTACAGTTTGTGTGGGCCAGTGTGCCAGTCCAATGCAAACAAGCAGCGACGGATGCTTATACATAATACAGCCCTTACTACAAGGTCAATAAAACAAATGTGTTCACAAAGTTACTAAACTTTTTATGTAGATTGAGAATAAAATAATAGCAAACGTCTCCTTGATAGTTGCTATCAACCAAATCTAAACTTTTTACGTTACTGGCATGTCTAGAAGAATCATAAATTAATGCTAACAAGGTAGCTGTTGGTGACCTCTATGTGAACCTACTGCATGGCCAATTAACTAATCGTGGAAATCGTGGACAATATTGTTATCAGCACATTTGGCCTAATATAGCGCAATTCAGATTATGTATGTCCAAGATCTCCTAGATTTGAGGACTCTCATTGATCTAACTTCTTGATATTATAGAAACCTATTTTTAATCTCCTGTGAGTACAATCATAGTTACACCTCTCATGATGTTGTCATTTCCATCTGTTCCCTTTATATTAACATCTAGGAGCAACCACCACTATGGAGAGATATCCTCAATTAAATTAATCTCAAAGGACTGTGATGATATACTACAGAAAAATACCTATGCCTCACATAAAATAAGCCAACCTGAACAAGGAGGTTAGTAATAATAGAGGCTTTTGTGAAGCAAGCAAATAAAAATGTGGTTGAAATCCAGGACCAGAGAGTTAGATGTACACCCTAGTAAGGAACAATTATACAATACAGGCTTTGTACAATATCAATCCTAAATTGGCGACTGCTATGAAATCCTGCATTGGTTACCATCCTAACATTGGTTACTATCACATGACTATGACTAAACTTAATTTTATTGAATCAACACTATTTGGGTGAGTATTTTGTGATCTTATAACTATAGACCAATGTTTAAATTAGACCTCCTAAATTAATCTGTTTGAAAACCAGGATAGACCTTCCTCTATACAAACCAACATACCTTGAGAGGCATAACCTGAAGCTTCTGGACCCTCTAGTGAAATATCTTCCTGGGCCTCCAGATCAACTACTTGATATTAATAGAAAACATGTAGTATTATGTAATAACAGAGCCATTGGGGTCCTTATAGAAAACTGACACACCCTATAGTGCTTCATCAATGCCAGAGTAGCTCAATTTTTTGTTGAAATAAGAGGAGAAAAAGGTACGGCCCTCTATTGTGCAGAAACCCTTATATCAAAATAGGATAAGGTATGCTCATAAGCCTTTATGCTCACATTTATAGGGTTTATGAACAGAGACAACAATATGCAACAAGCCCAGGAAGGGGGTGTTGTAGCCAATTGGAGTGGTGGTAGCAATGATGATGTTAGTAGTTACTCACAGTGGTGGTCATCTCTGTAGCCCTCCCTGGGGTCATGTAGTGATAGGAAGGGCACAACTTTTCTTCACTTCAGGGCACTCCCTCATTATAGTGGGTTGCTGCTGCAGCGTCCCACTACGTGTGTGTGGGCACTGCTTAAAAGCAATTTTTATATTATTACAAGCACTAGGTTGTTATGTATAACTTTGCATTTGTGTAACTGCAAAATCCCTGTTAACAGGCCTATTAGGTGCAATTTATACATCCCGCCACTAGATGGGGATAAAGTTCAGGTCCTATATATATTCAGGTCAGGCCTAGTGAGACAGATTAGTCAAGGCAGATCAGATTAACTAGGATGTAGTTCAGAAGTGAGCAGATCTGAGCTAGTCAGATCAAGTTAGTGGGAAGAAAGAGAGAGTGAAGACTTCACAACACAGATTAGTGAGTGGAGCCAACTTCGCTAGAAGGTGTTTACTCAGATGTTAGGCGCAGAAGAGCGTTTTCCTTCTGTAGCTGGACTATAGACTTGCATCCCTGACCAGTAGGAGAAGAGTTTGCCTCCTTGGAAAAGAAAACAAGCATTTCTAGGAATTCATTGGTGATAAGAGCCATTATTGAGGGCCACAGATACCTTTGCATGGTGGAGGTTTATAGCTTCAGGCAGCCAGACCAACCTTCTGAGGGACAGTTGAGTTTTCCTATCTACCAATATTTAGCTTGTAGGGAAAGCCAAGGAATAGGATCCAAAGCATCTAAAGTAACCAGGTGCACCTAACCCACTTCTCCAAAACCAACCAAACACCTGACAAGCCTTAAACAGTGGATTTGCAGTATTGTCTCTGTACCATCTAAAGACTGCATAATTATACTACTGCAACTGAAAAACCACTAAAGTAAAAGTTGTGAGTTGCATCTTACCACTGTCTACCTCATTATTACTACCTATGGTTGTACCACCATTAACGGTACTGGCGTTACGACAAAAACCATCAAAGGACTCAGCCGCAACAAGCACCCTAAGCACCCTTAACATCAAGGGCACCTCAACCACCATCTTGGCTGATGCTTCCTACCACAGAGCGTGCCGCAGAGGATTTTCATGCTGTCCACCTCAACACTGTGCTGCCGGCCCAGGGAGGCCGGCAGCACAGTGTTGTAAACCGTGTTACTAACCGTGTTGCTAACCTTGAGTAAACTGATGAACTGTGTGTTATACCATTTGACCCCTCATCGGTCTACCGTGAACCTCAAGTGTACCCCCCATGCGACTGGCTGGCTGCACTGCCATAATGTGTAGTGTGTGGTGCCATAATGATCTAAAATTAATACGCCCTTTAGTCTGGACCTTTACATCAGCAGTGCCATTGTCTTCCAAGTTTTACATTTTCTCTCTATTAATGTCCTATTAAAATTAAAATATCAGAAGACCTCATGATGGCTTCATCTCCTGATACACACCGAATCTGACTACTTACCTGACACACAGAACCTAGAAATGTTTCATTATGCTGTAACCTTATATAATGGCCTGTGTAACATGTGATTGAATCTCAGTACAGAAGTAAGAGCCATTAGGGGAACCAGGAAAACTTGTGGCTGGCGTGAAGGTGAATATAGTGGTCCCTCGTGTTAATGTCAATAATTGGTTCTGGGCTGAAGATTGTAGCTTGAAAATATTGTAGCTTGAGTTCATAATTCTATGGAAACTAGTAATTGGTTCCAGAGCCCCAAAATGTCATCCCAAAATAAGACAAAAACTAACATTTAAGAAAAATATAATGGTCAAAGATATAAGTTGAAAGCTGGAAATCACTTTCCATGATGAGGACCAGAGCATTTTCAGGGTCCTGCATAGCACACGGTGTACCAAAACAATGGAGCCACCCTCACTTGGTGTCTCACTTTGTGCTCATCCTGGCACAAACAGAGGGTAGAACAGGAAATGTGGTACCCCATTGTAAACTAAAGAGCAGCTATAGACAACCAACACGTGTTTTACCAGAGAAATGGTCATGTTGATTGGTTGGATCTGAGTCTTAGGCATTATATGTTGAGTCTAGTTTCCAATTACAATGTCCCAGGAAGGACTATTGTATGTAGAAAAGACTGTATCCTGAAGCTATTGTATTTTGAGGGAACAACTGTATAGTGCTAGAACCAGGTAGAGGTTCCTTTACATGGGACAATATTACAGCAGATTGTCGGGAAAAAAGCGTTCCTACTTGACGATTTGCTGCTCGCTGGTGGAGGAGACCACTGCATTTACATGCAGCATGCAGCAATCTCCTCCAGAGATAGAGAGGAGTGATTGCTAATGCTATCACTCTTCCCCATACCGACTCGTTGTTTTCCGGCAGAAGATCGTGTTTACTCAGCACAATCTGCTGTTGGGAAACGAGGATTTATGTGTTTTCACAATCCAATCCAATTACCCAAAAACAAGTGTTTACAGCGCCAGATAATTGCTAACAAGCATTTCTGTGAATGCTCCTTAGCGATGATCTATGAGATTCTCGACCCACGTAAAGGGCCCTTCTTCACAGAAGTTCTTCACAGAAGTTCGGGTTTGGGTTAGGTTAGATTGTATCATTTTCCCTTATAACATGGTTATAAGGGAAAATAATAGTATTCTTAATACAGAATGCTTAGTAAAATTTGGCTGGAGGGGTTAAAAAATAATAATAATTTAACTCACCTAATCCACTTGTTCGTGCAGCCCGGCTTCTCTTCTGTCTTCATCTTTGCTGTGCAGTAGGAAAAGAACCTTTGATGACATCACTGCGCTCATCACATGGTCCATCACATGATCCATCATTATGGTGATGGACCATGTGATGGACCATGTGATGAGCACAGTGACATCACCACAGGTCCTTTTCCTACTACACGGCAAAGATGAAGACAAGAGAAACCGGGCTGTGTGGATTAAGGTGAGTTAAATTTTATTTCTTTTTTTTTAAACCCCTCCAGCCCAATTTTAGTAAGCATTCTGTATTAATTAAGAATGCTATTATTTTCCCTTTTAACCATGTTATAAGGGAAAATAATAATGATCGGGTCCCCATTCCGATCGTCCCCTAGCAACTGTGCGTGAAAATCGCACCGCATCCGTACTTGCTTGCGGATGCTTGCGATTTTCACGCAGCCCCATTCACTTCTATGGGGCCTGCATTGCGTGAAAAACGCACAAAGTAGAGCATGCTGCGATTTTCACGCAACGCACAAATGATGCGTGAAAATCACTACTCATGTGCACAGCCTCATAGAAATGAATGGGTCCAGATTCAGTGCGGGTGCAATGCGTTCACCTCACGCATTGTACCCACGCGGAAATCTCGCCCGTGTGAAAGAGGCCTTAGGTTTTACAAAGGGCAGCAATATTTTGTGCTGCCCTGTGGTATTTGGATCTGCCGGGGCAGTATTCTGTGTTGAACTACAGTATTGCAGGCCCTGCCTACTTCATTTGTCCCTGCCTACTTGTTTTGTCCCATTTTCTGTCAATATGGAGCTGTCACGGAAGGTGTACAGGAAACAAGACAATGCAAAATAAATATATGACTCACTGGATCCAAAACTAAGGAACAAAAACAGAGACCCCTGCATCAGACCTGGCTCTCTCCCTTACTGCTCAGCCTATGCAATAATCCCAATGGTGGATGATCGCATATCCTCGTACCTTTACTATATAACACCTGAACACCCTACAATAGTGAAGGGACACGACCACCGGCTCCCTACACTAGACACGGAGGGAGTCAGGGTCACCTGGGATCCAGCAAACAGAAAATCACAAATGAATGTACAACACTTAACTTGTAGAAGAACTGGGAAATAGGATCAGCATGCACACACACTCCAGGAAGCTGTATAAACCGCACACTAATGCATTATGGGGAGGAATTTAAAGGGATGCAATCAGTCCAACTACATGACAGCTGAGAGAGGCTAACGAGATGAGGAACTGAAAACCAAAAACAAAGAAAACTCAAGGAGGATGTTCTGAAAGGCTTCTGTCAGAGCTTCTCAGCTGTCTGGTTGTGACAGGAGCCACCTACAACATGGGGCCACTTTTAGTTTTTTTTCCGGGGCCACTTTTAGTTCCCAATCCGCCCCTGCTCAGAAAGAAGTGAACTACCTCTGGCCACTGCATGCCACGAGTATTCAGATCTCAACCATGAATGACTGAGATGGAAATACCCCTTTAAATTACTTGTAATCTCCTGCCTTTAAAAAATTGCCCTTTCATCCTTCCAGGTACAAACCCCATCCCAATACTTTATATTTCGTTGCTGTGCCGACCATTTTATTATAATTATATGACTATAATTTTTCAGATTTTGAAGTGTTTTTATTATCCTCTTCAACATTCCATCATTTTTTACAGAGTGAAAAATAAACAGTGCAAGAACATAATTTTTGAAGTGTCCCTTATACAATAATTTGAAAAAATGGTGTATTTGTAAAACTGTCATTCCAGGGTGTCTGATAAACATTCCTCAAATTGTTCTCTTCTCTGAGCTGGTATTTCATCTTATGCCACCCACAAACAGTTGTCTGTCTGTCTTCCACCGTAATAAGAGTTTTATGGGTCTAACAATTAAATAAAACACCATCAGCAGATCCTTTTATGATGCCCTCGCTTCTCATCTTGTACTAAATGTTTACAAACTCTCTTGTATGAGTAAAATCACAATTCATGAAGTTTAAAAACTAGAACAGATGGTCTGTTCTACAAGCAGAAATAAAATTAGCAGACGTTCAATCACCATGACACCTCTCTACCAATATATCACTACTGCTGTATTTATTCTATATTGTGACTGTTATCAGTTGCATCTTGAGGGGTCAAGTTTCTTCATTTTAAAATCTATCATATAGAATTTTCACGCACTTTTCTGTTTTACATATGTTCTTTTCATAGCTGCTCTATGTCTTTGGAAAGTCTATTGTACAGAGTTATAGTTTTATGCAGTTACATTGTTGTCTTACATTCTTTTCTTGTTTTGATTTCACAGCAGCATGGTAACTTTGCCTAGCTTCTGGAGCAGAAATTGTTACAGGTTCAGGCTGAATTATACCTTTAGTGCAAGACTAGACATTTTGGTATAACTTTATACTACTTATTAATTGGCTTACTTGGCAAAATAATTTTTCACTAGTATTTAGCACTCCATTTTTCCTTCCTGCTAAATCTCACCGCTTGGTAGATAGGTACAAATTATGCCAGAATTCATGTACAGTCACATTGCAGCCAATGGGAAGAATCTATCACTTACTCCACGCCCATTATCTGGTGTGAAACAGTCACAAATCTAAGTGGCATTTCTATGCCACCCTCTCCTATTTTCCAAAAACTGGCAGGGCCAGTGGGCCAAGCAAGTTTTACTTCTTTTCTGCTAGTTTCCTGGCATGAAAGAAGACTGAAATCTACGGCAGCTCTAGGTGTGCAGTCTGTCGGAGGATGCTCCCAATTTATGACAAGGTAAAACCCCAGTCTATGATAAATTCCCCAAAATGTGCACTCTAATGCACCCTGGACGGTCTTAGCAAAGTCTTGACTGTTAATTGCAATAATGCATTTTAGTCCTTGTTTGCTCTACAGGTACAGGCTATATATTTCATTGGTGATATTGGTCTTTTTTGGCAAATGTCCAATTTAGACATTTTCTATACGGTTCATTCTCAAGGCCTCTTTCATATGACAGTGTTGTCGCCAGTCTTTGAAATTGTGACAAGAATACTGCTGCCCTGTATAAAGTTACATGAGACACCAAGGGTCTAATACCTTATATATAGCAGCACAAAAACTGGAAACTGTATAGTGTGATTGTTGCTGGATGTTGATGGCAGTCCCAATTATGGCAAGCAGACATCAATATTAGATGTCTGTATGGAGGTTAATGTGCCAATTAAAGAGGACCATTTCCTTATTACCCTGTTAGTTTATCCTTAACTGACCTTGTAAATGATTTCAGACTTTGATAATGAAGCGTTCCAACAAATCTATAAAACATGAGTTCCATATTGATTATTATGGCTATAAGGCTATATGTTTGGAAAGAACAGGAACCGCTTCTTGGGCCAATATGTATCAAGTGATGTTATTTAATCTCTAATCTGATAACATCGCATTGTTAATGTTATTCTAAAGAGTCAATTCCACAGTGTTTCGAAACTGTGTCGGCAACTGATGGATCTGCCACATCTGACATAGATATTAAGTCTTATGATGCGTGCAATGTGCTCAGATTAGGTGGTTTCTAAAGAGTAAATAAAATCATTATGCATACATTTTGCAAATTAAAGGGACTGTCCACCTGAAGATAACTTTCCTTCCTGTGTATGTTATGCTTTATATCTTTGTCAAATAATTCAAATATTAAATCCAGAGTTTGTTATTATAGTTGCCCTGGGAGACAATGAATCTTCTGAGCTCACCGCATGGGATGATGTAGTATTCAGAGATCAGTTTGATCAGATCACATTGCAAGAGAAAGCAATGTGTTTTCCATAGTAACAGGTAGGGGTTGCAAACTAACAAATTAGACTCATCTGCTGGAAAACAGATGAACTTGAAAGAGTTTTTCCCCAAAATATTTTCTCTTCCTCCTTTCCAAAATAATAGTATATATTAGACAGCAATAATAGAGTAGATACCTCCAAATTATGATTATAGAAAGAGTGATATGTGGTACCTCAATAGCAATGGCCAGCAGTGCCAGCTATCCCATAACAATAGAGGTCACAGCTCCTCCAAAGCAACTACAGCAACAGTTTCCCTATAACATTGACAGGTTAATGGCTGCCATACACATTCAAAAGCCGTCAATCCTGCGATCGTTTTTGCCAACAACTATCTCTCCTGACTCCCTTATACATATACACCTTCGATTTGGCAGAGCATCTATGTATATTCAATGGGGAGAGAAGAAAAAGTCACTGCCAGACAGGTTATCTCCCAGGAAAACAAAAGGATCAGAGATCTTCAGACGAAAATATTTTCTTCATCTGACCCTTTTCTCCCCAGCATCATCTGTCAGGGGAGAGTCCGGAGCTCCCCATATACATTTAACTGTTGGTGGGGCCAGCTGACAATACATTAATGTGCATGGGGGCCTTTAGAGTCTGTATGACAATGACAACCACTTCACAGTCTGCCCAGCAGAATACAACTACTGTAGGTTTCTCCTGATTCTAGGACATTTGGTAGCTGTAAACACAATAGTTATCTTTTCATTTTAGAATATACATGCAATAGTTTCAAGTTTTGCAGATCGCTATCAATGTTTATAGTAACCCCATTTACTTATTATTTAAAAAAAAAACATCAACATGCATGGAGCCAATTTTCTCACCAAGGACCGAGCCGAATTTAGTGAATCTGACATTTGTCACTTTATGTGGTAATAACTTTGGATTGCTTTTATTTAGCCGAACAATTCTTAGATTATTTTCTTGTGACACATCATACTTCATGTTGGTGGTAAATTTGAGTCAACATGTTTCACCTTTATTTATAAAAAAAAACTAAATTTATGGAAAATTTTGAACATTTTTCTAAACTATTTTTTCCTATAAGGCAGCAAGGGTTAATAGCAGAACAAACTTGAATATTTATTACCCTAATTCTGCGGTTTACAGAAAACCCCCATATGTGGTCTTAAGCTACTGTTTGGGCACGGCTCAGAATGGCTCAGAAGGGAAGCATGGCTCAGAAGTGAAGAAACGCCATATGGTTTTTGGAGGGCAGATTTGGCTGGAATGTTGTTTGCAGAGACCCTAAGTACCCCCACAGTGACCTCACTTTGGAAATTACACCCCTCATGGAATTTACACCCCTCATTTAGAAATGTAGCTGTAAAAATGTAATATTTAATTTCCTCCAATAAAGTGTTGCATAAACCCCCCATTTTTCATTTTCAAAAGGGGTAACAGGAAAAAAAGCATCCCAAATATTCTTAAGAATTTTCACCTTAACTCAGCAATACCTCACATGTGGTCGTGGTCGTAACCTGCTGTTTGGGCACACAGTAAGGCTCTGAAGGGAAGGAGTCCCATGTGTTTTTTTGGACAGCAGATTTTGCTTGTATGGTTTTTGGGCACTATGTCACATACATAGACTGGAACCCCCTGAAAAGTGAACCTTGTTTTGGAAACTATACCCTTCAAGGAATTTATTGAAGGATGTACTGACCATTTTGACCCCATAGAAAGGTAACTTCATTTTGGAAACTACACCCCTAAATCAATATTTTAAGAGGTGTAGTGAGCACTTGAACCTAATAGGTGTTTCATAGAATTTAAAAACACTTGAAAATGAAAAATTACATTTTTCATCTTTAAGGGGTTACAGGAAAAAAAGCACCCCACAATTTGTTACACATTTTATTCTGAATACGGGAACACCCCATGGTCATAAAGTGCTGTATGGACACACCACTTTTGAGATCTAGTTTGGTGACTTATACAGCACTGACCAACAACTGCAGAGACTCTGAGGTGAAATAAAAAAAAGAAACTCCAAAGAGGTGACCCCATTTTAGAAACCACTGAATTTAACAAAGTGGTGTAGTGAACATTTTGACCCCACAGATGTTCTGCAAAAATTAATTCACAGCAGATGGTACAAAGTGAAAATTAAAATTTTTACACAGATATGCCATCTCAGCGTCAGTGTGAAAATGCAGCTCTCTTATTATTTATATGGTCCTATTCTTTTGCCTGGACATATACCAGGGCTCAGGAGTAAAAGAGCACCATGTGCATTTGATGTGCATTGTGGCATTTTACGCTTCTTGTGCTGACAACTGTAGAGGCTCTGTGGTGAAATAATAAAAAAGACCCCAGAGAAGTGACCCTATACTGGAAACTACATACCTCAATGTATTTATTGAGGAGTGAAGTGAGCATTTTGACACCACAGATGTTTTGCAGAAATTAATGCACAACGGACATTGCAAAGTGAAAATTACAGGTTTTTCCACAGATATGGCAATTCACTGCCCAATATGTTGTTGCCAGTGTGTTCCATCTGAGACATATTAAAATGTTAGGTATGTTCTATTGATAATGGAAATTCCATTAATGTGGACCTACACTGCTGTTTAGAATATACTGCAGGGCTCAAAAGGGAAGACCACCTTTTTGCTTTTGTAGACGAGATTTCAATGGATTTATTTATGAGCAAAATGTTGCTATTGAACAGCCTCTGGGGTACCAGTAGAGCCATTCTATGAGAACCATACATTTTTTTATTTTCTGTGTGAGGGTCTATTTTTGGGGGAATGATTTGTCATTATCATTTGTTCACTTTTTAGTTAGCTTTTTGGGAAACAGGATAAAAAAGGGCATTTCTGTCACTCTCTTGTACAATTACAGAGATACCAATTTTATATATATATATATATTTTTTTTTTTAGATGGTATCACTTTTACACAGCATTTTTAATCCTGTTTTTGTGTCACCATTTTCTGAGAGCCATAATATATATATTTTTTTTTGTCCAATCATCTTGTGTGGGGGTTGATTTTTTTGTGGGATGAGTTTATACAGTCCTGATCAAAAGTTTAAGACCACTTGAAAAATGGCAAAAAATCATATTTAGCATGGCTGGATCTTAACAAGGTTCTAAGTAGAGCTTCAACATGCAACAAGAAGAAATGGGAGTGAGACAAAACATTTTTTGAGCATTCAATTTAATAAAAACAACGAATAAACTGAAACAGGCTGTTTTTCAGCTGATCAAAAGTTTAGGACCACACCTCTAAAAAATACCTAAACCCCCCCCAAAACAGAGATCCAACTTCCAAACATGAACTCAGTAATAAGTAGCTCTGCCGTTATTGTTTATAACTTCAAAAATTTGTTTCGGCATGCTTGATGCAAGCGTTTCCATGAGGTGAGTGAGAACATTTCTCCAAGTGGTGAAGACGGCCGCACGAAGGCCATCTACTGTCTGGAACTGTTGTCCATTTTTGTAAACTTCCCTTGCCATCCATCCCCAAAGGTTCTCAATTATATTTAGATCAGGGTAACACGCAGGATGGGCCAAAAGAGTGATGTTATTCTCCTGGAAGAAGTCCCTTGTCCTGCGGGCATTGTGTACTGCAGAGTTGTCCTGTTGAAAACCCCAGTCGTTACCACACAGACGAGGGCCCTCAGTCATGAGGAATGCTCTCTGCAACATCTGGACATAGTCAGCGGCTGTTTGACGCCCCTGCACTTCCTGAAGCTCCATTGTTCCACTGAAGGAAAAAGCACCCCAGACCATTATGGCGCCCCCTCCACTGTGGCGCGTAGAAAACATCTCAGGTGGGATCTGCTTGTCATGCCAGTAACATTAGAAACCATCAGGACCATCAAGGTTAATTTTTTTCTTATCAGAGAATAGAAAAACTTTCTTCCACCTTTGAATGTCCCATGTTTGGTGCTCTCTTGCAAAGTCCAAACGAGCAGTTCTGTGGCGTTCAAGGAGATGAGGTCTTTAAAGACTTTTTTGTTTTTGAAGCCCTTCAGTCTCAGATGCTGTCTGATGGTTATGGGGCTGCAGTCAGCACCAGTAGGGGCCTTAATTTGGGTCGAGGATCGTCCAGTGTCTTGACGGACAGCCAATTGGATCCTACGGCTCAGTGCTGAAATTTTTTTGTTCCATAACCCTCAGGATCATTTAAGAAATTCCAAATGGCTGTCTTACTGCGTCCCACCTCAGCAGCGATGGCGCGCTGTGAGAGACCCTGCTTATGCAGTTCAACAACCCGACCACGTTCAAAAAGGGAGAGTTTTTTTGCCTTTGCCATCACAACGTGTGACTACCTGACAGAAAGTGACAATGAATACACATCTTTGTACAGATTTGGCCTTTTAAAGGCATCTGGTCCTAAAATTTGGATCAGCTGAAAAACAGCCTGTTTCAGTTTAATCGTTATTTTCAATTAATTGAATGCTCAAAAAATGTTTTGTCTCACTCTCATTTCTTCTTGTTGCATGTTGAAGCTCTACTTGGAACCTTTTTAAGATCCAACAATGTAAAATAAGATTTTTTGCCATTTTTCAAGTGATCTTAAACTTTTGATCAGGACTGTATTTTCATTGGTACCATTTTGGGGTACATAGTACTTTTGGATCTTTCGCTGTTATGCCTTTTGTTACAGACACAGCAATACTAGTAACATAGTAACATAGTACATAAGGCCGAAAAATGACATTTGTCCATCCAGTTCGGCCTGTTATCCTGCAAGTTGATCCAGAGGAAGGCAAAAAAAAAAATAACCCTGTGAGGTAGAAGCCAATTTTCCCCACTTTAGGGGAATAAAAAAATTAATTCCCGACTCCAATCAGGCAATCAGAATAAGTCCCTGGATCAACGACCCCTCTCTAGTAGCTGTAGCCTGTAATAATATTACACTCCAGAGATACATTCAGGCCCCTCTTGAACTCTTTTAGTGAACTCACCATCACCACCTTCTCAGGCAGAGAGTTCCATAGTCTTACTGCTCTTACCGTAAAGAATCCTTTTCTATGTTTGTGTACAACCCTTCTTTCCTCCAGACGCAGAGGATGTCCCCTCATCACAGTCACAGTCCTGGGGATAAATAGATGATGGGAGAGATCTCTGTACTGACCCCTGATATATTTATACATAGTTATTAGATCTCCCCTCAGTCGTCTTTTTTCTAAAGTGAATAACCCTAATTTTGATGAATAACCCTCAATATGTCTTTTTTTGCTATAAAAGCATTTAGAAAAAAAATCCTGTTTTTGTATTGCCATTTTCTGAGAGCCATTTTTTTTTAAGTTACTGCTGATCGTCTTATGTTGGCGCTTGACAGGATAGATGGTGTGATATTTTTATAAAGTCCGTTTTTATGGATGTGTACATAGCTTGATTATTGGAAAGGGTGCTTTTTTTACTTTAAACTTTAATTTTTTTATTGTTAAAAAACACTTTTTTCCACTTTTTAAAATTTTTGTCCCAACATTTCAGGGTTTGATCCCTGTTTCAATGCAGTACAATGCATGCTGTATTGTGCTGAATTGACTGTCAGTGTATTACACTGACAGTTTGCCTATGAGACCTAGCCTCGGAGATGGGCCTCATAGGTCTCTGTAGCTGCCATGCTCCAAGGCCTTTGCAGGGCTTGGGGCTGCCATGGCAACCATCGGGACCCCGCCATCATAGGGCCAGGACACGATGAGGTGAGAGAGGGAGCCCCCTCCCTCTGTGAACCTCCTGTGTGCCATGCTCAGCTTTGATTGCAGCATATAGGGGGTCAATCTGTTGGCATCAGTGTTTTCATCAATGCTGGCGGATACAGCAGAGGCCTGGCTGTCAGTAAGAGCCAGGCCCCTGCCGCTGATCCATGGCAGGTATAGGGAAGGGCCAGTTAACCACTGGGCAATGGTGTTTTTCCTGCTTGTGAAAGTCTAAAGAAAATAACAAAGGAACCATTAGAATCATTTATAGGTGTGCTAGAGAGTAATGTAAGCGTTGTATAAGGTCATATAGGGGTGACAGACTCCCTTTAACAGGTTTTCTTAGAGTTCAATATGGACGGCCTATGCTCAAGATAAGTCTTCTCAAAAAGTTTATTGCCACAGATGCAGGGATATTGATGACTCATCCTGAGGATACAGTAGGTAATCTATATTGGATTACTAGAAAACTCTGAGTACCTAGGGCATGTACACTTGCCAGACATCATAGCCTTTACACTTGCCAGATGACATGTCCAGCTCCATCAATCATAGGTGAGGGGGGAGCCTTTTGAGAAGGTGAGCCAGCCCCTCACGGCTCAAGGAGTCTGTTTGATGAACAAGTTGATTCATACAAATCGATTCACTCACAGTCCTGTGGACAGTCCTACTACTCAGTGATTGAAAGCCTTCCCTCTATGACTGTTAATCCAGAGTTAGCTGTCACTCACTTAGTAGGGCTGCCTACTGGACTCCTAAACATAGAAAGTGCAGAGATTCCAATCAATAAGTTATCATTTATACTGAATATTTTCCCACATGACTATATATCAGTCTGCCCACCTTCTCCTGCTCTGTAGCTTGTTGCCTGCAGATTGCACTGCACTTTCAGCTACAGGTTCTCCTCCAATTTGTTGTTGATTTCATTTTGACGCTCAACATATTTTTGGCATTCCATGCATTTGCATGAGGTGCACTTCTGCAGTTGTTTTTTTTTCAAGGGGCCTACAAGCTGCCCCAGGTCTGAGATGTTTTTAAAGCACTGCTTGGCAAATGAAAAGGAGCTTTTGACTCCACCTTTCACCACACATGATGCGGGTCTCTTTTGGCTTGCCCAATATCAAAAGTAATCGCAAGCTTAACATGTGCTGAAGATTGACAGAGATTCTCCGTCCTGTGATGTTTTGGCACACCACCTCCATCATTATGTGCTGTGTGTTATCTGGGGTCTACATGGTCCCATTTGCCATTTACTCCTATTTACCCTATGCTATGTAGCCCAACTACAGCTTGTAGTTGTACAATGTCTCATGGTCCCACTTCAACTCCTATTCCTGCAAAACAAGATCCACTGTGCTACCGAGTGAAATGACTGCTACATGACTATGGTCTCCTGCACATGACTGTATACATTTTGAGGTCCACAAACCACAGATCCATAAAAACAGGATATCTTCCGTGTGCAATCCGCATTTTTTTCAGTCCCATTTATAGAAATGGCTATACTTGTCAAAAATACAGCCAAGAATTGGACATGTTGTCTGATCTCCAGCCAAGAATTGGACATGTTGTCTGATCTCCAGCCAAGAATTGGACATGTTCTATGACGGACATACAGATGCAAAAAGCACACGGGTGACATAGAAAATAAATGGGTCTATGTGAGATCTGCAAAAAATGCGGATCGAACACGTACAAAAAATTACGTAGTTTGAATGACCCTTTAGAAAGGGATACTTGTGGCCATTTGTGAAAATTCATATCAAGGAAAGCAATGGTGTCACCATACCAATGATCTTGTACTGTACTGCACGTATAGTATATAGTTATAGTATACAGTATATCTTTCTATTAATTTTAATAGAATAAACCTTATCACAAGTAAGATAAATATATACAGCACATTTAACTTACACATTATAAAACAACCATGTGAAATTTTGGCCAAATTGGCTGAAGCTGCATTGATCAGTAAGTATGGACTTTGGCCAGATGGCAAGAAATCTGCAGCATAAGTACAAAATAATTTATTAGGCCATACATGAAAACAGGGAATTACAGTATCTTTTCATAGTTATTTGATTGCTCTCCAGTGCTTTCATACTTGTCTTTCATTACATAAATGCACAGTGAGGACCCCATGTTACCTTTTTAGCAGATGGATGGTGTAAAATAAGAATGAAAAGCAATAGTCAGTTATTCCCTGTGAAGAAGTTACCTTAAATGGAAAGTATGATCAGAACACCGAAGTTTTTTTAATGATAAATATTTTTTAAACGTTTGGTGACATTCCATAAAAATAAAAAAAAATAGCTTGACATATTCCAGTTTCCACACAGGACACTAGGCAGTAAGAACAGGCTAACCAATTTTTTTGTTGCTTTGCTTCATAGACTGGGGCATGATTAGCAGTGTTATTTCATTATTGTCAGAAGTACAGTATGCCAGTTAATGACAGTGCTAGCATACTGCTGAAAACCTAGAGCTAAACTATATCACTTTCTGGAGACTGTAGTAACTTAATAAAAACACAGGATTTGGAGACTTTTGAGTAGTGTCCACAATAAAAATAGATGCATCCAAAATTAGAGTCTGGATGGGCTTGTACAGGTTACTATGACTATAAATATTGTATTACATTCACACTGCACTGATGGGATATATCAATATATGACCTATGGATAAACAGTATATTACATAATTTGCTACCAGAGGGATCCAGCTTCGCACGGGTAGCAGGACCTGGGGGTCGGGTTTTTAAGTCTGACTTTTGAGGGAGGCTTGAATGGCCACCCTACCTGCCCCCTGAACTGTGACCTCCACAGCACTCCGCTTCCTTAACAGTGTACTCCACAGCACCCTGCCCCTTTAAAGCTGACCTACAGCAGTCAAGAAAAATGGCTGGGTTGTTATAGAAACCTGGTGTAAAACTGTGCATATGTGGAGACTAAGGGCCTGCAAGCTTCTATTGGCTGATAAGGGTTATGTGACCAGGCTTCTATTGGCTAATGCATTTTTTAGGAATATCTCAGGAACGGTACGTGCTAGAGAGCTGAGATCCGGTCTAAAACCTTCCCGGACACCTAATGTACCTGTGTGCCATTTTTATTTTATTTTAAATGCGACGGTGCAGATTCCTTTAGCGGACATACACACATACACTCAGCTTTATATATTAGATGGTTGGTTTTCCAGTTTGCCCAAAGTTATTGGCTACTTTGCAGATTTTGATCAGTGCTAGCAGTTATTACATTAGCAAAGCACTGTTATCAGTCATATTAACATGGCAGCAATGGCATTTTTTCGCTGTTTGTCTTTACTTCCATATAATGTATGTTCCACACTCATTATAGTAAAATAGATGAGTCCCTGTGTCCCTCTGTGTATTTTACCATCCCTGTGTATGTGTCTGTCCCTGTGTGTGTGTCCCTGTGTGCAGATAGTGCGATCGCGACCGGGCACAGCGGGGGGAGGGGGCCCGCTGAATTCATGTGTAATGGGAGCACTCCGATGGGGCCCGGCATTAAATATAGTGACAATGCCTGGCCCCATCAGCGCGCTCTTCAAACATGTGTAATATGTGCCCCGGGCGCAGAGACAAGAGGGAGCGCAGAGGCACTGCCAGGCTGTTTGTGTCCAGAGTGAAGCAGGGAGCCCTCTCTGCTCCCTGCTACACTGTTCTTCTGAGCGCTGCTGGCTGTGGGAGGAGCACTGAAAGCCCAGGAATCGTCTTTCAGCACAGCCAGCAGCGTAATGTGAGTTTGAAAAAAAAAAGCGCGTCATCAGGGAAAAAGGTAAGAATGTGTTTTTTTTTTCATAAAGCTGCAGAATGGAGGAAAAAGAGGGGGGGCAACAACTAGAGTGAGGGGGCACAAATGTGGGCATCTTTACTGATGGGACGCCAAATTTGGAATAACTACTGTGAGGGGGCACCTAATCTGGCATAACTACTTTGAGTGAGGGGACACCTAATCTGGCATAACTACTCTGAGGGGGCACATATGTCGGCATAACTACTGTGAGCAGGCACATATGAAAGCACAACTACTATTAGGGGGCATATATCTGACATAACTATTGTGAGGGGGCACATATCTGGCCATAACTACTGTGAGGGGGCACATAATATAGCATAACCACTGTGAGGGGGTGCATACCGTATCTGGGCATATATACTGTGGGGGGGGGGGGCACATATCTGACCATAATCACTGTGAGGGGGCACATAATCTGGCATAACTACAGGGAGTGCAGAATTATTAGGCAAGTTGTATTTTTGAGGATTAATTTTATTATTGAACAACAACCATGTTCTCAATGAACCCAAAAAACTCATTAATATCAAAGCTGAATATTTTTGTAAGTAGTTTTTAGTTTGTTTTTAGTTTTAGCTATTTTAGGGGGATATCTGTGTGTGCAGGTGACTATTACTGTGCATAATTATTAGGCAACTTAACAAAAAACAAATATATACCCATTTCAATTATTTATTTTTACCAGTGAAACCAATATAACATCTCAACATTCACAAATATACATTTCTGACATTCAAAAACAAAACAAAAACAAATCAGTGACCAATATAGCCACCTTTCTTTGCAAGGACACTCAAAAGCCTGCCATCCATGGATTCTGGAAAATTTCAGCCCGCACAACCCCTAGCAGGTGCAGATTGCTATGGCGAAATAGAGATATAAATGTAAAAACACAAAATGCAATCGCACACTGCAACCAGCACTCTGCCCTGCCTTTATGCTGGATGTTGAATAAGGCATTGGTGTACATTTTGGCCAAAGCGTAATAAGCCACTCACCGCGTCAAGGTTGCCTTCATGAGTGGTCCCTAACACTAGTTCCTACCTGTTATGGGCCATGACAGCCACATAAAGTCCAGGGAGCGCAGGTACAGCATGCATGCCAAGCACACTCTGCTTTTAACCCCGTCTGGTGCCATTACAGCTTTCATCGGATCCAGGGATGCAAGTACTCACATGCATGCTGAGCCCACTTTATACTTCTCCTGGAGCCTAATGGCCTGGTAGGTGCTGTATATGCAGACTCAGTTTTATACTGACTTTAAAACCAGCCTCCAGGGGGCAGATTAACTGGACAGGTGTGCTTGACTGCTTGGAGATCGCCACGCCTCCAATACGTACTACAAAGAGAAAAATATGGAAAATTTCAGCCCGCACAACCCCGAGCAGGTGCAGATTGCTATGGCGAAATAGAGATATAAATGTAAAAACACAAAATGCAATCGCACACTGCAACCAGCACTCTGCCCTGCCTTTATGCTGGATGTTGAATAAGGCATTGGTGTACATTTTGGCCAAAGCGTAATAAGCCACTCACCGCGTCAAGGTTGCCTTCATGAGTGGTCCCTAACACTAGTTCCTACCTGTTATGGGCCATGACAGCCACATAAAGTCCAGGGAGCGCAGGTACAGCATGCATGCCAAGCACACTCTGCTTCAGAGAGGTGTACTGTTTTCCCTCCTTGTAAATCTCACATTTGATGATGGACCACAGGTTCTCAATGGGGTTCAGATCAGGTGAACAAGGAGGACGTCATTAGATTTTCTTCTTTTATACCCTTTCTTGCCAGCCACGTTGTGGAGTACTTGGACGCGTGTGATGGAGCATTGTCCTACATGAAAATCATGTTTTTCTTACCTTGCAGACTTCTTCCTGTACCACTGCTTGAAGAAGGTGTCTTCCAGAAACTGGCAGTAGGACTGGGAGTTGAGCTTGACTCCATCCTCAACCCAAAAAGGCCCCACAAGCTCATCTTTGATGATACCAGCCCAAACCAGTACTCCACCTCCACCTTGCTGGCGTCTGAGTCGGACTGGAGCTCTCTGCCCTTTACCAATCCAGCCATCTGGCCCATCAAGACTCACTCTCATTTCATCAGTCCATAAAACCTTAGAAAAATCAGTCTTGAGATATTTCTTGGCCCAGTCTTGATGTTTCAGCTTGTGTGTCTTGTTCAGTGGTGGTCGTATTTCAGCCTTTCTTACCTTGGCCATGTCTCTGAGTATTGCACACCTTGTGCTTTTGGGCACTCCAGTGATGTTGCAGCTCTGAAATATGGCCAAACTGGTGGCAAGTGGCATCTTGGCAGCTGCACGCTTGACTTTTCTCAGTTCATGGGCAGTTATTTTGCGCCTTGGTTTTTCCACACGCTTCTTGCGACCCTGTTGACTATTTTGAATGAAACGCTTGATTGTTCGATGATCACGCTTCAGAAGCTTTGCAATTTTAAGAGTGCTGCATCCCTCTGCAAGATATCTCACTATTTTTGACTTTTCTGAGCCTGTCAAGTCCTTCTTTTGACCCATTTTGCCAAAGGAAAGGAAGTTGCCTAATAATTATGCACACCTGATATAGGGTGTTGATGTCATTAGACCACACCCCTTCTCATTAAAGAGATGCACATCACCTAATATGCTTAATTGGTAGTAGGCTTTCGAGCCTATACAGCTTGGAGTAAGACAACATGCATAAAGAGGATGATGTGGTCAAAATAATCATTTGCCTAATAATTCTGCACGTAGTGTACAGTGAGGGAGGCACATATCTAGACATAACTACTGTGAGGGGGCACATATCTGCCCATAACTACAGTGAGGGGGCACATAATCTGGCATAACCACTGTGGGGGGGCACATATCTTGGCATATCTACTGTGAGGAGCACATAATCTGGCATAACTACTGTGAGGGAGGCACATATCTGGGCATAACTACTGTGAGGGGGCACATATTTGGGCATAACTACTGTGAGGGGGCACATAATCTGGCATAGCTACTGTGAGGGAGGCACATATCTGGGCATAACTACTGTGAGGGGGCACATATCTGGGCATAACTACTGTGAGGGGCACTTATCTGTGCATAACTACAGTGAGGGGACACAAAAGTCAGCCTAACTACTCTGACAGGAACAAAGGTGGGCATAAGTTCTCAAGGAGGACATAGCTATTTTGAAGAGACCACGAGGTGGGCTTAATTACTGTGAGGGTCCAAAAGGTGGGCATTAGTACTGTGAGGGGCCACAATGTGGGCACTAGTACTAAGTGTGTAGCACTTAGGTGAAATGTTCTAGATTACCCTGCTATACATTGGCATGACTCAGTCTTACAGGCCTGCACAGCGCCCCCTGCTGGTTATTTCACAGAGGCAGTCACCATCCCTTCCTTATGTGATTATTCATTTTTTTCTCACCAAAGGGAACTTGTTCTGGATCCAGTGGACATTACGCTGACGCCAGCGACACCCTGGATGAGGTAGGGCCAGATTTTATTAGTTAGGACTGGGTGGGTGTAGCCATGCATTGGGCTTAGTGTAAAGAAAATCTGCTGCCTCTTTGTAAAAATGAAAGGGGGGGGGGCCCGATCCAAAGTTTGCACTGGGGCCCAACGCCACTGCCTGTGTGTATGTCTGTCCATGTGTGTGTGTGTGTGTGTGTGTGTCTCTCCCTGTGTGTGTGTGTGTGTGTGTGTGTCTGTCCCTGTGTGTGTGTTTGTCCCTGTGTGTGTTTATGTCCTTGTATGTGTGTCCCTCTGTGTGTGCCTGTGTATGTGTGTCTGTCCCTGTGTGTGTTTGTCCCTGTATGTGTCCCTCTGTGTGTGCCCATGTGTGTGTGTGTCTATCCATGTGTGTATGTCTGTCTCTGTGTGTGTGTCTGTCCCTGTTTGTATGTCTGTCCCTGTGTGTCTGTGTGTGTGTCTGTGTGTGTGTGTCTCTGAATGTGTGTGTCCCTGTGTGTGTGTCTGTGCCTGTGTGTGTCCATGTGTGTGTGTCCTTGTGTGTATGTCTTTCCCTGTGTGTGTTTGTCTGTCCCTGTATGTGTGTTTGTCCTGTGTTTGTCCCTGTGTGGGTGGCCATATGTGTGTGTCCCCCTGTGTGTGTGTGTGTGTGTGTGTGTGTCTGTATGTCCCTGTGTGTATTTGACTGTCCCAGTGTACATGTCTGTCCCTGTGTGTGTCTGTCTGTCCCTGTGTGTGTCCATCACTGTGTGTATTTCTGTCCCTGTGTGTGTCTGTGTGTGTGTCTATCCCTGTGTGTGTCTGTCTGTGTGTGTCTGTGCCTGTGTGTGTCCCTGTATGTATTTAACCATCCCTGTGTGTGTGTGTGTGTGTCACTGTCTGTATGTCTATCCCTGTGTGTGTCCCTGTGTGTGTTTGTCCTTGTGTGTGTGCATATCCCTGTGTGTGTATATGTGTCCCTGTGTGTGTATATGTGTCCCTGTGTGCTTGTGTGTCTGTCCCTGTGTGTATTTCACTGTCCCTGTGTATGTGTCTGTCCCTGTGTGTATGTCTTTCCCTGTGTGTTTTTGTGTATGTCTGTCCCTGTGTGTTTATGTGTGTGTCTGTCCCTGTGTGTGTGTCCCTGTGTGTGTGTCTCTCTGTGTGTCCCTCTGTGTGTGTCTGTGTGTGTGTATCTGTCCCTGTGTATATTTGACTGTCCCTGTGTATATGTCTGTCCTTGTGTGTGTGTCTGTCCCTGTGTGTATGTCTGTCCCTGTGTACGTGTCTGACCCTGTGTGTATGTCTGTCCCTGTGTGTGTGTCTGTCTGTGTTCCTGTGTGTCTGTCTATGTCTGTGTTTGCCCCTGTGTGTGCGAGTGTGTCCCTCTGTGTGTGTCCCTGTGTATGTGTCTGTCCCTGTGTGTATGTCTGTCTCTGTGTATGTGTCCGACCCTGTGCATATGTCTATCTGTGTGTGTGTCTCTGTGTGTGTTTGTCCCTGTGTGTGTGTCCCTGTGTGTGTCTGTCCCTGTGTGTATGTGTGTGTCCCTGTGTGTGTGTGTCCTTGTGTGAATGTATTTCCCTGTGTGTATGTCTGTCCCTGTGTGTGTGTCTGTCCCTGTGTGTATTTGTCCCTGTGTGTGTGTCCCTCTGTGTGTGTGTGTGTCTGTCTGTCTGTTCCTGTGTGTATTTGACTGTCCCAGTGTACATGTCTGTCCCTGTGTGTGTATGTCTGTCCCTGTGTGTGTCTGTCCCTGTGTGTATGTCTGTCCCTGTGTGTGTATGGGTGTGTCTATCCCTGCGTGTGTCTGTCTGTGTGTGTGTACGTGTGTGTGTCCCTGAGTGTGTCCCTGTGTGTGTGTCTGCCCCTGTGTGTATTTGACCGTCCCTTTATTTGTGTGTCCCTGTGCGTGCTTCCCTGTGTGTGTGATGTCCCTGTGTTTGTGTGTCTCTGTGTCTGCCACCATCACCATGCCTACAGTGCTCCTATGTCCTGACGCAGCTGCATCAGGACATTCTGTGCGGGGCAAGAAGAAAAAGTAGGAAGAGGAAGCAGCACCGCCAGCATGGATTCCCATGGAAGAGGCACAGGGAGGCATAGTGTTATCTGTGGTTTTATATAGGACTGCAAGTAACACTACCACATCAGCACTGGTGTTATCAGTGGTTTTACGTAGGACTGCAGGTCACACTAAACACATTATCAGCACTAGTATTATCTGTGTTGTTACATAGGATTGCAAGGGATTTATAGACACATATCAAAAGTTTTGATCGGTTGGGGTGTGAGCGCTGAGACCTTCACCAATTCCTAGAATGAGGGGAGAGAAGTGCACACATACCACATTCTCTCTCCTCGCTGCACGTGATGGGCTCCATAGAAATCTATGGGCCCATCTCGATTTCACACTTCTCTCCCCTTATTCTAGGGATTGGTTGGGGACTCAGTCAGATCTAAACATTTGATATGTGTCTATATCGAGTGTATTATACCAGGAACCCATCCTCCAAGACTCCAATCCAGATCCATCTGTAGCAGTATTCTGTTTTCTTTTGTGTTAATTACTTAAACACTTTAGTATTATTACCAAAAATTTATATTTTACTATGCAACAACTATAAAGATCATTAATAAATATATTGAAGAGAATAGGGTCTAATACTGACTCCTGTGGTACCCCACTATTGGCAGTGACCCAATCTGAGTGTGTACTGTTAATAACCACTCTCTGTTTTCTATCACAGGGCCAGTTACTTAGCCATATACGCACAATTTCCCCCAATGATTAGGTCATTAGAATTTCTATATTTTGTAAAAACTATTTTTGCACTTATTTTTTGTCCCCCTAGGGGACTTGAACATACGATCATCTGATCGCTTCTCCCATAGACAGCAATTATTTCCATAGATTACAATTGTAGCCTATGGGAGAATCCCTGCGATAGGAACTTTGCTATGACAGGCCTATGAGCCTTCAGAAGTGACTGAGATAGCAAACGAACGGCTCCTGCAATCTCATCAGTGGGGTGCCGTTCTGTCACTGAGCACAGTGCCCCCAATAATTGACTGCTCAGGTGTTGTGTTCACAATTGACCATAGAATCTATGAGGTTGCCGATCTCGGACTATGCCACCAAGTGCCTGCAGTTTAAAACAGCAGTTACCTGGTGGCTATGGCACCAGCTTAGCTCCTGAGCAGGCACCATCTGTAACTATTGGAAATCCCTTCTCAGACAGCTGACTAGTCTCATCAAGCCAAGAAACTAGTAGTGTTGAGCGGCAGGGGCAATATATTCGATTTTGCAATATTTTGCAAATATCTGGACGAATATTCGTCATATATTCGCGAATTCGCTATCTTCATATACTAAGATCGGTATCCACAATTTACTATCCTTTTAGGCACACTATAGTAAACACAATACAGATGGAGTTATGTGCCATGACACATGTTAATTATATTTTGGTGGGACATCATAAAGCGGCCAAGTCCAACTTTATTAATGATGATGGGAAAGCATGCATACATGTGTTGCAAAATTTTCAAAATGTATAGGAATGAGGTATTAGTACATATTTCACATACTGTGTTGAAAACAATATATATGTAAGCAAAATATGTAAGCTCGCAACCCACATCAAGGGTCCTCATTATCTTGCGAGTCCCTAACTACCAAAAACAAAAGCTAACTAAAAGATATCCATTCAGGTAAAAAAAAAACTGGCAAAAATACACGCCCATGAGTCAAGGTCTACTGCTGAAAAGGCAAACAACCGATAGGGAACATAAAATAATCTGAAAATAATTCCCGCACTCTCAGTCCAGCAGATCCAGATCCTCCAAGTGGTAAAGTGTCTCTTCCTGATGGCTGAATGAACACTTGGGTGTCCTCATCAGGTGTTGACTCATAGGTGCGTATGTAGTTATGCAGCACTACACTCGCCTTGATCACCACATTGACATTTTGTGGGGCCAGCTGGATGGGCGACAGGAAAACACGCCATTTATGGGAGAAAGTGTCAAAGGCGCACTCCACAAACCTTCTGGCTCTACTTAAGCGAAAATTAAAATTGCGCCTCTTAGCATTCAAACCTCGTCCAGGAAAAGGGGGCATGAGGTGGCTTGAAAGGGCAAAACCCTTGTCCCCTACAACCACATAAGGCACTGGTGGGCCAGTAGATCCAGAAAGGTTTGCTGGCTGTGGTACGTCCAGTTGGTTAGACTGAAGCCAGCGACCCATTCTGGAAGCCCTGAAGATGCGAGCATCTGCAGTACTTCCATAGGACCTAATATCTACAATTATAAACCTGTAGTTTGTGTCAGCCAAGGCCAACAAAACTACAGAGAACAACTGCTTATAATTATAGTATCGGGACCCTGAGTTTGGTGGCTTCTTAACCTATATGTGCTTCCCGTCAAGGGCACCAATACAATTTGGGAATTGAGCCCTCTCTACGAAGCCCTGGGCTATATCAAGCCACTGCTGCCTGGTTTGAGGTGGCAGCACTGAAGCCTTCAGTGTCAACCAAATGGTGGCACATGTGGCCCGTACCACGCCAGCAATTGTGGAGGTCCCCATTCTAAAAACAAAATGTAACAACGAAAAATAATTTCCTGTCGCAAGATATCTGAAATGAAAAAACAAACAAACACATTAATACACTACTTAGCACAAGTTTAAAAATCTAGTACTTTAATTTACATTATTTAATGGCATTGTGTCTGGCAAGTTGAAATTTAAATAGGCCATACTCCAATATTAGAAATCAATACTTTATATTCATACATACTTTAAAGAAAGTTAAGAGCATTTAGCAAAAACAACTTCCAGACCATTACCAGATACACACAGGTGAAGTATCCTCATCATTACAGACGAGATTTGAATAATTTAACCCCCGCGGAACTGGAATCTTGTGTGACTAATCAATTACTTGTTAGTACACCAAGTGACTTAATACAAAGTGGCTGCCCCAAAAGCACACATAGTTTATGATTAAAAAATAAATATATACAATACTTTGTGACTACTATTAAGTATCTATACATAAAAGAGGTAAAGTTCAGAAGACACAGGCCATAGAACAAACAGCTAAGTATTGCCAAACAGTGGGTCATTCATGTATGAGTCTGATAATATATAGTCTTACCTTAAAGTAATAATGAGATGTTCTTCAGGTGACACACTCCGCCGCATTTGGTGCCCTGGAAAGTCACGGAAGGCCTCAACTCCCCCAACAGCCGATCAAAGGTAGCCACGATATGCAGTAAAAATGGAAGAACTTCTGATGGTGCGCACGGAGCTCTGAGTACAAGCCAACAAAGAAACCTTTGCGGGCCTGCTGCGAAATTATAGGATGCACCCACATACACTTCCTCCTCAATCATTTCTGGCTGCTCTCCAAAACAGCGGAAGACCAGCCAGTGCAAGAAGACATGGTCAGTTGTTGACAGTGTGAAAGTGGACATCCTGCAAAGGAAAATCCAAAAACAGACACACACACACAACTACCACACGACAACCACTCCACCCAAAAAACACATAGCTCGGCCTAACTCAGCAGGAACAGACAGCAGCAGGTTCTTTGTTTGCAGCAGGAACAAAACAGATAGCTGCAGGGAAATGGTAATACTGTAGTACAAGGCTGACACATAACTCATCAAGATCAGGACAGACAGCAGGAGCAGATAAAGGTAACGGTGGAGTACAAGGCCTACACATAACTTAACATGATCAGGACAGAAAGCATCAGCAGGTACATGTTAAGGGTCGAGTCTAAGGCCTACACATAGCTCAGCTTAACTCAGCAGGAACAGACAGCAGCAGGTTCTTTGCTTGCAGCAGGAATGTGTTCCCAGGAATGGGCCCCCACCAGACCTGGGCAACAGCAAAAATAAACTTAGACACCTCTTATAGCAGCAGGTTTATCTTCTAGAGCAGGAATGTGCTCCCATACATGCAAAATATTTTCATTTGACAAAATTGTTTATCGATTGTATTTTAAGTTTGCATAGCCCACAATAAATTAGTACAGCATTTGCTCTACACGCTGCCCGCACCGGTCTGCTCTCAGTTTCCATATCAGGCACATTGAGTCTAGAGAAGAACACTGCAGTAACGTATCCTGCCACACCATGTGCTGATTCCTCCAAGACAGAGGGCAGCAGGACATAGAAAATCTGATCCTATAGGTTAAGAAAAACGTACAGTAATCCGGTCCTCTACAATGCAGATGTCCGTAGGGGGAGAAAATTTCAGGGCTTTCAGGGACAGATGGGGTAGATAGATTATAGCACGATAGACAACATGTATATATCTATCTACCCCATCTCTCCCTGGAAGCCCTGCATTATTCTCCCCCTCCAGACATCTGAATTGTATAGGACCTGATTACTGTACGTTTTCTTGAACCTACAGAATCTGATTTTCTTTGTCAAGTCTTTAAAGATGAAGCAAAGCTGCATTTTTTTTTGATGGGTAAGTTTACTGGCTGTTCGATGTAACTCGAGAACACATGGTGCCTTCAAAACAGACTACAAACTCCGCTCTGCTGTATGACAGTGTAGGTGCTCCCCAGTGCCTGTCAACTCCTTCCCGGTGAAGTCTTCCCCGTGCTGTGTGACGCTTCTCACCGTCTGTAGTCATGCCTCGCAGCTAAAGGCTTATTCAGCAGCATGACCTGCAATCAATTATCCGGACTGCGCACTGGAGGCAGCTGCCGAGGACCCCGCCAGCAGCCGGGGACCGTGACAGAGTCATCACAGAGGGGAGGGGAACTGATCTCGGCAGCAGAGCCGGGGGCACTTCCACTCCCGGGCTGAGGGAAGCTGGTTCCTCACTGGCTTCTGTGCTCTGACGGGCAGAGGACGGCTAGGTGCTGCCGATGGCTGGAGCCCGGCGTGTGTGTGGCGCTGATCATGTATGGGTTGTGCGAGCGCCGGTAGCCATGACTCTTCATAGACAAAAGGAGGATGAGAGAGCCGCTGATAAACCACGCCAGTCATGCTGCCCTCTGGCTTGGAGGAATCAGCACAAGGCGTGGCAGGCTGCGTTACCGCAGTGTTCTTCTCTAGACTCAATGTGCCGATATGGAAACTAAGAGCAGACCGTTGCAGGCAGCGTGTGGAGCGCTGTGTGCCAATTGGTATCTGAGAGGTCTATTTTCCAATATGGTTTATGTATAGAGGGCAAAGTCTAGAGATCACACAGAGGAATAAGGGTTACACTATACTAGGGCTGAAACGATTAATCAATTGAATCGAGTTATTCGACACAAAATGCCAATGTGGTAAAGTTCCCTTGACATTTTAAGGCTACTTTAACACTGGCGTTTTGGCTTTCCGTTTGTGAGATCCATTCGGGGCTCTCACAAGCAGTCCAAAATGGATCCGTTTTGCCCTAATGCATTCTGAATGGAAAAGGATCCGCTCAGAATGCATCAGTTTGCCTCAGTTCCATCTCCATTCCGCTTTGGAGGCGGACACCAAAACACTGCTTGCAGCGTTTTGGTGTCCGTCTGACGAAACTCAGGCAAACAGATCCGTTCTGACACATAATGTAAGTCAATGGGGACAATGGAAAACGGATTTGTCCTCCCATGACTTTAAATGGTATTCTAGACGGATCCTTCTTGGCTATTGTAACGGACCGTTTCCGCAGACAAGGGGTTAAAATCCGTTTAGGCGATATGCCCCTTTTCTGAGAGACAGGCACAGCTACTGCAGAACACCAACCTCCCGAACTGGATACAAAATAGCACTCCAAACTGGAACCTTGCGAAAAGCTGCCGGCAGACGAACAGGAAAAGTATACAGTCCGCTTACACTCCTGGCAATCAGTCTCCAACAGCATACAGGGAATCCCCCCAATAACGAGACAAGGCTCCGTGTTGAGGGTCAGCAGTGGTCTCTCGTGCTGGCACACCCAGCCTGGTTTTTATTACAGTTGTTGCAAATACAGGTCCGCCCACAGGGTTTTGAAATACAACCAATCAGTAATTTACAACACATACAATGTAAATACAGCAACCAATCGTTCACTTCTGGTCCTCTCCCCAGAGGACCAGAAGGGAGACTGCGACACAGGACAGATGCAACATATCCCCACAATGCATCATGGTTTCCTCCTCTCTGCCCCAGAGACAACCGAAGGCAATCCAATTATCTCTCAAGACAAAGGGAGATCACCAATACACATGTGGAGACAACAGGACAGACATCACCATTTAAACACACAATGGCACACCCCCACAGCAAACACAGACATTTAACATATCCCCAGATAGCTCAAGTCTGAGTGCATATCATTAGGTGAATGGCACTCAGAATACACAAATACAATAATATTAGCTATCTGGGTACCCTCACATAACATACAATTTAACCGAACGCATAATAACATAAAATACAATTCCACAGACAGATTTAAGCTGTGCGTCCGGTC
This sequence comes from Bufo gargarizans, assembly GCF_014858855.1. Taxonomy (NCBI): domain Eukaryota; kingdom Metazoa; phylum Chordata; class Amphibia; order Anura; family Bufonidae; genus Bufo; species Bufo gargarizans. The sequence continues at coordinate 477,373,938 of NC_058081.1, read as the reverse complement.
TGTCTTCTCCTTTAAAGTTACTATGGGCCATAATCCTGAGGCAAGAGGCTTTTAAACAGCCCTCTCCAAAACCCAGTGGCGAGGTTGGTTTCGCCGCAGCTATGTTAAAGATAATACAAACGGATCCGTTCTGAACGGATGCAGATGTTTATATTATCTGAACTGATCAGTCTGTGAAGATCCATAACGGATCCGCACCAAACGCGAAATATATAAATAAAGTTACAATAACTAAATAAATATATTAAAAATTCATCCATAAATAAATAATTATATAAATAAAATCATCAATAAATACATAAATAAATTCATCAATACAGTTCAGAGCTGAACCCGGACATCCCTCCATTTTCCCCCTGGCAGCCCCCCTGACATGAGCATCAGAGCAGTTCATGCTCCGATGCTCTCCTTTGCCCTGCGCTAAATTGCGCAGGGCAAAGGCATTTTTTGGAGTTCCGGTGACGTACCGGGGCTCTCCATGGGGCTGCCAGGGACCCTGGTGACGTCACTGGCACTGATGGGCAGGATTTAGCTCTGCCCTAGCCAGTAAAACGGCTAGGGCAGAGCTAAACCCCGCCCCTCAGAGCCGGTGACGTCACCGAACACACTGCCGGGCGGAAGTTACCGCCTGGCAGTGTGTTATTGAAAACAAAAGAGCCCGTGCCCTGCGCTATTTATCGCAGGGCAAGGGAGTGCATCAGAGCAAGAGATGCTCCGATTCTAGCCTCAGGGGGACTGTCTGGGTGAAAATAAGGGTATGTCCGGGTTCAGCTCTAAACCCGGACAACCCCTTTAATAGAGTTAAATGTGGTGACAGAAATTCTTTAAAATCATCAAGAAATATATACAAAAGTTAAAAAACAACGAAGTTTGGGAGGGAAAGCCAAGTAGAGGGATTGAAAAGGGACCCTTCAGCGCCCGGAACTGATGGCAAGGGCCAAGAAGTCGCTGCCGATCCAGGACTCATTAATTTTAATAAATTTCAGTCTGTCCACGGAGTCAGTGGACAGACGGGTCCGCTTGTCGGTGACCACCCCACCTGCAGCGCTGAATGTCCGCTCAGACAGTACGCTGGAAGGGGGGGGGGGGCAAGACAGTACTTCCAGCGCATATTGAGCAGCTCATGGCAGGTGTCCAGCCTGGCAACCCAGTAGAACAACTTCATCTCACCCATAAGATCACCTGCTGGAGCTGCTTGGGCCAGCCACCTGCTGAGTGAGATGGGCAGTGAGAACTGGAGCGTGAGGCTGAGGGTTTTCCTGTTCCAGGAGCAGACAGACACGCAGGTTTTGCATACGGGACTCCCTCCAGCTGGCTGGGATGAACTGCTCCAGTTTCCACTTGTAGCGAGGGTCTAAAAGGGTGGCCAATCAAAAATGATCCCTCTCCTTAATTTTCCTGATCCGGAGGTCTCTCCTGAGGCATCTCAGCATGTGGGCAGCCATAGGGAGGAGGACAGCCCGCTGTGACTCTTCTTGGCTGCCTGGGACCATGACATCTTAGTCCTCCAGCTGCTGCTGCTTCCTGTGGGAGCCGCCCCACCCCCAGACTATCGGTGCCCCCAGCACCGACTCTCCCTCCTGACCAGGCCCAGACTCCTGGATGTCGGCAAGCTCCTCAACAAATTCTTCCTCCTCCTCCTCGTCCTGGGCATTGTCTTGGTGGAGCATTGTTGCCTCTTCTTGCTCCACCAAGGCACTCTCTCCAGCCTTGAGCAGACGATCTAGTGTCCTGTCCAGCAGGAACACTATGGGGAGCATGTCATTGAGGCCGACATGCTCCCCGCTGACCATCTTTGTTGCCTGCTCGAATGGAGCCAACACATGTAAGACCTTTTGTATCTGCTCCCACTCGGCATTGGTGATGTAGGAGAGTTGGTATGATGGCCCAGAAGTGCCTTGGCCCGTCGCTGCTTCCACTACCTCTCCAGCATATGGAGGGTGGAGTTCCACCACATCACACTGTCCACAATCAGCCTGTGAGGTGGCAGACTATTGTCCTGCTGCAGTTTGGACAGGGACGCGGTGGCGGTTGAGAAGTGGCTGGCAATCCTACGCACCCTTGGCACGATGTCGCTCAACCTTGGGTATGTGCGCAGGAACCTCTGTACCATAAGGTTGAGGACATGTGCCATGCAGGGCATGTATGTGAGACTGCCAGCATGGAGGGCGGCGAGGAGGTTTCTGGCGTTGTCACAGAGCCTGCCTGCCTGGAGCCTTCCGGGTGTCAGCCACTTGTGGACCTGAGCCTGGAGGGCGGCCAGAACATTAGGTCCAGTGTGTATCCGTTCCCCTAAGCTCACAAGCTGGAGCACGGCCTAGCAGCGGACGTGCCCCACACTTGCATAGCTACGGGGACGCTTGCTGGGGGCTCAGCAGTGGTGGAGACAGTGTCTTGAGGCAGAGCAGCAGTTCTCCCCTGGACACCCCGGGGCGGCACCACAAACTGAGATGCCGCCACATCTGATGATCCCTCCCCAGGACCTCAGAGGGACACCCAATGGGCAGTAAAGCTTATCTATGGTCGCTGCCCATGTTTGCTGGTCCCGGCATCCATTGTCAGATGTACCCTGTTGCTGACAGCATGATCCAGCAACAGGGATACATTCTGCACAATGTGCTGTGTAGGGCAGGGACTAGGGCGATAGAGGAGGGTGTAGAGGATGCAGAGGTCTGGCTGCCAGTACCAGTACCTCTAGGAGAGGGAGTGGGAATACATTGTTAGAAGAGGATGGGGTGGCTGCAGGACAGTGGCAGGAGGTACTGTCCCCTGCGCACTGCTGCTGGCGCTGCTACGACAACCCTGCATCTGTTACCACTCTGCCTCCAATGGCTGACTCTCAGGTGCTGAGTAAGGGCTGTGGTACCCAGCTGAGCAACAGACTTCCCCCTCCTCACCCTGGCATGGCGCAACTGACAGATGGCAATTGTCACATTGTCTGCTGCCAGGATGAAGTAAGCCCAAACAGTCGACTTACGCACTGACCTTCTGTCAGATGGGGTGGTGCTGACTTGAGCCTGTTCGGTCTTGGTACACACAGGTGGAGCCGGCACCTGCTGCTACTGCTGCTGCCACCTCCTACTGCTATGGGGCCCGTGCCACTGGGATTCCTGGTGACCTGGCGCACCATTTGCCTCGGGTGCCTACCTTCCTCATCAGTGTTGCTGTCACCTGACAAGGGAGGTGGCACCCATTTAAAATCACCTTCCTCTTCATCGCCTGTAAAGTCAGACCCAAAGTCGACCAGTGGTTGATTGAGGGGAACAGCAGACGTGGAGCCCCTGACCTGGCTCCGGTGTCCCCTTGCTGACACCTGGGTCTGATTAGGTGCGGGGGTTCTGTGGCTGAAACCACCCACACTAGTTGGAAGGGATGTCACTGGGTACTGACGGGCGGTATCTCCTCCTCCATCCTTTCCAAAAGGGCCTGACCATGCGGAGCAAGCTCTAGCTCACTCTCCTGCATTACCACCTCCAAGATGTCCCTCTCACTGTCACTGTCAAACAGCATCAGGGTCGATTTTTGGGGGCTGGGGGCTGGTCCTGCAGGAGGTGGAGAGCTGCTGCTCAGAGACGGGGCAGAGGACTCCATGCCACTGGCTTGGGTCACGAATGACACCACTGCCTCGGCGTCCTGAGATGAAATGGGGCGGCTGCCACGCCTAAAATATTCACGGATCAGGCGGACGCCCCTGCCACCTGTGCCCACCCCTCTGTGGGTAGAGGAACGGTTCCGTGCTGGAAGAGGTCCAGCCCTGGAACCAACTCCTCTACCACGACCACGGCTGCCAGAACGACCACAGCCACTCATAATTTTCACTAATAATTTACAGTAAACCAAAAAGTTTTTAAACAACACACAAAAAAAAATTTGAGAAAGAAAATAATGAGGGAGTTTGGGCAAACTTTATTGGGTTGGGGACAATGGGGCAAAACTTAAATAAAATAGACACTAAACCCTAAATCGCAGACAAAATAAATTTTTCTTTTTTTTCAATGACAAAAGACGCAGACAATAATCCCTCCCTAACACTCGAAAGCCTAAAACAGTAACACTAATACACCGGCAAAGACTTTTTTTTTTTCACAGACAAAAGACGCAGACAATAATCCCTCCCTAACAAACGTAACCCTAAAACAGTAACAATAAAACACAGGCAAAGACTTTTTTTTTGTTTTGTTTTTTTCACAGACAATAGACGCAGATAATAATACCTCCTTAACAAACAAAACCCTAAAACAGTAACACTAAAACGCAGGCTAAGGCCCCATGCCCACGGCCGTGTTTCACGGCTGGGTGCGGGCCGTGGAACCGCGGCCTGGATCCCTCCTGAGAGCAGGAGCGCACGGCGTCATAGCAACCACGGCCGTGTGCATGGGGCCTAATACTTTTTTTATTTTTTTTTACAGACAAAAGATGCAGACAATAATCCTTCCCTAACAAACGAAACCCTAAAAACAGTAACACTAAAACACAGGCAAAGGCTTTTTTTGTGTTTTTTTTTTTCACAGACAAAAGACGCAGACAATCCTGGCACACAAAAACCTAAAACACAGCAAAAAAATGTTTTTCACAGACTAAACAGACAGCAAAAGGCTAAACTATACTATATCTCTATCTAGCATACACTACACACTGCACTAAAGTCTATCAGCTACACTATTAACTAACTGACTAACCTACACTATCTCAAACTAACTATCTGGATTATATACTGTATATGACTGAGCTAACTAATTAATGTACCTCACACCCTACACTGGAACCTACCAGCTACACTAACTAACCTACACTATCTACCACTAAATATCTGGATTATATATATTACTGAGCTACCTAACTAATCTACCTAACACCCTACACTGGAATCTAATCAGCTAACCTATTCCCTAACTAACCTACACTATCTACCACTAAATATCTGGATTATATATGAGGTCTCAGAAGTATTATAAAACAGCAATTCAGCACAGCACAATTACACTCCTCTCTCTCTCACAACTGCATGAAACAGCACAAAATGGCTGCTGGAAATTTTCTTATATAGTAAGGGGTAGGCAACTTTCCTATTGGTTGCTAGTGATGTTGCTAAGCCTTGACAGAGATATTGCAGCCTTCTCATTGGCCCACAAGCTAGTAGCAGGGAAGGATAAGGTGTACTGTGAAAAAAAATTATGAATATATATATCACTATATTCGAAATATTTGCGAATTCTCGAAGCGCCTATATTCGCGATTAAAATTAGCAATTTAAATATTCGCGCTCAACACTAGAAACTAGTTCAGCCAGGACTGGATATTTGAAAAGGCCACATACATCATAAAGGGATTGTCGTAGAACAGGAACGAAGTGTCCATAAGTCACCACCTGCAGTAGGTGTCTGTGAAACATAAAGGAATCTGCAATGACGTTGCAGTCACATAAGTAGCCTACTACAAAGAGTACAAAAATAACATACTTCTTTGGAAATCTGTAAAATAAATGTTCTTTGAACCTACAGTACATACATTCAGCACAAGTTTAGTGAGCATATTTTCCTGGACAGGTTTCTGTCCTGAAAACATGATTTCTCGTTCTGTTCTAATACTGACATGAAGATCTTCCTCTGGGATTCCATCAGACAGTGTCTGGGATTAATACAAGAATGTTGATCTCACTAGAGATGGATAAATAGAGCATCTTCACGATTCACTGATCTCAGCATTTACCCCAAGATGAACTGAATTAGTAACAGCAAAGTAAGAATTAATTCTACATTTCATTCAAGCTTATGAATATGTAATGGACTCTTTAGCCTGATGGAGTCCCCTTAACTTAAATTGCTATGTGATATGAATCAGAATAGTTTCAGTTAGAAAATATCAATAACAATAGTAATAATATGAGGCCAGACAGTAAAACTGATCTCTGACGTCTTGTCTATGTGTACCCTAGGAGAGGACAGTTTGAAGGAGTCTGAGGGGGAAGGTTTGAAATGTCTATGCCATTCTTTCTGACACAGAACAGTTGCAACTTTTTTCTATTTTACCTACCTCTTGCCACTTCTAAAAAAACTGCTAAATTTCAAGTGTCATAGCAAAGGGCCTGAATACTTATGTCTATGCAAAATGTTTGTTTTTCTTTTTTAATATATTTGCAAACATTTCTAAAATTCAGTTTTCACTTTCTCACTGAGGGCTGCTGAGTGCAGATTGATGGGGGAAACTTGATTTTTTTTTTTAGCATGAGGCTGCAACATGTGAAAAATTTGAAAGGGTCTAAAGACTTTCCGAATGCAATGTATGTGCACAATTTGATAAAAGTGTTGCAAAGTACAGCAATACAGACACACAAAAGTTTTGCTAAGCAAAACTGACTTCAAATATCACCATGATGAATTACATTACTGTTATTTATGACAAACTTATGAAAGGTTGCACAAAGTTTAATAATTTTGGTGCAACCTTCCATTTAACACTTCTATCCTATGATGTTACTCTATTTGCTATTCCACCCCTTTACTGGAGTAAGATTTCAATATATATTTTTTTTTACTTAAAAAAAAGTCACAGTTGATTAATGTGGTTTAAATAAGCTCGACAGGCTAACCATGTCCACAAAACTGCAGTAAGTGGTGTTAAAAAGTGAAAATCTTGCAATTTGTTTCAGCTCAAAAAGTCCAAATACTTCTTTTGCAACTTTTTGAAGACAGAAATCTGGAGTGCAGGGCTGACTTAGTCCTGTAAGTTTGCCAAATGCTTATCCTGCCCTGACAATTGTATTGTGCAAATCCAAGTGCACCATTTAAAGGGTTTCTACCACTTAGGTGTCACATATTTGGCTGTCAGACACTAGCGATCCGCTAGTGTCTGCTCTGGCCAACCATCCTAATATAATTGCTTTTGGGGCGGTGGTTTGGCTAAAAAAACTACTTTTATTAATATGCTAATGAGCCTCTAGGTGCTATGGGGGCGTCATTAGCACCTAGAGGCTCCGTCTACCTTCAGAAACTGCCGCCGCCGAGCGCGTCCCTCCAGCCCGCCCATCTCCTCCTGAATGCGATCCTCGTATGTATTCTGCGCATGCGCAGTGAATGTCTGACCGCATCCTTGCTCAGACATCTCCACTGCGCCTGCGCGATGACGCCATAGTGCTCCGAGGAACAGGCGCAGTGGAGATGTCTGAGCAGGGAAGCTGTCAGACATTTACTGCGCATGCGCCGAATACAGGCGCTCACAAGGAGGATCGCATTCAGGAGGAGATGGGCGGGCTGGAGGGACGCGCTGGGGGCGGCAGTTTCTAAAGGTAGACGGAGCCTCTAGGTGCTAATGACGCCCCCATAGCACCTAGAGGCTCATTAGCATATTAATAAAAGTAGTTTTTTTAGCCAAACCACCGCCCCAAAAGCAATTATATTAGGATGGTTGGCCAGAGCAGACACTAGCGGATCGCTAGTGTCTGACAGCTAAATATGTGACACCTAAGTGGTAGAAACCCTTTAAATCAAGTGACATAAAATTATCTAATAACCCTTGGTTTATGGACGCAAATAAGTTCCATTTCCATCTGTTTTATATTGACAGCAGTATAGCCAGTTGGACGCTACACATTTTTCTTGTACTGTTTTAAAGAAAAAACAGACCATGAGAAAGAGTGCTTTTTGTGGGTAGAAGCATTAGTGGAAAGCAGAAGGTTAAATCTAATTGCATCTTGTTGTATTTATCATCTCCGTCTTATACACCCTCCCACCTATTCTTGACTTGTGGGTGTGGAGAGATGTGCAAGGGGTGAAAGGGAATTCCATTTTTAAAGGTACCCCAGGGAGTTCACACAATAGTTCAAATATAGCCTTAGGAAAGTTCTCATAGGGACATTTTGTGCCTGAATATATTGTAATAATTGTGATGTTTGTTGAATTTCTTGACATTAAACAAGTGTATAATATGTGGGGGTTCTATTATATCTCCCCCTGGATCCCTAACAAAGGCCTCTTACCCAACTAAGTCAGTTTGCAGTGCTCTGCAATGATGAGGTTCAATCATCCAGAAAGCCAGCTGTCCGCAGATGAGGTACTGGCTTGGTTATAATCCTTAAAGGGGTTGTGTCACTTCAGCAAAAGCCATTTATCATATAGTTAATAGAAGCCACTTACTAATGTATTTGTATTATCCATATTGCTTCCTTTCCTGGCTGGATAAATTTTTCCATCACAATATACATTGCTCGTTTCTATGGTTATGACCACCCTGCAATACATCAGTGGTGGCCACATTCTTGCACATTTGCACAATTCACAAAGAAATTCACTTTGTGACTACTTTCTTTGTCAAAAAGCAGATTTTGTTATAATTAGCGCACAATGATGGGGAACAGTGGTTGCGCTGTCCCCCATCATTAAACCCCTGAGATGCCGTGTTCATCACCGATTTGGTATCTGTGATGAACATTGACAGGGGTTAATCCAGTGAAAAAAAAAAAAAAAAAGCTCACCTTATACACTTGATCACTTAGAGGCCACTGCTGCAATCTTGATTGAAGACAGCACGAAAAATTGAATTTTCCCTCAAATTCAGCTTGAAGTCTAGTTCAGATACTTTGATTCGCTCAACCCCAATAGTCTCAGGTACTACACAGGTAGTATGTATAAGAAAAGAGACAAACTGGTAGCTCAGACAGGCACACTGTTAACAGTCTCCTTATTTTTGTTAATATATCTAATCCATTCTATATATTTTTTTTTTTGTGGGATTATATTTCAATGCCAGAATTGTAACACCCCAGAGAGGTGTTACCACTTTTGCATCTTGCTACTGTCTTTATTGGTCTAACCTGAATGTCATCTTATGTATTTATTCCAGGTCCTCCACAATGTGTATTCCTAATCTGTTTGCAACTGTTATGTTCATGAAATATGCCTGGTTCACCAGCAGGTAGCAGAAAACACGGCAGTGCTGTACTTAGATAGAATGGAACCTTCCATTCTATTCTAACCCCCCTCTGAAGAGAAGTGGGTGAGTCCTACTTCGTGCAGGAAGGATGGGGACCAGTTAGTTTCAGTCTAGCTTACCCCCTGCTAAGGGGAGGGTGTGCAGGGGCACTTCTCTGCTAGACGTGCCAGTCAGTGCACCCTAACCATGGCATAATTTAGAGTCAGACTACGGAGAGAAAGTGCAGAATACAAAGGAAGCTGAGTTATATAGCTAGCGTGTCAGTACAGCAGAGTCATAGAGAAAGATATAGCAGAATTGAGTTTGCCTGCCAGTTCATACTAAAGGCTGCTGGAACCAAGACAAAGCCTGAAACTGTTTGGAGAAACGTTTATTCAAGTAAAGCTGCCATTGAACTTAATCTCAAGGTCTGACTTAAGTTATTATTCCAATACTTCAATTATTCCCCCTATTTATTGCTTTGGAGCCAAAGCCTGGGGTCCAGCCGTATCCAGGTAGGAGCACCGTGACACATAAAGAGACATTTGAGCCGCACTATACCAATCGGCATTCCTACACCTGGGACGCGATATATATAGAGGGCCCTGGGGGGAGGCCGCCCGTTGCAGAATGACAGAATTATCTTCAGTACATGGGAAGATATCACTGTTAGAAATTGAGATGCAGTGAATACAGCTGAAAGTCAAAGTCAAAGGAGGTTTTACCCACAATTATTCCCAACTCGATTTCTAACAGTAATATCTCCTGTTTGGCTTGGACTAATGCTGTCATTTTGGTCTTGTGTGGAAATGAGCAACATATAATGTTATGGCAAAATTAACCAAGCCAGCAAAGGAAGCAATATGGACAATCACAATACATTAGTAAGTGGTTTGTATTCGTGTTCTCTACATGATAAATGCCACTTGCTGAAGTGAGACAAACCCTTTAAGACCGCCCCCGGTCAACTATCAGTGACTGAGAGCTATGTACATATGTATACAGGCCTCATGCACACAAACGTATTTTCAGTTTGCATTTTTCACAGATCAAATGCGGACCCATTCATTTCTATGGGGCCGCAAAAAAATTGTGGACAGCACAAGAATGTTATATGTGTGCTGTCCGCATCCATTTATTATGTAGAGAAAGTTAATATTAGGCAGTTACTAATGTATTGTTATTATCCATATTGCTTCCTTTACTGTCTGGATACATTTTTCCATCACATTATACACTGCTCGTTTCCATGGTTACAACCACCGTGTAATCCAGCAGTGCTGTTCGTGCTTGCACACTATAATAAAAGATGCCAGCGTCTCTGGTGGCCGGGACCGTCTGAGCTCACAGGGTGGTCGTAACCATGGAAACTTTCTCTGCATAATAAATGCTATTTGCTGATGTGGCAAAACCCCTTTAAATGTCCCTCTTTTTGATCTGAGGAATAGATTTGCATTATTACATTTACAATATTGACCCAGAAAGTATTTGGTTCCTCTCTGTATATTAGACCCTACCTTGTATATTATTTCATTATTTGGTGCAATTTGGATTTTAGAAATTTCTCTATTCAGATAATTTTTGCACTATTGTGCGCTAAGAACATTAAAGTGTATAAATATGCTGGAAAAATGGACTTTCATGCAATGAACCATAAGTGTCCCCATTGACAGTCGAAAAAGTTGTGAGGTATGGAATATTGTTTTGCAAGAGGATAGCCATTTATTCAACTTATATCCCTAACAGATCAATGTAAACTAGTGATGGTGGGAGACTGAGCTGCAGCTAGGCATTCCTCCTGTTTGCCGTTATCTCTCTGTATCTGTATACTCAGGCTAAGGCAGAGTGGCTTATTAGCGCCCCCTGGTGCTGGTATAAATAAACAATACTGACCTACTGTATGTGAAGACTTTACAGGTAGCAAGTGGCACCTCTAGCACATACGGTATATAATATAGATAATACTAAATTAGAATTATGCAAATAATAATAGTAATAAAAGCAAGCAGATGTAGACTAGACATTTCATAGTGCGAGAGGCAATGTCTATCAGCACCAAATGATAATGTAATACCGATGTGAAAGGACTGTGCTGTCAACTCCACTTCTATACATAAAGAAAGTCCATATGTATCATTAGCCAAGACACTAATACTGACAGACGACCAATGACTTCATCTCTTCTTGTCCTCTTAACCCTAGCAAAAAGAGTGTTCATTTTATGTAGAATGTGTTTAAGGTGTGACCATACAGGATGATATCCAACCTGTGGTCTTTAAGATAAAACTGATAACTTATGTCATTTATTTCATTAAAAAATTCAGTCACAGACAGCAAGCTCTGATGTAATTTATGAACTGTCTGGCAACATCACCTTCTTGGACTGTAAGTGTTCTGTAAGGTTGTATGTTTGAACTGTATGACTTTTCCTTACATAAATCATATTATTAGGTTTCCAGTTGTCTGAAGCAGATGTGTGGTTGCTAATGTATGAGTCAGTAACAGTTTCTATGTTGTCAATGCTCTTCATTGTTTTGTTAGGGGTGTAACTACAAGGGGCGCAGAGGTTGCAGTCACAACCAGGCCTTGATGCCTAAGGAGGTCTAAGGGGCTCTCTGGCACAAAATGGAATAGCAGTGCTATAAATGCTGTGTGATAATGTGTGATAGCTGTTATACATGTTATAGAACCCAGAAGCTTCGAAAAGCATCATCACACTGGGGTTCCTTGAACCCAAGGCACTCCATCTATACAGAATTTGAACACATGAACTTTTAATTTCATCATAGTCTTTGTTGTTATCATAGCATATACAAAACATCATCGACAAAGTGCAATTGGTTATTTGCAAAACAATTCATAAAAATAGACCCTGGACAAAGGATGGACTCCAACTGGTTGTCTTCTGATAGTCTTTCAGCCTAGTACTTGACAGAATGCAGACCCACCAGAGGATAATTTGGGACTCTGGTGGGCCAATAAAACCCAGGTCTCCAGTCTAAAATTGGCCACGCATTAGATAAATGTGGTCTGAACTTGTGAATTTTATTTGGACCAGCCAACCATGTAATATGTACAGTAGCCTTTTCATTTTCCCCCATTGGCAGATGTCAGGGGAGAAAAGGATACGTTGGATTTTAACTGCCCAGTCCTTTTGTTCTCAGGTTAATAAGTCACTGCCAAAAGTGCTTGACAGCAACTTTCTCCCCTCTTCATGCTTAAATGGGTGTTCTGATACTTCTATACTGATGACTTATACTCTGGATTGGTGATCAATATCTGATCGGTGGGGGTCCAACAGCCAGGACCCCCATAAGCTGTTTGAGAAGGCATTGGTGCTCTTGTCAGTGCCACGACCTTCTCACAACTTCACCTAGGTCAATGATGTTATATTCATTGGTCATGTGGTCTAGGCACATCTAGATGCTACTGTGAGCACCAATGCCTTCTCAAACAGCTGATCGTTGGGGCCTGGGGTGTTGGCCCCACACCGATCAGATACTGATCGGCACAGTGCATGCAGTGAATTTGATGCCTACTATAAGTACTGCTTGAGATTTCAAGTACAAAGAAGCTGACATAGCAGATGGTAAGGAGTGAATGTTGTGATGTTGCAGCAATCGTAAGGGGAGGTAGTGGCAAAAAAACACCAAGAGGCAGTTTCGGGCTCTTGGGAGGGGAGGGCTGAGGCGCTTAGAGAAGGCAGTTAATGTGCCCTGCTAAGCACTTTGAGACTCATTTTCAATGATAATAGCTAATTTACTGGGGGTGAGAAACGTGGTATGGTGTGGGTGATGTTTGCGGGCACAACAGTGCATTGGTATATGTTACAAATGGTAAAAATAAGTGACAGATTCCCATTAAAGTTCAACTTTCATAAAGGACTCTATGTGCTCAAACTTCTACAGGAGGCTGGCTGGTGTGTGTATTTAGATACAGGGCTAGGATATTGGACTGAATCTTTGGTGAGAAAGAAAGCCAGGAGCACCATTGGTGGTATGCAATCTTCAATGCATCACCTAGGTTAATGGCCATAATACCTGGTCAGTTCAATCTCATCAGGACAAAGCATGAAACTGGTTCTCGAAGTTTCCTTGTTTTGTCCTGATGAGATCTAATCCTTGCCAAAAAACATGCAGCCATAACATGACTTAATTACCAGAGTGCAAATGAACATTTGAAAAGTAGTGATTTGTACTCCAAAACATTGTGGTGCTCTTTATTGAGAATATTGAATCAAACTCGGCTACCAGTCTCGAGGAGAAAGATTTGGACTACTGTACCACTTTCTCCAGTGTGCTGTGGAAGGACACAGAAGCCTGCTAGTATTGCGATCAGCTGTAACCACTAATGTATCATTAGAACATCTCCAGCAAGGCGATAGTACATCCAGATGTTACCATTTAGACCCAACATTTTACGGTTTTACATGTTACCTAGATTTACAGGGGGTAATATGTGACCATACAGTGCTCTGGTGCAGAAGCTCATGCAGAGCAATAACATTTTACATTGTTATATATCAGGTCCATTGTATTTGAATAAAAGTATATAGACCACATCTCATTCTCCATAAATTCTTCTCAATCTCATTCCTCCCTGCTCACTCAGTCACTTCCCCCCAGACTCCCGCTCAGCTGTCTCTCCTGTTTACCCTATCAATCACTTTCCTATTCACCCTCTCCAAACCTGTCTGTGTTTATATCCACCCCTCACATTGCCCCCCTGTCCACAGAGGCGGCTGTCGCTAGCCAAAGATTTATTTTCATTTTTCAGTATGGCCACTCTTACTGCCTCTCCCTCCCCCTGTTTATCTGCTGGGTGATTTATATGTCCCTCACACACACTTCCTCTGCTCCTTTCCTCTGCCTCTCACTGTCTCATCCTTCTTCCCTTTCTCTCTATATATCTGTCATTTATACCACAACCTCTCCCACTTTATTCCTCTTTTGTCTCTTTCAATTGTAAAGGCTTCCTCTTCCTCACCTTGTTACATTAATGAGCCTACATCTGCAACATGATGTCAGCACGCCATGGTCAAAGGAAACATGAATGAAAACTATCTATCTAACCGTCTATCTATCCAACTATCTATCTATCCAACTATCTATCTATCTAGCTATCTAGCTATCATCTATCTCATATCTATCTGTCTGTCTCAGATCTATATGTCTATAAATCTATCAATTTATCTAAATTCAAAAGATGAGGCAGCACTCCAAATAGGGTGAAACGGTGTTGACCCATTTATTCCCAAGTTGACCCAACAGGATAACAACACGTTTTCACCCTATTTGGAGTGCTGCCTCATATTATGAATTTTGATGTAATAGTGGATGAACATCTTCCCAGAGGGATTGCACCCAAACTTTCATAAATTGACTGCGCTGCTGTTTCTTTTTTGCTTTTTGAATATCTATCTACAAACCGGATTCCAAAAAAGTTGGGACACTATACAAATCGTGAATAAATATTGAATGCAATGATGTGGAGGTGCCAACTTCTAATATTTTATTCAGAATAGAACATAAATCACGGAACAAAAGTTTAAACTGAGAAAATGTACTATTTTAAGGGAAAAATATGTTGAATCAGAATTTCATGGTGTCAACAAATCCCCAAAAAGTTGGGACAAGGCCATTTTCACCACTGTGTGGCATCTCCCCTTCTTCTTACAACACTCAACAGACGTCTGGGGACCGAGGAGACCAGTTTCTCAAGTTTAGAAATAGGAATGCTCTCCCATTCTTGTCTATTACAGGCCTCTAACTGTTCAATCGTCTTGGGCCTTCTTTGTTGCACCTTCCTCTTTATGATGCGCCAAATGTTCTCTATAGGTGAAAAATCTGGACTGCAGACTGGCCATTTCAGTACCCGAATCCTTCTCCTACGCAGCCATGATGTTGTGATTGATGCAGAATGTGATCTGGCATTATCTTGTTGAAGAATGCAGGGTCTTCCCTGAAAGAGATGACATCTGGATGGGAGCATATGTTGTTCTAGAACCTGAATATATTTTTCTGCATTGATGGTGCCTTTCCAGACATGCAAGCTGCCCATGCCACACGCACTCATGCAACCCCATACCATCAGAGATGCAGGCTTCTGAACTGAGCATTGATAACAACTTGGGTTGTCCTTGTCCTCTTTGGTCCGGATGACATGGCGTCCCAGATTTCCAAAAAGAACTTTGAATCGTGACTCGTCTGACCACAGAACAGTCTTCCGTTTTGCAACACTCCATTTTAAATGATCCCTGGCCCAGTGAAAATGCCTGAGCTTGTGGATCTTGCTTAGAAATGGCTTCTTCTTTGCACTGTAAAGTTTCAGCTGGCAACGGCGGATAGCACGGTGGATTGTGTTCACTGACAATGGTTTCTGGAAGTATTCCTGAGCCCATTCTGTGATTTCCTTTACAGTAGCATTCCTGTTTGTGGTGCAGTGTCGTTTAAGGGCCCGGAGATCACGGGCATCCAGTATGGTTTTACGGCCTTGACCCTTACGCACAGAGATTGTTCCAGATTCTCTGAATCTTCGGATGATGTTATGCACAGTTGATGATGATAGATGCAAAGTCTTTGCAATTTTTCGCTGGGTAACACCTTTCTGATATTGCTCCACTATCTTTCTGCGCAACATTGTGGGAATTGGTGATCCTCTACCCATCTTGGCTTCTGAGAGACACTGCCACTCTGAGAAGCTCTTTTTATACCCAATCATGTTGCCATTTGACCTAATTAGTGTTAATTAGTCTTCCAGCTCTTCGTTATGCTCAAATTTACTTTTTCCAGCCTCTTTTTGCTACTTGTCCCAACTTTTTTGGGATTTGTTGACACCGTGAAATTTTGAATCAACGTATTTTTCCTTTAAAATGATACATTTACTCGGATTAAACATTTGATCTGTCATCTACGTTCTATTACAAATAAAATATTGACATTTGCCACCTCCACATCATTGCATTCAGTTTTTATTCACGATTTGTATAGTGTCCCAACTTTTTTGGAATCCGGTTTGTATGTAATCTATCTGTCTGTGTAACATCTATCTAAGATCTATCTACTAGTGTTGGGCGTGCATGCTCAGCTGAACACCTTTTTCACGCGATGCTCGAGTCTCCTCCCAGCACGTTTGTGCCGGGAAGTAGTGCCACTCAATGTAATGCTGTAGCCATATTGGTTACTGGCATTACAGTGATTGGCTGGCCGGAACGCGCCATTGGGTGCTATAAAGCACCCAATGACACGTGGTTCGGCTCAGACTAAGACTACATGCACACGAACATTGTTTGTTTCTGTCTGTTCCGGGTTTTTTTGCGGATAGGATGCGGACCTATTCATTTCAATGGGTCCACAAAAAATACGGACAGCACACCATGTGCTGTCCGCATCAGTATGTTCGTTCCGTAGCACCGCCCAAAAAATAGAACATGTACTATTCTTGTCCGTTTTAGGCATTGTTACAATGGATACGCCAAAAAAACGGATGGCATACGGACCGCAAAACACATACGGTCGTGTGTATGTAGCCTTAGTCAGAGCAAGCTGCAGCAGAAGGGACAGATAGTGTAGGGAGAGGAACTGTGTGTTTTTTGTGGATATTTTAGTGTTGAAAGGTGTTAGAGACCCAACAGTCCTTTTAAGGACTATTGTTTATCTGGCTGCAAAATATATTAGCGCCACGTGCGCTAAATTGCAAGCAATTGTTTGGCTTCTGGTGACAGCAGCGACATTACCTGCACTACATCTCCTGTATAACGTTAGCCGCTGGTGACAGCAGCGACATTACCTTCGCTACATCTTCTGTATAAAGATAGCTGCTGGTGACAGCAGCGACATTACCTGCGCTACATCTCCTGTATAACGTTAGCCGCTGGTGACAGCAGCGACATAACCTGAGCTACATCTTCTGTATAACGTTAGCCTCTGGTGACAGCAGCAACATTACCTGCGCTACATCTCCTGTATAACGTTAGCCGCTGGTGTCAGAAGCGACATTACATGCGCTACATTTCCTGTATAACGTTTGTGCATAATAAATATCAGTGACATTCAGTTAAATTTTTTCACTGCTGGTGACAGCAGCGACATTACCTGCGCTACATCTCCTGTATAACGTTTGAGCATCATAAATATCAGTGACATTCAGTTTAATTTTTTCGCCACTGGTGACAACGACATTACCTGCGCTATATTTCCTGTATAACATTTGCGCATCATAAATATCAGTGACATTCAGTTACATTTTTTTGCCGCTATTGACAGTGACATTACCTGCACTACATCTCCTGTATAATGTTTGCGCATCATAAATATCAGTGACATTCAGTTTCATTTTTTTCACCGCTGGTGACAGGAGCGACATTACCTGCGCTACATCTCCTGTATAATGTTTGCTCATCATAAATATCAGTGACTTTCAGTTTCATTTTTTTGCCACTGGTGACAGCGACATTACCTGCGCTACATCTCCTGTATAAAAGTTTGCGCATCATAAATATCAGTGACATTCAGTTTCATTTTTTCACCGCTAGTGACAGCAGTGACATTACCTGCGCTACATCTCCTGTATAACGTTTGCGCATCATAAATATCAGTGACATTCAGTTTCACTTTTTCACTCCTGGTGACAGCGACATTGCCTGTGCTACATCTCCTGTAAAACGTTTGCGCATCCGAAATATCAGTGACATTCAGTTAAAAAAATTTGCCGCTGGCGACGGCGACATTACCAGCGCTACATCTCCTGTATAACGTTTGCACATCATAAATATTAGTGACATTCAGTTTCATTTTTTCACCACTGGAGAAAGCCACATTACCTGCACTACATCTCCTGTGTAACGTTTGAGCATCCACAATATCAGTGACATTCAGTTTCATTTTTTTTCTGCTGTTGACAGTACCTGTGCTACATCTCGTGTATAATGTTTGCACATCCTAAATATCTGTGACATTCAATTTAATTTATTTGTGCATGCACTTACAAAACCTGCGCTACTGTACGTGTGACATACTTTCAAGCATATATACCATTTAATATGCTCTAGGCAAGCAGTAAGGGACGGGAAAGTGGCCGTGTTGCTGATGGTGCATGCAGAGGCCGTGTCCCTGGGTGCGGTGAAACTGTGCCTGCTGCCAGAGCACAAGAAACACACTAATCCACGATACCTAGCTTCATGTCCCAGTTTGCAAGGCGGCGCAGGACACCACTCTCGAAGTCACACCAGTGCCACCAGGTGGTCGGTTGGATTGCAGCAGATAATGCTTCCAGTCGGTTAAGCACCACCCTGTCTTCAACAAAGTCCAGTCTCAGTAGCCAAGAGTCTGGTCAACAGAATAACAGAATCCTCACCCTGATACTCCTTCCTCCCACCATGGAGAGTCTTGGAAAACAAGTGATCCCACACTCAGATATTCAGAGAAGCTCTTTTCATCGCCATTCCTTGATTTGGCCCTCTCGCCAAGCCCGCTTTAAGAGGGACATGAGGAGATCTTGTGCACTGAATCCCAAACTCTTGAGCATCCACAGTCAGAAAAAGATGACGGTGGGGAACTGCAATTAGTGTTTTACAATGTGGATGAAGATGATGAGACACAGTTGCCAATAAGTCAACCGCAATTAGTGTCTCAAGAAGTTTATGATGAGGATGAGACGCAGTTGTCAATAAGTGAGGTTGTTCTTAGGTCAACAAGTAAGGAGGATGACCAGAGTGAGGAAGAAGAAGAGGAGGTGGTGGACGATGAAATCACTGACCCAACCTGGGAAGGTGGCAAGCCGAGTGAGGACAGCAGTACAGAGGGGGAGGGATCCACAGCACCGCAACAGGCTGGAAGAGGCAGTGGGGTGGCAAAAGGGAGAAGGCGGGCAACACCAAACAGGCCCACAACTGTTCCCCAGAGCACACCCTTGCAGCAATCTCCCTTTCCAAGGGATAGGTATTCCGCAGTCTGGCGCTTTTTTGAGGAAAGTGCGGAGGATAAAAGAATTATCATTTGCAAATTGTACCATAACAAAATGAGCAGGGGTGTGAACACTAGCAACATCAGCACAACCACATGGCATCAAAGCACCCTGATAGGTGGGCCGAACGTCTGGGTCCACAATAAGTGTCCACGGGTCACACCACTGCCTCCTCTTCCTCTGTGTTACGTGCTGGATAATCACCTGTCCAAAACACAGGCCCGGATGCCTCCCACCCTGCACCTGGACCTTCGCAAGCACCATCAGCTAGAACATCCACTTCTGTGTCCCAGCACAGCATGCAGATGTCCATACCCCAGGCCTTTGAATGAAAGCACAAATACCCAGCCACCCACCCACAGGCCATAGCACTAAATGCGCATCTTTCAAAATTGCAAGCCCTGGAAAACATACCATTTAGGCTTGTGGACACTGAGGCTTTCCGCAGACTGATGGCTTCGGCCATCCCTCGTTACTCAGTCCCCAGCCGCCACTATTTTTCCCAGTGTGCCGTACCAGCATGTGTCCCGTAACATCACCCGTGCCCTGACCAACGCAGTTATTGGGAAGGTCTACTTAACGAATAACACATGGACAAGTGCTTTTACCCAGGGACACTACATTTCCCTGACGGTACACTGGGTGAACGTTGTGGAGGCAAGAAGCGAGTCGTACCCTGGGATGGCACAGGTGCTACCCATGCCAAGGATTGCGGGCCCTATTTCCATCAGGATTTCCGCCACCACCTTCTCCTCCTCTACCTCCTCCTCAACTTCCACCTCTGAATTCTCATCTTGCAGCACCAGTCAGCCATCAGTAAGTAGCTGGAAGCAGTGTAGCACTGCAGTGGGGAAGCGGCAACAGGCCATGCTAAAACTAATTTGCTTAGGTGACAAACAGCACACCGCCGCAGAGCTGTGGCAGGGTATAAGGGACCAGACTGAGCTGTGGCTTGCCACTCAACCTGCAACCAGGCATGGTTGTGTCTGATAATGTCTGTAACTTGATGGCGGCTTGGGAGCTTGGCAAGCTCACACACATACCATGCCTAGCCCACGTGTTCAACTTAGTGGTTCAGCGGTTTCTCAGAACCTACCCTAATTTGCCTGAGCTACTGGTGAAGGTATCGCCGCGTGTGCGCCCATTTCCGAAAGTCATCTACAGCTGCCGCTAGTCTGGCAACGCTGCAGCAGCGCTTGCAATTGCCAGCTCACCGACTGTTGGTGCGATGTGAGCAATCTTCCTTTTCTCGTCCTCCTCCTCCTCCATCATATCAACATGCTTATTAGGCTGCCCTCACTTCTAATGTTTTAGATGGTCATCTCAGCAGCAGGCCCTCACTCCTAATGTTTTAGAGGGTCAGCTCAGCAGCAGACCCTCACCCCTGATTTTTTAGATGGTCAGATCAGCAGCAGGCCCTCGCCCCTAATGTTTTAGAGGGTCACCAGCAGGCCCTTGCTCCTAATGTTTTTGAGGATCACCAGCAGGCCATCAATCATAATTTTTCAAGGGTGTGTATGATGCCCCCCTTTATGTGTAATAAAGGGTGTATTGGAGTGCCTTTTCCTTGTAATTTTTGGTAGCCCTTTCACTTAGTCCACAGGCTTTATGAGTGTAGGAGTCCCACCACCTGAACAATTGTACCACAATGTGAGAGAGGCCCTCCTTTATGTGATATACAGGTTGTTTCGGAGTGCCTCTTCCTTGTAATTTTTGGCAGCAGTTGCACTTTATATACAAGTAAATATACAGGAAAGGATGTTTCCTAACAATTTTTCCTACATCTAAAATCGATTTTATCTTCGGTTTTGTGCGTATTATTGTCAGTCTGTAAAAGTGGGGTACTACTCGGACAACATCGTTCCCAGCAGCGACCTGGGAGTCCAAGATGCATCCAGACATCCTCCCTATGCTGTTCCCGAACCATTTCAGTGGTGTTTTCATCAATTTCTATGAACCAGACACCCTCCCCTCTTCAGAGCAGGGGGTGCCTGATTTAATGCTCGGGTTCTCCCATTTACTTCCATTATGCTCAGGTGCTCTGTAGAGAACCCGAGCATCCCAAAGTGTTCTACTCGAGCACCCGAGCACTTTGGTGCTCGATCAATTCTATCTTTCTATCTATCCATCTATCTCTCTATCCATCTCTGTCTATCTCAGATATATCTATCTAGCTTTCTGTCTATCTATATCAGATATATCTATCTATCAATCTTTCAATCTAGCTAATCTATCTGTCTAACATCTATCTCATATCTATCTGTCTATCTATCCAATATCTATCTTCTATCTATCCATTCATCTATTATCTATCTATCTATCTATATATATATATCTATCTCCTATCTATTTATCTATCTATCTATCTATATATCTATCCAGTGCTTGTTGTTTCTGTATATGCCATTACTATTAAATATATTCCATATGTGATAGAATGGCTGGCAACCCTTGTTCTCAGCAGACAGCCTCTCACCAATCAGATATTTATGGAATTTCTTATTGGTATGCCTTGAATGTGAATAATGTGAAAATGTTTTAAAATAGCGAACCACTCATCCCTTAAAATACCCCTTTAGGGGGGTATTCCAGCTTTTAATTTAGTATTTTGTTTATATAATAATAAATCATACAATGTTTTAATATACATATATTTAAAATTATGCATATATAGCAGCATCGCAATAAATTAAAATATCATTTAAAAGTTAATTAATTTAAGTAATTCAATTCAAACTGTGAAACTCATAGATTATATAGATTCATTATTCACAGGGTGATCTATTTCAAGCGTTTATTTATTTTAATGTTGACGAATATGGCGTATATTTAATGAAAGCCCAAAAGTCAGGATCTCAGAAAATTAGAATATTGTGAAAAATGTCAATCTTGTAGATTCATAGACATAACTCTAATGACATAGAACACAAAGGCTTCCTACTCCTTTAAATGATCCCTCAGTCTGGTTCAGTAGGCTACACAATCATGGGGAAGACTGCTTACTTGACTGCTTACTTGACAGTTGTCCAGAAGACAGTCATTGACAACCTCCACAAGTAGGGTAAGCCACAAAAGAAACTGGCTGTTCAGAGTGCTGTATCCAAGCATGGAAAGTTGTGTAGAAGGAAAAGTGTGGTAAAAAAGGTGCATAAGCAACAGGGATAACCACGACCTTTAAAGTATTGTCAAGAAAAGTCCATTCAAGAATTTGGGGGAGTTTCAAAAGGAATAGACTGTGGCTGGAGTCAGTGCTTCAAGAGCCACCACACACCGATGTATCCAGGTCATGGGCTACAACTATCGCATTTGTTGTTTCAAGTCACTTATGACCTAGAGACATCAGAAGTGTCTTATCTGCGCTAAGGAGAAAAAGGACTGGACATTTGCTCAGTGGTCCAAAGTCCTGTTTTCAGATGAAAGTAAATGTTGCATTTCATTTGGAAATTAAAGTCCCAGAGTCTCTAGGGGAACATTGGAGAAGCACACAATCAAAGTAGCATAAGGTCCAGTGTGAAGTTTACAGTCAGTGATGGTTTGGGAAGACATGCCATCTGCTGCTGTTGATCCATTGTGTTATATCAAGTCCAAAGTCAGCCCAGCCATCTACTTAGAAATTTTACAGCACGTCACGCTTCCCTCTGCTGACAAGCTTTTTAGAAATGCTGATTTCATTTTCCAGCAGGACTTGGCACCTGCCAACACTGCCACACTGCCAAAAGTACCAACGCCTGGTTTAATAACCACGGTATCACTATGTTTGATTGGCTAGCAAACTCGTCTGACCTAAACCTTATAGAGAATCTACACTAAACCACATAGAGAATCTACACCAGACCTAACAATCAAAGCAACCTGGGCTTCCATAACACCTTAGCAGTGCCATAGGCTGATCGCCTTAATGCCATGACACATTGATTCAATACCAGTAATTCATGCAAAAGGAGCCCAAGCAAGTATTGAGTGCGTATACTGTACATACTTTTTAGTAGGCCAACATTTCTGTAATAAAAATCATTTTAATTGGTCTTATATAATATCTAATTTTCTGAGATATTGGCTTTTGGGTTTTATCAGCTATAAGCCATAATCATCAACATTAAAATAAATAAACACGTGAAATAAATCACTCTGTGTATAATGAATCTATATAATATATAAGTTTCAGTTGATAACTAAATAGCTGAAATAAATTAATAAAGCACTTCCACAATTTTTTTTATTCTCTGACCTGTTAGAAAGGTACATGATGTAAACTGTAGTGAATGTAATTTTCTCACCAGAGACTGTATGTGTTAGTTATAACCTCCTTTCTGATCCTCTACTGTGGCATGTGACCAACACCCTGATTTTACAAATAACACAGCATCTTATATGTGGGCAGGAAGCCTGTTTCTCTATGTATTCCTATGGGAGCCTCAATGTCAGTCTTATAGAAAGGAATGAAGAAGTATGTAACTGACTTCCTGTCCTATGTCAGTTGGAGATCAGAGTGTTGGTCACATGACACAGCTAAGGATCAGAAGGGAGGTTTTAACTCACAAATACAGTGAGCAGTAAGATGATTACCTTCACTACAGTTTACATCATGTACCTTCCTTACAGGTCAGATAATCATTTTTTTTTGCGGGAGTTCTTCTTTAAGTTTTTGATAATATGGTAATTTATTGAGATACACCTGTATATCTTTCTTATATCAGGCAATTGGCCTATTGACCTCAGTAAACATAGTGTTACATGAAATACATATGCTAGCTAGCTGAATACACAGGACATATCCATATGATAACTAAATAGGAATAATGCAATGGAATAATGATTCTGAGATGCTGCAGGTACTAATACCCTATATGCTGTATGTATTCTGCTTCTCTACTATACACCTGTTAGATACCTGTACAGGTAACGCAATGCTAGAGGGTATATGACATGAATGAGGGTCGCATGACTTATGCCTGTTCTAAAACAGACCTTTTTATCCCTGAGAGAGCATCTACTGAGTGGATGTAATAAAGATCTGGGTGCAAAATTTAAAATATGTGTATGTATGACTTTCTATACTTTAAACAAATAATTGTAGCCATTAAAACCAGAACAACTCTTTAAGCCTTTTTGAGAAGTTCCTCTATATTAGTCATATTAAAGATTAGCTGCAAAAAGCAGTTCTCCATTGACTTTAATAGGTGGTGCCATGTTTCAGTAGCCGGACCATCGGAAATCATCTAATCATTGGGGTGTTGAATCATGAAGTGTAATGTGCTGGGTACAAGTTTCACAAGATATATGACCTATATAATATATTGTATTTATACATTATACATATTAATTTCATGATGCATCTGAAAATGAAGTCTGTTTAATCGCTGCCTCCTCAATGACTGCCGTTCCTTGTGGCTGACACAATGGAGGTCTAGAGTCTAAATTCTCTTACATTTTGTGTTGTGAACTAGTGAACATAGTGAGACATATCATACGTGAGAGAATGCTAAAACAATAGTGTGACATGGGGATTTCCTTTCTCTTAGCAGTCCCTGTTTATCTCTTTATGGGTGCCAAATACTGCAAAACTGTCATAGGAACCTGTTATTAATGGCCGTGTAAGTGCAATTCTACCTGACATCTGATTTCCAGAATAATAACTGTTACAAATGAAACATTTGCAGCAAAAATAAAATGCAAGACCGAAGGCTAAAAATGGCCATGAAAAACGGTCACACTGTCCATTTTCATGGCCTTTTTAGCCCTTATTGCTTTCATTTTGTGGCTGTCTGGCCACTTTTAATGGTCATTTAGCATCTATTTTTAATGACCATAAAAACAGAAGAATTCAATTGTTTTTTTTTTTTATCCCAACTCCTGCAGTGCCATCAGTATATGTAATGCCCCCATAATACCCCCTGGACATCAAATCCCCCACTACAGTGCCCCCTGTATGATTAATACCCCCTTAGAAACATCAACATTATAAATGCCCCATTATTGCCCCCCCTGTATTATTAATGCCCCATTAGTACCCCTAGTATTAATTCCCACCTTAGTGGCCCCAAATTCCCCTTAGTGCCCCTCTGTATTGTTAATGCCCCCATAAGTGACTTCCAGTATATTAATGCATCCATTAGTACCTCCAGTATTATTAATGACCCCATTAGTGGCTCCCAGTATATTAATGCCCCCATTATTGCCCCCTCTGTATTAGTAATTCCCCATTAGTAGTGTTATCAATTCCCCATTAGCAGTATTATCAATTCCCCCATTACTTGTCCCAATATTAATAATTCTCCTATTAGTGGACCCCAGTATGATTAACGTGTGACTGTCATTCTTTTTTTATTTTTGTAATGTATAGGGGCATTTTTGTAAAAATAATTACTGATTTCGCACATTTCTATTAGAAAAATATCTTTAAAATGGCCCATTTTGAGCCTTAGCAATGCTCCTCTGTCTTCTGTTTACATAACACAGTCAATGTTGAGCAAGTCTCCAAAGTTATGTAAACAGAAGACAGAGGAGCGTTGCTAAGGCTCAAAATGGGCCACTTTAGAGCTATTTTTCTAATAGAAATCTGCGATTTCAGTGATTAAAGTATATTACAAAAATGGTCAGTATCATTGCCCCTACACATTGCACAAATAAAAAAAAAATGACAGTTACACTTTAATGCCTCTTAGTGCCCCTCTGCCCCTATTAATGCCCTCATTAATGGCTCCCAGTATATTAATGCCACCATTATTACCCCCAGTATTATTAATGCCTTAAGTAGTGTCTCCGAGTATAAATAATGGTTCCATTTTGCTTGTGTAAAAAACAAAACAAAAAAAACTCATTTGCATGTTCAGGACTCTTGTTTCTCATTGAGTGCAGCAGGGTCTGCGCATATGATGTACTTACGCTAAGAGCTAGGATATTCCTGCATGCAAGTGGACAAGGTGAGTATTTTTTTTTTTAGTTAACCCCTGAAAGGCCTATTTTTACCTAGTGCATCCGTTTTTAATGGCCATTAGATGAATGTAGAGCTGTCTAAATGGCCTTTAAAGGGAATCCATCATCAACTTTATGCTGCCCGTACTAATGGCAGCATAAAGTACAGACAGGTAAGTTGATTCCAGCGGTCTTTCATTAAAAAGGTAAAAGTAAGTGGTTGCCGAGAACCAACATCACAATCATTGCAGACTGGGCCTGGAAAAGAGTCCCGGCCACCTGAGAAGAGTCCTGGTTATTCATGAATTCCTGCTCTCCCAGCCACCTGCTGATGACTTTCTAGGAGAGAACTGCCAATCATCAGCAGATGGGTGAGATTATGAATAACCATGACTCTTCTCGGGTAGATTTGACTCTTTTCAAGGCCTGTGCTGCAATGATTATGATGCTGGTTCTCGGCAACCACTTACTTTTAGCTCATGAGTGACACACCGCTGAAATCAGCATTTCTGTCACTATTGTATGCTGCCCTCAGTGAGGTCAGCATAAAGTTGATGACAGAATCCCTTTAAAAACAGGTCCATGGGGCCTGTTTGGCCATGAGAATGGCCAAAAATAGGACTTTTTCAATTTTTTGACGGCCGCTATTCACTGACCATTAAAAAATCCTTCAGTTTGTTCTAAAAATGGCTGTGGGATGGCTGTTACAATTTTGCGAATGTAGCCATAAGGGAACGATAAACTTTATGTTTCTAAAACGAGACAAAATGTGTATTTCACTTTACACTGTGGGGCTAAAGTGTATCTTTAAGACCTGGCATCATGCTTTGGGTGGGGACACTATTGAGTGCATGGTGCTTTACCTTGTCAGTTGCCTTGAAAGGTACCCAGGTGTACAGTGCCCGTTCTAAGGCAGAGAGCCTTTGCAGTTACTTAGTTTTGCCAGTTGTTGTCTACAACCCTCATCTTGCATCATCTTGCTCACAGTGTCCTCTACTATCCATATTAGTAAAGAGCCCTGGGTGTATTACATCCTCCCCAAAATAAATGTTTTTTTGGGGGGGGGGCAATCAGTAGACAACCTCTTTTATTTGGAATGGATGCAAATCAGCATCCATCTATATCTACAGATATAGTCGTACGTCACTGTATTTGCAGTAGAACTACTGAGCCGCGAGCCATTTCACTTTTCACATGGCATACACTATGAGTCACTGGCCCTTTGTTTCTTTGTGTCACTGTTGGAAATAAGATACAATGTGACATACGTCTGTACTTTTCTGTACCCACATTTCTAATGTGCTTGTTTTGTTTTCGTCTGTCCCTTTGAAACAGGGACCAGCCCTCAAGCGGCTTCCTGTTCTTGAAGCCATAGTATCACATGATTCAGACTTGAGAGTGATGTCACCACATATGTTATTTGTCTAGCTGATGGAGTAAAGCACCTATTCACGTAATTATTATTAAAGTGCAGTCCCTAAGGAAATGAAAAACAGTTCCCTGCTCTAGTAAGTGGCAGAATTTACTAGTTTACAGCAACACCAGTAAATATCAAGATGCAGGAACTGAGGCAGAGAGGAAAAATAATCCTTATTTTCCTGCAACTGCCATATGCATTGACAGATTACATCACTTCCTGTGCAATGGAAAAAGGCTAAACAGGAAACAAATTTGAAGACTAAAGCTTTACAGGTCTGATTTTTTTTTTCTTCATCAGCATTGTGAAAGTTTAACTATTTAACTTCTAGCATGCTGATGCTAGAAGAAAAAAAAAGACGACATCATTATATTGATGGCTTATCCTCAGAATAGGTCGTTCATATCAGAACGGTGGGGGCCGACTCCTGGTACCCCCTCTGATTAGCTGAAAGCACTGCGTCCTCTTCCATGCTCTCCTTATCCTATCTACTTTGTAGTTGTGGTGCAGTGTAATTATATCTGTTGATCCCATTCACTTGAACGGGAGAGGAAGTTGTAACTACACTGCACCATCACTACAAAGGACACAACATGCATATGATCGGGGTGACATGATGAAATAGGTGTGCTGCATCGCGTCCTCCTCTCCTACTCCGCCACGCTGCGCACCCTACCTGCTTGGCGGAACAAGCTGAGCGCTGGAGGTGCTCTGCATAGCAGACTGATGGATCTCGGCTGGGGGGCTGTGCTGCAATAACGGATCCCTGGTCGGTGCTTCGTTGCTTAATGGGGCGCCCGGCTTCTTCTGGTTTTTGTTGGCCTCTCCATCCCTCGCTTCTGGTGGATCTTTAAGTGCCTTGGCCTTGTATCCTCCTCTGCCTCCATGCCTAACCCACCTCCCTTCTGTGTTCTGGATATGCCTCCATATTTCTCCTGCTGATATCCAGGTATTGGTGGCTCCCTCTCCTCACTGCAAGTCCCCTGGTCTTTGCTTCTTGCGCTGCTTCTTTTGTGACTGATAATGGACTTGTGTCGGAGCTTCTTGAATGAACTGCTGCTGTATTTCTGCTATTATATGAAGATCGGTGAGATCTGTCCATATTGGGCCTATTTTTTTTCTTTTTTTGTTTTTTTGTGTGTGTTTTCTCCTTTTTTCTCTTGGTGCCTTGTGTATGTAAAAGAATATAATATTGCTAAACTTGATAACCCCCCCGCCTCCCCCGAGTAATACGAAAAATTGGTTTGATGGCGTTGTTAAGGTGGTGATAAGATCAACCAGGGGGGAAATGTGAGAGGAGTAAAAAAGAAAGAGGAGAGTGAAGAGAGAGGAGAAGGAAAGATAAAAAGGAAATATAAAAAAAAGAAAAAAAAGAGAAAGGGAATAAAAATGGGTCCTAAGCAAAATAGGCAATCAGCGAATTACAAACCGGATTCCAAAAAAGTTGGGACACTATACAAATCGTGAATTTACAATTTTAAGGGAAAAATATGTTTAATCAGAATTTCATGGTGTCAACAAATCCCCAAAAAGTTGGGACAAGGCCATTTTCACCACTGTGTGGCATCTCCCCTTCTTCTTACAACACTCAACAGACGTCTGGGGACCGAGGAGACCAGTTTCTCAAGTTTAGAAATAGGAATGCTCTCTCATTCTTGTCTAATACAGGCCTCTAACTGTTCAATCGTCTTGGGCCTTCTTTGTTGCACCTTCCTCTTTATGATGCGCCAAATGTTCTCTATAGGTGAAAGATCTGGACTGCAGACTGGCCATTTCAGTACCCGGATACTTCTCCTACGCAGCCATGGTGTTGTGATTGATGCAGAATGTGGTCTGGCGTTATCTTGTTGAAAAATGCAGGGTCTTCCCTGAAAGAGATGACGTCTGGATGGGAGCATATGTTGTTCTAGAACCTGAATATATTTTTCTGCATTGATGGTGCCTTTCCAGACATGCAAGCAGCCCATGCCACACGCACTCATGCAACCCCATACCATCAGAGATGCAGGCTTCCGAACTGAGTGTTGATAACAACTTGGGTTGTCCTTGTCCTCTTTGGTCCGGATGACATGGCGTCCCAGATTTCCAAAAAGAACTTTGAATCGTGACTCGTCTGACCACAGAACAGTCTTCCATTTTGCCACACTCCATTTTAAATGATCCATGGCCCAGTGAAAACACCTGAGCTTGTGGATCTTGCTTAGAAATGGCTTCTTCTTTGCACTGTAGAGTTTCAGCTGGCAACGGCGGATGGCACGGTGGATTGTGTTCACTGACAATGGTTTCTGGAAGTATTCCTGAGCCCATTCTGTGATTTCCTTTACATTAGCATTCCTGTTTGTGGTGCAGTGTCGTTTAAGGCCCCGGAGATCACGGGCATCCAGTATGGTTTTACGGCCTTGACCCTTACGCACAGAGATTGTTCCAGATTCTCTGAATCTTCGGATGATGTTATGCACAGTTGATGATGATAGATGCAAAGTCTTTGCAATTTTTCGCTGGGTAACACCTGTCTGATATAGCTCCACTATCTTTCTGCGCAACATTGTGGGAATTGGTGATTCTCTACCTATCTTGGCTTCTGAGAGACACTGCCACTCTGAGAAGCTCTTTTTATACCCAATCATGTTGCCAATTGACCTAATTAGTGTTAATTGGTCTTCCAGCTCTTCGTTATGCTCAAATTTACTTTTTCCAGCCTCTTATTGCTACTTGTCCCAACTTTTTGGGGATTTGTTGACACCGTGAAAGATTGAATCAACGTATTTTTGCTTTAAAATGATACATTTACTCGGATTAAACGTTTGATCTGTCATCTACATTCTATTACAAATAAAATATTGACATTTGCCATCTCCACATCATTGCATTCAGTTTTTATTCACAATTTGTTTAGTGTCCCAACTTTTTGGGAATCCGGTTTGTATTTTAAAACGGGGCAGAAGCCTCCAGAATCAGCCAAAATCAGCTTTTGAAATCTCCTAATGTAATGACAGGAGCAGGTCAAAAAGGGATATTCAATTCCAATGTTAAAAAAAATGCTGGACTCAGAGTGGAAGAATTGGCGGATGATTTCTCTCAGGAGGAGGGGGCGGAGAGAGAGGTCATAAATGATTTGCCTATTGTTGAATCCGCCCCACTAAAAGAAATTTTGGTGGCGGTTAAAAAAAAAATGGAAACTAATGCAAGATATTTCAATGCAGCTTGGGGCAATCCAGACTGATGTGATTCTTATAAGTGTTGACGTCTCAAAGATACCGGACAGAGTTACAACCATAGAAAAATCTGTGGGCGCCCTGGAGAATGAAGCTAAAATATTTAAAACTGAAATCTCGACCCTGAGTATGGATGTTAATACCCTTAAAAAAAAGTGGGGGATTTGGCGGATAGGTCTAGGCAATGCAATGTGAGAATTATAGGTCTACCTGAAGGCACAGAAGGAAAATGTTCCGCTGAAATCATACAGACTAGTGTTGATCGAGCATGCTCGGCCAAACACCAGTTCGGCTCAAGCATCTCGATGCTCAGCACATGGCGGTATTCGGCCGAATACCGCATGTGGTTGAGCGCAATGCTCGAGTCTCCTCCCTGCACGTTTATTGACTGCTATGCAGCCAATAAACATGCAGGTAAGTACTGCCCTTCACTGTAATGCCGCAGCCATGTTGGTTACTGGCATTACAGTGATTGGCTGGCCGGAACGCGTCATCGGGTGCTATATAGCATCCGATGACATGTGTTCAGCTCAGTGTTAGTCAGGGAGAGCTGTGCTGAAGAAGGGAAAGATAGTGTAGGGATTGAAATTTTCTTTTTTTTCATTAGAAAAACTTGTCACTATTGTTGTGTGTGGCAGAAGCAATATATATTTTTAGCGCAACCTGTGCTAAATTGCTAAAACTTTACAGACCCAAAAGTCCTTTTAAGGACTGTTGCGTGTGGCAGCATTATCTATTTTTCGTGCATCCTGTGCTAAATAGCATGCAATAGTTAAGCCGCAGCAGACAGCGACATTATCTGCGCTACAGCTCATGTGTAACGTGTGCACATCCCAAAAATATCAGTGACATCCAGTGTACTTTTTCCATAGATGTTGTCTGCTGCGGACAGTCGCATTACCTGGGGAACTTCTCCTGTGTAACGTTTCCACATCCAAAATACCTGTGACATTCCCTGTAATTTTATATTAGCCGTTGCTGACATCAGTAATAGTTAGGCCGCTGCAGACAGTGACATTATCTGCGCTACCTCTCCTGTGTAACGTGTGCTCATCCCAAAAATATCTGTGACATCCAGTGTACTTTTTCCGTAGACGGTGTCCACTGCGGACACTGACATTAGCTGCGCTACATCTCCTTGTGTAACATGTGCACATTAAAAAATACGGTGTACTTTTTCCGTAGACGGTGACAGCTGCGGACAGTGAAATTAGCTGGGGTACATGTCCTGTGTAACTTTTCCACATCCAAAATACCTGTGACATTCCCTGTAATTTTATATTAGCCACTACTGACATCAGCGACATTATCTGCGGTATTTCTACTGTGTAATTTTTCCACATCCAAAATACCTGTGACATTCCCTGTAATTTTATATTAGCCGCTGCTGACATCAGCAATAGTTAGGCCACTGCAGACAGCAACTTTATCTGCGTTACATCTCCTGTGTAACGAATGCACATACAAAAAATATCAGTGACATCCAGTGTACTTTTGACAGTGACCGCTGCGGACAGTGACATTAGCTTGGATACATTTCCTGTGTAACGTTTCCACATCCAAAATACCTGTGATGGTCTGTCAACGCTGCAGCAGCGCTTACAATTGCCAGCTCACCGACTGTTGTGCGACGTGAGCACACACTGGAACTCCACATTCCACATGTTGGCCAGGCTTTGTTAGCAGCAGAGGGCAGTAGTGGAATACCAGCTGCAACATGGTCGTCGTCTTTCCAATCAGCTTCCGCTCTTTACAAGCGAGGAGTGGGCATGGATGTCTGACCTCTGTGAGGTTTTGAGAAACTTTGAGGAATCAACACAGATGGTGAGCGGTGATAACGCTATTATCAGCATCACCATCCCACTTCTGTGTCTACTCAAACGCTCGCTGCTCACAATTAAGGCCGACGCCCTCGACCATAATTTTTTTCAATATTTAGATAAGCAGCAGGCACTCGCCTATAATTTCTTCAATGGTCAGCTCAGCAGTAGGCAATCGCCCATAATGTTTTTGACGGTCACCAGCAGGCCATCAATCATAATTTTTCAAGGGTGTATGATGCCCCCCTTTATGTGTAATTAAGGGTGTATTGCAGTGCCGGTTCTTTGCAATTTTTGGAAGACCTTTCACTTAGTGCATAGGCTTTATGAGTGTAGGAATCCAACTACCTAAACCAGGGATGGCCAACCTGAGGCTCTCCAGCTGTTGCAAAACTACAACTCCCAGCATGCCTAGACTGCCTACAGGTATCAGCCTACAGCAAAGCATGATGGGAGTTGTAGTTTTACAACAGCTGGAGAGCCACAGGTTGGCCAGCCCTGACCTAAACAATTATACCACAATGTGAATAAGGCTCTCCATTATGTGATACAGGTTGTATCAGAGTGCATCTTCCTTATAATTTTTGGCAGCACTTGCACTTTATATACAAGTAAATATACAGGAAAGAATGTTTCCTAGCAATTTTTCCTCCATCTAAAATCGATTTTATCTTCGGTTTTGTGCGTATTATTGTCAGTCTGTAAAAGTGGCATACTACTCGGACAACATAATTCCCAGCAGCAACCTGGGAGTCCACGATGCATCCAAGCATCCTTCCCATGCTGTTCCCAAATCATTTCAGTGGCGTTTCCATCAATTTCTGACCTTTTCTTATGAACTAGACACCCTCCCCTCTTCAGAGCAGGGGGTGCCTGGTTTAATGCTCAGGTTCTCCCATTGAATTCTATTGTGCTTAGGTGCTCGGTAGAGCACCCGAGCATCCCGAGGTGTTTGACCCGAACACCCAAGCACTTTGGTGTTCAATAAACACTAATCAGACCTTAATCCTTGGAAAGGAACATTTTTTGCCATTATTCTTGGAGGAAAGAGCACATCGGGTCCCAGGGGGAAAACGTATCCCAGGAAGGCAGCCACGGCTACTTCTGGCGAAGATATTTGTCTCACGAGCAGGGATATGATTTTAAGAAGGGCTAGGGAATACCCTCCTATTCTATATAATATAAGTAAAGTGTCCTTTTCCCCAAATTTTTCTAAAGAGATTCAAGAAAAGAGAATCCTAAGGCTACTTTCACACTAGCGTTCGTCGGTCCGCTCGTGAGCTCCGTTTGAAGGGGCTCACGAGCGGACCCGAACGCAGCCGTCCAGCCCTGATGCAGTCTGAATGGAGCGGATCCGCTCAGACTGCATCAGTCTGGCGGCGTTCAGCCTCCGCTCCGCTCGCCTCCGCACGGACAGGCGGACAGCTGAACGCTGCTTGCAGCGTTCGGGTGTCCGCCTGGCCGTGCGGAGGCGTGCGGATCCGTGCGGATCCGTCCAGACTTACAATGTAAGTCAATGGGGACGGATCCGTTTGAAGATGCCACAATGTGGCTCAATCTTCAAGCGGATCCGTCCCCCATTGACTTTACATTGAAAGTCTGGACGGATCCGTCCGAGGCTATTTTCACACTTAGCTTTTTTTTGCCATTTTAATGCAGACGGATCCGTTCTGAACGGAGCCTCCGTCTGCATTATTATGAGCGGATCCGTTCAGAACGGATCCGCCCGAACGCTAGTGTGAAAGTAGCCTTAGCTGGAACATTCGGGGTCTCGGGGATAAGCTAAAAAGACAGGCGGTTCTTGATTTGGTACAGAGACACCTACCAGCGGTTGTTAGCTTAGTGGTGACTCACCTCACTGAGGAGACAGTCAGGCGGATCGGTAGGGGATGGGCCAAGAAGACTTATTACTCCACTTTTTCTAGTTATTCTAGAAGAGTGAAAGTGTTAGTTCATAAGCGGATTGATTTTGTCTGTGGGGCGTCCTCTATTGATAAGCAAGGTAGGTTTGTGTTTCTCTATGGAAAGCTCGCTGGAACACTATGTATTTTGGCCTTTATTTATATTCCTCCACCCTTTTCTTTCCATGTACTTAATTGTTTATTAACTTTCATGGATCAATGGCCTGAATGTCCCTCGATAGTCAATGGGGACTTTAATTGTGTCATTAATCCAGGAACTGATAGGATTTCAATGTGGGCAGACACCTATACTCATGCACAAGGGTCCCCCTTGGCACGATTTTGTTTGGAATCAGGCTTTGTTGATGTATGGGGTTATTTAGTGAAGAGGAATAGAGTGTATTATTGTGTAAGTAAATCCGGAAACTCCATGTCTAGGATAGATCTGGCTCTGATAAATAAAAACCATCTAAGGCTACTTTCACACTAGCGTTCGGGCGGATCCGTTCTGAACGGATCCGCTCATAATAATGCAGACGGAGGCTCCGTTCAGAACGGATCCGTCTGCATTATATTAGCAAAAAAAAGCTAAAGTGTGAAAATAGCCTGGGACGGATCCGTCCAGACTTTCAATGTAAAGTCAATGGGGGACGGATCCGCTTGAAGATTGAGCCACATTGTGGCATCTTCAAACGGATCCGTCCCCATTGACTTACATTGTAAGTCTGGACGGATCCGCACGGATCCGCACGCCTCCGCACGGCCAGGCGGACACCCGAACGCTGCAAGCAGCGTTCAGCTGTCCGCCTGTCCGTGCAGAGGCGAGCGGAGCGGAGGCTGAACGCCGCCAGACTGATGCAGTCTGAGCGGATCCGCTCCATTCAGACTGCATCAGGGCTGGACGGCTGCGTTCGGGTCCGCTCGTGAGCTCCTTCAAACGGAGCTCACGAGCGGACACCCGAACGCTAGTGTGAAAGCAGCCTTAGATGTATAAAGTGGATGAAATATGAGGCCAGGGCTTTATCTGACCATGTACCATTTGCTATTGAAGTATCCATGGTGGAAAATAAATATTGGGTAAGACACCCATTTAGATTAAATCCTCATTGAATCTTCATAAGGGATAATCACAAAATGATGGAACAGGAGATTGTCCGTTTTTGGGGTACCAATTACAATTCAGCAAAAACTCAATTGGTATGGGACACTTTTAAGGCCTTTATAAGGGGCTTATTTGTTAGTAATATTTCCAATTTAAGAAAGGGGTATGGTATGAAAGAGAGGGATCTAAAAGAACTAGCAGTAGGTGCTATGAAGGAATTCTCCAGGAATAAAACAGAAGTAAATAGGGAAATTATGGAGAACGCAAGCCAGGCGTACTCCAATTTTCTTCTGGATAAGGCACAGCAGAGGCTT
Organism: Bufo gargarizans; assembly: GCF_014858855.1. Classification (NCBI taxonomy): domain Eukaryota; kingdom Metazoa; phylum Chordata; class Amphibia; order Anura; family Bufonidae; genus Bufo; species Bufo gargarizans. The sequence continues at coordinate 477,338,384 of NC_058081.1, read as the reverse complement.
TACTTTAAGGGACAAAAATATTTTGCTGAATCGGGCCGCCCAGGGAAATTGTTGGCTAGGGTGATCTCGAATCAGGACCAAAAATAGAGAAAGCAAGTATTCGTTCAGCTGAAGGATTAATTATAGAAGATCAAGAATCTATAAAATAAATCTTTGTTAAGCATTTTGTGGATTTAAATAAACCAGATAAAAATATTCCAGATGAAATGATGGATCCATATTTGGATCCCATCTCTTTACCAATCCTAACGGACACTCAAAGAGAATTTTTAGATCATGAATTCTCCCTGCAGGAGTTAGAGGCTGCAATAAAGGCTTACTCAGGAAACTCCTCCCCTGGTTCAGATGGATTCCCATATGAATTCTACCGTAAATATAGGGAGTATATTCTCCCTTGTTTATTGAAGGTATTAACGGAATCATTGGAGGATGGTACCCTTCTGGAATCAATGACAAAAACCCAAATAATATTAATATTTAAAAGAAAAAGCAAGGATCCCTTAGATATGGAGGCATATAGGCCGATTGCTTTATTGAATACTGATGTAAAGCTTCTTTCAAGGGTTCTCGCTACAAGGCTTATTACATCAATTATACATTCTGACCAGAATAGTTTCATTCCTAATAAGGGTACGCATTATAATCTGCATTGATTGCTTGCAAATATGCAATCTTCCAGGGGTGTCTCGCTCCATCCTGTCTCTTGATAGGTTTGAGTGGAGATTCATCTGGAAGGTTTTTGAAAAAGTTTGGAGTTAGGTTCATAAACATGGTTAAGCTTTTATATAAGTCCCCTAAGGCTAGTTTGAATATTAATGGGAGTTTGACAAATAGCATCGTATTGAATAGAGGTACCCGTCAAGGATGCCCTCTTTCCCCATTACTATTCGATATATATCGAGCCTCTTGCAGCTAGGGTAAGGCAAGACTCTGGGATTGAAGGGTTTGGGATACTGGGAAAGGAGGATCGCATTTCTATATATGCAAATGACGTATTCTTTTTTATACATAATACCAATATTACACTCCCAAGAATTATTCAAATAGTTTAAGGGAATCTGTCACCAGAATCATCACCATTAAACTAAAACTATTATCTTGCAGCACTTATTACCTCCTTTCCAGATGTGCTTTTCTTTCCTTGCTGCTTGGTTTCTATCTAAAAAAAATCCACTTTATTCCTTATGCAAATGAGCTAGTAAGGTGCCCAGAGGGGCGATATTTTTGTTCAAAGGTGCCCAGGAATACCCCCATTGAGTGCCCAGGCCTGCCCTTCAGCAGAGCCCAAGCACGGCTCATACTCTACGCCCCCAGCAGCGCCGTAGAGTCCCCTGCAGAGAACTCCGCCCACCCTTGCCTTCAGTGTGACTGACAAATCTCGCCACGATCTTCCAGCAGAGAATGAAACCGTCACTGGGCTCAGCGCATGCCCAGTGAAACATTTGAGGCTGATGCCCTCATTTGAACCAGAAGAGTGAAGGCGCAGGCAGTGTTCGGAACTGAGGGCCTCAGCCTCAAATGTTTCACTAGGCATGCGCTCAGTCCAGTGACGGTTTCATCCTCTGCTGGAAGATCATCGCGAGATTTGTCAGTCACACTGAAGGCAAGGGTGGGCGGGGTTCTCTGCAGGGGGGGGGGGACAACAGCGCTGCGTAGAGTATGAGCCGAGAAAAGGCATGCTTGGGCTCTGCTGGAGGGTAGTCCTGGGTACTTAATGGGGTTGTTCCTGGGCACCTTTGAACAAAAATAATGCCCCTCTGGGCGCCTTACTAGCTTATTTGCATAAGGAATAAAGTGGATTTTTTCGAGATAGAAACCAAGCAGCAAGGAAAGAAAAGCACATCTGGAAAGGAGGTAATGAGTGCTGTATGACAATAGTTTTAGTTTGATGTTAGGTGATGATTCTGGTGACGATTCCCTTTAACTCCTTTGGTAAAGTTTCAGGTCTTGATATTAATTGGTCAAAAACCACTCTTATGCCCATAGACAGACTTCAGGTTTCCAATGAGGGGCCCTTGAATATCTTGAAGATTTCTGATTCCTTTGAATATCTGGGTATGATAATATCTCCTAAAATTGAAGATTATTTGCACCTTAATCTGACTCCATGGATAAGTAAAATGATAGCTAAAATTGCAATGTGGCTTAGACTCCCTCTATATCAGGGATAGCCAACCTGAGGCTCTCCAGCTGTTGCAAAACTACAACTCCCAGCATGCCTAGACTGCCTACAGGTATCAGCCTACAGCAAAGCATGGTGGGAGTTGTAGTTTTACAACAGCTGGAGAGCCACAGGTTGGCCAGCCCTGCTCTATATAGAGCCGATAGAATATCCCTAATTAAGGCTACATGCACACGACCGTATGTGTTTTGCAGTCCGCAAATTGCGGATCCGCATAAAAAAACTGATGACATACGTATGCCATCCGTTTTTTTTTTTGGGCGGATCCATTGTAATAATGCCTAAAACGGACAAGAATATGGATTGAGGATAATTTTTTTAAACTAACTGAGAGAAGTATTAATTATCTCATTTGGGGAAGAAAGCGTGTAAGACAAAGAAAAGTTCACTATTTAGGACCCTGGTGAGCAGATCTTCCTATGACAACATGTTTACCCTATAGGAATCCAGGCAATTATCTGTCCTGGTGTACTGTTAGAGGTTGGTTGGGAATAAAGGGATCTTTAGGTTGTACGCCCCCCTTTGGCACTATTATTATTTACAAGTTCCAGATGAATTGGTAGGGGATTAGTATTGACATAAAAATAATATCTTTTATGTTGCACAGGTAGTGAGGAATGGGAAAATACTTTTTTGGAGCTAGCACAAAGAGAGAATATAATTAACTTATCGTGGTTTAGGTACTTTCAGTTACGTTCGGCACTGCACAGTGTTAAGGAAAAGTCTTTGTGAGATGTAGACACTTAAACACGTTTAAATGAATTTATGGGGAGTGTAGGTCACAAGGTTAAGATTGCTCAACTTTATAAATTATTAGTTAAAGCACTATTTAATAATATATGCTCTCCTGGACAGACGGCTTGGGGAGCGGAATGTTCAACCATAAAAGTAGATGATTGGGAGAATATATTGTCCAACTTAAGACTAGTGTCCCACAACTTTAATCACATTTTAGGCTACTTTCACACTCGAGTTTGGTGCGGATCCGTCATGGATCTGCACAGACGGCTCCGTTCAGATAATACAACCGTCTGCATCCGTTCAGAACAGATCCGTTTGTATTATCTTTAACATAGTCAAGACGGCTCCGTCTTGAACACTATTGAAAGTCAATGGAGGATGGATCCGTTTTCTATTGTGCCATATTGTGTCAATGAAAACAGATCTGTCCCCATTGACTTACATTGTGTGTCAGGACGGATCTGTTTGGCTCAGTTTCATTAGACGGACACCAAAACACTGCAAGCAGCGTCTTTGGTGTCCATCTCCAAAGCGGAATGGAGACTGAACTGATGCAAACTGAGCAGACCCTTTCTATTCAGAATGCATTAGAATGCAAACTGATCCGTTTTGGACCGCTTGTGAGAGCCCTGAATGGATCTCACAAACGGAAAGCCAAAACGCCAGTGTGAAAGTAGCCTTAGTTCAATTCAATATTTTGCATAGAGTTTATGTTACGCCAGTATGGCTTAATAAATGTGGTTTAAAGAATATATCTAATTGTCCACACTGTGATTCACCAGGAGCTGACTTTATGCACATGTTCTGGCTTTGTACAGAACTAAAAGAATATCAGGCTGCGATTGATGACTTTATTACCCAAAAATTGAAAGTAGTGATTCCTTTTATGGTGGAATGCTGGATATGAGTGATCTCTCCAAGGTAAACTGTCATAAATATAAAAAGATTTTTTTGATAAAAGTAATGTTTTTGGCAAGACTTTTCATTTCACAGGTAGGGTTCACAGAATATTCCAAATGTGATTAAATGGCTTAACTTGGCTAACAAGATGAAAGATACGAAAAGGTTCTTTATAAAAAAAAATATAGAGGAAAAATGGATCTGGGGTGCTTGTAAATTGTAATTTTTTTTGCCTTGACTTCTCCTTTTTTAGAGAGACTCACTGGAGTGGGAGGGAGGGTAGGGAGGGTACTAAGGGGTTGGGTTAAAAAGGAATAAAAGTAATAATGATCTGGATATGAATCTGTATGGAAAATATTGTTTGATGCTTAATAAAAAAATAAAAAATATAAAAAAAGGACACAACATGCATGTAAATATTAAAGAGCATGCAGCACTCACACAAGCACCGTGGCCCCTTCAGACTTCAGCTGATCAGAGGGGGTTCCAGGAGTCAGACCCTCACCAAGCAATATCATGAAACCAGACGGCACCTTTAATGAAAAATCACTTTGGCCCATGGATGGTGTTTTCTGCATTTGAACTGCCCCTCTTTCAAGCACAGATATATAGTTTGGCATCTAAGCAGCAGGCCCTACAAAGTTGCACTCATTTAAACTCTGTTCTAGGAACAGCAGGTCAGCTCTGTAACACTTCAACGCCTTCATATGGCACTGGTGATCTCAGAAGAGGTGATCTGGGCAAAGACACAAACTAGCACGCCACAGATTCACTCAATCATAGTTAACCAATCTTTCTATTGGCAACATTTAGAGGGCAAATGATCTTAGACATGGTTGCCCATATAACAATAATGTTAGCAGGGTCCCTCAAAATTAAGATGATCAAAGTTTATCCTACTCTTGTGGTTCTCAATTCTTCTGCAGTGCCACCACTGAGAATCAATGGACCATCCATGCAATGTGTAGACACATTAAATCCTCCAGAGAGAGAGAGAGAGATGCTCTGATACAACATCCACTAATTGATAATAGTTCTAGATGTGGGATTGCTTTCTATTAACTCCAAGTTTTCTAATAGGGTATTTGAAAATCGACCTTTACAACCCCTTTACTCATTCTTCATTAAGCACATGCCTGTACCATTTATTTCGATAAGGCATCAGATGCTGAACATATTCTATATACAGCCTGGCTTAGTTATTAGTTTTGTCTTAGTTTTTCAAGGTAATTTTGTAAAACTGAAAGGTAGAGCCATTTTGAGAAACTGGACGAGAAAGACTGTTGCTTGGCAGTGGGCCCACAAAGCAATTTTACTCAATCGACCACTAAAATGTAAGACTTATACGTGATATCTATTAACAAAGAATGAGAATAGACTAGATCCAGAAATTGATTGCAGCGTTGTCAAAAAATTCTGCTTTGATGTAAAAAAGCCATTAACCCCTAGGTTGCCTAATACTTCTGCCAACATATTCAGACATAAAATGGGAAAACTTCGGCTTATCTATTGCCCATTCTGTTTAGTCCTGTATGATGACTGGCTGGAATATTCCCTTTAAATTGATTTGTAAAGGAAATTCTTCACTTGATTTCTTCACGCATGTAGAATTCAGTAAATGGTGCAGTAACCCCATAAATAATGTAGTGCTGCCAACTAATCCTGGCTTTCCCAGATGAGGTATAGTAGCACTGAGGTGCTCAGCATATGGTTTGAAATGCTAACCATACATACTGTGCAATCCAAGATAAAGAAAGGATAAGGAGTGTGGTATTATGTCTCCGTTCTACAAATGAAAAAATTTATAATGGAAAAAAATTTGATTAAATATGCATATTTAACATACCAGCTATTTTTTTTTACTTCTTTGTACTGTAAAAGGCCCCAGAACCATGCATTGCATAGTTAAAAAATGAGGCTATAGCGAGTATGTCTTCCCCTGCCCTGCCCACCACTTTTGCCAGCTTTTCCTACAGCTTAGCCCATAGCTGCATAGCACATAAGCAGGCCTTATACTTAATGTGTATGTGGTAGGGAGGAAGGCATTGGACAGTTGGATTTCAATTGATTGATCATTTTGCGCTCTGCATTTTCTTCACTCTCCCCATCCAGGACACATGCTTGCCAAGTTTGTGTATGGAGAGGTTTGGAGAGATAACTGTTGGCTGAATGAGTTTTTGTCTGACAGCTATTTAGTGTGTATGGCCAGCCTTACTGATGTCAAAAAATGAGGTGTTTGGTTTTGACTACTGCTACTGTAATCTATAAAATTTGCAGTTAGAGATGAGCAAATTGCTTACCATTTGATTTGGCCAAATTGGTTGACTGATTCGTTTTGGGTCCAATCAATCCTACCTTAATCAAAAGTTTTTCAATTGGCCTCTCTCTGGGGTATTGGATTATTACATAAATAAGTAAATCTTGGGTTTTAAAGGGGCACTCTTATAAAAGACAAATGTTCTCAATTCTCATTTTCTCAAAAATTTAGCCCAGCAGTTCACTTTTAGCAGTGGAGCTAATCTGCTGTCTGTTTCCAAATGCAACCAGAAGAATTTTGAATGGAGCTATGTACACAAATGGAACAGGTTAACAAAACTGCAAAAATACTACAGAAAAATATTTGTTAAATTACTAATCTTTTTATGTAGATTTAGCACATAACATATAGAAAAATTGTGCTTTAAGAAGTCCAAGGTTTAGCTTAGAAAGAGAGGTGTTGTTTATTTTCCTAAATGTATAAGACACATGTATAGACAATGTTATCTCCATATGCCGACATGTTTTACTGATCATTCACATGAAGTTAAATAAATCTTACAGCCATTGTGTATTTCTCCTTACGCTCCTACATACTGGGAGGGCCAAATGGTTCCTATTTGCTGTATATTTCCCTGTCAGTGCATGTTTGGTTTTATTAGTTTATCTTTAATATTGTGAAGAGTCACTTAGGGTTTGTTAATATAAAGAATTACAAATAGCAAACATATGGGCCAGGAATTAGGCGTGTTTAACTCCTTAACGCAAAAGTGAATTTCTACTAAAGTAATGAAATGATGCCTTAAATATTCACTTGTAGCAAACCAGATCTTTATAAAATGGAGTGGAAATAAAAATAAAAAAATATATAAAATGAGGAAATTGTCCATAGCAACCAATCAGGGTCAATCATGTTTTCAGGGCAGGTTAGAAATTAAAGATATGATTGACTACTATGAGCAAATGCTCTTTTTTATGTGTATTTTCATATATCTTTGTGCATGTCACTAGGATATGCCCCCAATTAGGGTATAAAATATAAAGTATGATATAAAACTATAGGGAAGAAAACTGATTAAATGAAGCAGCCTTGACTCTCTGTGGACCACAAAAGCTTCTACTACTTCTTAATTTTTTACAAAGTGGGAGACTAATTAAACTTTCTAAAAGTAAAACCGTCTTTGTTGCCCATACTAACCAATTAAACATACTTGTCAACCCTGCCCACAGGAAAAGAGAAGACCTCCCAGACTCCTGGAAGAGTTGGCAAATTTCCTGGGTTTTCCAGTAAGCAGCCCTCCATGTACTGTAAATATATGTGGTGCCAAGAAGCTACATCATTAGATACTGCCTTGATACAAAAATGAGCATACAAGGGGTAAAGTACCATACAAAAAAGGGTGGTAGGCACAAAAGAGGAAAAAGCCTGTTGAAAGGGGTGGGACAGTGTATGGAATAAGGGCTCATGCACACAGCCGTAGCCGTTTTTGCAGTCCGCAAATTGTGGGTCCACAAAACACGGATACCGGACTAGTGTGTTCTGCATTTTGCAGAACGGAATGTCCTGCCCTCTATAGAACTGTCCTATCCTTGTCTATGAAACAGACAAGTATAGGACATGTTCTATTTTTTGGTGGGTACTGAAGAACGGACACAGTGTGCTCCATTGAAGTGAATGGGTCCGTATCTGACACGCAAAAGATGAGGATCGGATGGAAAAAAAAAATTACTACAATCAAGACGTTGACATGTATCCATATAAAGCTCAGCTTTCGAATTATGATTCTGCTTTTGAAAATGAAAGCTGTACTGTGATAGGTCGCAATGGACAACAAAGACAGTTTTCCAGATGCTCCCTGGACTCCATTATAGCCAATGGGCCGGAGGGCATTCTTGTAACAAACGGCAATGACGGATCTGGAGAACGTCCGGTTCTCTGCCAGAACAGCCTGCTGGAGAACTGTGCAAATGGGGAATTAGCCTAAAACTTTATATAGTATGTGTAGCTGATCTGCAGTATGTCATGTATTGAATGTAGCCTTGTCCATACTGGAGGGCGTAGCTAAAAGTGTCCATCAAGTGACACACATAGTTTTTACCTGCACAGCAATGTCTTGCCCTAGAAACTGTATTCCTATGCTGCCAACCGTGCATTTATCTCCTGTGCTGAGCAGACACAGGGATCAGAGAGGTGGGGGCTACATAAGCTGGTCTGTAGCAAGCAACGTAGATTAAAACAATAATAAATACGTTCACACAGGAACTTCTTTCCTCCCCACCCCCTTATCCCTCCTTTGCAAAAGTGCTGTACTTTAAAAGTTTTTTTTTTTCCTGGCAGCTTGGTGGAAATACAGAGAGAGAGAGAGAGAGAGAGAGAGAGAGAGAGCTCCGTCTAATAACACATAGGAAAAGGAAACTATTGTATAATGCATCCTCATCCCTGTGCACACACAGACACAAACACAAAAGTTTCCTCTGAAGTGCAGGGGATTCTTTAATTTCTCATTCTAATATTCCCTCAGTCTGGGAAAGACAGAACTTGGGAGAAAACTTAAGACATTTTTTCAATTTTTGGAAAATTCTTCTCCCACCTGTGTCTAAAGCTTGGAGGTCACTGTGGGTGACAGCCAGTAGTGACAGGCTATTTTACATCAGTGGCCCAGCTGCTGCGTTTGGTACCGTTTTTGCATTTTTTTTTATATTATTTTATTTTTCTCTTATTTTTTCTTTCTCCTGGGAATATTATCAGGTAGAGCTATTTTTTCCTGTGGTGATACCTAAAACCTACAGAAGGGAAAGCTGGAAATGAAGAGAGTCTTCTGCGTGCTTCTTGGCATTTGGCTGGCTACTGTTGACAGAACAGGTAAGACATTTTGGAAATTCTGGAATTTTGATTGTTTGCTGATTTTTGTAGGACATGGGCACTTGTGTAGGGTATAGCTTGTGGGGCATGGTCCATGTATGAAGAGCATGAACATGTTTTGGAGAATACGGTCAACTATGTAGAGCAAACAGAAATTTAGAGGACATGGACAATACTTACTTGTAAGACATGTTTGTAGGGCATGGACAACACCTGCAGGACACAGACAATGCTAGTGCACCATAGATTGGAAATCCGATGACTATGTTTTCTTAAATAAAACAAAAAAGGAATTCCACAAGTAACAATCTATCACGTCACCATTGATTATATATCTACAGACAGTCTATAATCCTCCAGATCTCCACCACCATTGATACGCCTTATACAATCTGCTCATGTTGTACTAGAGATTTATGAAACCTGTCCATCATTAACACGAGCGAACCATATGACTACGTTACACCCAAAACATAAACAAGGCAAAATCCTGACCGCAGCAAACCCTAGTTTCCAAGCGCCAATAAACATCATGCAACATCTGTTATTATCAGGAAACAGCTTACACGGGATTTAGGACCATTACAGTATAATATACATGTGAGCTAATGGCAGAGGGCTGTTTTCACTTTTGTAAAAGTCATAGCACATGGTCAAGCCTTGCACTTTTAACTACTTAACCCTTAATATATTGAGCAGGACAGTGAAGGATAACCGTAAACCCTAGGATTAATTTTTAGCATTTCTTTGCAAAAACATATTCATCCCATATGAACTATATGTGGTCTGTATATAGCAGCATGTAGTATAGTGTAGACACAGTATTATATATAATCTTCACAGAACATAAAAGTACCTTCCAAATTCCTGATCCTAAAGAGATGGTGTATTCTGTTTCCACATATTTAAATGATCTGCAAATCCACATTCCCACGTTTTACCTCATTAACCACTTCATTCCAGAACCAGTCACTTGATTTACATGGCCACAGCACTTTCTTATCATGGTAACTTTTATGTAGCTATTACATCTGAGTTGAAGCCCACTAGTCCTTTTGCTTTTTTTGAAAAAAAAAAAAAACTTGCCTGTTCGTCTTATTGGCTTTCTGTGTACATACTTGGAGCTTCTCAGTTTATATACCTGATCCCCACCATTTTTCTTAATATCAATCTGCAAAAATGTAGCTTTACAATTCAATCTGATAATTAACTTTCTGAATCAATGATAATATCCTCTAAAACTGGATAATCTGATCTAGATCTGACAATTCCATCTGTATAAATAGATAATCTGACAATTCCATGTATGTAAACAAATAATCTGACAATTTCATGTATGAGAATAGATTATATGACAATTCAATCTAGCAGAATATGTTATCCAACAATTCCATATATTGGAAGAGATAATCTGGCAATTACATTGTGATAGCAGATAATCTGACAATTCTATCTATGTGAACAAATAATCGGACAATTTCATACATCAGAATAGATTATCAGACAATTCCATCTAGGAGAATAGATTATCCGACAATTCCATCTAGGGGAATAGATTATCCGACAATTCCATAAATGAGAATAGATGATCTGACAATTACATCTGTGAGAATAGATAATCTGACAATTCTATTTATATGAATAAATTATCTGACATTTTCATGTTTGAGAACAGATAATCTGACAATTACACCACTGAGAATAGATATTCTGCCAATTCCAGGTATGGGAATAGATAATCTAGCAAAAACATATGTGAGAATAGATATTCTGACAATTCAATGTATGGAAGAAGATAATCTGGCAATTACATCTTTGATAATAGATATTCTAACAATTCCATGTGTGGGAATAGATAATCTGGCAATTCAGTATATGTGAATAGATAATCTGACAATTCCAAATTTGAGAATAGATATTCTAACAATTCCATGTATGGCAATAGATAATCTGGCAAATACATACAGACGTGGACAAAATTGTTGGTACCCTTTGGTCAATGAAAGAAAAAGTCACAATGGTCACAGAAATAACTTTAATCTGACAAAAGTAATAATAAATTAAAATTCTATAAATGTTAACCAATGAAAGTCAGACATTGTTTTTCAACCATGCTTCAACAGAATTATGTAAAAAAATAAACTCATGAAACAGGCATGGACAAAAATGATGGTACCCCTAACTTAATATTTTGTTGCGCAACCTTTTGAGGCAATCACTGCAATCAAACGCTTCCTGTAACTGTCAATGAGACATCTGCACCTCTCAGCAGGTATTTTGGCCCACTCCTCATGAGCAAACTGCTCCAGTTGTGTCCGGTTTGAAGGGTGCCTTTTCCAGACTGCATGTTTCAGCTCCTTCCAAAGATGCTCAATAGGATTGAGGTCAGGGCTCATAGAAGGCCACTTTAGAATAGTCCAATTTTTTCCTCTTAGCCATTCTTGGGTGTTTTTAGCGGTGTGTTTTGGGTCATTGTCCTGTTGCAAGACCCATGACCTGCGACTGAGACCAAGCTTTCTGACACTGGCTAGTACATTTCTCTCTAGAATTCCTTGATAGTCTTGAGATTTCATTGTACCCTGCACAGATTCAAGACACCCTGTGCCAGACGCAGCAAAGCAGCCCCAGAACATAACAGAGCCTCCTCCATGTTTCACAGTAGGGACAGTGTTCTTTTCTTGATATGCTTCATTTTTTCGTCTGTGAACATACAGCTGATGTGCCTTGGCAAAAACTTCGATTTTTGTCTCATCTGTCCACAGGACATTCTCCCAGAAGCTTTGTGGCTTGTCAACATGTAGTTTGGCATATTCCAGTCTTGCTTTTTTATGATTCGTTTTCAACAATGGTGTCCTCCTTGGTCGTCTCCCATGTAGTCCACTTTGGCTCAAACAACGACGGATGGTGCGATCTGACACTGATGTTCCTTGAGCATGAAGTTCACCTTGAATCTCTTTAGAAGTCTTTCTAGGCTCTTTTGTTACCATTCGGATTATCCGTCTCTTAGATTTGTCATCAATTTTCCTCCTGCGGCCACGTCCAGGGAGGTTGGCTACAGTCCCATGGATCTTAAACTTATGAATAATATGTGCAACTGTACTCACAGGAACATCTAGTTGCTTGGAGATGGTCTTATAGCCTTTACCTTTAACATGCTTGTCTATAATTTTCTTTCTGATCTCTTGAGACAGCTCTTTCCTTTGCTTCCTCTGGTCCATGTCGAGTGTGGTACACACCATATCACCAAACAACACAGTGATTACCTGGAGCCATATATATAGGCCCAATGGCTGATTACAAGGTTGTAGACACCTGTGATGCTAATTAGTGGACACACCTTGAATTAACATGTCCCTTTGGTCACATTATGTTCTGTGTTTTCTAGGGGTACCATCATTTTTGTCCATGCCTGTTTCATGAGTTTATTTTTTTACATAATTCTGTTGAAGCATGGTTGAAAAACAATGTCTGACTTTCATTGGTTAACATTTATAGAATTTTAATTTATTATTACTTTTGTCAGATTAAAGTTATTTCTGTGACCATTGTGACTTTTTCTTTCATTGACCAAAGGGTACCAACAATTTTGTCCACGTCTGTATGTGAGGATAGATATTCTGCCAATTCCATGTATAGGAATAGAATAGCTAATCTGACAATTTAATCTATGAGAACAGATAATCTGGCAAATCCATCTATTAGACTAGAACATTTAAAATCTCTTACTGGATGCGCAACTCCTTTTGCCATCTAAACCTGAATATGTGAATTTCCTGTCCTCTGAATTTAAATGTATAATTATGGCTGGTCACTTCACTTTTTCCTAGACTGAGACTATCAATGAGCCTACTACATCACAATGGAAGCTACAAACCAACTAGTAACTAAAGTCCATCTTATCCGTTATGGAACCTTCCGTTTTAATGAAATTCTGGTATGTCAAAGATGTAGCAGTCCAGAGTTTGCTAGGTTTGGCAGTGCAGAGTTTATCACTAGCCAGTAGCCACCATTCGTGATCACACAGTATATTTTCCATAAAAGGATTGCATGTAAATGTAACAACAGTATCCTAGGAACGATCTTCATTCAGAGTTATCATGGAAAACCAATCGCAGAACTTCGAAGGGTTAAATGAGAAATTCAGCTCTGCTACATCTGCACCTGGACAGTTGTTGGACTATTCATTAAAACAATTGAAAATGTTCAGAAAAGCTCCAATGGTATAATGGACAGATACAGTATATTGGGTTGTGCAAATGTATTTATTTCTGTAGCACTAAGACTTTGCGCTGAGTGAAATGGCGCATGTAATTATTAGGCAAGTTGTGTTTCCATTGCATATGTTCAGACACAGTGAATCAGATAAAAACTGAAATTTGTGCTGCTGCCAGTCCACAGGATGAACACTTCAGAATAAAAAGATCTACATGTACATAGTGATAAAGTTGTGGGCTGGAGCCATCTGAGTCACCAGGCATTCAAGGGGTTTTCCGAGATTTTTTAACTGATGACCTATTCTCTGGACACCATAGGTCATCAGTATGTGATCGTGGGGGTCTGATACCACAGACCCCTACTGAGCAGCTGTTTAAGAAGGCACCGACGCTCCTGTGAGAGCCGCAGCCTTCTTGCAGGTTACCAAGCACAGCGCCGTACAATGTATAAAGTTGTGCTTGGTATCACTTGAATGGGCCTGAGCTGTGCCTAAGGCCATGTGACTAATGAACGCAGTGTCACTGGCCTAGGGAAAGCTGTGAGAAGGCTGCGGCGCTACTGTGAGTGCGAGTGCCCTCCCAAACAGCATCATCAGCGGAGGTCATAGGCGTCACATCCCCAATAAGCCGATACTGATAACCTATCCAAAGGATAGGTCATCAATAAAACCCCCATTATCATACAATTCATCCTACATTAGCACTTCATAACACATTCTCTCAACTTTATTACTACTCCAATAGCTTATTATCATCCTATGATGTCCATCACCCCATTAGCATTCTTTATGTCCCGGTTCTCTCTTCATTACAACCTTCCCTGAACCCTGCAGAGTTATTATAAACCATCCAAGCGTAAACCTTACATGCTACCAGGCTTGGACTGGCCTCCAGAGGATCCTCCACTGGTTGATGCTCCTCAAAGGTCCAGAAGAAGACATCACTATTTGGAGCTGATTCTGGACGTGATCAATTGCCACTAGGGTGTCCATGTACATGTTCTGTACATATGGAGAGTGGCCCTTAAATGGGCTTGAGTGCTGGTGTTGCACCCTGTACCCTTCACCTTTTTCTTTGCATGCACCACTAACATCCTAGTGATATGTCATCACTTTATCAGATGGGAATACACCTTTAATTTCCTCAGGTGGGTCCAAAGAACCTCAGTCTGACACTAAGTTCTGAACCCACTACCTAAGCCTGTGGCCTCCACCCTTTACATTATTACAGATCGCCCTAATATCCCTTTGAAGTTTGGGTAAGGACTGTTTATAAGGAGTGATTATGGGTCCAGTGGGAATGAGAATGAGTGTTGGTAAGGATAATGTACCGGTGTAAATTAGATGATAAATGGAGTGGTGATCATTACTGGGGAAATTGATCAAGGAAGCATTAAATGTTCAACTATTACCTGGGCACGTCTCACATTACATTCATAGCAATATCCTTAATTGCTCCATCTTAATGGTCCTCCATCTACTAAATCCAGATCGTATCAATTCTTATTACTGAGTAATGGCAGAAGAAATAAAATGTTGTTTCTCTTTGTAACCAATCAGACTACAGTTTCATTTTTTTAAGATACAATGGGAAAACCTGTCATCACTTTCGGCATGGATATGTACCCGATTGGGATTCATATCTTAGTCATACTGCATATCATTTATTCACATTGACACAAGAGGTTTTGGAATTAAGAAAAAATGGTTCTCATGGGCACACCAGGTAGATTTGGGATGTGCTGCAATATTGCATATTGGGTATTAGATTATCTGTAATATTGTCCTAGTGGGTAATAAATACCCTACATATGGCTCTTTGAAGAGATAACGTATTTCAGGCCTGATTTCTCAGGGCTAGATAAACAGCTTTTTGGCACTAACCTATGAGATTATTGTAGTCAGGAGCGAGGACTGAAAAGAGGGGGTGGGGCATTCACAATATCTGCAATTTATTTTCGGCTTATTAGTCCTACAGAACTAAAATCTCCTTAATACTGCACATCTGGATGACATTTCACACAGAAATGACTCTCAGGATATATGAAAAATACCAGCACTAATAAGTAAAGAGGGTAAAAAAAAATTAAATTAGAGCATCAAACAGAGCGGGGTGTACTTACCAGATGTTCACGCAGCGGTCCCAGGAGAATGCAGCATACAGTTTATTGTTGGGTTCTTAGGTGTATACTGCCCAGTATTTTACCTGCACAGATGTCATACCAGTCTCAGCCAACAGTGGGCGCTAATTCTTTTATTGTATGAAACATTCTTCACATGCAAATTGAAGATGTTTTATACTTTGCCAATTTTTCATACAGACGTAGCAGACCTGGATTTGTAACTTAACCCTGTGTTGAATTTTCTTGGATCCTTATAACTTTGTGAGTAAAGCAGGTTGTTTTTTATACAGTTCGATATAGATATGTCAACTGTAATAATGCATTTCTGCTATTTGCAAACGGAAAATAAAAAAATAATGGATTAAATAAAAAAAATCACCTCCTCTGAATGACTTTATCTGACACTTGACAAGTCACATACTGAGTGGCCCAGTGACTTGGTCATGTTGAGAAAACAGCGCACACTTGGTGGTATGTCAACATTTAATACCATGCCCAAATCTCTCACTTTATTCAGTGTGGAAAAATTAGACATTAGCGTTCGCTACGTCATTTTTATATCTGGCACAATACAGACTTACTAGGCACAGTTACAATACCTAATGACAAGTATTTTTAGCCACATCCCCTGGTTGTTTCATTAAGGATTTTAGGTCACATGGACATCATAGATGGTCCGTGATATAGATCGCTTTCTATGGTGCCACTGCCAATGTATCATAAACGTGACACTTGGTGCTTGTGCCATTTTTCTAACACAGATAAAAGCTCCTTTGTGGCCCCTCTGTTTAATAGATATGCTGCCTCATTGTGATATAATCGTATCATTTTACCAAATGAAAAGCTCAGCTCTGCTACATGTACCAGTGTTTCTCACAGGGCCATAACTATAGGGGGTGCAGAGATTGCAGTTGCACCAAGACACTAGGGGGGGCAAAAGTCCCCTTTGCTCCATATGAGGAAACCAATGCTATAAATACTGATAGTCCAGGGCCCTTTTTAGATTTTACATCTTGGCCCAGGAGCATCAAGTTATGTCTCTGGTTTCTCAAATTAGGTGGAATAGAAGGCAGTTTAGCATTAGGCCTCTTTCACGCAGGCGTGTGCGCCCCGTTGCCGTATTGCAGACTGCATTTGCGGATCCGCAATACACGGGCGCCGTTCCGTGGGCATTCCGCATCACGGATGCGGACCCATTCACTTCAATGGGTCCGCAAATCCGGGGATGCGGAATGGTGCGGAACGGAACCACAGAACGGAACCCTACGGAAGCACTACAGAGTGCTTCCGTGGGGTTTCGTCCCGTACTTCCGTTCCGCAAAAAGATAGAACATGTCCTATCTTTATGCGGAACGGGCGGATCGCGGAGCCATTCAAGTGAATGGGTCCGCAATCTGATGTGAAAGAGGCCTTAACGGGGTTCTGTTATCAGATACGTCTTAATAAAACTGTCTCACCTGAAACATGTGTGCTTGATAGTAGACCATCATGTTCATGATCCCATCTTTCTAGGTGCCTGTATTCTTTAGGAAATTGATGTTTTTAATATGCAAATAAGCCCCTAGGAGCAACAAGGGTGGCGCCATTGCTCCCAGAGTCTCCTCTGACTGCCCTTCATGCCGCACCTCCACCACTGACTGACAGGAAGATATACTTATGTCTGGCCCTGAAGTCCTGCATGGGCTTGTTCAGCACATGTGCTGTACAGGGATGGAACACCCACATCCCTGTACAGCGCACGCACTGAAAGAGCTCTCGTGAGACTTCAGGGAAAGACGCAAGTATGTCTTCACCTCCTGACCCTGTCAGTCAGTGGTGGATGTGTGGCATGAAGGGCAGTGAGAGGAGACTCTGGGAGCAACTGCACCATCCTTGTTGCTCCTAGGGACTAATTTGGATATTATAAAATCTCAAGAATACAGGCATCTAGAAAGATTGAACCAAGAACATGATGTTCTACTGAAAAGCGCACATTTCTCAGGTGAGACAGTAATATTGTGACATTTCTGCTGACTGAACCCCTTTAAAGCTCCTTCACAGTCACAACTTGACAACTTGTCAAAGTCCGACAGTTCATACTAATCCTACAACCTTCTAATCCAGATAATCTAAAGAGTCCGGACCATTGATCTATACATGTAGCAGAGCTGAGTCTCACTCAGTACAGTGCCAATGAAAGTTTACTGCAAGATCATTTAGATATATAGTAATGTCATTTTCACTAATCACAAAGGTTTCAAGTCTTCTGCTCAGCAGATCCTAAATGAAAACGGCAAAGACACAAAAATCTGTTTTACAGTGAGGAACAGAAGTATTTGAACACCCTGGGATTTTGCAATTTCTCCCACTTAGAAATCATGAAGGGGTCTGTAATTCACCTTTTAGGTGCATTCCCACTCTGAGAGACAGAATTAAAAAAAAGGAAATCACATTGTATGATTTTTCTTGCACTGCTGAACATAAGTATTTGAACACCAGAGAAAATCAGTGTTAATATTTGGTACAGAAGTCTTTGTTTGCAATTACAGAGGTCAAACGTTTCCTGTAGTTCTTGACCAGGTTTGCACACACTGTAACAGGGATTTTGACCCACTCCTCCACACAGATCTCCTCTAGATCTGTCAGGTTTCGGGGCTGTCGCTGAGCAACACAGAGTTTCAGCTCCCTCCAGAGATGTTCTATTGGATTAGTGTTCTACCGACAGTGACCTTTGAAACTGTGGTCCCAGCTCTCTTCATATCATTGACCAGCTCCTCCTTTGTAGTTCTGGGCTGATTCCTCACCTTTCTTATCATCAGTGATACCCCACGAGGTGAGATCTTGCATGGAGCCCCAGTCCGAGGGAGACTGGCAGTCGTCTTTAGCCTCTTCCATTTTATAACAATTGCTTC
Source organism: Bufo gargarizans (assembly GCF_014858855.1). Lineage (NCBI taxonomy): Eukaryota > Metazoa > Chordata > Amphibia > Anura > Bufonidae > Bufo > Bufo gargarizans. The sequence continues at coordinate 477,320,215 of NC_058081.1, read as the reverse complement.
AACAGTTGATCTATTTTCACAAAGCTGCTTGGCAATTGCCCCGTAGCCCTTTCAAACCTTGTGGAGGTCCACAATTTGGTCTGGTGTCTTTCTACAGCTATTTAGTCTTGTCCATGGTAGTAGTTGGCGTATCTCTCAGAGTGGGAATGCACCTACAATGTGAATTTCAGACCCCTCCATGATCTCTAAGTGGGAGAACTTGCAAAATCGGGTGTTCAAATACTTCTGTTCCTCACTGTATGTTGTAGCCTTGAACCATATGACCTTACCATCCATTTTAGGTTACACAATACAATAACAATGTCACAGTGATAGATTGTCTTTAAAACAGTGTCTGAACTTGCTAAACAGTATGCAGTCTTACAGGGGCAAAGTTGTGTCATTATGTTAGCATGGTCCCCACTTCAAAAGCCTCCCTTATGTCTGACTGCAGTATTAGAAACTGTACATTTAGAAATAGGGTGTACAATTGGGTATTTAAACCTATAGATTGACATCCTGACTTACCCCCCCTACCCATTCCCCCTGCAGAAAGTAGAAGACATTATTTTCCACATTTCAGCTTTTTGAGCTATTCAAATCCTAGTCCATTAAATTCTTGTTGATGGGCTGTAAATCAAAGGTCACTTCCATGTGAAATGTTTTAGGCAGCAAATACTCAGCTTTGATCATAATGTTCTAGTTAAGTGCTAAATGGAAAGGGTGATGACAGCATGAGGTTGAAGCTCGGAAGCAGCAGTCACTGACACACAAAGAATAGTGTTGGGCGAGCATGTTCGGCCGAACTCTAGTTCGGCTCGAGCATCGCAATGCTCGGCACATCGCGGTGTTCGGCCGAATACCGCATGTGCTCTAGAGCGATGCTCGAGTCTCCTCCCCGCACGTTTCTTGGCTGCTACGCATCCAATAGACGTGCAGGTAAGTACTGCCATTCATTGTAATGCCGTAGCCATGATGGCTGCTGGCATTACAGAGATTGGCTGGCCGGAACACGTCATCGGGTGCTATATAGAAAGTCCAGTCTCAGTAGCCAAGAGTCTGGTCAACAGAATTCTCACCCTGATACTCCTTCCTCCCACCATAGAGAGACTTCGCAAACAAATGATCCCAAACTCGGATATTCCAAGAAGCTGTTTTCATCGCCATTCCTTAATTTGGGCCTCTTGCCAAGCCCATGTGAAGAGGGACATGAGGAGATCTTGTGCCCTGATTCCGAAACTCTGGAGCATCCACAGTCAGAAGAAGATGACAGTGGGGAACGGCAATTAGTGTTTCACTGAGGTTGTTGTTAGGTCAACAAGTCAGGAGGATGACCAGAGTGAGGAAATGGAAGAGGAGGTGCAGGACGATGAAGTCGCTGGCCCAACCTGGGATGGTAGCAAGCCAAGCCAGGATGGCAGTACAGAGGGGGAGGGATCCGCAGCACCGCAACAGGCTGGAAGAGGCATTGAGGTGGCAAAAGGGAGAAGGCGGGCCAGACCAAACAGGCCCGTAACTGTTCCCTGGAGCACCCCCTTGCGACAATCTTCCTTGCCAACGGGTAGGTATTCCGCAGTCTGGCGCTTTTTTGAGGACAGTGCGGACGATAAAAGAATTGTCATTTGCAACCTGTGCCGTACCAAAATGAGCAGGGGCGTGAACACTAGCAACCTCACCACCACCAGCAAAATCCACCACATGGCATCAAAGCACCCTAATAAGTGGGCCGAACGCCTGGGTTCACAATCTGTGTCTGTGGGTCACACCACTGCTTCCTCTTCCCCTGTGTTACGTGCTGGCCAATCCCCTGTCCAAGACGCAGGCCCAGATGCCTCCCGCCATGCACCTGGAACCTTTGCAAGCACCATCAGCTAGCACATCCACTTCTGTTTCCCAGCGCAGAGTACCGATGTCTATACCCAGGCCTAAGAACGAAAGCGCAAATACCCAGCCACCCACCCACAGACCATAGCATTAAATGCACACCTTTCCAAATTGCTGGCCCTGGAAATCTTGCCATTTAGGCTTGTGGATACTGAGGCTTTCCACAGCCTAATGGCGGTGGCTGTATCACGGTACTCTGTCCCCAGCAGCCAATATTTTTCCCCGTGTGCTGTCCCAGCCTTCCACCAGCATGTGTTCTGTAACATCACTCGTGCTCTGATATCCAGACCACCCTCAGTTCGTCTTCTCAGCGCAAATTGGATGATGAGGAGGAGGAGGAGGAGCAGGAGATGGTTGCCTCCGCTACAGAGGGTAGTACCCATGGAAGTTTTATACCATCTGTTCAGTGTGGATGGGGAATAGTGATGAGCGGCAGGGGTCATATTCGAATTTGCAATATTTCGCGAATATTTTGTAGAATATTCGTTGAATATTCGCAAATTCGAATATTTGTTATATTCAAGGATTTTTTATACTCGAAAAATCGGCAAGGTAATGATTGTGTAATATGCAAATTTTCGTAATTAGACTTTTCATAATTAGAATTTTTTATTGCAAATTTTTCAACTTACAACTATTAGAGCAAGATTATAGCACTATATTAGCTAAAAAAAAATGTTGAATATTCACTATATTGCTATAACTTAGTTTTTTCAAATATTTGTAATATTCTAAAACAATAATATATAGCAATATAGCGAATATTCGAAAAAACTAATATAGAGCAAAATTCACAAACACTACTACTCCTAAAGTCAAGTATATTGCAGCCTTCTTATTGGCCCACAAGCTAGAAGCAGGGAGGGATCATGTGTACTGATTAAAAAAAAAAAATCGAATAAAAAAAAGAGGGGGATAAAAAATCAAATATTTGAAAATTACGAATAGATATAACTATGTTTGAAATATTTGCGAATTTTCAAAATACCTATATTTGTGATAAGAATTCGAAATTTGAATATTCGTGATCAATACTAATGGGGAACAGGATGAGGAGATTGAGAGTCATCCTCCTGATGAGTACAGCAAAGTCTTTTCTGTTGAGACTCTGGCACACATAGCTGACTTTATGTTAGGCTGCCCTTCCCGTGACCCTCGTGTTGTACGCATTTTGGCCAACACGGATTACTGGTTGGTCACCCTTCTCAACCCCCGCTACAAAGAGAACTTCTCATCTCTTATTCCTGTGGTGGAGAGGACGAGCAAAATGGTGCAATACCAGAAGGTCCTTGTGGAAAAATTGCTCCAAAAATTTCCAGCTGACAACACTGGCTGCAGACTACGTAGTTCCTTGGTCAATCGAGGAGTGGAGACGAAGGGAACACACAGCAGTTCCAACAGAGGCAGGACAACACTCTCCAAGGCCTGGGACAGTTTTATGACACCCCGCCAGCACCCTCACCCTGATGCGCGGCCTAGTGTCACAAGGAGAGAAAAATATTGACTGTGTACATGCAAAAGGAGAATCAAATAAAAATCAGGGATGCCAGTAAATGATAATCCATATCCCTCACAGGCTGTTTATAGGTATAGACCGTATATAGGTATAAACTGTATATAGGTGTAGGCTGTTTATAGGTATAGACTGTGTATAGGTATAGGCTGTATATAGGTATAGGCTGTATATAGGTATATCTATCTATCTCGTATCTATCTATCTATCCATCCCACAGGGGTTATATTATCCGGCATGGTGTAACCTCCATACATTTGCTGTAGAGTATACATTATAATCCCTCTACCATGCCATACAATATACATTATAATCCCTGCACCATGCTATACAATATACATTATAATCCATACACCATGCTGTTCAATATACAATATAACACCTAAACTGTGAGGTTACCGTATTTTTTGCCCCATAAGATGCACTTCCCCTCCCCCCCAAAACGGGGGAAAAAGATCTCTCTGTGTCTTATGGGATGAATACCAATAGTATAGTGGAAGCGCTCATTAGTAGGACCAGGAAGTGGTGAAGGCTCTGTACTCACTGCTTCCTGGTCCTCGGTTGTCGGCTGTGCAGTGGCTGCCACAGCGTGAGGGCACTTCTGTGACCTCACGCTGTGCGCCTCAATTCACAGCATAGTGGCAGGAAGAGCAGGAGGAGCGCCGAAGGGGAGGAGAGGTGGTGTCCGGAGCAGGAGAGGTAAGCAGATTTTTTATTTTATCTGATCTGAGGCTGGGGGCTACAGGCTGCAGACATGAGGCTGGGTGGTTGATCTGAGGCATGGGGGTCTGATCTGAGGCATGGGGGTCTGATCTGAGGTCTGATTAACATTGGGGGTCTGATTGGGGCTGTCAGCTGATGTCTGATTAACATCGGGGGTCTGATTGGTGGTCTGATCTGAGGTCTAATGAAAAATATTTTTTTTCCTATTGTCCTCCTCTAAAACCTAGGTGCGTCTTATGGGCCGGTGCGTCTTATAGTGCGAAAAATATGGTGTGTTGTATATTGTAAGGCATGGTGTATGGATTATAATTTATACTGTTCAGCAGTGCAGGGATTATAATGTATATTATATAGCATGGTGCAAGGATTATAATGTATATTATACAGCATGGTGTATGGGTTATTGTATAGCATGGTGTATGAACTATACTATATATTGTACGGCATGCTGCAGGGATTAAAATGTATTCAGTGCAGCATGGTGTAGGGATTATACTGTATATTACACAGCATGGTGCAGGGATTATACTGTATCAATCAGGGTGGTACAGGGGTTACAAAGTATGCTCTTTAATGTGACAATTATCTTAGATTTTCCTATCGCCCACCTTTGACGGCGCTGTGTCCAGCTCTGAGCCAACCCCGCTCAGCAGCTGCCAAGGCTTAGAGGGAACACTGCTTACAACTATTGGGTGTCCAATCTGGACACGTAGCACAAACTGGCGCTCTACGCCTTGGAGGTGCTGGCCTGCCCCGCCGCCAGTGTTTTGTCATAGCGGGTATTTAGTGCTGCTGGGGGCATAATAACTGATAAGAGCATACGCCTGTCAACTAAAAATGCTGACCGGTTGACTCTTATAAAAATGAACAAGGCCTGGATTGCCCCTGACTTTTCTACTCCACTAGAGGAAAGCAGCTGAACATAAAGGCACTCTAAATTTGGCTTTTATGGTGTATTGAATACACTGTATTCCCATGTACCCCTTCCACGACTAAAAAGGGTATATGGTTAAATCTCCCTTTTCTCGTCCTTCTGCTCCTCCATCATATCAACATGCTTATTAGGGTGCCCTCGCTCCTAATGTTTTAGAGGGTCAGCTCAGTAGCAGGCCCTCGCCCATAATGTTTTAAATGGTCAGCTCGGCAGCAGGCCCTTGCCCACAAAATTTTTTAGAGGGTCAGCTCGGCAGAAGGCCCTCGCCCACAAATTTTTTTTAGATGGTCAGCTCAACAGCAGGCCCTCGCCCACAACATTTTTTAGATAGTCAGCTCAACAGCAGGCACTCGCCCAGGAATGTTTTTAGATGGTCAGTTTGGCAGCAGGAACTCACCCACAAAATATTTTAGATGGTTAGTTTGGTAGCAGGCCCTCGCCCGTAATGTTTTAGAGGGTCACCAGCAGGCCCTTGCTCCTAATGTTTTTAAGGGTCACCAGCAGGTCATCAATCATAATTTTTCAAGGCTGTATATGATGCCCTCCTTTATGTGTAATAAAGGGTGCCAGTTCCTTGTAAATTTTGGCAGCTCTTTAACTTAGTGCATAGGCTTTATGAGTGTAGGAGTCCCACTACCTGAACAATTGTACCACAATGTGAATGAGGCCCTCCATTATGTGATATACATGTTGTATCGGAGTGCCTCTCCCTTGTAATTTTTGGCAGCACTTTATATACAAGTAAATATACAGGAAAGAATGTTTCCTAACAATTTTCACTCTAAAATCGATTTTATCTTCGGTTTTGTGCATAATATTGTCAATTTGTAAAAGTGGCGTACTACTCGCTCCAAGATGCATCCAGACATCCTCCCTATGCTGTTCCTGAACCATTTCAGTGGTGTTTCCATCAATTTCTGACCTTTTCCTATGAACCAGACACCCTCCCCTCTTCAGATCAGGGGGTGTCTGGTTTAATGCTCGGGTTCTCCCATTGATTTCCATTATTCTCGGGTACTCGGTCGAGCACCCGAATATCACAATGTGTTAGGCCCAAGCTAGTGCTCGATCAACACTAGAAACTACCTCACTTTGTCTGTTCACCTTGTGTCTATTTCTCGTAAAAAGGAAGGATTTGTGAGAGATAGGTTTTTATATATAATGTGTAAATCCTGTATTACTCATTCTTGACCACTAGAGGGCAGCTAATTAGCTATGTGAGCCACATGAGCCTCGGTGGAGCACCCAAGCATCCTGAGGTGTTCTACTCGAGCACCCAAGCACTTTGGTGCTCGACCAACACTAACAAAGAACTTTTGTTGTATTCTTCTAAAATAAACAGTATGTTAGCTTCACTCCTTTATACAAGAGTGTAGTGATCCAACATTGTGGTACTTAGAGTATTACTGTTCCTATATTTCCCTATACATTGTATGATTCAAAGTCACAGGATCTTAAAAGTAGATCCTGGGACCATTTATAATTTCCTTAACCAGAGGAGCAGTGGTCATATAGGCTTGTGTCCTCAAGATGCATGTACCGTAGAGGAATCCCATACTGTGGGGCCATAAGAGAAGGTTGGTCTCATCTTTGATCTCATCCCCTTTACAATTGACGTTGAGTACCTGTGCAGGGCTCTGTCAACAGTGGAGTACCATTAAAGGGGTTTTTCGACCCCCACCGATCAGATAGTGATGACCAATCACCCCATCTACTAATTATCAAGCAGATCCTACCACTCTTTCTTCATCTACTACATTGTCATAAAATTTTCTCCCTTATTCCCTTTTGGAAATGGCCACATCACCCGTGGAACGCATCTTGCAATCTCTGGGGTCTCATGACGTCACTGTGGAACGCATACATGTGCCACTCACATCGCATGACGCTCCGATCACGCGACCGGCGCTCCATACAGCCCATACCATTTAAAAAGCGTCAGACACAGGCTAGCATCCTGCCCAGCCCAGACCTCCTCTACCATATTTAGCATGTAATTTTCTTCTTTTTAACAGGTACAATCGCTATCACTCCATTTCATATCCACTTCATCTCGCCTTTTAGCTCTAACAGTTATTTTTATCTACTATTTACTAGCCTTGCAAACTCCCTCCCATCACCACTCTGTATATAAGCCATATATTCTGGACTTTCTACTCTTATCTGGTATCTACTCATCAGGGTTAACATACTGCTGTCCTCACACCTTCTAGGAATAAGGCTCTCAACATTGTTTTATCAATATGCCATATTTAATTTAATATATATACTTCTTTTTTTGTCTTATTATTTGTATTATATTCTTCTAGTTACACTACTAATGGGGCCCATGTTATTGTTATAGATAATAAGACCGCTGAAGAAGTCCATCTGGACTGAAACGTTCAGTCGCCATCATTTTCAGGAATGGTCATCATTTTATAATTTAATTGGATCACGAATATTTGTATGATATCACACCAATAAAACACCGAAATTGCTTCCAAATATTCTGTGTGCCGCAATTCGCATATTACTATCCTGAGGATAGGTCATCAGTTATAAAGTGTTGGAAAAACCCTAATAACAATTAGGTAGGAACTGGCCCAGGAGTAATGGAAAGGATATTGAACAGGAAACACATATCTAGTCCTGGGTGGCAACATAAAAGGGCCCAAGTTGAATCTTTGCTATGGGGTCTTCATTCTTCTTTGTACGTCACTATATGTACTTAATAAAACTTGAAGTTTACTGTTTGTAAATATCCTTTTTTAACCTATTACTTTATCCTGTTGGCTCTCAGCTGAACTTCAGTTGGGTTTCAGTAGATCACTTTCTCCAGAAGCCCCGCTATTATAATCAATGATTATTAATGATTATTAATCATGTGTGAAGGCCAGAACAGTAAGAGCAATACAAAAATGATCAGCAGGTTTTCAGTGAATTGTGGTAGGGAACCTAGTAATTTTCAGCACTCATTTTGTCATACAGTAAAATGATAGCGAGCAAAATCAAGGTCAAAATCATCCCAACATTCAATAAAATGAACTCAAAGAATTCTTCACAACAGTGTTATTTTTGTACTGTAATCTTTTTGGAACTGTGCAATATGCAGTAGATGTGTTTTATCCAGAGTCTTGGACATCTATGAGTACCCTCATTGACATGATGGCCTAATATCAAACCTAAAACAGTATGTTAATTCCCCTTTCCATCCAAGGACCTAGTGACATTATAGTGACAACTGTGTTTTAGGGTGGATTCACACATACTTTATTAATTGTATTGCACCATTTTTTGCTGGGAAAAAAATGCCAGTTTTAGATGTTAGTTGAAAGTCTAGCATTTTTGTTTTTAAGTTGAAGCAATGACGATTTTTTTTCCAGATATTTTTTCATCCCCTTCTGCAAATGCAGCATGGTAAAAATGCATGTCATAGAGACATATCAAAAGTTTTGATCTCTGGGTGTCCAAGCTCTGAAACCCCACTAATCACTAGAACTAGGAGAGAGACGTGCTCAAATAGCAATCGAAAATCTATGGACAGTCTCTGTCTCCTGCAGCGAGGGGAGAGTGTGCACTATATGAGTGCTTCTCTCTTCTAGATCTAGAGATTGTCATGGGTCTAAGCACTCAGACCCCCACTAATCAAAACTTTTAATATGCCGCTATGACATATCAAAAATAGTATCAGTGCCACTGTTCATCCATTCTGATTGTCTTACCAAAGAAAATACTGTATCCTGAGCTTTTACCAGTTCACCAGAACAGCTGTAAAACCTCATGTGGAGGTTTTCTGTTGGCTCTAACAACCACCAGTCCTACATCAATTAAATCCAAGCATGTCAGTATTTTAGTATGCTGGTTGTAGTAGTAAGTCAATGACATTCCCATCAGTGGGAGTAACATCAGTATATTTCAAAGGGTATAAAGTACATATTTTAAAATTATAACCAAACTGGTTCTTCCCCTTTAATCCCAGCCAGTACTCTGGTCTGTACATTAAAGTAAGTCTGAGTTAGTGTAGAACACTCAGTTATTCACTATGGAGAGTATTATATTGCAGAGCCCCAAGAGTCACTGAATCCCATTAGTCATTTGTGGCCATATGGATTACAAAGATTCCCTTTGTCAGCTGATACATTTCTCATTTGGAATTTTATAGCGCAGTGTAATGAGTAATATTCTACGGCATAGTTTCACGATTTCTGCAATAAAATGCTAACCACAATATATTGTCTAATAGGGCTGTGTGTGTTTCCTGTCACAGTTGTTGAGAATTTAGTATACACTCATTGAATTCATCCTTAAAAACGCTGATATTTTATATGTTCCCTACTGTTCTACTCCATTTTTTTTTCTGCGTACCAGATACTATTAAATAGTTATTTATGTAATTGTTATTTACCTATTACTTACAGTATCTCAAAAATGTGAGTACACCCCTCACATTTTTGTAAATATTTTATTATATATTTTCATGGGACAACACAGAAGATATGATACTTTGATACAATGTAAAGTCGTCAGTGTGCAGCTTGTATAACAGTGTAAATTTAGTGTGCCCTCAAAATAACTCATCACACAGCCATTAATGTCTAAACAAAAGTGAGAACACCCCTAAGTGAAAATGGTCAAATTGTGCCCAAAGTGTCAATATTTTTTGTGCCCATCATTATTTTCCATTTTCCAGCACTGCCTTAACTCTCTTGGACATTGAGTTCACTAGAGCTTCACAGGAATGCCACTGGAATGCTCTTCCACTCCTACATGACGACATTACGGAGCTGGTGGATATTAGAGACCTTGCGCTCCTCCACCATCTATTTGAGGATGGCCCACAGATGCTCAATAGGGTTTAGGTCTGGAGACATGCTTGGTCAGCACCTTTACCCTCAGTTTCTTTAGCAAGGCAGTGGTCATCCTGGAGGTGTGTTTGGGTTCGTTATCATGTTGGAATATTGCCCTGCTGCCCAGTTTCCAAAGGGAGGGGATCATTCTCTGCTTCAGTATACCACAATACCTGCTGGCATTCATGGTTACCTAAATGAACTGTAGCTCCCCTATAGAGCAACAATATTTTTTTTCTGGCTCCTCAGAGAATTCTTTGCCATGAGGTGCCATGTTTAATTTCCAGTGACTAGTATGAGAGAGTGTGAGAGCGATAACTTGTGTTAAATTTAACACACCTGCTCCCCATTCACACCTGAGACTTTGTAACACTAATGAGTCACATGACACAGGGGAGGGAAAATGGCTAATTGGGCACAATTTGGCAAATTTTCACTTAGGGTATACTCACTTTTGTTGCTATCAGTTTAGACATTAATGGCTGTGTGTTGAGTTCTTTTGAGGGCACACCACATTTACACTGTTATACAAGCTGTACACTGACTACTTTACATTGTATCAGTGTCATATCTTCAGTGTTGTCCCATATAAAGGTATAATAAAATATTAACAAAAATGTGAGGAGTGTGCTCACTTTTGTGAGATACTGTATATATTCCATGCTATTATACAAAGAGTACACTAATAAACTATATTGCCCTCAGGATAATGATACAGTTTCATACTGTGGTGCTGGTGGCAGTAATTTGTGCTGCACTGTGTTATTTGGTTTTGCAGAGGCAGTATTTTGTGTTGTACTGTAGTAATACCTTCTGCTGGGGCAGTATTTTGTGCTGCACTGTGGTATTTGGTTCTGCTGGGGCAGTATTTTGTGTTGCACTGTGATATTTGGTTCTACTGGGGCAGTATTTTGTTCTGGACCCGGCTTCTTCACTTGTCCCTGCCTACATCTTTTGATTCTGCCTACTTGTGTTGCCCCTACTTCTGTCAATTTGGACAAACCTACAACATGGGGCCGCTTTTAGGCTTTTATCCAAGGCCACTTTAAGATCCCAGTCTGCCCCTGTCTATGCTCCTTTGATTCTTCAACTATGAATACTCACATTATGCCTTCAAAAACCTTTAGGATTCAGTATTCCAACAACTAGTTGGATATTATTTCAATGGACAGTATACAGTAAGTGCTGCCTATTGTCTATATTGTCTTTCGCCACTCATGGAGAAACAGGCCATTATTCAAATATATTCATCCTGGAAGTTTTTCTTCATAACGTTAAAGTGGTGTTCCCATCTTTAAATTTATAGGATATGCTATTAATGTCCAGTAGGTGTGGGTTTCAGTTAAGGGACATGTTCTTATCTCAGGAATGGGTCCACTCTGTGTGTGGCTTTCTCCATTCAATGTTACAAGACAGGAAGCAAGTAAGCACTGGTGAAGGGAAGGGTGGATGCGCATGATATAGAAGTAGGCTGAAAAGGTGGGACCAGGGTCAGACTGGCCCACCGGAGTACTAGAGGATCCCCCGGTGGGCCCAATCTCTGACGATAATGGACCCCTAATATAACAGGGCCCTTAATGTCCTTTATACACAGAATAATTTCCTCTGCTGGGCCCAAGGGACTTCAGTCTGATGTTGGGTGGGACCTGCATCTATAAGACATTTATGGCATATTGCATTGATATGCAATACATGTCTAATGAGACAACCTCATTAAAGAGTTTGACTGGAGTTAGAGCTTCTTTATGCTGATTGGCCTTCTGACTAATTGGGTTCTGAATATAAAAACAATTTTCAAATCAATTAACCTCTTTAAGGTTTTGCAAACATTAGTGTTTGTAATTTCCAACCAATTTTTTTTTTTCTACATATTTTAAATTTTTGCCACGTAAAGGAAGGGCGCAGTTTGTACAGGGCCAACCGTAATACAGTAATACATCATTTATGCCTTGGAACAGCTCATGAAAATCCAGTGTGATAAGAAAAATTATCAGTCCTAGTCAGGGGTCCATAACTGCATCTCTCTAATTTAATTGAGGTAATTTCCACATAAAATGGTAACATGCTGAACTGACAATTAGAATCTATGCCTTTTATGTCTGGTTATGTAATGGAAACATATAATAAAGCTCTGCTCGTTTGAAGTTTGCAGGTTGTGTGTCACTTTTGATATTATAAATTGAGATTTATGCTGGTTTTAACAATGGAATGAATGGACTGCCAAAACCACGTTCAAATTAAAATAGTTCGAACCAAAGGGAAAGTTAATGCGTTTTGAGAAAGTTTTGACAGATGCATAAATAGTGCTACCAATCAGTGCCAGTACTGTAAAGAAGACTTTCATGTTCTTGCACACCATTGTAAGAGTAATGCATGGCATTGCCCTACTATCTAAAGCCTACCCTTTTACTAAAATTCAAATATTACTACAATTATTTCTAATACAATTAGTTCTTATATCAGGTTTTCAGGATCCTCAATTGTGGTAATTATGGAACCTTTCAACGTGTTCCTCTTACTTGGAAACTACCTCCAATGACTTTCAAAAAAAGTTATTTATTGACAGGGACAGACATCTTGCCACCCCTGAAAATCTCACACTTGTGCCACTGTTCTGAGTAGTAAAGCAAGTGCAGAGACAGTTTTTCTGAAACTGGAGCAGCAACTGTGCATGCGCAGCCACACTTCCCGGTACTGGAAGCAGAGCCTCTGCACTCATAGTAGTGGCGCAGGCAAGAAACTGTCATCTTTAGTCCTAGAAACTGTGTCAAATGTGCCACAAATTGGTGCAGCTATGGTTTCTCCAATTTTTTAGACTCTAAAACAGGTGTGAACTAATGGACTGTGTGGGGCTTCACTGGAAAGGGGCATGGCTTAACACGCAACATTTTCTGTCTCAAATTAAACCAACCAATAGTTGGTAGAGCTAGTCAAAAGTGTCTATTCATGCATCACATCTGAGTCACTGTAAAATTTGGTTTACGCCATCTACAGTTTTAGTAAATCTGCCCCACAGTATTCCATTGTCACAGTGCGGTTCACGGTGACGTCCGTATGCCTGATTGCCCTTTCTCTGTTCTGTGCAGCCCTGCCTGGGGCTGCTTAGCTTCTATTGCTTGTGGCGCAAGTAACTGCTTCTGTCTCTGCTCTAGCCTGTTCTATGCCTTGTATCTCTGATCTGGGGTTATCCATGTTTTCCGTTGCTCCTGGTTAAGTCTCTGTCTGTGCCCTTCTGTTTATGGTTCCTGCCTGTACCTATTCAGGTACCTCCTGGTCTGTCTGGACCAGCTGCCACTGACTTGTTAACGCTCTGGAGTAGCAACTACCTTTGCCCCAATCCTATCCTAACCACAAAATGCTGGAAGCCCACGGGCAGTATACGTGTTTTGCATATCCACAATTTGCACACTGCAAAAATGATACAGTTATGTGTATGGGCCCTAAGTGGAAGCCTTCACCCAAACAAAAATATGTGACAATGGGGCATATGTTATTCAAAAACGTACATCTTTAAAGGATTTAATTGAAAAATTTATGTTGCAGATTTTTTTTGGTAAACTGTTAAGTGAGTTCCTAAATTTATTTGGGGGTATTTATGAAGGCCTTCCCCCTTGAATTCTGGCTTGATACCACTCATTCCAGTTTGGAAAATTTGATGGGAAAGGTGAATTATATTATTTTTACTCCAGACTTATCACTGCAACTGTTTTAAAAAGTTACCAAACGTCTCACAGACACTCCAGTAGGTGTGTCATAAAAATTGGAGTAGCATTTCTAGACAAAAGGGTAAGGCTGAGTTCACAATTCAGTTATTTGGTCACTTATTTCCATCACTTATTGTGAGACAAAACCAGTAGTGAAGCCTACACAGAGATCAGGTGTAATGGACAGATCTGCACCTGTTCTGTACTTTTGACTCACACATGATTTTGGCTCACAATAAAGCCTCATGCAGACGTCCGTGGAACACGGTCTGTGAGATACCGGACTGGCATTGCAGAAGCGCATGGCGTCATTGGTTGCTATGACGCCGTGCGCTCCTGCAATGGCAGTCCCGTATCTCACGGACCGTGTTCCACGGACGTCTGCATAAGGCTTAACTGATGGAAATAATAGACCAAATAACTAAAGTGTGGCCTAAGGCTTACAGATGCACAGACTCAGGCGAAAATTACTTCAGATACTACCTTCATGATAAATTCCAGCCATTCTCTTTCTTGCAAAAAGTTCTCACTTAGATAATGATGCCCTATTTACAGAGTCTCCGCTGGAGAGTCAAGAACTACTAACTAGCTTATTATATCTCCCGTAAGGTCCAAAAATCTCTGATTTACTGCTCTATTGTTTCCTTGTAGAACTTGTTCCAGTCATAACTTGGGTGTGTGTTTCCTGTTATCTCTTATATTACCTTGTACATGAAATGCACAAATGTGATTCCTGTTTATGGGCATTTATTTTTCTGTGTGGACCTTTTTCTTTTAAGTATGTTTCAAGGTAAAATGTATTTATGTGCAGTATATGGACAATATTGCTTTATGTATTTATATGGATTTAACCTTGTGGATGACTATAAAAATAAGAGATTACGCATAAACTATTTCAATGGCCATGATAGGACTGCACTTTAACATCTATAGTATAGTTAACAGATCCTAACCCCTCCACCCATCCCCCATTTGATCTACTAAACCACCAAGAAATCGAAATCAACATACAATCCTATGGTGATTTATGTTCAGTTGAACAGAACTATGCCCTTCTGGGTCTTATGTCTGTTATATCGCTGTTAGAATGGAGCCATATTTGCAATATGGCTACATTTTAACAGACTTAAGAAATATAATATTTCAATAATCAGAAACCTTTCTGCTCTGCTTGTCAGGGATTATGATCCTGAATACAGTGTAATATGATCTTTAGCTGAATCTCAGTAGGAATAGAGTTCATGAGGAGACATGAAGTACAGAGAGGAAGAACAGCACAGACTATGGTAATGTGAGGATGTGGTAATGGAGGCTACATACGAGAGTTGCTGCTCATTATCCATATCCCCTCCATCCACTTTGTACTCCATGTCTCCTCATGAACTCCATTCCTACAGAGATTCAGCTGAAGATCATAATAAACAGTATTTAGGATCATAATCCCTGACAAGTAGAGCAGAGATGAGGATGAGGCAGCTCTTTGGCACAGTGTTGTGAGGTAAGTTGTCCTGCTGTGTGATTACCTCACAACACTGTGCATGAATAGGATGGCGGACATTTTATTTCTCCTAATGATTCCTCCCTAGAGAAAACAAGCCATTATAACTAATAAAAGGTATTTGGGAATATATTTATAATAATGTAATAGTTAAGTATTTTAGTTTTCTTAATTCCCAGAGAACCCCTTTAATGACGATGCATGCGTGGTATATGTGCCATTAGGCCCCCCTGTATTCCTCTTGAGGCGGGTATAGTGAGCGAGTCAAACTCCTAGAGATTTGGAGCAGTGATGGCCAGTTCGCAGTGTTCGCCAGTGAACACATGCGATCTGCCATTTTAACTGACAAGTCCGGCGGTAAGGACTTACCTGTGCCTGTGCGCGAGCTGGTCTGAAATGAAATGCGGTCTCCGGGAGCAGGCAGTTCCGAGAATGGCCCCCGAACTAGCTGCTCCCGGAGACCGCATTTCATTTCAGACCTGCTCCCGCACAGGTAAGGACTTGCCTGTGCCTCGCCGGACTTGTCAGTTAAGATGGCAGATCGCACTGCGAACTGGCCATCACTGATTTGGATTACAGGGCAGGCTCTAGTAAGATAGGGAAGGTGTAGTGGATGAATACTGCGAGACAGCAGAGCTGATAAAATGGATTGTATGTGATGTAATTTTCATGCTCTAACACTTCCACACACAGGAAGTGACAAGAGTAATGGAGTGGTGCGCGGTGGGGGGCCGTGGTGGGGCCATGGTTGACATTTTTTTTTATAACTAACGATAACTGGCTTAGTTACAGCTATAAACGTTGAAATAATGCTTCCAGGATGTCTTTTATGTTCCAGGATGAAGAAAAAGTGTAAATAATTGAAATAATACATAATCTGTACCAAAGTGTCTGGCTGCGGTTTCTTGGCCCCAGAATTATTCTGAGGTTCCACCTTCCAATTATACAGGACATGACCAGCTTTATTGTCAATGTGATTTTGCCATATTATCAAGAAAGTTAGGAAGTTAGGACCTACTACGTATGCTTCCAATGGGATCATTCTCTCTCATAAGGTTTTACTATGATATTCTCTGGATCCGACAATAATGTGACCTGACAGGTGCCAGATCAAATCATCTGGATTACTGGATAGTCACGTAAAAGCATATAAAAAACCTCACTGATAAGGATGGAAAGTTATCTATCTATCTATCCTATGTAATATGAGGTCACATTAGATACCCATGTTTCTTTATACGATTCTAATCAAATTCTTTTTTTTTTTGTCTTAGAAGAGTTTGACTACCGTATGTTGTGACCTATGGGCTGTTTCAGTAGTCTACATTGCTTAACTTTCTTGTCACAAAGGGAACTTTCACCACACTTGTAGCCTGGCTATGTGTTTATGTGTAAGAACAAAGGGTTAAATGTAATATTTTAGGTAATTCAATAGGTCAGTATGCCAGGCTGCCTGCCTCAGATTTTTATTGGTGGAGGTCATGCCTGGTGCATGGGAAAAGAAAAATTGGCAGCTGGAGCGGATGTCCTGACACCCCTCCCCCTTCTTCCTGCCACCCTTCTATCCCTGGTCTTTATTTAGCTCTTTTAATGGATAGGAGGAATCAGACAGCGGAATCTGTCACTGCCTGATAACAGATCAGAGACCCCTTCTATGGTGGAAGGCTGAGGGATACACAAGCTTTCTGTATGACATGCTCTGACTTCACAGGGTTTCATCAATTATCATGGTCAAGTATTTCAGATTTGTCTATTAGGGTTAATGAGTGTACTATACTGGCATTAAAAAGTGACTACAGAGCAGGTGCATGTGAAACTGTATGTAAGACCAACCTTCACTAATATCGGCGCTCTCTCAACTTCAAGGAATACAAACTGCTATTTATGCACTTCCCTAATATGAAGCACATTTTTTCTTTATCTTAAAATAGTCCAAAATTCTATGTTTATTAATTTTCTTAATGTCTCTTTTGTGGTGCATACCTCCAAATCCCCTGTATGGTTTTACAGGAAAAAGCTAAAATTCTGCCTGCTGGTAGCCACCACTGGAGGAAGAGTAGGAGCTAGTTCCATGATATTGATGTCCTATTCCAAGGATAAGTCATCAATAGAGTTGAGCGAAGTTTTGTAAAGTTCGATTCGGCTGCTTCGCTTCATTTTACAAAATAATTACTTTGTCACGAAATGCATTTCTTTGTAAGTAGAGGGTGCAATGACAGGGAGCGGCATCTGATATGCATAAAAAACACTTACTTGATCCATTTGCTCGTGACAGGCCGGCTGCCCATTCTGCTTTAAGGTCTGTCGCGAAATCTCGTGCAGCCCAAGATGAAATCATCGCGCCAGCCGGTGTGGTGATGTCATATGTCACTGCGCACGGAATTTCAGCTGAGATCTTCAAGCAAGATGGTTGTAATCAGCCTCTCGTGACCAAATGGAGCATGTATTATTATATTTTTTTACCCTATTTCAGGTTGAATCGACTTGCTACAGGAAAGCACGAGGAAATTCGGCTTTGTGGGGAATCAAATTTTTCCTGAAATTCGGATCAAAGTCAACTTTGTGGACTTTAATTCGTTCACCACTAGCCATCAATATCGAATCGGTGAGGTTCAACTCCTGGCACTGTCCCAATCAACTGTTTAAAAGGGCCGCGGTGCTCATGTAAGAGCTGCATCCTTGTCAGTATTTACCTGCACATCTTCTACTTTGTAGTGGCGGTGAAGTGCACCACCACTACAATCTAGACAACATGAAGGTAAACCTTGAAGAGGACACAGCTCCTCCATACGTTTCTGCAGTCAGATGTATCTTGGCACCGACACTGTGTGCCGGAGATATATTAACTTGCCGCTGAACGTGGCCATATAGCTCTGGGATGCCCTTCTGGGAGAAATATTTCCTTCCAGGGATGTTCCATTTCGGTGTGCCAATGGCCACAAATTTTCGAAAGGCCTCCGAGTCCACCAATTTATATGGCAGTAGTTGGCGGGCTAGCAGTTCCGACAAGCCAGCGGTCAGCCGTTGGGCAAGAGGGTTATCCGGCGTCATCATTTTTTTATGCTCGAACATTTGGTCCACAGAAGCCTGCCTTGTGCCAGATGAACGTGACGAAGGCACGGTTGAAGGTGGAGTGGAGGACAAATGGGAGGAGTGAAGAAGGAGAAGTGGCAGGACGTGGAGCGGCGGGAGTGTGGCTTTGTGGGTTCTGACGGCGTTACTCCTACTGGGCTTGGTGATGAGAGGCCAGGTGCATTCTTAAGGCGGTCGTCCCTAGGTGAGTGTTGGGCTTACCGCGACTTATGCGTTAACAGCACAGGCTGCAGATGGCAACACTATTATCAGCAGCTGACACGTTAAAAAAGTCCACACTGAGGAGCCATGTGCAGGTGTCCTAGAAGTGCAAGATGTGACCGTGGATTGTGTATGGCTCGCTCCATATACATTTAAAGTCAGATTTTTGCCTCCTGTGCACTGCGAGTTCTGCCTGCTTCTCCTCCTTCTCCTCCCTATCTGCCACTCCGTCTCTCCCTCTGAACTCCCCTCCTCTTCCTCTCTAGTGGGCACCGACATGACGTCCATTGACACGTCATCATCGTCACCTTCACCACCACTGACATTAGAGATCTCGGAGTAGGCAGCAACAGCGAGGACCACCCTCCTTGGGCTGATCTGGGTACTGTTGTCAGACCGCTGGGTGGCAGCCATTGCTACCTCCTCTTCCTCACTCGATGCCAAGAATGGCTGCACATCGGTAAGGTCTGGGAATAGATGGGAAAATAATTCCTCTGACTGGAGTGGAAGGGTTATGGTGGTGGTGGTGGTGCCTTTGGGGGTGCACACAGCAGAGAGTTAGGAGGGTGCAGATACAGAGGATGAGGAGGGTGCAGAAGGCTGAATGAGCCACTCAACAAACTCTGGTGCGCCCTTTGAAATTATCGCATGCGCCTTCTCCAACTTCCCACTTAGGCTCTGGCCTGTTGCACCTGCCCGGCCCCTACCATCCCTGCGGAACGGTCTGCCTCTTCTTCTGCCTGTCATTTTCTAAATTACCCTCTGCCTAAGTCCGTAGAGAAGAGCAGTATTTGTGGAAGAAGTTATATCGCAGCCCTCCATCATTATTTGGTGGAAAAAGGTATATAGCAATAGCACCCCTCAATCAGTATTTGGCGGAAACAGGTATATAGCACCCCTCAATCAGTGTTTTGTGGAAGCAGGTGCATTGTAGCCCTCAATCAGTATTTTGTGGAAGAAGGTATATAGCAATAGTATCTCTCAATCAGTATTTTGTGGAAGAAGGTATATGGCAGCCCTCAATTAGTATTTGATGGAAACAGGTACATAGCACCCCTCAATCAGTATTTGGCAGAAACAGGTATATAGCACCCCTCAATCAGTATTTTGTGGAAGAAGGTATATAGCACCCCTCAATCAGTATTTGTCAGAAACAGGTAAATGGCACCCCTCAATCAGTATTTTGTGGAAGCGGGTGTATCGCAGCCCTCAATTAGTATTTGGTGGAAGAAGGTATATAGCAATAGCACCCCTCAATCAGTATTTTGGCGGAAACTGGTATATAGCACCCCTCAATCAGAATTTGGTGGAAGACGGTATATAACACCCCTCAATTAGGATTTTGTGGAAGACGGTATATAGCACCCCTCAATAAGTATTTTGTGTAAGCAGGTATATAGCACGCCTCAATCAGTATTTGGTGGAAACAGGTATATAGCACCCCTCAATCAGGATTTTGTGGAAGACGGTATATAGCACCCCTCAATAAGTATTTTGTGGAAGCAGGTGTATTGCAGCCCTCAATCAGTATTTGGTGGAAGAAGGTATATAGCAATAGCAACCCTCAATCAGTATTTTGTGGAAGAAGGTATATTGCAACTCTCAATCAATATTTGGCGGAAACAGGTATATAGCACCCCTCAATCAGTATTTGCCAGAAACTGGTATATAGCACCCCTCAATCAGTATTTGGCAGAAACAGGTATATCGCACCACTCAATCAGTATTTTGTGGAAGCAGGTATATCACAGCTTTCAATCAGTATTTTGTGTAAGCAGGTATATAGCACGCCTCAATCAGTATTTGGTGGAAGCAGGTATATAGCACCCCTTAATCAGGATTTGGTGGAAACACGTATATATGGCACCCCTCAATCAGTATTTTGTGGAAGCAGGTGTATCGCAGCCCTCAATCAGTATTTGGTGGAAGAAGGTATATAGCAATAGCAACCCTCAATCAGTATTTTGTGGAAGAAGGTATATGGCAACTCTCAATCAATATTTGGTGGAATCAGGTATATAGCACCCCTCAATCAGTGTTTTGTGGAAGCAGGTGCATTGTAGCCCTCAATCAGTATTTTGTGGAAGAAGGTATATAGCAATAGTACCTCTCAATCAGTATTTTGTGGAAGAAGGTATATGGCAGCCCTCAATTAGTATTTGATGGAAACAGGTACATAGCACCCCTCAATCAGTATTTGGCAGAAACAGGTATATAGCACCCCTCAATCAGTATTTTGTGGAAGAAGGTATATAGCACCCCTCAATCAGTATTTGTCAGAAACAGGTAAATGGCACCCCTCAATCAGTATTTTGTGGAAGCAGGTGTATCGCAGCCCTCAATTAGTACAAACCGGATTCCAAAAAAGTTGGGACACTAAACAAATTGTGAATAAAAACTGAATGCAATGATGTGGAGATGGCAAATGTCAATATTTTATTTGTAATAGAACGTAGATGACAGATCAAACGTTTAATCTGAGTAAATGTATCATTTTAAAGGAAAAATACGTTGATTCAAATTTTCACGGTGTCAACAAATCCCCAAAAAGTTGGGACAAGTAGCAATAAGAGGCTGGAAAAAGTAAATTTGAGCATAACGAAGAGCTGGAAGACCAATTAACACTAATTAGGTCAATTGGCAACATGATTGGGTATAAAAAGAGCTTCTAAGAGTGGCAGTGTCTCTCAGAAGCCAAGATGGGTAGAGGATCACCAATTCCCACAATGTCGCACAGAAAGATAGTGGAGCAATATCAGAAAGGTGTTACCCAGCGAAAAATTGCAAAGACTTTGCATCTGTCATCATCAACTGTGCATAACATCATCCGAAGATTCAGAGAATCTGGAACAATCTCTGTGCGTAAGGGCCAGGGCCGTAAAAGCATACTGGATGCCCGTGATCTCTGGGCCCTTAAACGACACTTCACCACAAACAGGAATGCTACTGTAAAGGAAATCACAGAATGGGCTCAGGAATACTTCCAGAAACCATTGTCAGTGAACACAATCCACCGTGCCACCCGCCGTTGCCAGCTGAAACTCTACAGTGCAAAGAAGAAGCCATTTCTAAGCAAGATCCACAAGCTCAGGCGTTTTCACTGGGCCAGGGATCATTTAAAATGGAGTGTGGCAAAATGGAAGACTGTTCTGTGGTCAGACGAGTCACGATTCGAAGTTCTTTTTGGAAATCTGGGACGCCATGTCATCCGGACCAAAGAGGACAAGGACAACCCAAGTTGTTATCAACGCTCAGTTCAGAAGCCTGCATCTCTGATGGTATGGGGTTGCATGAGTGCGTGTGGCATGGGCAGCTTGCATGTCTGGAAAGGCACCATCAATGCAGAAAAATATATTCAGGTTCTAGAACAACATATGCTCCCATCCAGACATCATCTCTTTCAGGGAAGACCCTGCATTTTTCAATAAGATAATGCCAGACCACATTCTGCATCAATCACAACATCATGGCTGCATAGGAGAAGGATCCGGGTACTGAAATGGCCAGTCTGCAGTCCAGATCTTTCACCTATAGAGAACATTTGGCGCATCATAAAGAGGAAGGTGCAACAAAGAAGGCCCAAGACGATTGAACAGTTAGAGGCCTGTATTAGACAAGAATGGGAGAGCATTCCTATTTCTAAACTTGAGAAACTGGTCTCCTCGGTCCCCAGACGTCTGTTGAGTGTTGTAAGAAGAAGGGGAGATGCCACGCAGTGGTGAAAATGGCCTTGTCCCAACTTTTTGGGGATTTGATGACACCATGAAATTCTGATTCAACATATTTTTCCCTTAAAATGGAACATTTTCTCAGTTTAAACTTTTGTTCCGTGATTTATGTTCT
The DNA here is from genome assembly GCF_014858855.1 of Bufo gargarizans. Classification (NCBI taxonomy): domain Eukaryota; kingdom Metazoa; phylum Chordata; class Amphibia; order Anura; family Bufonidae; genus Bufo; species Bufo gargarizans. Next base: position 477,298,014 of record NC_058081.1, on the reverse strand, counting down.
ATTCTGAATAAAATATTAGAAGTTGGCACCTCCACATCATTGCATTCAGTTTTTATTCACGATTTGTATAGTGTCCCAACTTTTTTGGAATCCGGTTTGTATTTGGTGGAAGAAGGTATATAGCAATAGCACCCCTCAATCAGTATTTTGGCGGACACTGGTATATAGCACCCCTCAATCAGGATTTGGTGGAAGACGGTATATAACACCCCTCAATCAGGATTTTGTGGAAGACGGTATATAGCACCCCTCAATAAGTATTTTGTGTAAGCAGGTATATAGCACGTCTCAATCAGTATTTGGTGGAAACAGGTATATAGCACCCCTTAATCAGGATTTTGTGGAAGACGGTATATAGCACCCCTCAATAAGTATTTTGTGGAAGCAGGTGTATTGCAGCCCTCAATCAGTATTTGGTGGAAGAAGGTATATAGCAATAGCAACCCTCAATCAGTATTTTGTGGAAGAAGGTATATGGCAACTCTCAATCAATATTTGGCGGAAACAGGTATATAGCACCCCTCAATCAGTATTTGCCAGAAACTGGTATATAGCACCCCTCAATCAGTATTTGGCAGAAACAGGTATATCGCACCCCTCAATCAGTATTTTGTGGAAGCAGGTATATCACAGCTTTCAATCAGTATTTTGTGTAAGCAGGTATATAGCACGCCTCAATCAGTATTTGGTGGAAGCAGGTATATAGCACCCCTTAATCAGGATTTGGTGGAAACACGTATATATGGCACCCCTCAATCAGTATTTTGTGGAAGCAGGTGTATCGCAGCCCTCAATCAGTATTTGGTGGAAGAAGGTATATAGCAATAGCAACCCTCAATTAGTATTTTGTGGAAGAAGGTATATGGCAACTCTCAATCAATATTTGGCGGAAACAGGTATATAGCACCCCTCAATCAGTATTTGGCGGAAACGGTATATCGCACCCCTCAATCAGTATTTTGTGTAAGCAGGTATATCATACCCCTTAATCAGTATTTTGTGGAAGCAGGTATATCTCAGCCCATAAGCTGTTTTTTGGGGCAACAGGTATATCACACCCATTGCAATTAGTTACTCCAATAGCGTTTGTCCTTCTATCTAGCTGCGGTATTGCAGCAGAACCGCACACATCTGCTGCACAATACTAATACACTATAATATAATATCTATGTTAGAAAGTATATTAGAAGTATATCACACCCCTCTATATTACACCTATCGATAGCACATCTAAACCAGTCCTTAAAAGGACTTTTGTGGCCCTATTAGCTAGCGTTTGTTTTCCCTAACTGTCCCTGCTCCAAAATGCAACCTCTCCCTACACTGGCAAAACACATAATGTAAAATGGCTGCCAGATCGGGTTCTGTTATAGGGTTGGGGGTGTGTTGCCATTTCTTAACTTAAGAGATAGGATAACCGGATTAAGTTGCTTCTGAACTTATCTTGTGTATTACAGCAGATCTCTGATGGAGGAAAAACTCACACAGGCACCATGCTTTTTGTTTCCTCAGGAACACACACTGCTTCTTACTGTGCAGCCTCTTTTTTTTTTTTTATGTGTGCATCTTTATTTAAACACTTCCTGGTTAACAAACAGACAACGTATTCATATAACTGTAGATCGATGGATAAGCTGTATAAGGGCATATAAAAAAAATGACATATATCTTAACAGGGTGTGTCCATGTGCTGAAACGTCTCAATTGGCTGTCATTTCCCACCCGATGGATGTGCCATGGGTCAAAGTTCGGCGCTATGCAAAAAAAATGTTGCGCGAGAATATCGGCATATGTTTGCATGTTCGGTGAATCACTAACAAGGAAAGTTCACTGCGAAAACGACCGCCGGGCGAACCACAAGGCCATCTCTATTTAGCACATACCACTGTGAACCTGCATAAGAAATGAGAATTTGAAGCATATAAGAATATTGGATGTTGTACTTTCAATGTCCACAATATGCTTTCACTTAATTTCAAATAAATGCTGATTCATTTCAACAAGTACTGAATTATCAAAAGATCGATTTTTTAATAGAAGCCACTCAAGAGGAGCAGTCTCTCAAAGGAAAATATAGAATTGCATGGCAGCCAGAATAAGAGCTGTTCTTTCTAAGAGGGTCCAGAATGGGAACCCCTTTTATGACATCCTTTCAACCTCATAGTTTATATGGAAATTATTTGTCGTCATGAGACAACCCCTTTAACGGTTTCTTTGGTCATGCCCTCCCCAAATGTCATAGACCACAGTTACAATTATTATTCTACCATTCGTAAACTGAACAAACATTAGTTACAGGGGTTATACCATGATTAATGTAAAAAAGGAAATAAGATATTACATAATGAAATCTGGAACTAACCCTCTACTTCACATTGATCCAGAGTTCCTCCATCAATGCTTCAATTGTTCTGCTACATTTATTTCAGGCTGGCAGCTCAGTGGGTGTCCATTATCAGGGGATATGTCCTTATTCATGGGTGGGGTTCCTCAGGGGGCATGTCCTTTCTGCTGCAGCTCTCTCTCTCTGTAACTGTCACAACTCCTAACATTAGATAGGCTTGGTAGCAGTTTAAAGGTGGAACTGAGCATGTGCATCCACCTCAGCAATCTTACTGTGGTTGACAGAGAAGTAAGGAAATGGACAAACAACAGATGCTATACATATGCATTTTATTTATTAGATAATTGGCTATACTAGTTTTTTTATTACATGAAATAAAATAAAAATCAGATCCAGGTGCTGGTTGTCACAATGTGGAAAATTTTTCATGGGACAACCCCTTTAACTTGAAATTTAACACATTGGATACACAGTTGCTGCAAGCTTTAAAAAAACCTCCCAACAAACATAATTGAAAGCTAAGTTACGGTTTACTGACGCTGTATTTTATGTGAAAAGTGTCATAATGATTGCTCTATCTGGACCAGGGTAACCTAGCGAAAGAAAGGAAACTAAAAAAGCAAGGCAAGTAATGTACTTGTTGACCTGAAGAATATTATTTCCACATATACTAGGGAACATCTATAAAGGCTTCTGTAATTTCTGTAAAGTACTAAATTGAATTATAGTTTATTGCCTAAACTTGCCAAGCACAATGCTTATGTACAAATATAGGACCTCACAGCATGTCTGTTATTCCATGATATGATATTTCAGGTTCCTAGACTTTCCAATGACAATCGTGGGATATAATCCAGACCCAGTTCAGCCAAATCCCATAACAAATCAGACTCACCAGACAAAGGTACTTTCATGACTCATTGTTTAGTTACTATTTGGTTCATTATTGACTATAATGTAGTGTTTAGACGTCAGCGCTAAATGTAGAACTCGTGCGAAATCAGACTTATATTATTTCTCATTCATTGATTCTACCCAAACTTCTAACTAGAATTGTTGGTCTTGGTGTGGTTAGAAGGCTTGATTGCAAGAAAAGGCTGAATAGAAAAAGAATGAAAAGATCTAAAATGGTTCTACTTGTCAGGTAATTACATTAGTGGGCACTAGGAAGTTGGAGCTTCACCAAGGAATTTATCAGTGAACATACACTTCCACTGAAAGACATCAATGATAGGTGACAGATCAGTGTGCAACAGATTAAAACAACGGGATCCGCTAACATTTTACTGCCGAGAGACCTTAAAACATTCTTATACATGGGTTTAGGAAAAAATAATACTATTAATATTAGTATTGAAATCCATATAAAAGCCCATACTGTAGCTTGATCAGTGGCCAGGAACCATCTTAGGACCTGAGAGGAAGGATATTTGTAGAGGGGCCCAATTCATTTTTAATTATATCCTTTTATCTTTTAGATTCATCATGTGATAAATACCCTATACTTACTATGCATTTTATGTATTGCTCTCCATATTCCTCTCTTTTATTGGTATTTGTTAAATGGGTATGTAAAGCTATCATCTGAGTTACTACTAAAGGGAAAATAGTTTTGTACAAATAGCTAAAACATGGTAAAAATGCATGAGAAGAAGGTTGGCCATTATCATTCATATACATTCTCCAAAATGTTGAATATTTACTTGTTTCATAGAAAGTGCTTCATTTTGTAAGATCTACACATATATTCAATAGATGACCAAAACATGGACTTCATTATTGTATTGGGCTTAAATGTCAAATCATTTAAATTCATCTACAGTGTAGTTTTTCAGCTAAAGATTTGTTTTCTTGAAAAATCCTTTTAGTTAAGTTACCATCAAACCATACTATAGTGGTACCAAGCCAAACGACTTATTGCCAGAGCTAGGTCTAGGAGGTGGCATCAATAGACCAATTATTTGTAGAGATTATCTTCAACTTTATTAACATTAGTTTGGTTTAAAACAGAGAATTCTACATATTTAGTAGGGCTGACTTCAGTGTTGTGAGACTGTTACAGACACATAGGACACGTCCCTTGTCACTCCATTGGTCTTGATGTCTAGACACTAAAAGTTTGCACCTCTGATCTGACTCTTGGTCCTATAGAAAGGAAGTTACACAGGATGCAGATATGTGTCCTAGCTTATTGACTGAGCAGTGTGACTTAGGAAACTCTTTGGTAGTCTTATTTGGTCACCTACTAGCAATGTCACCAGGCACCTACCGGTAGTGTTATTGCACTGTATGTTACGGTTATACATACTCTATCATTGTGTTACAGTATGTGGGCATTGTATCATAACCATAGGAGGCATCAGTTGAAGGTTCTGCACAGTGCCAAGTCTAGCCTCTAAAACTGGACCTAAAATACAGTGCTTGCCAGCATTATCTAGTCAGTAAAATGTAATTGCTAGTGTACTGCAGCTCTCATCAAGTCTCCCTCACCAGAAGCACGTCTGGTACAGTAATATATTTACCCTTTCATTTTTACATAATTTGATTGAACTCATTTGTGGTTTATTTTGCACAGGCTATAAGATCTTAATGTATACACAATCTTACTGTCTCATATTAGTCGTACCTATTTCTCAAATGGAATAATCTTACTATATGTCTGGTTTACATACAAATTTGGCACTGTGCAAATAGTACTGTGAAATCAGTTCCAGGCCTCTTCAAGAAGTTGATTGCAAATCTCGCCCTCTTGTAGCTTCCCGTACTGGATACAAGCAGTTTCCAACATGTAATAGATCTTTATTAAAGCAGAGAAATGTGCATCCAGCGACTCCATGGGCAGTTTGGCTGGCACAGTGGGATTTCATCACTAGACTAAGGTTCCTGAAAGTGAAATAAGATCTTGCTCTTAACGATGACTGAATGTGAATTCCAGGCCTCAGCAGCTGCATACAGCCAGGGAATTAAGAAACATGGAGGCTGTATTGTCAGAACATTTCAGTCTAGCCAAAAACACAGGTGGCATTCAACAGTAGCAGTAGCTACAAAAATATTTGACTTTATTAATATGGGTTCTTTATGAAAACTATGAGGATAGAAAATGCAATGTAATATACAGTAGCTACTAGCTAGTAATTTATAGCAGACGGAAGAATATTTTTCTAAGGCCTCGTTCACATCACCCGGCTCCATTGAGGAGCAGGAGAACGGAAAGGACGGATTCTGCAGATAATTGAGACTTAACTGAGCATGCAGGACTTTCGTCTCCGCTCAAAAATCATGTTCTGAGCGGACACCGAACGGACCCCATTATAGTCTATGGGGTCTTTAGGCTCCGTTACGCTCAGTTAGGTCTCAGTTATCTGCAGAATCCATCCTAATGCAGAATCTGTCAACGGAGCCGGAGAACGGAAAGGAGAAACGGTGATGTGAACGAGGCCTAAGCATCCATTCTACCCAAACACCTTACAATTTAAAACCCTCCTTACACATTAGACAAATGTCAATGAACCAGTCAATTTAGGTGTCAATAGTCAGCTATCTAAAATATATGCAAGTCTCCTTACTTTCCCCCGACAGCCGGGGTTTGTATCCATAGGAGTCTAGCAGCTTATTTCTTTCTTCCACTGAGTTTATAGTGAATGTTTATGGTGGAGTTGGGACTAATAGCTTTTAGCCAAAAGATGGGTCAGACAATCAAAGTAGGCAAGGCAGGGGCTTACCACAGAAATGAGAGGAGCTAAGGTGCATTTAAATTGACATGTGGTGCAGATTTTTAATTCCCATCATCTCACAGTGGATCTTACCCCTCGGAAAGCACAGGTTTAAATCCATGGCAAATCTGCAAGAAAATCTACAATAAAATCTGCTTGTAAGACATGTTGAGCTTAAAATTGAGACAAAATTACAACAGATTTGTTCCATTCTTTGTGATGTATCCCATTAGGGTATGACAGGGAGTTCTACAAGGTAAGGTCAGCTTGCAAGAAAGCCAAGAGCCGATTGGTAAGGTGTTTTGTCAGAAAGGATGACAACAATAGAATATTACTTTTTGGGGCAAAGTGCAGTACGTAAAAATTGTATATTTACCAATTAAGATTTATTTTTATTACAGAAAGTAAGTTATAGTATTAGTAAAATAATTACTCCAATGAAACCATCACAATAATGCAGTGAGGCAGCGGCCCTTTGCATGAAAGGTTGTAGTATGGTTTTATATGTGATGTCCTTCTACAGACCGTAAATGGGTCAAATGTCCTTAGGAAACAGTTGCTAGGTAGAGATGCTCCACCCTCCCCATAGGGAATAGTTTTGATTTAGTAAGAAGAGTAGAGACAAAGAAGACAGAGGAAGCAGAAAGCAACCCTTGAGAGATAAACCAGCCAGCTAAGGGGACCGGAGTAAGAGTCCATTCACACGTCCACATTTTCGTTCAGCATTTTGCGGAATGGAATTGCGGACCTATTCGTTTCTATGGGGCAGCACGATGTGCTGACCGGATACGGAATTGCGGACCCGCACTTCCGGGTCGGCAATTCCGTTCCCAAAAAAAATAGAACATGTCTTATTCTTGTCCGCAATTGCGGACAAGAATAGGCATATTCTATTAGTACCAGCAATGTGAGGTCCACAAAATGCGGAGCGCATATTGCTGTGTCCGTGTTTCATGGATCCGCAAAACACGCTACGGACGTGTTAATGGAGCCTAAGACTGAACCTTAAACCAGCCTCTGAGGAAGCAATTAAGGATTATCTTAAAGCATATCAGTCATTGAGAGGAGGTGCGTGATAAAAAAAGAGACTGTGGAAATAACCTGTGTAAGCTTTCTAGTGGCATAACTAGAAATGACGGCCCCCACAGAAATTTTTTTGATGGGCCCCCACCTCCCCAGCAACTTCTTCACAACCCCTTCCTCCTGTGCAACCCCACTCCTGTGGCTACTCAAGACTGCTTCTTCAGAAGAAGTCCAGCAGCCACTCCGTCCATTTCCTACACATATATACTGTATGTCATGTCATTGTATAATACTGTTGAGGGGGCCCTGGCAATAAAATCTTTAAGTCCTCCTTCTGGGCGGGCCCCATCTGTATCCAAGCCCCAAAGCAACTGTTTCCTGTTCCTCCCCTATAACTACAACCCTGTGTGTAAGATCTGCCAGTCCATGCATGATAAAATCTGTGACCACTGCTGTGAGGACGTGTATTTGAACTTTGCCACCATTATTAGCAGTAAAGAGTTGTTTACTACAAAACTAGTCGAGCATCATCTACAGTCAGTTCCAGTTGGCCAGCCTTGCACCCAACTCGCAATACCACCAACACCAAGGGCACCCCGCCTTACATTATGCAGTAGGCCCTCAAACCAGGGTGCGCCCTGAGGGGAAGAAAAGGTGCGCACCTCCCTTCACTGTGCACCGACCCATGGAGAACTAGAGGAGGATTGTGATCCTGAGTACTACCACACAATCATTACCACAGCCACCACTTTCATCCTCTCCGCTACACGCCTATCCTGAGGGCCGCTGCATTAGTAGGGAACACATCTGCATTTACACAAGAAAGTGAAAATCCTGCAGCATAGCCCTGTTTAAATGGCCCGAAAATATAAAGTCAAGTAAGTCAAGACTGACTTTTTTCCTTACTAGAGTCTGCTTAAACTAGCTATATACATTACGGTATTTGTTTTGAACTATATATTTTTTTATGCATACTCTGGATTAGTGGTGAGCCACTTTTTGGAAGACTATCACTTGATGTATCTTTTTTCATGAATGCTTGAATGCTTTAAATAGGTTGTCTGCTTTGGACAACCCATTTTTTGTTAGAAGGGCCATGGAAACAACTATTTATTTTCCCTGTAGTGCCCTCACAGGGAAGAAAAAATTAGGGTTCATATGACTGTGTTTTGTGGACAGCAAACAGTGTATCCACAAAACACAGACACTGGCCATGTGCATGCCACATTGGGGTGCAGGTCCACTGACTTCAGTGCTGCCACGATCTACAAGATGCAGCAAAGAATAGGACAAGTCTTATCTTCTGCGGTTGTGTAGACCCAGAAGTACATATCCTATTCTATGCCACATATTGTGGATCATGGACTCATTGAAGTCAATAGGGGAGAGTTATCGAGACTGGCATACCCAAATGCCAATCATTATCTCACTGGACTGGTGTGAGATGCACCGAATTTATTAAGAGGCAAATGTTTGTTAATAAAAGTGGCACATCTTTGCCCTGCCATGCTCCAGAAAGTGAAGTCTACATCAGCCAGGGGCTGATGAAGACTTCAGCTATAACTCACACCAGTTTTGCAAAGCCCAACCCCCTCCAGATAAGCTCCACCTTCTTTCTCACCACTTTGGAAAAGTGCTGAGAAGCCTAAAAGTCTCAAATTATGGTGCAAATATGGCGTCTGCCATAATGTGTGTCTTTTTTGAGCCACAATAGTGGCATAAGGGGCTTAGTAAATGTCCTCTAATGGGTCTGCACCACGATGTGGCATGCACACGGCCAGTGTCCATGTTTTGCAGATCCATGGTTTGGGGTGGATGTAACCTTACACAGATCATTGAAATCAATGTTCTATCTTTGTAAAGCATAGACATGTCAAGTACTCCAAAGTGAAAGGTCCAATTTGTACTGTAGCTGCTCTTTACTATTAAAGAAGAAGGTCCTGAACAGGTGACCTCTTGCATTATGTTAAGAAGTGTGAAACTGTAGTAACTGTAGTATGCATGCTGGAGGGTTAGAGCAGACCTATGAAATAGTTCTGTAGCATAATCGAAAAGTGTTAAAGTCCAGCTTCCAATAAAAAACTGTAGCTTCATTGTTATGCGGTAAAATCCACATACGTATCACATACACCAGTGGTGGCGAACCTATGGCATGGGTGCCAGAGGCGGCACTCAGAGACCTATCTGTGGGCACTCGCACCCTGGAAAAAGTCTATGGTGTACCAATATGCCTTAGACTTTTCCTGCCATTCATCAGCGCAGGCGCTCTATGAACAGCAGAGGCAGGACACTGAAGCATCACATGGTCCATAGGGGAGGAGAACTTGCAGAACACCAAAGAAAACAAAAAAAGTATTAAATAAATACTTTTGTGATTTTGGATTTGCGCCCATATGGGGGTGTAACTAGTACAAGCATTTTTACATCAACCTACAGAAAGGATACGGCAGGTAACACCACTTTACTGGCGACTACATGCCATCCACCCTATGTAACAAAAAACATACCTAGAGGAGAAATGATAAGAGCAAGACGTAACTGTTCTAATAGATCTATATTTATACGGGAAGCGGATAAGATAGGAAACAGATTGCATGCAAGAAAGTATACAGTTCAGTCTATAGAAAGGGCCAAACAATGGGCCCTTTCTCTCAATAGAAATAGAGTCGTTTTTCCTGATTAGACAGTTTCTGATAAAAAAAAATATAAGAAAAAAGGGAAGCCAGTAACTTTTGTTACAAGTTATAGTGAAGAGTATACAGAGAGTATGGCTGTCCTGTAGAGGGAGTTACAAATGTGGCAGCAAGAGATGTATTTGTTGTACTCACATGTCAGTCTGCCAGAATATAACATCTACTGCTAATGGCAGAAGCCATGTGATACAACAATATTTAAATTGCAAATTCTATAGCTAAGACAGGCACTCAACCAATTGGGACCACCTGGAGACAATGTTTACACAATATTAAAACCACACTAAATGATAGAATAAAAATGTAGGCTAAAGATACAAATGGAAATAGAAATATAAATTTTTTAAATATAATGCAATGATGCTGTCCAGGATAAAGAATTGTATCTCAAAAGTAATAATCCCACTTGATTTATCGTTTGTGTGGTTCTCTGGTGTTTATCTATCTTAGATTATTTACATCACGTTGTTGTTTTAGTGATCAATATTAACCACACAAATGATGATAGTGTATAAATAGTGGATTGGGTCTAAAATGTTTGACCACTTTATATTCAATTGATGCAGATACAATTTCTCAATAGACAAGTACTACGCATTTGTAAAACCTCTGTGTGTATGGTTAATATACTTGGGGGTAAAGCGCAACATCTTAGTTTTAGTTCGAATTATGTCCCTTTAAATAAAAACAAGAAATGACATTAAATGAAGTAAAAATGAAGAATATCCACTATTATGTCCAGATTTGAACTACCATTCCTTACGTGTCCTGCGTTTTTAAGATACAGTGTATCTTAAAGGACATAACACCGATTACCCCGTGGGACGCCACAAGCGGGTAAGATCCTCAACTAACAGTGAGTAACAACTATGGACACGACAGAACGTCTGGCATCATAAACACTTGAATAGAGTTTAAGTACATAAATTGTATAGCACACTAAACAGCGCACATTCAGTATACCTGCAGCGGCAACCGAGATACAATATATCCAAATAGCGCTTCATTGCAACACTATACAGTGCTTGATCTCAACATTTCCTCAGCAACAATTGAGATATACTGTATCTTAATAACTTTGGACACGTATGGAATAGTAGTTCAAATCTGGACATAATTGTGGATACTCTGCATTTTTTCATCATTTAATGTCATTTCTTGTTTTTATTTAAAGGGACATTTAAACTAAAACTAAGATGTTGCGCTTTACCCCCAAGTATATTAACCATACACACAGAGGTTTTACAAATGCGTAGTACTTGTCTATTGAGAAATTGTATCTGCATCAATTGAATATAAAGTGGTCAAACATTTTAGACCCAATCCACTATATGTCAAGATTTATACACTATATTATCATTTGTGTGGTTAATATTGATCACTAAAACAACAACGTGATGTAAATAATCTAAGATAGATAAACACCAGAGAACCACACAAACGATAAATGAAGTGGGATTATTACTTTTGAGATGCAATTCTTCATCCTGGACAGCATCATTGTATTATATTTTTCATTTTTTATGTTTCTATGTTTCTATTTCCATTTGTATTTTTATCCTGATTTTTATTTTATCATTTAGTGTAGTTTTAATATTGTCTAGTAAACATAATTTTACCAGAGTAAACATTGTCTCCAGGTGGTCCCGATTGGTTGAGTGCCTGTCTTAGCTATAGAATTTGACTAATATTTTGATAGGGTGAATCAAATAGACATGAGCACCTATTCCAGAATAGCAGACAGTGAGCCGCGCTGTAATTCTTTACAAAGCGAAATATTTCAATTGCAACACAGAATTTGCAATGTATTTGATTACCTGCAAGGAGTGTTTGGTACAATATGTAGGCTGTACCACAAAAGAAATAAAAAATAGGATACGCATACATATATCAGACATTCCCAATTATAAAACCCAAAATGTATCTGCTGCAAGCCTGCCTTTTGCCATTGTGCACAAGGGTGATACAACAGCATTTGTAGTTCAGGGAGTAGAAAGAGTTTCTTTTCAAAGGGGGTGATCATAAGCAGAAACTCCTGAGACGAGAGGCATACTGGATGTTTGAATTGGGAAGCTGCTCTCCTACAGGCCTGAACTGGAAACGACTTGATTTTACAATATTGGTAAAGGGATTTATTTTAATGTTCTTTATTTAATACTTTTGGGGTTTTCTTTGGTGTTCTACAAGTTCTCCTCCCCCATGGACCATGTGATGCCGGTATCTTGATTGATTGGTGCAACACATGGCTAAAGGGATGTGAACATTTACAATTTTACATGTCATGAGTAAGGACCGAAATGTGATGATTCGAAACGCGTAGACTGTGTGGACTGTGTATGTGATACGTGTTTGGATTTTACCCCATTACAATAAATCTAAAGTTTTTTATTGGAGTCTGGGCTATGTCCGTACCTCCATAAGGACTACACATGTGAGCACTGCCTTTTTGTACTTTTGAAATTACAGTTCTGTAGGATAACACTACAGACTTCCTAAGGAGTCCCTGCCAAGCACATGTTGTTATATGCAGGGAGGTAGTCTACAAAACAGAAATTTATGTAAGGTTGTCACATAGTTTAATAAATATACCTTTAAATTATAGCTCCATCACTTCTGTTAGAGAAAGGCTTCATCTATAGTCTCAATAAATACCTTGTTAATGGCCATTTTATGTCAGCTTAAAGGTTTCAGTTTATAAAACAAAACCGTTCATAAGGTCAGTTTCCAAACACTTGCAACAGTTCTCAGAGTTTTGTGATGTCCATATAATTTTAATAATGTATATACACAGTCGAGTCACATTATTATGACCACCAGCTAATATCCAGAGTAAATACCCTGTGCAGCATTGACAGAAGATAGATGGATTGGGAGTGATTCAATCAGGTCCTTGTAGGTCGTTACAGGTAACTAGAGCCATGCTGACTGCAGTGCATCCCACAGCTTCTGAAGTATACGTGGGGGAAGATACATAGAGCAAATACAATGATCGAGGTGGCCCCACAGATGCTCAATTGGTTTAAAGTCTTCGGAATTAGAAGTCTTGTTCATGCTCTTCTAAACAATTTCAGACATTTCTAGCCATGTAATATGTCGCAATTTCTTGCTCGAAGGTCCCATCCTCCCCAGGGAAGACAACTAACATGTATGGATGCACGAGATCTGCAAGGGTGGATTCATACCCAAATCGATTGAGAGTGCCTTCCACATGGATGAGTGGTCCCAGAGAGTACTACGAAAACATTCGCAGACCACAACGCTGCCACCACCAGCTTGTGTTCTTCCAGTAATGGTTGCAGGGTGTTTGTTCTCTGATGTTTCTCACCTGACAAACCAACGTCCATCCATTCCTTGAAGCAGAATACATGATTCATTGGAGAAGGCAACCCTTTGCCAATCAGTAGAGTTCCAATTCCGATACTGCTGCAAAACTAAAGCTTTTTCTGCTGAGGTGCAGTGGCCATCTATCGGATGTGGAGCACCATACACCGTAGGGGTCGCTGAAATGTTGTTTACGACACATGACTGGGAGCCTCTTGGTTCATTTTGGCTGGGAGCTACCCTACTGTAGTGTGTCGGTCCACCCTTACGCACCTTCATAGCCAACGTTCACCTTTCACATCAGTGGCAAGTGGTGTTCTGCTGTTTCCAGATCCCTTATTCACAAAGGTGAACATTTGTCCACTCATGATATGCTTTCACCACAGCATCACCCTAATAGTGTGTGTGAGTTGCTTCATGAGCTCTGAATGACTTACTTAATGAGGCAACGTCGAAAGTAGAAAGTGGTCATAATAATTTGACTCAACTGTGTATAATGTGGAAAGACAGACAGCATCCAAAGCCCTATTTGACTACAGTAAGTCTCAATTAGGCCACAACTGGCCCTAAATGTAAAATTAAGTGGACTTTCCACTGGGTAGGTCATCAGTATCTGATCAGTGGGGATCCGACAGCCAGGAAGGCAGTAGCACTGTGGCCTTCTCTCAGCATACCAAGCACAGCACCATACATTGTGCAGTGACTGTGCTTGGTATTAATTTCAGTGGGGCTAAGCCGCACTCAGGCCATGTGATCAATGAATGTGACGTAACTGGCCTAGGAAAGCTGAAAGAAGGCCAGGGCGTTAAAGGGGGCTCATATGGGTCAAATCACCTGGTCCGACCATGCCCCAGTAATGGTTGGACTGGACTTCGGGTCCGGTCACACTCGCCAATGTCATCGGCGTCTTAATGACACCCTCCTTTAGAGACCACTAATACGGGACAAACTACGTGGTCACTTAAAATACTATTTTGAGCTTAATTAAGTGTTGGTGGGAGATGTACGTTCCTTGTGGGAGGCCCTTAAGGCATTAAAGAGAGGGCACTGTATCGCCCTGGGCACAAGACTAAAAATTGACTCGATAGTCACAGTACGGTCCCTGAATTCCTGTTTGCATAACCTGGAGGAGACAATGTCTGCCCACCCTACCCACCGCACACTAAAGCATATAGTTGATGTTAGAGCCCACCTACATAGGATAGCCCTGGGAAGGGTTGACAAACTATTGTTATACACCCGACAACAGACAACTTAGGAACCACCCCCAACAAACAGGCCCCTGTGCAGTTAAGAGAGCTGATGGGACAGTTCACTATGACCTCAGGGAAGTTGCGGAGAGATTCTCGACCTACTATCCCACCCTCTCTAATCTGCCTAGTGACCTCCCCACAGACGAAGGGACCAGAGAGCGCCTATTGCAGTCATATTTGGCCTTATGTAACCTCCCCACCCTCTCGACTGCAGATATTACTGACCTTAATAGACCTGTGACTGTGAAAGAGATAGAGGAGGTTATTGTCGATCTACCGGAGAGCAAATCCCTGGGCCCGACTGTTTCTCCTATAAATATTATAAGATCTTTAAGACAGAACTGATCCCCCATATGGCAAATCTCTTTAATCGATTCCTATCTGGTGATGCGGTACATACCCCCATGTCCCACTCATATCTCACGTTGATCCCAAAAGGACCCTCTTAATTGCCAAAATAACAAGTCCATTGCACTACTTAATTCGGACCTCAAGATTTTTACTAAAATACTGGCCTCCCACTTAAACGCCTTTCTCGCCTCATTGATTCATAAAGACCAAGTAGGTTTTGTCCCATGTCGACAGGGCAGTGACAACACGAGACGGAACATCAACTTGATGGAGGTGGTTGACCGCTCGGGGGAGGAGGCATTGCTTCTTGGTGTAGACGCTGAAAAAGCGCTTGAACGCTTAAGTTGGCCGTTTCTGTTTGCGACCTTGAAGGCAAACGGTGTCTCTGGCCCCTTTGTTCAGGCCATTCAATGCTTATACTCCTCCCCCATAATGACAATCAAGCTTCCACACGCTGAGTCTCAACCAATACACATAGCCAATGGGACAAGGCAGGGATGTCCCTTATCCCCTTTACTAATTGCAATGTGTATTGAACCCATAGCGGCTAAAAACAGGGCTTGCCCAGATGTCAGGGGTATTAAGGTCAGGGATAAAGAGTTTAATCTGTCACTATATGCGGACGATGTCCTCCTCACCCTCACTAAACTCCATATCTTCCTCCCAAATCTCCACTCCATTTTACAAGAGTTTGGACGTCTGTCGGGGTATAAGGTCAAAACTGAGGCTCTCCCCCTCAATATACCTCAGGCGTATATATAAAGAAATTAGAGATCTCCTTGCCAAATAGCAAACACTCCCATTTTCCTTCCTAGGCCATATTGTGGCAGTAAAAATGACAATCTTACCTAAGATCCTGTACCTGTTTGAGACCTTACCCGTTCCGGTCCCCCTCAAAGATCTTACATCTCTCCAGTCCCAGCTCCTCCAATTTAGATGGGCTGATAGACGCCATAGGATCCCTAGGTCTGTACTTCTGTCTAGCAAGTCTCAGGGTGTTCTGGGAGTACTTGACTTGATCAAATACTATTGGGCAGCTCAACTGTGCTGCATCACAGCTTGGGCATCTTTGCAACCTTATTCTATCTGGAAGCTGGCTCCTATCCTAATTCTCTGCTATGGTCTAAACCATGTAGTACATCATCATCTAGGGATGTTTTGGGGCCCATTGCCTCCACTAAATCAATTTGGCAGACCTGTAGTAGTAGGTTTCCTTTGGCCTCTCGCCATTCTTCCATGACCTCCTTTCTATATCATCCTCTACTCCCGGTGAGCCTCACCACTTCAGCGATGAGACCATGGTTTCAACTAGGCATTTTTGCTATACGGACATTGTAGACCCATTCACTAGGGACCATTTACCCTTCTCAGCTATTCAGAACAAATATGGCCTTCCCCCATCGGCCAACTATTTCTACATTCAGATTTGACACTTTGCCCAATCTATCTTCTCGGGGCTCAATGTCTCCCTCCCGACGGTATTTGAACGCCTTTGTAGAAGAGGGGTGCATATGAAAGGGCTAATCTCTGAGCTATACTCCATCTTGCTGACCCCCTTCCCGGAACAAATTCAAAGACACTCTTACATGGTCCAATGGGAGGAATACTTGGGAAGAGTTCTGTCAGACGCACTGTGGAGCCTTATATGGAGGAGAGCAGCAAAATCCTCAATGTCAGTTCTCTGCCAAGAGAACCAGTATAAGATCCTAATGTACTAGTATCATACTCCTGATCTGTTCCATAGATTGAACCCGGCAGTTGCGAGGGTCTGTTGGAGATGCGGGACACATAGGGGTATGTTACATCATATGACTGCCCTCTAATACGTCCCTAATACGTCCCTTCTGGACCAGAGTCAGCACTCTCCTGAGTGACATTTTTGCCTGCAGTATACCACCTGACCCCATATCCTTCTTACTCAATATTATTCTAGCACATATAAGGAAACATTCACTTAAACTATTAATACAAGTACTGACTGCAGCTCACTGCCTTATTTCCCGCTTTTGGAAATGCCCTGACCCCCCCAAAGGTCTCCGACCTATATGCTAGGGTGACGGAAATCTGGACCCTGAAATATACGACTGCAATGTTCCAGGACAAAATAGATCTATTTCATGGTATTTGGGATGTTTGGGACAATTACTGGGCTACTAGGCAACCCTGAGAAGAGCCAGAGGGAATGGAGTACTCCCTCCTCCCCTCCTCTTGATGTGTCATTGTCTGTATTGTCTACATCTTTCTTTATTGTGTTGTTAGTCAAATATGTTTCAGCTTAGATTACACACACCCTAATATTAGATCAATGTAGCTACTCCCTCACGAGAGTTCCTTATACGTTGGGACGCCATTGATAATTGTCTTTCTTTTTTTCACATACTTTTCATTTTTCATTTTTTAGTTTTTTTTTAATAACAATTTTTATCAAAGAAATGAGTACAACATGACACTGGATTCTCATGTAAACTTTATTGGTTCTTGTCTGATTTACATCGCACATAAAATGTGAAGTTATAGTATCTGTTCATGTGTTGCATATGTCGTGCATATTGCTCTGTTCACTTTACCTTGTACAATTGTGCATACAGTTGAAACAGAATTATTTTGTTGTATTTCAATAAAAACACAATTAGAAAAAAAAAAGAAGGCCAGGGCGCTCGTGGGAGCACCGATGCGTTCCCAAATAGCTGATCGTGGGGGTCCTGGGTGTTGGGCCTCCACCGATCAGATACTGATGACCAAATCCAGAGGATAGGTCATCAGTGTAAACCTCCCAGAAACCCCCTTTAAATTAAGTTGAACAAAATTTTGTATAAAATTTGTGGAGATTGTCACGTGCCGGAAATCCCGCGAAGGACCCCTGAGACGTCAGTCAAGGCAGGATACGGGAAACAGGCTATGGACCACGGAAACTTTAATACAAAAGAACTGAAGCAAATATCAGTAACAGAAGTGACGAAGAGTACTGTACAAACAGTGGGAGAACCCACTGTGCTACTTACAGTCGGTACCTTGAAGGGGCGTGACTAAGCAGCTACCTAGACTTCACTAGGGCCCCCGGTGGAGGGGATAGACTTTGCCATTAGGGTAGCTGCCAGGTGCCACTCCAGAGCCAGACCCGTACAGTAGCAAATGGTCCTGAGGACAGTACAGGTACTGACAGTACATACAATAACCAGGCAGGAATGGATTCCAGGCAAGGACAGGAATAAGCAAATTACAGGCATAACGGAATACAGGAATAGACAGGACAGAGCCAGAAGCAGTTACTTGCACTGCAAGCAATGGCGGCTAGACGGCCCCAGGCGGAGCTGCACACAGGTGGCAGTTCCCCCTCCGGGGGAAGCCAGGGACCCACTTCCGCAGGTGGACAATACAGACATGAACGGAAGCAGAGTAAACTGCAAAAAAACAAGATCAGAAACAGATAACGGACGCAGTTACGCACTGCTAGGCGCTCAGATGCAGATACACTCTGCTAGGAAATAGACAGAACATGGCATACAAACAGGACAGACACAACACAGAAACAACAATGAAAAACAAGGCAGAACCAGACCAAGGTATGGCAAAACAGACAACAGATCTACAGACAGATAGAACAAAACTGAACCAAGGAAGACTGACCCAGACACTGAGGGAACACAGGAATAAATACCAGCCCCATGAGTGCAGCTGAGAAACGCCCACAGAACCTAGCAGGGAAGATTAGCCCCATCAGAACTACTGAGGGGAGTTAACCCTTACAGGAAAGGGAACAGAAACTACAGCGCGGAAAGCGCTGTAGTCACAGTGAACTGCACAGAGATATTCCATTCATGGTCATGATATGTACATCTGTTCAGAAAGATTATTATAAAATTAATAGCGCCAACTTTAAAAAAAGGATAGAATCCTCCCCATTAGAGCATATAAATAATATACATGCAATTGCTGGATCCACTAGAACTCTTGTGGCTAATTGAAGAGGTTCCTTAATAATGCATATGGAAAAGGTTTGTCCTATTTCGTGGTTCCATTAATGAATCTCCTTCACTTGGCAGGTACTTTACCAGCATAAGAAAGTTCCTGTACAAATTTTGACAAAACAGAATAGCGACAGGATGGCAGGCTGTTTCTCTCAAAACGACAATAACAAAAGACATCCTCCATGTTGAAAGAAGGACATGTTGCAATGAAATGTATCAGAAGTCACATGTCCTAATGATTACATCTCTGGCTGATGGATACATTTTTGAGTGTGTTTATGAAATGAAACATCAGAAGAACATTTAATTTCCTTTGTCTTCTTTGTTGGATGGGACAGAGAGTGCTAGCACTAGAGGAAGCAGTTCTTTTACAGTACAGATCTCCCATTGTCAGAAATATCAAAGCAGGAGAATGTTAGCTTTGTGGATGATTGCGGTTTTATAGGTGAGCCAATTACTTTGTGAAGACTGTTTACAAAATCAGCTCTAAAAGTGAGGGGGAAGCAGCTTGTTAGATGTTTCAATTAGCTGCATTAACGAGGCAGAGATAATAATCAGACTTCAAGGAGATAGTAGCAGTGATGTGGCCTATATCCATTTCCTGAGATTCCTCCTTCCCTTTCTTGACCCAACTCCTAAATCTAAAAAGGTTTCTGGTTATTTGGTCACTTCATCTTGTCAGGGGTTATTATATCTGTAGAGTAAAATATAGTATTTACCCTTTCAGGACCCTGCCATTTTTCACCTTAAGGACCAGGCCATTTTTTGCAAATCTGACGTGTCAATTTAAGTGGTGATAACTTTAAAACGCTTTTACTTATTCAGGCTATTCTGAGATTGTTTTCTCGTCAAATATTGTACTTCATGGCAGTGGTAAAATTGAGTCAAAATATTTATTTATAAAAAATTCCAAATTTACCAAAAATTTGGAAAAAATAGCAAATTTACAAATTTCTATTTCTCTACTTTTATAATAGATAGTAATACTTCCAAATGTAGTAATTACTTTTTATTCCCCATATGTCTACTTCATGTTTGGATCCTTTTGTGAATGCCATTTTATTTTTGGGGGATGTTAGAAGACTTTGGGGAGTTTAGAAGCAAATCTTGAAATCTTTCAGAAAATTTCCAAAACCCGCTTTTTAAGGACCAGTTCAGGTCTGAAGTCACTTTGCGAGGCTTACATAATAGAAACCAGCCCAAAATGACCCAATTTTAGAAACTACACCCCTCAAGGTATTCAAAACAAATTTTACAAACTTTGCTAACCCTTTAATGGAAAATGGAGATTAAATTTCTGAATTTCACTGTAACAGAGCGTAGGTCTCGCGAGATTTGGTTTCACATAGGCGCACTGGCACTTTGAGTACGCCAATTTGGAGACACATGGAATACTAATTAATGGGTGAGCGTCCGACGGTTATTTTAATGAATTTCTTTATCAATCAGTTTTCACAGGTGTATTTGATATTAGGGTTAGGGATATTTATATAATTGTCTATATAACACAGCCATTAATTATGCAATTTGCACTGTCGATTGTGGAATCATGAGATGTACACTATTTGAAATATATTCAATCTTTAATAAATTCACTATGCATCATGCTTATATATTTTTTATTATTGATTTATTTTGTTGATCAATTAGTTCGTAATCATGTACACATTGTGGTTTGTCTATTTAAAGGGATTCTGTCATCAGAATTTAGGCCTATAAGCTAAACATATGGCGAGGTCCCTACTAATACACAGAATGGTAAAGTGACGTTATTAAATGTGCCTGTGGCTCTATAATCATATAAAACAGGTTTATATAACCTGCCACTCACGTCATAAATGTGTCCAAGGGGACGTCTCATGATGCAGCGTGCCCGGCTGCAGCCATCTCCTTTTCGTCCCCAGTGCCGCCTTCTGAATCAAAATCGCCGCTCTCCTTTTCATTAGATCCACCTACCTCTGGTCATCGCCGCCTCTCTAACGTCCGATCTCCTCAGCCAGATCCCGCGCGTGCGCACTAGGTATCACCTGAATTCAATAAGATCTGAAGGGAGCGTCTGAAGAAATGCAGCCTGCGCTATCCGAACCTCCGAACAGCTTTGCACCTGGCTGTAGGAGGTTGGATGGCTGTAATAGGGCGGCCAAAGCAGGTTCGAGCGAAGTGCGCCGGCCGGCACATGCGCACTTCGCATAACGAGGCCGCTGCCAGGAGTCCGCACGGGCGCATCAGGTGACACCTAGTGCGCACGCGCGGGATCTGGCTGAGGAATGCGGACGTTAGAGAGGCGGCGATGAACTGAGGTAGGCGGATCTAATGAAAAGGAGGGCGGAGATTTCGATTCAGAAGGCGGCGCTGGGCACCGAAAGGAGATGGCTGCAGCCGGGCACCCTGCATCATGAGACGTCCCCTTGGACACATTTGTGACGTGAGTGACAGGTTATACAAACCTGTTTTATATGATTATAGAGCCACAGGCACATTTGATAAGGTCACTTTAGGATTCTGTGTATTAGTAGAGACCTCGCCATATGTTTAGGTTATAGGCCTAAATTCTGATGACAGAATCCCTTTAAATTCACTTGAGCACTGTTATCACTGCTTGACAAAGGCTCTATTGAGAGAGCTGAAACGTTGCTTTAGGTGCAATAAAAGGATTCACCTTCTTCAAGTCCAGAGTGCTGCCTTGTCACTTATCTACATGATTGATAGATAGATAGATAGATAGATAGATAGATAGATAGATAGATAGGCTTGAGAAAGGCTCCAGCATAGAGCCGAAACGTTGCATGTCCTGTCTGGGTAAATAACGATTTTTGTACTTTTTTTATCTTATGGAGTGCTGCCCACTTTTTTGACTTATACATTGGATTTGCTAGATCCTAACTTGGCCAGTTGCGCCCCCCTGTTTTCTTAATAGACGGTGCTGCCACTTTTTTCTTTCTTCTAGATAGATAGATAATAGATAGATAGATAGATAGACTTCCCTATATTTCTTTTTTTCTTCACTTTTGTCTCAGAAAATTTATAGTCTGTCTTTCCCTGAACATTGGGTCAGTCTTTTTGGGCCTCGCTGCATGATAGGTTTTATTAAAACAATATTTTCATGAATGTTTCTGGTACTTGTAAAATTGATTCCTTCACATTATGCTGACATCCTAGGAAGAGCAGTTAGTGCTGGATTTTTTCCTGTTGTGTTTTGGCATAAAATCCATATTCTCTTTAAATTTGAAAGTTTTCATATCCTTGTTTCAGTACTAATATGACAAAACATTGTCTGCAAGTAATAAATATAACAGGACAAAGTTGGCTGTAAAAGAGTGTTGGACCCTGAGTAGTGATGTAGGCCATCTGAGGCCTTATATGCTGAAGGTACATGTACCTTTGGATAAGACTATAAATAGGCTATAAATATCCAAGGGTGTATGTTGTTACTTACTACTGTTTCCGCTTTACTTTCCTCTTTCAGCAAGTCAACAAGGACAAAATCAGGTACTTCCCAGCAGGAATGATTCTTGAAACCCTGCAGGAGACTGACTACCTTCACAAAAATATCCTCTGATCATGTTTTGCATCCTACTTGGGTTTTCTGCCTATAGAAACTACAACGTACCTCAAGCAGTGTTTTACTTGTTGAGTTGTCCTAATCCTGAATAGCTTCCTTATACAATCGTAACTCGGTTTTCCTTCACCTAGGGCAAAGATCTGGTTCACTGCTGTAGACCTGTATCTAAACACCTTGGCCAGGACAGAGTGGCTTGAGGTGTACCATGGCTACCCAGCAACCGGGGTGTGTTTAATTATCCCCAGGCAGTGGAGAAGCCTAGGATATGGTTTGGAAACCTATTCATCAAAATAAGGGGTTGCAAAGGTAGCAGTTTTACCTGGGTCATGGTGCCTGAGGCGGCCCAGAGGCCCTTCTGCTACATAAATGGATGCCAGTATTACAAAGGGCACATGGCACAAGACTTCACTGCTGTAGTCCTGTATCTAAACACCTTGGCCAGGGCAAGAAGAAGAGGCTGGCTTGCCAGTACTCCAGCCTCAGTGTCAACTCTTTTTGCATTACATCTACTCTAAACTATTAAAAGTAAAATGACATTTTACAGGAATCAGTTGTAGGTGTTGATGCTGTAGCTCAATTATTAAGATTCAATTATAATAAAATATCCAGAAGAATCCTATGAGACTGATAATACAATATATTCTATTAGGGATAACCTGTTTTTGGTTTATTCATGAAAGCATCTTCATGACTTATGAAAGTTGTAATCATCCATGCCAAGGAGTGACAATGTAAAATAGGGTCTAGAAATGTTTTGTTGATGTATTTATTTTCAAGTATCACAGTGGCTTTCAACGCAAATAACTTTACACTAATAAACTAATGAAGAAAATACATTTTATCTATTGTGATATATATATATATTTTTATGTTTTAGTCTTGGTGCTGGGAGCTGTAATAAGGCCATCATGGCCATATATAAGTAAAGATAAGGTCAAGAATGTGCCAGGGCAGTGCTGGCCACACAACTACAGTACATCTAACATCTTGTTTTAGGGGTCAGGAGAAATGTTGAATTTGTTAAAACTGGAAGATATCTGGATGTTTACCTTTTTCTTTCTATAATCTAAGACTAAAAGTTGACCCTATGCAGAGTCGCACTGTGGACAACCATGTTCCAATTGTATTCTCCATCCTTCTGGACATTGATATTCTCTATTGTTTTTGATCAGGGATTTAATTTAAAAAAAGCAAACAAATTAAATTGAGTTTACTGTTCTTCCTATGCTTAGCGGTGAAGGATTCTATGATAATGTGCCATGCATGAGGATAGGTTCATAATACTCATGTATTGGGCTAACCTGAGTAAAGACACCCTTTTCATGGAACAATCACCGACCTTGTTTTGAGTTTAATAGAATAACTGAATCCAGTATTTGGCACCTCTATAAATTGTCCGAGGATCCATGTGATATGTTGAACCTAACACTTAAGCTTGACCATTGTTTGATCCCTGAAGGTTGTACTAGTCCATGTGGTACAATTTTGAACTGTTTGGCCAGCAATAAGAATGATTTTTGGGTTATTGAATGTATTTTTCATGCTCCATTTTCATTATCTCAGCATCATGGCTTCAAGGCTGACAACTTGGCATTCTCATGCCCGTTGTTTAAAAAAAATATTCTTAAGTAATGATTTTTTTTTTTATACTGCTAAAAATATATACACGGACTATTGAATCAGGTGTTTCCCTTGGAACAGACATGTAAAATCATGTAAGCAATTGGAGGGCAGTATTTATAGGATCCCCACTGGGAATTCAATTTTTTTTGCAAATGTGAAATTTCTCATATCAAAGTTCGTACAAAGATGGAGAGCCTGCAGATTGATCCCAGGTTCAAAGTCAGAACAATAAGCCAGACAAAGGCATTTCACAATATTTACAGCCATTTAACTGTTTAGACAAAGACAGGATAACACTTCCAGGACAGATCATGGTCTTTTTACATTGGATTGCCATTTGTCTTGGCAGATTACCAAATCCAAGGGTTCCCCAGGCTCCTTTTCTGTCTGGTCTCATCACTTATCATTAACCCCATGGTGAGTCCGAGCTACAAATACGTTACGCCCAGAGGAGAACTGGGTTGTTGCAAACCTGGACCCAGAAATTAGATCAGACAGACCTAGCACGGCTCCCTATTATATAAAGCTGTTGAAGTGCCAAACCTGGGGAACTAATTACTTGTACAATTTGTCCAGCAAATCTCTTGGAGTGCTAACTGTCTCCCCAGTGGACAATCATATGACTTTGATTTTGTAAATTTCACACCATGTATTACATTTTTGAATATTTGTCAGGCATTTTATTTTCTTCTAATTCTTTGCAGCCAGAAAACTCTCGGATGAGCTGCATGGCAGTTTGCCGCCCTCCTCATGCTTTTGCAATCACACTCTATATAAATCTGTCGTTGAGCATAAAACTTATATTTCTTGACGAGCTGAAAGCCAACCTTTCATTCGAGAGAACTGGTGTATGAAAGCCAAACCTCTGTGCCTGGGATTTTTGATGTTTTCATAATAAATGGGAAGTCTGAGATACATTTATGTTAACAGTCTTTTATTATAAGTGAATACATTGCTCTACATCAGGATAGTTTCATGTACAATAGGCAGCTTCCTCAAGGTGGAAGAATTCAATATTATGCAATACTTTTCTGACACTCAGAGTGGTCTAAGGGGTACACCACATGATGCATCTGCAGGGTGATAGTATTAGTTGTAATGGCCAGTATAATTAGTCGTCATACAATACACTATGCCAAATTGTTGTTTTCAAATTTACAGAATCCAACTGGAAAGAATGGCGTGCTCCATCATGCTGGAGTGACTTTTTAAAAAAGGTTCTGTGATAAATCTGGAGTGAAACTCTAACATAGCTAACCACACCCACTTCCCCACCCATATTTCAAAACTGGAGCGAGTGGTGTAAAAATACAAAAAGGCACCACATTTTTTCACAACTAAGTCCAAAAGGTTGCAAAAGCCAGAATTCTGTATAATAATGGCATTTTAAGTCAGGGCCTAATATATACATAATATACGATTTATTTTAGTAGAATGCCATGTGGTTATTTTTACACCCATTTCGTTAAGACAAGGATCTAGCATTAGCAGTCCCAGGATGATAAATTCTAGTCCACTATGCTTGATAAAAAGGAATATGTGTCAAGACTAGGACCCATTGGAACGCAGATCATCTGGTCACCATCTGGACCCTAATCTTCAAAGGCACATCTACATTAGGAAACAATAGTAAAATAAACCAGACAATGATCGTTCCGCATTATCCTACAAGTTACAGGGAGATGATGGGAGAGTAAGTCATAGGCCTTTCATATCCAGGGATGAAGATATAGTGCATTTTCCAAAAAGAACATTTAAATATTCAGTAACACGAAAGGGCAGATGTACTAATCCTATAGATAGCACAAACATAGGCAGGTTGTCTAGACATGCACCAGATTCTAAAGCATTAGTTGGCTTACTTTGAGACTTTGAGAATTTTACTAAAGAATTGTGGCAGAACTTTGGTGCCAAATGCTGCATATTCAAAAAGAAAATAAGTATGATATATTTGATAGTCACCACGTCTTTAGTATTAAGCGTATCTAGAAAATTATAACGTGCTCATAAAAACAATACCTTTATTGTACCTTATTGGGTAAATGGAGCAGAATGCTGCTCATATAGTGATCGAGACTCAATACTATTTGGTTTTGAGTCTTTTTTACACAAACTCCTACCTAGATTTGGATGCCACAACACGATTAAAAAATAACCTGATAAAGAGGGAAAATCTACAGTCAACTAGGTAATAAATCCAAAGACAGGGATTGTGGGGTATCAGACGGGAGGGATTCACTCTCCCTAGATGTCCCTGACAGACTAGGCCCTCAGCCCAGGGATATCCCCATATGGTAGAGATACCCTGTCCCCGTGCCTATGACTGTAGTTAACCTAAGAAAGCCCTACCTATATAGATGATAGCAGGTTGGAAAAATAATAGTGAAACGAACCCCGACGCGTTTCATCTGCGCCCGGCAGATCATCAGGGGGTGATAGACAACCCTATTTTGTAGGGAAAAGAATTTAATATATATGATGATGTAAAGGATATGAATATCTGATACTTAGCTCCTATTGTTGATCAGTGGAGGTATAGAGATACTAGGTCCTGTCAGTAAGTAGGTAGCCTGTAGAGAGGTGAACAGAAAAGAGAAAAATCGATACAGATCCTGACAAAATAAATAAGTACAGGTTCTCATTCAATTTACTTACTGCGCAGGGCAATCCCACTGTCATATTTAGATATTCATCATAGGAGAGCAGATGTGGCCGGTTTACTTGTTGCCAGTGCTCAGCTTATAAGCACCGGTCTTACAGTTACTTCCGGACGCTGAAAAAGCCAGGCATTTCCGGCTGGTGAGACGCATGCAAAGTTGCGATACGTCACTTCCGGTTGATGGCACGCATGGTGAAACGCATGCCACCGGAAGTTATCAGCTTCAGGTTCCGGTCTTTGAGCCGCATTTTTGACAAATATCAAACGATGGATAGGGTACTGATATTTATTCATTATGGTCTAAAACCGTCCCCCCTATGTAAGGAGAAACCGGAGACATATCTCATTTTTAAATAATAACGGTATTAGTGATATGTTTATCATACACAGCAGTCCATTATTATATATTACTATAAACCGGCTATCAATCATAAGTGGGAGATTGAAAGGATGTGGCTCTGTTTTAAAGCCCCATCTTCATTTTACAAAAGGTCCACCCATCTCATAGGTGGTCCAAAAGTAAAAAATAGTTAGGATAAGGGTTTAATGATAAAACTATCCCTATTTCTTATGATACTTCTCGTATCTGCATGGTCCAGTACTAGGATATTGGTTGTTTAATAAAACAGAGGAAGGTCAGTTTTGGACAAAAATTTCCAGTTAGATAAAACAGGTGTATGTTAATCTTTCGTTCATTCCTCCTGGTGACTGGGATCGGAATCGATAAATCCATTCAGTTTCCTTCTGGAGTATCTTCCGGTCCCAGTCACCCTTCCTGGCAGGCATTGGGACCACTTCGAGGGCCGAAAACCGGATACATCCAAGATCGCCATTATGACAATGATTCATATGGTTAGCCACGGATGTGTCCTTCTTTTTCACAATGTCATTGATATGTTCGCATATTCTGCGTCTAAGTTCTCTATATGTTTTCCCTATATAGTCTTTAGGACAGGTACATTGACCTATATAGATAACTCCTTTCGTTTTGCAGTTAACAAAATTGCCTATGGTGTATAGGTCTTTAGTCATGGAGCAGGTCACTGTTTGATGCGGGACATGTAAGGCCTGTAAATACATCAATCAGACCAAAACAGTGACCTGCTCCATGACTAAAGACCTATACACCATAGGCAATTTTGTTAACTGCAAAACGAAAGGAGTTATCTATATAGGTCAATGTACCTGTCCTAAAGACTATATAGGGAAAACATATAGAGAACTTAGACGCAGAATATGCGAACATGTCAATGACATTGTGAAAAAGAAGGACACATCCGTGGCTAACCATATGAATCATTGTCATAATGGCGATCTTGGATGTATCCGGTTTTCGGCCCTCGAAGTGGTCCCAATGCCTGCCAGGAAGGGTGACTGGGACCGGAAGATACTCCAGAAGGAAACTGAATGGATTTATCGATTCCGATCCCAGTCACCAGGAGGAATGAACGAAAGATTAACATACACCTGTTTTATCTAACTGGAAATTTTTGTCCAAAACTGACCTTCCTCTGTTTTATTAAACAACCAATATCCTAGTACTGGACCATGCAGATACGAGAAGTATCATAAGAAATAGGGATAGTTTTATCATTAAACCCTTATCCTAACTATTTTTTACTTTTGGACCACCTATGAGATGGGTGGACCTTTTGTAAAATGAAGATGGGGCTTTAAAACAGAGCCACATCCTTTCAATCTCCCACTTATGATTGATAGCCGGTTTATAGTAATATATAATAATGGACTGCTGTGTATGATAAACATATCACTAATACCGTTATTATTTAAAAATGAGATATGTCTCCGGTTTCTCCTTACATAGGGGGGACGGTTTTAGACCATAATGAATAAATATCAGTACCCTATCCATCGTTTGATATTTGTCAAAAATGCGGCTCAAAGACCGGAACCTGAAGCTGATAACTTCCGGTGGCATGCGTTTCACCATGCGTGCCATCAACCGGAAGTGACGTATCGCAACTTTGCATGCGTCTCACCAGCCGGAAATGCCTGGCTTTTTCAGCGTCCGGAAGTAACTGTAAGACCGGTGCTTATAAGCTGAGCACTGGCAACAAGTAAACCGGCCACATCTGCTCTCCTATGATGAATATCTAAATATGACAGTGGGATTGCCCTGCGCAGTAAGTAAATTGAATGAGAACCTGTACTTATTTATTTTGTCAGGATCTGTATCGATTTTTCTCTTTTCTGTTCACCTCTCTACAGGCTACCTACTTACTGACAGGACCTAGTATCTCTATACCCCCACTGATCAACAATAGGAGCTAAGTATCAGATATTCATATCCTTTACATCATCATATATATTAAATTATTTTCCCTACAAAATAGGGTTGTCTATCACCCCCTGATGATCTGCCGGGCGCAGATGAAACGCGTCGGGGTTCGTTTCACTATTATTTTTCCAACCTGCTATCATCTATATAGGTAGGGCTTTCTTAGGTTAACTACAGTCATAGGCACGGGGACAGGGTATCTCTACCATATGGGGATATCCCTGGGCTGAGGGCCTAGTCTGTCAGGGACATCTAGGGAGAGTGAATCCCTCCCGTCTGATACCCCACAATCCCTGTCTTTGGATTTATTACCTAGTTGACTGTAGATTTTCCCTCTTTATCAGGTTATTTTTTAATCGTGTTGTGGCATCCAAATCTAGGTAGGAGTTTGTGTAAAAAAGACTCAAAACCAAATAGTATTGAGTCTCGATCACTATATGAGCAGCATTCTGCTCCATTTACCCAATAAGGTACAATAAAGGTATTGTTTTTATGAGCACGTTATAATTTCTACAAATGCTGCATATTATGCGAAAATCAAGGTGCACTCGCATTAGTAAATGTGGGCCAATATGTTTTTTAGATTACTTTCAAGATAATATCACTTATGACAGAATCTACATTTATATAGTCTGGCTCTCTGCTTTTTAAGGGGACACCTGTCAGAATAGGGTATTTTTCAAGCTTAATATTCATAGAAACATTTTTGTTTACAATGTTTGGCCTTTTCTTTTTCATTTCACCAGTACTATACCATTGAAATGAAATACAATGTATTGTCCTTCTGTTACAGATAATTGTCAGTTTACTGCTGCTGTGAGAGAAGATGTTATCTGCTAGTATAACAGTAGATTAATAGAATTAGGATAACAGTACAACAGCTCTGTTGTTCTCTGGCTTAGATAAAGATGCCCACAGAAGAGCATTACACTTATCAGTGTAATGTGTGATGATCTAATTGAATCACTAATAACCTTTCT
Organism: Bufo gargarizans; assembly: GCF_014858855.1. Taxonomy (NCBI): domain Eukaryota; kingdom Metazoa; phylum Chordata; class Amphibia; order Anura; family Bufonidae; genus Bufo; species Bufo gargarizans. Next base: position 477,268,225 of record NC_058081.1, on the reverse strand, counting down.
CTCTCTCGCCACAGTGAATGTTCAGAGTAAGAAAGTGCAGCAAAAAAGTAGGAAGTTAAGCGCCAGGACAGGAAGTAGAATGCATCCACATACAATATATCCAGAAAACCATCCACATGTAAAAAAAAAAAAAAAAGACATAGACTATTCACATATAGGCTGTTAATATGTGATAAAAATGTTTGATGGTAGCCAAGAAATTGAATTTGTTCCGAATTAACTAATCACAAATCACTATAAATCAGGTATACCCAGGCCACTCTGCCCTAGGGTACGGCCACATGGAGCACACATGCTGCTGGCCGGTTGCAGCCATGCTGCAGTGAAGAACCACTCTGCCAATCAGCCCGCAGCTGCCTTTAATTTATAACGAAGACCACATTATATAGTCAGTCTTCATTGTTAATGGCCGAAAGGCACTTTTAATGCATCTTTAAGCAGGGGCTGTTGCTGGTATGGGTTTTAGCTGGTTAGGTGGGGCACAATATGCTGGCATTCCCACTTCTTCAACCCCAGCGTTCTTCTGCCCTACAGGTGGAAGCCTTTTATTTGCTTTTCCTCCTTTTCCACATCATCTAATATCGATGAGAATATGCCATCAGGAACCTCCTGCTCCTCCTCTCTCTGCATCTTGCTGACTTTTCTAGGAAGTAAAGTCAGCAAAAGATGAGGATGGTCATCATTAGGACCTGGTCCACCCTAAGGTGTGCAGACTGTAAGGTATTGGTTGGTACACTGAGCAGTAGAATAATAAAGGCTTCCATCTTATTGGTACTGAATTCTTCTAATAATCATTTTCAGCAACACTTTCCCTAGCGCATGAGCGCTTACTACGTCTCTCCCTATGCTCAGCTCACAGGACAATGTCGGAGACTGCGCGGGATGAGTGTTTTATGGGGCTGTGACATCACAGAGGATGGCTATCTGCAGACTGGCTGGCTGCACGGCATTATGGGTGATCTTGTGTTCCTGGGCTTGTCTCCTCTACATTTAGTTTAGTTTTATACCACATGCAGGTGCTATTTTAGGAAAACCTGATTTATTGCCACGAAGTGCGAAAAAAAATCGGATTAATTGCAAATCTAAGTTTTCCTACACTTCAGACTGAATTCCGCTTCACTCAACAATAGTAGTGTCCCTTTAAATGACTTTTCCTAATATAGTATTTTACGTTATTTGCATAAGACATGTAACAAAACACTGATCAGGCCATCTGGGCCTCCACAGAGAATGAGCCAATCATATGTTTAAGCCTCGCATGGTCTCTCTCCACTGAAGTAAATCAGGGTTATAGAAGGTACGAGTACTTTTACTTGGCACCTTATGTAACTCCAATTCATTTATTATTGACAGGTCATAATAGACCTGTGCAAACTGTATTTCTCCACTTGTTTATAATGGCTATTTCAGATAAATTTTCACCCACAAAATCTCTGATACAATGCAGATCTTCTCATATTTCTTCCACTTGGAGAATTTGCTGGCTCAGGTACATTTTTTATACACAAGTCAAATGTTTGGCCAGGGGGACCCTTTGACTTTCTTCACATTTATTATGTTGCAGTTTTTCCCCCATCAATCAGCTATTTTATCAGAGAAGTAGCCTTGATTGGTTGGATCTGAGTCTGAGACATTGTATGTTGAGTCTAGTTTCAACTTACGATAGGTCAGAAAAGACCATTGTATGTTAGAAAAATTATATCTTGAAGGGATCACTGCATATATACACAAAATCATATAAATGAGTATACTTAGAACAATCTCACAGCTGTGGGTCAAGACTATCTGGTTGATTTCTTTGTCTTTTGATAAATGGGGGCTACTTCTTAAACTTACATTTGTTACACTTGAAAATAATAATTTCACACCTTGCTATTATTTATGTGTCTACTGACCTGGAGTATAACATGAACAGGAATTTCTACTACAGTAGTCTTTACAGGGCACAGAATCTGGCACGTATGTGACCTGACCACTTATTAGTACTCATTGGAGACCAGCAAGCTGGTCAAGATATTGATATACTATGCTTGATATTACTTTATTCTTTATTACTTTGTACAAGTATTCTTCAGTTGTGTCAAGTATCTGTGTTTTGGAGAAATGTGCTTATTAAAAAGATAGCATGTAAGAAGCTACAGGCCAATTTTTGGAAATAGCCTTTTGGCTTATTTTTGTACTTGTATGTGTGTCTGTTACTTTGTAATAACAGAAATGCTTATGAATAGTAAGGCTCACGCTTCAGTTATTTGATCTGTTATTTCCATCGGTTATTGTGAGCCAAATCCAGTGGTGAAGCCTTCAGAGATAAGGTATAATGGAAAGATCTGCAACTGTTCTGTGTCTTTGACTTCTAAATGATTTTGGTTCACAATAACTGATAGGTATAACTGATCAAATAACTGAAGTGTGAACTCAGCCTGGCTAATCTGACACTTTCAAAGGCTCTCAACCCTCATAATGGATCTGATATTTTACTGCAGTAGCCAGATATTTTCTAGCCTTTTGGCTAAGATTAAGTATAGTATACTGTATGTTCCTATTATCGAAAAAGCAATTGCATGGAATGGATCTAAACAAGGTGGTAAGTCACAAGCTGATGGTGCACACCAGAGGCCTAAAGGTGCAAGTGGTCAGTGAGATCAAGCCAGGAATTAACTCAATTTATTTCAAATCCATTATATGTATTGGCTGGCAAATAAATATGCATCCAAAAATAAGAACAAAAAAGTCCTACTATTTATTGCAATAATAGATTTTATTTTGTAAAGAGTTAATCATTTATGAAAATACAGTGTGACCATTATGTTTTCTAGTGAATTATTGTGAATAATGTATCCTATTTAGATTATGAATCAAAAATTACATTGAGTCAGTAATACCAGATCATGTTTAAAACCCTAAAAACATAGATAATATTTGAGTGGGATGATAAAGGGATGTAAGGGTTTTTATTATTGTAATGGCTTCCAGGTAAACCTTAGAGATGGAATGGAAAGCATGCTCTTGCTAATGGTGCAAACAACTCAGCCGAAAGAGAGCTAATATGGCAGCTGTAAAACAGCTTCTTCCTCTCCTATAATCTGTGTAGGACACACACGTAAGAGAGACCTTGTGTAATTACAAGGGGTGCAAAATCCATGACTGATAACCAAGATCTCCTACTGGTAATAAAGCTTTATAGATGGTAGACTCAATTCCCTGGGTTCAGGATTTGAGGCGAGTAAGCAGATTCATCTACCAGAAAATCAATGCAGAAGAAAATACATCAAGAGTCACTCTTACTACAAAGCTAGAACAGAATTGCTTCATTGTCCCTCTTGTACCAGTGACAATTGTCTCTTCTGTATGGATGTTGTCTTTGGCTTAGCCAACACAAACAAAGCTACAGTCTTCCCAAACATAGAAACCATATGTTTAATTTAAAGTTGCCCTTTTGAATAGTGCAATCTTCTAGGATTAAACCTTCCTTCCTCAATTCGAAAATGTTGTAATTAAAAGTGCCATTTCCAATGACATCACTCCTCATGGATTTGGTAGAATAACATTGCTTTATGTCAGCGTGAAGTTGGGCTTTTCCTTGAGCACTGGGATGTAAAGATCTTGAGGTCTATTGAGACATTCCTGCTTACACTGCATTAGATAAATAACCGCACATTGACTTGAACCGTACAAGACATCCATTGCATTTCACAGTATTCTGTGACACCATCATGCATATGTAGAGAGTTGTAACAGTAACGTGACTCTTACTAATCTCGCTTAAATGTAAGACGCCTCTAAGGACTGAACTAAGTTAATTGTGGCAATGCATTGGAGAGTTCTCGCTTACGTGATTGATTTAGTTTTCTCTATGATGTGACATATATTCGAATTATAAAGTAATTGCATAAAAGCTGCAAGAGAAAGATTTTATTTCCTCCAACCGCTTTGTTTTGTCTGTTGGGCTCCAGGTGTTTTTCAAAAGAATAATCCCTGCAGTAATATAGTTATTTTATTACTTTTTCCATTGTCCCAGGGTAAGTTTAGGACAGGGAAGGATGGACGTGCTCAGTGACCATTAGTCTTAGAAACACAGTGGGTCACTATGAAGAGAGTAGCATTGATGTAGCAGTAGGAAGCATAAAGCATGAATTCAAGACATCTCTTGCTGACCCCTACCTTTTGGTATTTATAGGCTGCCAGCGATGACGTGCCATACATGACCAATACGGTCAATAAGTGACTTTAGTATTCATATGCATCACTGCATCATTATAGGACAACCACTTTAAAGGGATACTTCCAACAGAATATACTTAGGGGACAATTTCTTTTTTAATTTTTGACTGGTTTTCATTTTGGCAGTGCTATGTCATTTAAATTAAATAATCTATTTTCAGTGTACTGCTCGTGGTGGGGAATAAGTTATATGCATGTTAATCTTAATTATAATAAGCAGATGTACAGAAGAGCATTGACCTTATCAGTGTAATGTGTGATGTTCTAATTTACTACAGGGTCAATGGGGGGGGGGGTGGCTCTCACTCTGGTCGTAGTGATGGTATGATTGAAAAGTTAAAGGGAGTCTGTCACCAGATTGTGACCTTATAGACCGCTTACATAGCGCTCTAGCATAGCATTCTATGATTCTAATGGTACCTTTGATGTGTGCTTCTGAAGTTCCCCCAAGGCAAAAACGGACTTTTATTCAAGGGATCGCAAGTGCCCAGGGCGGGGTTCACCTTGTTGGAGCCCAGGCTGTTCTGCCTCTTTTCGCCATATCCCCGCCCCAGCCTCTTCCTCTGCCCGCCCCGCTTTTCCTTTGCATCCTCTTTCTCTGCAGCCGGTTCCCGCGCCTGCGCTATCCATTGCTTGACCGGGGCATGCGCACGGCGATGCCCATTGTGGGCACGGCATCGCAGTAGCTACTACGCATGCGCCGGCCAACGGCGAGAAACAGCGGCGAGGAGGCGGACCAGATACACCCACAATGGGCATCGCAGTGCGCATGCCCCGGCCAAGCAATGGATAGCGCAGGCGCGGGATTCGGCTGCAGAGAAGGAGGACGCAAAGGAAGAGCGGGGCGGGCAGAGGAAGAGGCTGGGGCGGGGATATGGCGAAAAGAGGCAGAACAGCCTGGGCTCCAACAAGGTGAACCCCGCCCTGGGCACTTGCGATCCCTTGAATAAAAGTACCGTTTTTGCCTTGGGGGAACTTCAGAAGCACACATCAAAGGTACCATTAGAATCATAGAATGCTATGCTAGAGCGCTATGTAAGCGGTCTATAAGGTCACAATCTGGTGACAGACTCCCTTTAAGTAAAGCTGTTTGCCATGCTAAAAGTCTATGCAAAGAAGAAGCTAAAGGGTCAGGGCAGGAAGTATTATAGAATGCAGAAATACAGCCACCTATTTTTATTAAACACTATACATATATTGGCTGTTAGTATGTGATTTAAAAATAAATTAGCCTTTAGCCGCCATGTGCTTGCTGTTTTACACAACAGACACCCAGAGGCAAAGTATGTTATTGGCAATAAGGCTGATCATGGACATTTAACCTCTCATATGCAGTGGTCAATTGCCACCACAGCATCTGAGACGTCTATCTTCAGAGCTCCTGGGTCTCGAATGGCTCCTCTGTGCTCAGATCGGGGGAGACGTTCAGTTGGTGTAGCAACCTCAGACCTTCTGCAAGCTCCGACGCTTGCCACAGTGATGTTCCTATGGAGCCCTGCCTATGGCAGAGCTCCCTAGAAACATAGAGAAACTGTAGATTTACCCTACTGTACATTATTATTTTGGGAGAACACAGAATAACAGTTTCTATGATAATAATAACATATAAGCAATGTTGTTTCATTGGCTGCAGTCTATGGGGACTTCCAGTTGTTATGTTAATTAATAAAGTGTTGGCTAAGATTTCCCCTTCCAGTCTGCTCTGCAACAAGCATATACCGTACTAGACAGACATGAAGCCAGACACTCAGTTAACTACTTGAGGCAGTAGATTCTCTTAAAGACTGAACTCCTCATGACCTTCATAATAAAAAAGACTAAAAACACAATCGCAGAAGAAATAAATAAACTGAAAAACACATAAATGTATTCATCCATAATATGAGGGGAAGGAGGCGAAGAAGACCTGACCTGTAACCAGGGAGGAAAATTTGTTATGAAATTCTTTTCAGCTCCTTTAGAAGGGCAAGAGCGAGACAAGATGTATGAATTAAAGACAGACAGGAGAGTGATGGGAAGTGACCGGCAGAACATGTGAAGAAAGCTAACAGTTCAGTCATTCTTAGTGTGCTGTTTGTGAACGATGTTGTCAATTAACCTTTAGCTGTGTAGCTGACATTTGTCCCTGAGAAATGTCCCTTTGACTATTATAGATTGGCTGTGGATAGAAAGTAAAAGTCTTTCTATCAGGCAATTATCGGGAACGTTCCTGATAACTTCCTGATCATAAGCGGAGATGAGGGTTGCATTTACATGCAGCAATCACCTTCGCTGTATGGGAACAAGTGATCACTACAGTGATCTCTTGTTCCAAAGAAAATCATTGTTCCTGGGAAGATCAATCTTTACACAGCACACTGCTGCACAGAAACAATTTTTGGTGCGAGCTGAAGGACACAATCACCAGATGAACATGTTTTTGCTCATTCATTGGGTGATCAATGGCACCTTTACATGGGCCAATTATTGGGAACTAGCTTTTAGATAAATTGGCCTGATTATCGGTCTCTGAAAAAAGACCTTTTCCCGATTCAAATATGTAAAGTTAAGTTCTGGTTTGGAGTCACTTTAAAGGGGCTTTGTTAGCAGGATCAAGCCTGGAAAGGGCTGACCTTACTGTTAAAAAACAGGAAAAAATAGGATTCTGTGGAGCAGTGGTTACAGCCAGGTTGTTGGCCACCATAGTTGGAGGACATGACAGGTCTTCTTTAAAGTAGTTACAGTATATGATGATCACAGTGATGCCCCACTGATAGTACACCAAACAGACAGAATCTACATGCAAGTATTAATTTCCCATGCAGTGTCACCAAAGAGAAATGAAGTATTGCATGATGCTCATTCAAATCAATGCCTTTAGGTGCGGAGTACTCCAGTGATAGAGACATTATTATCCACTCTCAGCACCAGCTAGTTGATGGAGTGGTCCTAATTGGAAAAAGTTTTTAAACCAGACAACCTCTTCAAGTATACAAATGCAGCATAAGAGTACAGGTAAAACCCCAAAAATGTAATTCACACAGCAATAATTTAGAGGATGACAACAATTTTTCGAATATTTCTCAATATTTTTTATGTTGCATATTAGAGATAGTAGTCTACAGAGTGGACCTTATTTTATTGATACTTTAAGAGTAGACCATGGCATTTGTTAGGTTTCCCATATACAGTACACTATCCTGTAACCTTTTCCTCCCACACGCCTGGATTATTCAGCAATACTTTGGAGGTCTACCACTTCCTGCTCTTGGGTTCGAGGATACCTCAGCCATCTGTGCTGTCTGTTTCCTCAAAGAAACTTACAAGCTAAGGATTGCTTCCCCTCTAGTGCTAGAAGGCCAAAAGCCCTGTACTAGAGACAGGAATGAATAGAAATGAGGGAAGCTGTGTCTGTAGTGTCTTTTCCTTTGGAATGTGCATCAACATTGCCCTGGTGCTCTTACCAGTGGATGGATGTGTCTGGAGTTCTTGTCAATCTTCTATGAGTCAGCATGTTATATCATCGGCTTATTTAAAACCTATTGTTTAAGAGGAAAACTAGGTCAGTTTATATGGAAATTGAGTGTTTTCTGGATATTTGTATTATCGATAATTACTTTTTATTGGTACATATGATTTCCCAGCAGAAGAAAACACCCTGGTAGTTATTTGTAGAAATATATACATTTAGTTGTCAATGACTGATTTCTTAGCACCGTGACATTATAATTCTACACAGGGTAAGCAGGATAGACTGGGATGATTGCCAGCATAATTTACATGGATTCTTTGTAGTTGAGCGGGTGTATCTAAGCCTATTACAATATGTTAAACTGTTATGAAGAACCTCATAGTATGGCATTCAAAATTATCAAAGAGTTACTAATTTAGATTTGGCAACCGTAAAATCAGTGTCCATAAAACCCCCTGAACATATCACGAGCATACAAAAACCAGTCAAACGGATCAGAGACAAAAATGTCCACAGCACCCCTGATGGTGGGGATAGAGTTTCTCGATGGTTTACCAGGTCACTACCTCCTGTGATGTTCCCGATGCACTTGGCCTAAACCTGCAAGATAACTGACGCTGGTGCATAACACCAGTGGTCCAGTCACAAAAACCAAACAGAAACTAGAACCTAAACAACTAAAAACATAAGACATAAACCCCATAATAAACAGAAAACAGGACATAAGGTGAACACAGGCAAAAAACTAAGACAGATGTCTGGACCCCATGTGACCTTGGCGGTCACAGACAGAACTGCTGAGACATGAAACAGGCAGATGCCTGGACCCCCATGCAGAATTGATGCATGGCGGTCACAGACATATCTGCTCAGACATGACAGGCTGATGCCTGGACCCCATGAGGAATGGATGCATGGCTGTCACAGACAGAGCTTCTCAGACATGAGACAGGCAGATGCCTGGACCCCATATGAAATGGATGCATGGTGGTCACAGACAGAGCTGCAAAAAATATAGAAAAAAGGGGGGTGTAAACGAGAGAATTGAGTGGGTTAGTAGGTTAGGGAGAATAGTGGCGGTGGAAAGTAATGGACATAGAGGGTAGGGAGATGTAGGAAATGGGTAGATAGAGGAATGGGGGGGGTGTTAAGGGGTGGGTAAAGAGAAGAAGTTAGAAGTAGAAAGAGAGGCGCCAGGGGATACCAAAGCTAAGACCGAGAGGAAAGACAAAGTGATAAGGCTGCTCACACTAAGGTGCTACTATCGCAGATTTTCTTAAAAGCATATACAAATAAAACACAGTATATAAAAATATAACAGAAGCAATATTGTACTTTGATAAGGCGCATACATACGCATATGCCTGGACCCCATGCCAAACGGATGCATGATGGTCACAGACTGAGCTGCTCAGACATGAGACAGGTAGATGCCTGGACCACCATGCAGAACAGATGCATGGCTTTCACAGACAGAGCTGCTCAGACATGACTACCGGAATCCATGCGAAACAGATGCGTGGCGTTCAAAGTCATCCACGGCTAAAGACATGATGACATTAAAGAATTACCAGGTGACCACACAGATCAGGGTAGAATGGCTAACACCCAGGTCAGGAGAATACACCCTGCACACAGCCAAGCTGGAGACAGTCCGCTCCGGCACACAGATTACAGGTCTCTATAGCTGGTCTCTATCAAGCACACAGACCAGGGAAACATTAACCCTACAAACACAGAGCATACAGGTGAAAGGAGACAGTTGCCACATAGCCACAGAACACTGCAGCCAGCACGTTCCACAGAAACAACCAGCATACATGGGAATAGTCAACAGCAGCCAGTACACAAGTGCAGACAGCCAGCCTACACGGCAACACAGTGTGACAGTGAACCGTACTGTGATACAAGACAAGGAATACACAGATACACAGGAAACAGGTCACACACAGAAGGCTGGAGTCAGCATGCACAACCCAAGCAACCAGCATACACGGGAATAGTCAACCACAGCCAGTAGTTTGATTATATGGATAAACAGTACTTAGAAACCTCTTGAGCTCCCCCTAGTGGTAACCATAACAGAATTTATCATTTAAAGAGATTTTCCTACTGAACGGGAATCTAATCTCTCAGGTGATTTCTGCTGCCACAGCTGAGAGCAAGAGATAATAGAAGGAGAGACACTGAGCTCTATGATATATAGCCTTTAATATGTTATTTGGGGGAAGTTTTCTGAGTATAAAGCATATGAAATCCTTACAGAACTTTTAGGAGAGACAATGAGAGTCCTAGCTACCCTGACCACACAGGATGATTGACAGTTTTCCCTGTATCAGTGTGTGTATAGACAATATATCACCGCCTCCTTTCAACCGGGATCCCAGTGCCAACCATTGAGCCATTGTGTATCATAAATGTAGTCTGCTTCAGTGGGTGCTTATAGATGCTTGTATCTTCATTTGTTTATATGGCCAGTAACGCACTGGGTGCAGATGCCTACCTTTTAAAGTCCTGGAGGTCAGACACCTATCATAATGTAATAGAATATCCTATCAATAAGCCATAACATTAAATGGTGGAAATACCCCTTAAGCATCATGTCTAAGTGAAAGTATCTCATCTGCTTATTCCCTCTCTTCTCAAATGTCCCCAATCTACATTCTGCAATTGTCTATAACTTAGCACACAAAGCTGTATTGCCAAATCTAAAGAAAATAATCTTAGCAATCAACCAAAACTGATGTAAAATACGGATCCGATGAAGACATGATTGTGATCTTGAGTCTTACTTCAGCAGGTGCCTGCAGGCAAAGTTTTTCTACACTAATAGATTTTTATTGGCTTGGAGTACTGTGAGATCTGTCACTGAACTGAGCGGCTGAGACAGCTGCAGAGAAATGTGTAGTTCAGTCACAGATTCTGATGGGGTTCAGTTTACAACTTAATTCGAAACACATACCTTGTGCTCCAGTATTATTTAAACTAAAACCTTAAAACTGTGAATTGTCGGACATTGAGGCCTCCACTGTTAGACTGATAGGTAGGCTGCGTCTATATCAGTAATGGAGCATTTAAGATCATTATGATCTCCGGTTAATTCGGACATATTCTGGAGAAACAAATCAATATGTTATGTTATCTTTAGTCTTCTAAATTCGAAAATGGTTAACAAGTCGGAATAACTAGCAAAAAAACTTACAAGAATTATAACTAGAAGGCTTTTTATGTTCATTGAGTCTACTGCATGCACCCATGGGTGGGCTGAGAGTGTCCTGGGTCTAGATGCATAATTGCCTCCATTTGACTGGTTGAATGTCAAAAGCTATTTAGGAGATAATATAAATCATTGACACTAAGATCTGAGGAAATAAAGTCAACCTTCTCTTTGGATGCAGTAGGTCCATCAGCTGGTGGCCCCTGACTGATGCAGTACATATATTTTGCCTTTACATATATGATATTGTGTTCTTTCTACAACTTGGATTCCACATTCTTGGCCTTTTTTAGTTTTAGAATCCTTGACAAGAGACCGCTTGGCATTTGTGCTGGTGGGTGTCAAATGTGGACAAATTCTACAGAGAATCAGTAGTTTCTTTCTCAGTTTCTACAGAGTATCTAACAGTATTTGTGTTAGAGCAAACTCTTTTGGTACCCAAAGTGGGGTTTTAGACTGTGAACCCACAATCTCGGCCCATGAAGTTCATCATGACCGCTATTACCTGGGAAATCATTAGAAGAACTGCCTCCTGCTGAAGGGAAATGCTCATCATCCCCTGACACCTCCAAAGATGCCTATACTCTTTAAAGGAAGATCATATTTTGACCTTTTGTAGTCTATAAATTGTATGACCACAGTGAATGTTTCTTAGGAAGTTTGCATCCAAAATATGTTGTATGGGGTTCATAGAATATGTAATGTATTTAGCGGTGCAGAATATTTCGTATATGAATGATTAATATTCAGGACCAGACATAAGCCAAGATATGAGGTGTGTAAAGTTTTGCGTATACTATAAAATATTTTTAAAAGCTGAAGTATGTTTTAGCTTTGAGCACTAGAGCAGGTCCTAGAAGACTACAGGAACCAATCAAAAATGCTGGTCAGGATTACAGAATGACATCTCCCAAAAGCTAAAACCATACATTTATTTAACAGGTTATCTGTGATTTTGATATTGATGGCCTGTCCTCAGAATAGGTCATCAATATCAGATTGGTGGTGGTCTGACACCCAGCACCCCTGCTAATCTGTTGCTCAAAGAGGCCTTGGCACTCCGTGAGTGGTTAGGCATCTTCTTAGGTCAGTCATGTCACCGTACATTGGTCATGTGGCCTAGACACAGCTCAGTCCCTTTGAAGAGAATGGGGTTGAGCTGCAATACCAAGCACAGCCACTATCCAATGACAGCAGTGTGCTTGGTAAACAGCAAGGAGGCCGCAGCGCTCACCGGAGCTCTGGTGAGTGCAGTGACCTCTTCTAACAACTGATTGGTAGGGATGTCGGGTCTCAGACCCCTGCATATCTGATATTGATGACCTGTCCTGGGGGATTGACCACCCATATCAAAATGCCAGAAAATCCCTAACTCTTACTGCTCCTCAGACTCTTGTATTGAGAACTGAGTGCTCACTAATTCTCTGGACTTCCCTTCACAATGCCTTTGTGGCCCGTCAACCACCAGGGCCCACATGCAAATGCAACCTCTGACCCCCCCCCCCCCCTCCCCATGTAGCTTATCCACAGCCTTTATTTGCTTACATTTAACCCTGTATAATTTGAATTGGACATTTAACTCCTGCAAGTATCCTGAGAACTTATTGGAAATAGATGATTAGATATGTATCCTCCTTCATCTAACATATCTATAGCTCCAGGGACTGCAAATATTTGAATATCTGTCCCTGCATATAGGAAGTTTGAATCGGCAGGAACCTGAATGCAGTAACATTGGCTTTGCTGAGGGAGATGTTTGGCTCATGCCTATGGAAGGGAAGTGAACAAGCTTCTGGGAGGTGGACAGAGGGATCATCTTTTGCTAGTGCTAAAAACTCTATCCAGGGAAGCTGGCAGATAGTGCTGACAGTGAGGTCCTGAGAGGAGATCTGCACTGCGGCCCTGGTGACCCTGAATATGTGAAAATGTCTCTGCCTCTGGCATGCAATGCCTCACTCCTTCATGTGGTGAGGATGCCTGTGAAGGGGGAAGTTATGTGGAGGTAGAGGAAGGAAGGAAGGACACGGAAAGCTAAACACAAAATGTCCGTCTAGTAATTGCAATAAAGACAGGAGACCTTGCTATAAAAGGAGAACAGTGTGCAGGGAGGGGACGGAAGAAGAGTGAATCTACAAAATTAAAAAAACAGGAAACGCATGAAGAGAGGACACTGAGGGTATCTTTCAGTTCCTTTCCAGGGAAAGTGGAACACCAAAGTGGCCTCTGCGACAGTTTATGTGATAACTGTACTAAAGTACCGCTGTGATGTGCGCTGTTAACTATGTATGATATTTAGGTATCTAAGTAGTGCTCCCTCGAGAATATAAGGAAAAAATGTATTAAAGAATTCCTTAATATTACATAAGTAAAGTGGTCATAAGATATTATATGGACTACAATATGATGTAGTCCTGTTATATGGATTAGTACTAATTTAATCCCTTAATGACCAGCTAATTGTTTTCAGTTTTTGTCTCTCCGTATTTTATTTTTTGTTAGTTTGCTTTTTTTTTTTTTTCATTGATGTGGCTTTATAAGGCCTAGTTTCACAAGTTAGAAATTGCATTTTCTTGTGTGCTGTTTGAGGGTACATATAAAATTTAATATTCCAAAAAGGAGGATTGCTTGAAATCAAAAAACAAAAAAGTTTTATTAAATATACTCTTTAAAAAGGGGAAAGTGGGGAAAATAGCACAATATGCGAAAACAGAGAAAGAAGGCACTAGGAGCACGGTAACGCTCTCTGAATTCCACCCCTGTATTGTCAACTGTGTGGCTTGTAACACTCTAACACAAATCCCCCATGCACATGAGCCCAATGCACTGTGCATCCAACACATTGGGGGGGGGACTCACGTGGCTACAATACTCACGCCGGTGTCACCAGCTGTTCAGCAGCTATTACAAATCACATAGTGCCGGAGCGCTGCCCCTAGTGAGAGAGGAGTAGCGCGTATGCAATGTTCTAACAGATACTGATTTAGGGCTGCTCAGCTGTTAGGTAGTTACAGGGTGGGCTCCTGATGATACCATATGTAGAAACGCGTTGAGCCAGACACACCAGGTGCCTGTAACTTTGTCCAAAGCAGTTTGGTATGGCCGGCATATTTTTACTATTGTTTTCACGTTGTGGCTTGTAATAGCTGCTGAACAGCTGGTGACACCAGCATGAGTGTTGTAGCCGCGTGAGTCCCCCCCCCTGATGTGTTGGATGAACACATTGGGGTCATGTGCATGGAGGATTTGTGTAAGGCTACATGCACACGGCCGTATGTGTTTTGCGGTCCACAAATTGCGGATCCGCAGAAAAAACAGATGACGCTCCGTATGGCATCCGTTTTTTTGGGGCGGATCCGTTTTTTTTGCGGATCCATTGTTATAATGCCTATCCTTGTCTGCAAACTAGAAAAAAATAAGACATGCACTATTTTTCTTGCGGAGCAACGGAACGGACATACTGATGCGGACAGCACACGGTGTGCTGTCCGCATTTTTTGCGAACCCATTGAAATGAATGGGTCCGCATCCTATGCGCAAAAAAACGGATCGGACATTGAAACTAAATACGGTCGTGTGCATGAGGCCTTAGAGTGTTACAAGCCACACTGTTGACAATACAGGGGTGGAATTCGGAGAGCGTTACCGTGCTCCTAGTGCCTTCTTTCCCTGTGTCACATATTGTGCTATTTTCCCCTGTTTCCCCTTTTTAAAGAGTATATTTATAAAACTTTTTAATATTTTTTTTTATTTCAAGCAATCCTCCTTTTTGGATATAATATAGGGTTGCATACCTGTCTAAAAAATATTGCAAATTCACGATCAATACTAATTGTGTCAGGGATGGCAGGATTTCTGGCGGGAGGATTGGATATTGCAGGATGGGATAATGAGGCCAAGCAGTTTTTTTCTGATGCACAACTACCAACTGATATCAGATCACCCAGTTTTTCTGGTTCGTTTAAATCCCTCACCAACACATACAAAGATCATATCAGAGGTTGGTGGGAGATTCAATCGCTTGGTACATATGAAATACTCCATAATTTTATATTTATTTTTTGCATTGAAAATAAAGAAAAAACTTTATTGTTTACACTATACATATTTCACACTGAACAGCCCGTTAAATGAGTTGTCCAGGTTATTTTAGTTGTGTAGATAACTAATAAGTATAGTTTTTTGCTTTTACATAAAGTATGCACAATAAAAGGTATTTTATGAAAAACAATCAAAATTGTTTACTATGTTTTGTGAGCTTTTTAAACATTTTTTATAAAAATTTTTATAATCCCATTAAGAAATTACAAAATTAGAATTAAAATTAAGGTTTTACAAGATTATTTGTATTTTTTTATACTCTATATGGCACAGACAGTGCTTAGGACAACCCTAGTGTGCCCTAACAGCAGGATTAATAAACTTACAGTCCTGGGGTTCTTTCTAAGGTATCGGCCTCCGATCAGATCACTGGGACCCAATAAGAGGGGAAATCCCCTTTGCTCATGCTCCGGTCACAGATTGCAGCAATCAAAGGGATTGGAGCTACCTCCGATCCTGGCTGCTCAAAGAACTGGAGCTGCTAGAGCTGTATTAGACCTGAAGATAGTCAGGCAGATCATTGCTAACAAGTGTTCGTACGAATGCTCATTAGCGATGATCTGCCTGCATAAAAGTGCTTTTTAAAAGTGCCAGTAAGAGTTTCTCCATAACCATGTGCCCGTAAGTGTGCTAGAATTCCCCAACAACAGTAACTACCAAAGTGTGTCTGTCGTAGTGTCCCCAGTGATCCCATGCATACTGCAGCCATGTTGATCACCATTCCCATCCACATCTTGTGCTGATCTCTATAAGCAGGAATTAGTGCCAGAGTTTTATAATGAATGTCTAGTAAGGAAGGTCTCAGATTTTTTTTTAAGACTCCCAGGCAAGCACATACAATGGAGACTTCACATCTAGCACCCTAGTGACAAGAATCTTATTCATTATAATTTTTCGTATTGACCCTGTTTTACTGCACACTCAATATATGTTCTTTGTTGGTCACAGTTGTCTGAAAGATCTATTGACTCCATCTATGTTCTATATCCATATTCCTCCATTGCCATGTACATTCAGTTCCATCCTTCGGCAGAGCATCCCCTTAACCTAGGGGCGGATTTTGATCTAAAAGTGTCCCTTGAAAAAAAATATAAAAGTGGCCCCATGTTGTAGGTAGATCCAAACTGATAGAAGGCGGGGAAACATAATTACCATACTATACAATAGTACAAAGCAATATACTGCCCTAGCTGAACCAAATACCACAGTGCAGCACAAAATACTGCAACCTGATGAACATTGTTCAACTATATCACTGTCCTGAAGACATAGATACAGTTGAATTCAGAAGGACACCTGCGGCTGCTTCGCCCTTGCCTTAACCTGCTGGATCCCCGTACAGACAATAGATCTTCTTTTACACCAATCTTATGAAACAATTACAGTAACAGTTTCCAAACCTTACCACTACCAAACCGAGCACACACAGTAGTTTACAGAATTTTTTGTTCTATTTTTGTTGGCATTTTTCACAGATTTTTTTTTTGTTTAGGTGCCAAACGCCTAACGCCAAATGTTACTTCAAAGTGTATAGCAAAATATTTGTAAAGTCTATATAAGTATTATTTGGGTTTTAGTGCTTTTGTAGCAATTTAGGGGACGGTGGCATGCAGTGGATGCTGCGTTTGTACTAGCATTTTTCCCATAGGCTTCTCTATAGGACTGGAAAAAGAAAAAAATATGGTCAAAATGTTGCTAAAAAAAAAAGAACACCAAAAAGCTTGTAAAAAATTATATGGAAGTATGAATATATGTCAATTTGGTTAGCACTGAAAAAGTTGTGTGTGTGTGTGAAGGAGCTCTAAGGGTTCCCCCACAAAGCAGCATATAGAGTGCCTATAGGTCCATGCTGATTGTGTATGGACATTCATGCAAAAAGGGGAATGGTACAGCCCGCTTGTTAATTTACTGACACGTTTCAAGGAGGAATACCACAGGAACAGCTCAATGAAGCTCTCCAACAAAAGATGGTCCCGCATTGTTATTCTCTATGGATTGCATGCATTTCCTAAAAGAGACATGTCAAGAGTGGTGACAGGTCCTTTTTAAATGACATCATTTTTTAATACTTAGTTGTGTAAGATGGGTTAACAGAAATGTGAGCACGCAGCAAAATACGGTACTTTCTCCTACCACGCCCATAGCTGTTTTCCCTCATGCCTCCCTGCACTCTTAATTTCTCACTTGCGTCGTTCTAGCCAAAAAAGGCTTTACCATTTTCCTTCTCTTGCACATGAACTCAGAGATGTATATCAGTCACTTAGCCAACTTATGCAGCACAGCCTGTTCTTTGCTCTCACACACACTTAGAATAACTCAGTCCACTGGAGACGCAATCACAGCAAGTTGTAACAGACACCCTATAATATTCTGGGTCAACTTATTAAGAAAGTGACTATCCTTTAAATTCACTTAACCTCACTTAACTTGGACAGGATTACTGTACTCTCTATTCTTTTAAAGGCAATTTACAATCTTGTAATTATGTTTTATTGTGTATCTTAAAGAAAACTCAGGTAACTGTGCAAATATCCTACCGTTTTGTGTATACAGCTCCAATGCAAACCAGATAGTACTGTGGATTAGGTAGAATATGGTGCATTATGAGAGTAAGGGCTCATTCACACTGCTGTTGTTCGGCAACATGGTGTTCTGTCCGCATCTTTTGCTGCCCCACTGAAATGAATGGGTGCACACCCGTTCCGCAAAATTGCGTACGGATGCGGAACCATTCATACAGTCATATGAATGAGCACTGAAGCTGGGTTTACATGGGGCGATGCAGTGATCGATTGCCAGGAAGGAAGCGTTCCTTCACAACAGTCGGCTGCTCGTTCAGTGAAAAAGACCTCGCATTTACATGCAGAAATCTTCTTCACTGTATGAGGATGGGGGATCGCTATAGTGATTGCTGCTCAGAAGCCATGATCAGTGCGGCCTGCACAAGCGACAGGATCACCCGATGAACGAGCGTTTTCGCTCGTTCATCGGGTGATCGATGACTAATTCAGACGGGTAGATAGTCGGGAATGACTGTTTGCAGGAACAGTCGTTTCTGATAATCTGTGCAATCATTGGTGGGTCTAAATGCACCTTAACTCATGAATTAGATGATTAGACTGCAAATAGAGTGTAATCTGATTGTAGTCTGTACTCATAGAGACACACAGGCAGGATTGGAGCTGTATGCACAAAACGGTAGGAAATATACTTGGATCTATGGCATTATTTCCACTGGAGGTGTAAGGCCACAAAACCCCAAAATACTGGCCACCAATATAACAATGCCCTGATCAGTATGCTTCCTGTGGTGCGTCCTCCACACTGTATTTATCATCTGATGTAGCCTCACTGATGATTTTTTTTATCTGATTACTTAGGAATATTTTGTCTTACATATACTGTATATTTGGAATGGGTAATGAAAATACAATATCCCACAGAAGTTTCTGATTTGTTGACTTACGCACTTACATAAATGCATCAAGTGTAACCGTACGCCTGCTCCTTTCTGCTTAAGTGAACGCAAATCTTTTCATCTATCTAATTACACATCCTTATTTTCAACCTGTCAGCCATCCAGCTCTGCCTTCCATCCTACTGCGGAGGGGAAGAGGGCCAAGGAATGCCATTAATTGCTATATTTATTATACTTTTTATCTTATTACATGTAGGGAAAGACATGCACATGGGCCCATTATGAAGGCAACGCTTACCTCAATCCAGAATGATCTTCTGTGGAGGACGAGGTGACTAGTTGGGTGGTGGGTTAATGGGATCATGCTGTAAAAGGAAGCTAAAAGCATATGCGTGGGAGAGAAGACTGCGGGATTGTGATGCCCCTGTGTAATATCTCATACGCTTTTAAAGTGACATATATAAGGGAATACGTCAGCTGAGTTTATGGAGCCTGATCCATCAAGACCAGTTATAAGACAACTTTTAGATTCATAGAACCTCCTGCATCCATGTGATAAAGAGGATGATGGGGACATGATCAATATAAAGTAGTTTTTGCTGCTTGCATGTTAAAATCTGTATTCTTATAATATAAAATAAGAGATTTCTTAAAGGGGTTTTCCAGGCTCCTAATATGGATGATCTATCCTTAGGATAGGCCATTAATATCAGATAGGTGAGTATACCATACCCCTATTAATAAGCTCTGTCCAAAATGTAGTGGCCATGCTGGGTTACTGCACCGATTGGTTGGGGAGCAGGTTGTTGGACCCTAACCAATTGGATATTGTCGACCTGTCCTGATGATAGGTCATCAACCTGAAAAACCCCTTTAAAAGGGTTATCTGCTTTGGACAATCCCTTTTTTGTTAGAAGCATTCTTCAGCAATACGCGATCACATGGAGTCCAGATTTTTAGATCCCCAAGATAAGGAGAGCAGCAAGTGTTGAATTCTCCTACAGTGCCACAACACTGAAATGCTGCATTACACAAGACGGGGCAATCCTTTCAACACCAGTCAAACATGTAATTTTGGGTGGCGTTACTCTTGAAACATGTACACATTTTTCCATTTGGCTTTTATTAAACATTCTAAAGCATTTGACACCTGCAGGTAGGGTCAATGCTTCAGATAAGATTCCTGACGGCTCGTCTCCAGCACCCATCTCTCCTAAGCAAATCTGGAGAATTCAGGTAGTTGCAGGACAGCAGAGAGGGGGCTGAAGATGAGGCATCAGAAACTCATCTGACAGATTCGGCCCTGGAGTTCAAGTCAAGTATACTGCGGCTGCCTGAAAGCAAACTCGTGACCATGGAAGGGTGGATTGTCCGAGAGAGCTGACTACCTACTTTAGTCCTACTGACCTGAAAGGAAAAGTAATATATAACTAAATCCAGTATTATGAAGTTTAACATCTATGACAGCTTGGGTGAGTGCAGCTCCAAAAACTAAAATCTACACCACCCAGCAGCTGGCGTAGGCTTGAGCTATACTTTAGCGAAGTTTCTGGCATGATATAGTAAATCCAGTGGGCTATGCTAACCCCTGACCCTTTTCTCACCACTTCAGAAAAGTGGCAAGAAGCTTAAAAAGTAAAAAATATGGCATGTGCCATAACTTACAACTTTTTTTAGCTCACTATAGTGGCATTAAAAAGATTTCATAAATGTCTTCTGTTATATGTCTAGGTACAGGGGCCCAAGTGCTTCAAACTGTACTGTTGCTAGTATATTTAGATTAGCTCTTATTCTGGCAAACGTGTGGTTAAGTCATGACTTTCATTTTCCTATACCTGCCAGAGGCTTTGACAATAACTTACAGGAACACCTCCCCGCGTACAGTATTTCCTATTGTTGTTTATAAGGCATTACTAGCAGCAGGAGTCAGTGACAATGATTACTGGCTTGGAGTTAGGGTCTCCTCACAAACATGTTATTCTACCTGAACGGAAGTTCAGGAGAAATACACTGCTATTTTTGTTATTATCCTATGTTGCCTTGAGCTGTTTGTTCTTATATTTAAATATTTGCTATGTTAATGGTGAGGGTGAGTAATGCAGTTTATTATTAGTGGTATTATTATTGTTAGCATTATTATTATATTGAGTTTTTCTGTTTGCTGGGTTTTTTCCACTGAAATAGGAAAGGATGACAAAAAAATCTATCCAATCATTTTTGAATTTTGGGGATCATTTATTATCCAGAAATCTGCCTGTATTAGGCATATTTCTGGTGCAGGTTGCCGTTGCGTCACAATCTGCAACTTTTCCCTTCTCATGCCAGGTCTAAAAAAATGGTTGTGGCGTGGGTGGGGAAGAGGATGCGCCAGCAGGCCCATTTTATTCATCTTTTTCTATGTAGACTGCCACTGGATACGCCGAAGTGTAGAGACGGGCGCCTCTTCATAACTTCAGCTGATCCACCACCAGTTATAGGGTTTATTATGACCCCCTTTGTCTTTTTAAAGGAAGGATAAATGACAATGAAAATTACCACTATACTGCACCCAGTTTTCAAAAATTATGTAGTCACACGGTAGAGGTGAAAATCCATCGTCTACAGAGGCCCCTAGTAAAGATCCAGTGTAGGAGAAAACTAAACAATAGTTCAGGAAGGCCTAATAATATTGCTATATGTTGACTAAATAGCATTTTTCTATAGCACTTACATAATATCACCATAGTGCCCAGTGAATATTATCATACAGTGCCCAAGCAATACCATTCTTAAAGAGGACTTGTCACCTCTCCAGACATAACTGCTGTAGTAACTACTTGCATTCCTCATGTGATACTAATTCTGGAGCATCTATTCCTATGGCTTTATGTTGATTGTCATGAGGAAGGACCAAAATTGTCATATGGTCTGAACGCGTTGACGAACCTATCCTGTATGAAGAGTTTAACCGCGTCAATAAAAAGTGTTTCCTGCTTAGACATGGAGCTGGATGTTTTTTCTTCCAATATGCTGTGCCATACCTCTATTATTTCTACTAGAAGCTTGCAGTAAAGGTAAAGGTAGTTGTTACCAGTTGGGGAGGGAGGGTATCCGTGTACAATCCAACACCAGCAGCACTGGTACCTTTACTGCAGACTGCTGACAATTTATTTGAAAACTTTTATCAGGGATAATACAGGAATGGCACAGCATATAGTCAGAATAATGGATGCTCCAGAATTGGTATCACATGGGGAATGCAACCCTATATGTGGTCGTAAACTACTATACAGGCACACGGCAGGGCGCAGAAGGAAAGGAATGCCATACGGTTTTTGGAAGGCAGATTTTGCTGGACTGTTTTTTTTTCACACCATATCCCATTTGAAGCCCCCCTGATGCACCCCTAGAGTAGAAACTCCATTAAAGTGACCCCATCTAATAAACTACACCCCTCGAGGTATTCAAAACAGATTTTAAAAACGTTGTTAACCGTTTAGGTGTTCCACAAGAGTTATTGGCAAATGGAGATGAAATTTCAGAATTAAAATTTTTGGGCAAGTTTTTCATTTTAATCCATTTTTCCCAGTAACAAAGCAAGGGTTAACAGCCAAACAAAACTCAATATTCATGGCCCTGATTCTGTAGTTTACAGAAACACCCCATATGCGGTCATAAACAGCTGTACTGGCACACGGCAGGGCGCAGAAGGAAAGGAACGCCATACGGTTTTTGGAAGGCAGATTTTGCTGGACAGTTTCTTTTGACACCATGTCCCATTTGAAGCCCCCCTGATGCACCCCTAGAGTAGAAACTCCAAAAAAGTGGTCCCATTTTAGAAACTACGGGATAGGGTGGCAGTATTGTTGGTACTAGTTTAGGGTACATATGATTTTTGGTTGCTCTATATTACACTTTTTATGAGGCAAGATAACAAGAAATAGCTGTTTTGGCACCGTTTTTATTTTTTGTTATTTACAACATTCATCTGACAGGTTAGATCATGTGATATTTTTATAGACCAGGTTTTCACGGATGCGGAGATACTTAATATGCATACTTTTTTTTATTTATGTAAGTTTTACACAATGATTTCTTTTTTTAAACAAAAAAAATCATGTTTTAGTCTTCCATAGTCTGAGAGCCATAATTTTTTTCAGTTTTTGGGCGATTACCTTGGGTAGGGTATGATTTTTGAAGGATGAGATGACGGTTATATAGGCACTATTTTGGGGTGCGTGTGACTTTTTGATCGCTTGCTATTACACTTTTTGTGATGTAAGGTGACATAAAATTGTTTATTTAGCACAGTTTTTATTTAATTTTTTTTACGGTGTTCATCTGAGGGGTTAGGTCATGTGATATTTTTATAGAGCTGGTCGATACGGACACGGCGATACTTAATATGTGTACTTTTTTTTATTTATGTAAGTTTTACACAATGATATCATTTTTTAAACAAAAAAAAATCATGTTTTAGTGTCTCCATATTCTGAGAGCCATAGTTTTTTTCAGTTTTTGGGCGATTATCTTACAGATGGAGTATATTTAACACTCCTGTTTTCTGAGATTTCTGAGTTGTGTTATCTAATCTAAGCAAACACCTTCAATTGCTTTTCAATGGCTTTTGTCTCAAGATAACGCGATGAGTTAAGAAATTTGAGTTAAGAGCTGGAGTGCTATCCCTGCTCCATCTGTAGGTAGGGTCTCATTTTTTGTGGGATGAGATGACAGTTTGATTGGCACTATTGGCACTTGCTATTACACTTTTTGTGTGTAAGGTGACAAAAAATTGTTTATTTAGCAAAGTTTAAATTTTCATGTGATATTTTTATAGAGCCGGTCGATACGAACGCCGCAATACCAAATATGTATACTTTTATTTTATTTATGTAAGTTTTACACAATAACTGCTTTTTTAAAACCAAAAAAATTATGTTTTAGTGTTTCCGTATTCTAAGCCATAGTTTTTTGGGCTGTATGAGTAATACTGTGCGTATTACTCATACAGCTTCCGGCCTGTGAGATCCAGGGGGCTGGATCTCACAGGCTCTTCACCGGAAGGCAGCGCGGTGCCTTCCTTAGGCATCGCGTTGCCTTCCATGCCATCGGGTCCCCCCCACAGCCCCATGGGGACCCGATGGCACCGCCGACGCATTTAGCGGTGTTGCCTGCTCAATGATTTGAGCAGGCACCGTGTTCCAATAACCGCCCGCCGGTGATCGGAACTATAGATGACGTACCGGTACGTCATGGGTCCTTAAGGACTCAGGAACCATGCCGTAACGGTACGTCATGGGTCCCTAAGGGGATGAAGTAGACACATACTACTGCCATGTGCCTTAAAGGGATTGTCTGAAACCCTGAGAAAAATAGGTGATAGTGTGTGAATAAAAAAAAAACATTCACCTGCTCTGCTCTTCTCAGTTCTGACCACACCGCTTCTGGTCTCCACCTGGCCAGAAGTGTGAGGTCCAAACTCCCTGCACATCACTACTGCCAGGTGATCAATGGTCTCAGCAGTGACATGAACAGGCATAGCACATGACCACTGAGCCAGTACACATCATCACTGAGGCTAGTGATTGGCCAGCAGCAGTGATATGCAGGCAGTTGGCACATCTGATTTCCCACCAGACAAGGACCATCAGCGGTGGGGATAGAGCCATGAAATCTAAACTACAAGAGCAAAAGAGTGTTTTGTTTTTTTATTCAAACACCATGCCTAACCATTAACCATTTTTCTGGGCCACAATCAACCCCTTTAAAGTGTCCAAATCAGCAGCAATGGTGGAACACAACCCCTAGAGAGTAGGGACCCTAGGACTATTATTCATTACTTCTTTCTATAATAGGACTCTGGACATGTGTCGATGAATTGCAAGGGAGATTTAACATTCAAGAGTCTGGCAGGTCTTTGTCACAAACTTTGTGGAACTTATATTTGCTGATGATATTGTGACTACTTTAATTAACTTGTGACTCACATTGATATATATGAAACTGACTAGCAGAGATACCTGGTTGGTTTGCACAGTATTTAGGTTACTACTTATGATGCAACTAAGTCAACTTTTGCCCCTGTTGGATGGTTTCAGTTTGCCGTGACTGCTCATAACCGGACTATTTAGCTATTTTTTTCCTGTCCTGTTAACCCTGTGAGTGGGAACAGGACACACCTGCAGAATTCCTTCCGGCGGAACCAACTTTCACATTTCTGATCTGTTATCCTCTCTCTTTCATTTCCTTTAACATCATTAATTCCCTCCACCTGGTCCTGGGAGCGCCAGCAATACTGTCCACATAGAGTTTAACTACATAATTGCAAAGTATGGGAGGCTTTGGGTTATTAGAACAATTTTCTCAATTTGGATCACCATTATTGTTTCTTTTGTACAGCAGTATAGAAGTAGAGCAAGTCTAGAGATTACTCAAGGATTATCCTAAAGGTCAGGATGAGATTTTGCCCGAAAGTGAGGCTCACTTCACATCTACGTTGGAGGTTCCCATTGGATCCCTTATTACATGTTCCATCAAAACTGCAGTAATTTTTTTCCAGAATGATAGACATTGTGATGGAAAAATGACACACCCTAGATTCCTAGAAGAAGATTTTGGGGCTAAGAAGGACACCTTATATTTCAACATAGAGATGACTACCCATGCCATATTTCCCTCCGTCTCTACCTGTTAGGAAGTCGGGAAGAACAGCTGTTTGAACAAGTGTTGATCATACAGCTATTGAAGATGTATGGGCACCTTTATTCACTTTCTCCTGTGGTCTCCTGCATATCACTCTTCACTATACCTATACTTTTGGACACTAGACAGTCCATGAAACTGTGGGGATATAATAAAAGGGGTATTTTTCAATGGTACTATAATGTGTACCATCATTATGTGGCTATAAATGTTGGAGCTTCATAGTAGGTAAAATAATAATGTGAGGCTGGCAATTTCTGTACACTACCTTAAAATGTGTTGGTGCTATATAAACAACGAGAATAAAGAATACTAAATGTTTTTTTTTTTTAAAACTCTTATATGGAATGAATTCAAGAACTAGGCAAATTTTTAAAAATCAATCCAGAACTCCTGGGCAAATTTCAAGTCAAAATCTACACCTGGAGTGAAGCTAAATGGTCTAGGCATGTATCTGGTAGCATGCCCAGCAGTACCTTATTACCTCATGCAGAGGAGGAGGATGACATGTGCATCAACAAGAATGTCTGGGCCACGATATAATGTGCATTTTTACAAAGCGAGAGAGGTGTTGCCCACACGCATGAAATTTTCGTGTAGCCCAGGGAATTAATAAATAAAAATTTCAGCACGAGCCACAATTAAGTGGACAAAGCATTCATTGTTCTGAATGTATATGTAATTTTTGATCGTGCTAATGGTTTTCCAACTACGATGGCTTAAGGGCCCCTCAGGGTTTTTCTGTCAGGCAAACTTCCAAATCTCTGTCACTTTCATAATCTACAGAGTACAGTACAGAGGGGTTACAACAGCTCGTTTGACATTTTCACATCTATGGGGTCTGGTCTCCAGGCATAGCAGGTTGCAGATTTTATCATGCATCCTCTAGTTTCTTCGTTAGCCAATGTAAAATTTCAGGATTTCTTTCCATACAGGCTTTATAAAGAAAACATTCTTCAGATGCCTACTTTTTTGTGGTTTGGAATATGCGTCAGTGAATAGCTTGTTATGGTAGGAAAGGAGTGACAGTTGTCATTACCTTCATTATTATTTGGCAGCAGTTCGAGGAAAATATATCAAGTCAACAGACACGCCTTAGGTTGGTTGGTGCCCTATATGCTGCCTTTCATTGATGCCTCTCTCTCTCTACTCATGGTCTTCTACATATATAGTGCTCAAAAAACAATGCTATATGGTGCTCAGGCAATCAACAAACTATGTATACTTTGGTGCAGCCCTCAGAAGTGACTAGTAATGAGCGGCAGGGGCCATATTCGAATTTGCGATATTTCGCGAATATTTGGTAGAATATTCGTTATATATTCAAGAATTCAAGATAATTTTCTTGATCACGAAAAATCTGCAATGTAATATTCATGTAATACGCTCGAAATACGGGCGTGGGTCACTATAGCTACATTTTTCAAGCTGCTAGAAGTTTCCTGAGACTGGAGAAAATGGTTGGCATGGCAGAACATTACAATAGCTTTATATGCAGATAGAGTGCTCCAATATATTCGCGATTGCAAAATCTGCACCAATGATGCAAATATTTTGGCGCAATACGTGCAACTTCACATTTTAACAGGTCTGACTACTTATTAGTGATTGGTGCACTAAGTATTGTTGTGAACTTCACATGACAGCACTATGCATGTAGCATGTATCTATGGACAGCAGAACCTACACTACACTATATCACTATCTAACCTACACTGACTATCTCCCACTAACTATATAATGTAATTAAACAGTAAAGCACAGAGCACAGCAATGACAATGCTGTCGCTCTCAGAACTCCATAAAACTATAGAAAATGGCTGCTGGGGAGGTTCTTATATAGTAAGGGGTAGGCAACTTTCCTATTGGTTGCTAGGGATGTTACTAAGCTCTGACAAAGACATTGCTGCCTTCTCATTGGCCCACAAGCAAGAAGGGAGGTTACTGTTGAAAAAAAATCTAGAATATTCAAAATTACTAATATAGATCACTATATTCTAAATATTCGCGAATTCTCGAAGTGCCGATATTCACGAATAATATTCGCTATTCGAATATTCAAGCCCAACACTAGAAGCGACTACAGATGCATCCTTTGCAGTTGCACAGGCCATGGAAGTCATCTCCTGTTACATGTATGTTAGTTGTGAATTTTTAGTGCAATCTCTCAACCAATATAGTACAATGCAGGTCAACAGTGTTTTACAGGGCTTCATTTACATGCAGATGGAAAAATCTGCAGTAGATTGAAGGCATGCTCTAGATATTCTAGTCCACAATATGCCTTATATGTTGCAGGATATAATGTTTGGCTATTGCAAAGAGGAGAAGACATTCAACAAATTTTTCTCCATTCCTTGAGGGAGTAATATGGTTAAAGGAGTTTTGTCATTATTGCTAGTGATGGCATATGCGACAAGTGGGCATCTGGCAGCTGGGACCCTACAGTTCTTTAGAATACTGGGACCACTCCTCCAGAGTTTTTCTCTGCACTGTTGTGCAGGGTACTGCAGACACCCACCATTCACTTATAATCAAAGCTGGTAGGACTTCCAGATGTCAGACCCACCCCAATCTTAACACTTTAGGCAATGGTGTACATAGAGAAGGGCCCCATAGCAAGGTTCAAACCAGGCACCCCACACAGGACAAAAGGGTTTCTGCCTAAACCCCTTTCAATGACCCTTGGGCCATTTTTCTACTGCCTCATTTGCTAAAGGTTGTTCCTTTAGAGCAGGGGTACTCAACTGGCGGACCGCGGTCCAAACACGACAGCGGACACCAGCTGTCTGCCATCCCTTTAGCTCGCTCCTACAGCTCGCTCCTACAGCTCGCTCCTCCAGCGCCTATATGGGGAGGAGCTTCTGCTCTTTCCGGTGCACTGGGCGTTTCCTAATCTCTCAGCGTTTTCATCCGGCACTTGCCATTGTAATTAAGGGGTCCGCATCCAATCCCCCAATAATGGGGATTGGATGTGGAGCAAATATACATATGTCTATTCTGTGGCTTGGGTTGCAACCCGGCCAGTAGTTCACCGGCAAGGCTGGTATTTTAGTTCCCCTGCTGGTGCCGGAATTTTCCTGTAATGACTGTTACTAATGAGCGCTTCCATCGTGGAGCGCTCATTAGTACAGCCTTTACCTACACCGCCACTTGTGCTAATCAAAATAAATAAAAATTACCTCAACCTCCATTTGCTCACGCTGTTGGGAATACTCCCTGCTGACTGGAAGCTCAGGACAGGACCTGCATAGCATTCAGTATATTGGGCAGACTAGATGGGCCAAATGGTTCTTATCTGCCGACACATTCTATGTTTCTATGTTTCTGCAAGACATCATCATCACGTTGGAGCACCAGTCCTGTCCTGAGCTTCCAACTTTTATTTTTGCAAAAGCAGAGAAGGGGGCACTAATGTGGGCATTATTCTTACTGGGGGCACTAATGGGGGCATTATTTTTTCTTGGGACACTAATGGAGTCATTACTCTTAGTGGGGGCACTATTGTTACTGGGGCTCTAATGTGGGCATTACTAATTCTGGGGGGCACTTATGGGGACATTACTATTAATGGGGGCAATATTAATTCTGGGGGGGCTAATAAGGGCATCATTTATTTTGGGCGGCACTAATGGGGGTATTAATAAAACTGGGGGGGCACAGTATGACAGTGATGTAACACTCAATCTGCACCCCCCAAAAACAATTATAAATCTGAATGTAAATAGTTCTACACAGTTTGCAAGACATTAAAAAGATGGCATTTTTACTCTTGGTGTTCAGCTCGGACCTTCACATGACTGTAGACCCAGGTATGTGGACCTTTAATAAAACTAGTTGAGTACTCCTGCTTTAGAGGGTAGAGTCCTGAACAAGTTTTTACCTCCAGTAAAAGAGGAGAGAATCCCAACTAAGACTGGGCCCCCTCTTGCCCTTTATTGCCTTCTTTGGAGGCTCCATGACATACAATTTTTTAGTAATTAGTGCGCTTGTCTGTGATTGATACCAGAGTTCCTACTGCTTTATTACCATCATTATTGTTGGCAAGTCCAGGGCATTTGGGCTCCACTCCAGGGTCACCCCAAAGCCAGCCAAACAAACCCAGTTATTGGTGAGATTGACAAGAACCCTGCTAATTTTCAGGCCAGAAATACATAATTTACCAGGGTTGTCTTTAAAAATGTAGGATACTCTCTATATTTTCAAGACTGTTAGCAACTATGTTAATATAAAGACTTGAATTATAGAAACATCTGATCCCAGCAATTTCGCCCCTTATATGTTGCGGTTAATGGTGACTGCAGCATCTTAAAAGCTGAATAACCAAGTCTCCCAAGTCTAACAGAGGCAGTGCGTAGCCTCAGTGTAAGGCTATGTTCACATCTGCAGTTGGAGGCTCAGTCACAGAATTCATAAAAAATAGCAGATAAAAAAGTTCTGCATGCAGGACTTTTTTCTCCTCTAAAAAAGTGTTCTCCCAAACTGATCCCACTATAGCCAATAAGGTCAGAGCAGAATAGCAGAAATAACAAGTGATGTAAAAGAAGCCATTAATGATAAGAAAACAATCAAATGAACTTCAACAAAATAAACTTCAACTCCCCCAGTGAAACAATGAAATAAAGTTTCTTAAGAAAAAAAAACCAAAAATTATTTTATTGTTAAAAAATAGTAAACTACCGTAGGGCACGGTGGCAATCTTAACAATCCATACTATAAAGTATCATATATACCGCATGACACATGGTGTAAAAAGAAATGGCAAATCATCCAGCATAAACAAGTTGCAGTGACACAAGCATGATTTTTTTAAAGAAAGCATGCTTTTATTATGTACAATGACTAAAACATTGAAAGAAAAACGATATAAATGGTATTGCCATATTCGAACCAAAAAGTACTTATCATGCAGGGGCGTAGCTAGAAATGCATGGCCCCATAGCAAAAAAAAATTTGGGGCCCCCACCCCCACATATCTATCGTGCCTTCCACCACCCCTTCCAGAGCTCCCACCCAGTCAGGCAAGGGACTGAGCAGAGACCAGAGCAGCGGAGCGGCCGAGCCAGGAGGCGGAGCTGGGAGGGAGCACGTAAGTCAGTGCCAAGTGCTCACTAGCCCGGCAGGCGCGGCAGCCACTGCTATGGTTGCGATCCCTACGCCGCTGTTATCATGTTATTTATCACACATGGTAAACAGGACAAAATAGATTGCAAAAAAACAATAGGATTGATTTTACCCACAAAAAATACCAAATATAGTGCCACTAAAAACTACACCTCATTCCTCAAAAACTAAGCCATCTTATGGTTAAAAATCGAATTAACTAGTGATTCACAGTAGCGTTTACGTACTAACTCAATGTGTATCTTTTTACTGCCTAAATAAAGTACGTTAAAATTATTTTTATTGTATTAATTATTAAAATTAAAATTATCTGCAACAAGTTAGGCTTGGTAGGGTGAGAGGGGATATCTCAGACTGATGATGCTGATCCCTACAATCATCCCTACCACTAAAACTCCAAAATACAAGGAGTCAATGATATGTGGCGTGTTCCTCTGTTTGTCTGGGGTATACTGGTAGCATCCATACATAGGCACCTGATTGAAACAGTGGGTGAATGTGACAGGTCTCTTATAGGAGAGACTCTGCACACCACACAATGTCAGGTAGCACTACTAGGATAGTCCAATCCCCAGTTGATGATGAAATATAGGAACAGGCCGTTAGGCTTCTACAGTCAGCAAGTCAGTCTGTAGCTGTTTCCACAGAAATAATTTGCTCAACGCGTTTCTCTTGTCCAACTTGTTTGTTGGTTCATCAGGAGCAAGTTACTAAAGCCTCTGTTGTCACCGCATGTCACCCCCTCACACCGGGTGCATTACAGAGCAGCAGGAAGCTTTAGAGATGATCTGACTGAGTAAGAACTACATGCAGTTGGTATATTGCATGTAACCCTGTATTACACACCAAGCTCACTGTCACCGTTTCGATATCATCCCCTTACACTGGGGATAACGGTTAACAACGAACTCAGTATTTTCACATAAGATGTGCTGAACGCCACTGATGACGTGCGTGCAGCAGAGAGCCTTCGGCAATGTGGCCGTGACCCGCGCGTAGCACGGACTTGTTTAAATGGAGGAAACACCTCCCATCTCTGAGGCCACCTCACCAGATGCCCAATCCGGAGCAGGGCACGTCATCCGGCTGCGCATCATTTGTCCCGTCGCAACCGGATGACGCGCATCCCATCTCGTCATCAGTAAAGGACTGGGAGAGCTATCGCTCCACCCACCCCTCCGCGTCATCCATAGGGGAGGGGGAGAAACCGATGACGGATGTCTTCTCTCTTTACTGCATGAGTTATTAAAGCAAAAAGGAGGAAATATATCAGTTCTGCAATGATTGCTAGAGTTTCACATATCAGAGGGCATTAGTAATAACAGGATGCATAGCCAGCAATATGAACCCCTTCAGTATTATAATTATTCAAGGAGGATGATCCCATACCTCCCATACTAAATTACAATAAGGTGACAGCAATAATGGAAAAGAGATGTACAAGAATAAAGTCTTGAATTTTGTACAAGTCTTGAATTTTGTTTCAAGACTGAACAGCAACTCTTTGGGTCTGTTTTTTACATCAGATATTGATGAAAAACGACTCACCTTTCTGGACCTTACGATTGAGATTGACCCTTCGGGTCATATTGCAACAAAGGTGTTCCGTAAACCGACGGCCACGAATGCCCTCTTGAGATGGGAGAGTGGACACCCCTACCCACTCAAGAGGGGCATTCCAAAGGGAAAATATCTCAGGATGAGACGTAATTGCTCCCAATGGTCCGACTTCAAGGCCTCGGCTGATGACCTTAAAGTACGGTTTACAGATAAAGGTTATCCTAAACCTATTTTGAAGGAAGCATATCAACATGCAGCAGCATGTAATAGAGAAGAACTGTTGCATCCTAGGAATAGAACATCTGAAGAGGCACAGATACGAATTATCGGTACTTTCGATACAGCAAGTAGCGAGATACGCAGGCTACTCACTGAAAATTGGGACATTCTGAAAACTGATCCGGATGTTGGTCATTTGGTAGGCAGTAGCCCCATGATTACATATAGACGAGGGGGCAACATCAGGGACAAACTGGTTCACAGTGCCTTTGTTAGCCCCAGGGATGCCACATGGCTGGGAACCTAATGGTACCTATCAGTGTGGGAGCTGCGTTGCTTGCAGAGCTATCTTGAAAAGTACTAAATTCAGGAGCTCCATCACAGGACACGAATATTCTATCAAGTCCTTCATCAATTGTAGAACAGTTGGAGTAGTGTATTTAGCTACCTGTATCTGTGGCATTCAATATACAGGCAAAACGAAACGTGAATTTAGGAGGCGTGTTGGTGAGCATCTCCTAAAAATCAAAAATTCTGGAGACACCCCAGTGGCACAACATGTGGCCACTTGCCATTCTGGCAATTTGGACTGTTTTAAATTCCAAGGTATAGAACATGTTAGGCCACCACCGAGGGGAGGTGACATCGACGGGCTGCTGCTTAAGAAAGAGGCACAGTGGACATTCATTCTTAATACTGTGAAACCTAATGGCCTTAATGACACGATTTCTTTTGCCTGTTTTATTGAATGACCTCTAGTTGCAGATATCACTCTCCATTTTGCCGTGAAATCATTTTTTACGATATGACATCTGTGGAGTAGTGATATATTGACCTTCTTGGGATCCACTATATCCTATATAAATACTGGATGTACTAAACTGGATAATTCTGGTGTTTATTCTTGTACATCTCTTTTCCATTATTGCTGTCACCTTATTGTAATTTAGTATGGGAGGTATGGGATCATCCTCCTTGAATAATTATAATACTGAAGGGGTTCATATTGCTGGCTATGCATCCTGTTATTACTAATGCCCTCTGATATGTGAAACTCTAGCAATCATTGCAGAACTGATATATTTCCTCCTTTTTGCTTTAATAACTCATGCAGTAAAGAGAGAAGACATCCGTCATCGGTTTCTCCCCCTCCCCTATGGATGACGCGGAGGGGTGGGTGGAGCGATAGCTCTCCCAGTCCTTTACTGATGACGAGATGGGATGCGCGTCATCCGGTTGCGACGGGACAAATGCCGGATGACGTGCCCTGCTCCGGATTGGGCATCTGGTGAGGTGGCCTCAGAGATGGGAGGTGTTTCCTCCATTTAAACAAGTCCGTGCTACGCGCGGGTCACGGCCACATTGCCGAAGGCTCTCTGCTGCACGCACGTCATCAGTGGCGTTCAGCACATCTTATGTGAAAATACTGAGTTTGTTGTTAACCGTTATCCCCAGTGTAAGGGGATGATATCGAAACGGTGACAGTGAGCTTGGTGTGTAATACAGGGTTACATGCAATATACCAACTGCATGTAGTTCTTACTCAGTCAGATAATCTCTAAAGCTTCCTGCTGCTCTGTAATGCACCCGGTGTGAGGGGGTGACATGCGGTGACAACAGAGGCTTTAGTAACTTGCTCCTGATGAACCAACAAACAAGTTGGACAAGAGAAACGCGTTGAGCAAATTATTTCTGTGGAAACAGCTACAGACTGACTTGCTGACTGTAGAAGCCTAACGGCCTGTTCCTATATTTCATCATCGACTGGGGATTGGACTATCCTAGTAGTGCTACCTGACATTGTGTGGTGTGCAGAGTCTCTCCTATAAGAGACCTGTCACATTCACCCACTGTTTCAATCAGGTGCCTATGTATGGATGCTACCAGTATACCCCAGACAAACAGAGGAACACGCCACATATCATTGACTCCTTGTATTTTGGAGTTTTAGTGGTAGGGATGATTGTAGGGATCAGCATCATCAGTCTGAGATATCCCCTCTCACCCTACCAAGCCTAACTTGTTGCAGATAATTTTAATTTTAATAATTAATACAATAAAAATAATTTTAACGTACTTTATTTAGGCAGTAAAAAGACATCTTATGGTTAAGTCAATAAGTCGGGGGGAAAAATGCACGACTGGAATGTGACAATAAATAAATAAATAAAATAAAACAGTTTCATGAAGGCCAAAATTTGGGTTAATGTTATGTCATATTTTAGTGAAATCCCATAACATTATGTCACCTTTAAAGAAAATCTGTCACCAGTTTTATGCTGCCGTATTTGAGGGCCGCTCATAACCTGGTGACAGATACCCTTAGCAAAAAGCTGGGTCACTTACTGGAACTGACCCAGCCATTTTGATCAATCCTGTATTCAACTGCTCCAGTGTGAGCGGAGTGCTAGAAATGTTGATTAGAAAAATCATCATGGAGTCCTCATATAATCATGAGCCTCCAATTATTCCTGCCTCCCCTGTGGGGATTGACACATTTTTTTCCTATTGCAATCATTGGCAGGGTGTGGAAGAGCTGGGACAGGTTCCCTTAAAGGGGTTCTCTGGGAATTAAGAAAATTTAATTACTTAAAGGGAACCTGTCACCAGTTTTATGGTGTCCTAACTAAGGGCAACATAAATAAGTGACTGATTCTCTTCAAAATGCTGGGTCATTTTCTTTAATTGACCCAGTCATTCTGCCAACATCTTGTATTGAAAAGCTCCAGCTGATAATGATGAGTCCTGAATATTTATGAGCTCCTGACTCTCCCCGCCCACCTGCTGCTGATTGACAGTTATTTTCCATATGAATTAGCAGCAGGTGGGCAGGGGAGTGGCTATAGATCTGAATTAAATATACGCTGGACTCAATGACATCACGCTGGACTCAAATCAGCTCATTTGCGTGCGGCATCTTTGTGTGTACAGTATATTATGAGGTAACCATCTGTCACACCAGTAAGTGAATACATCTAAGGCACTTTTTAGTAGTTAATGATTGTATATAATTAGTTAGATTATAATCAAATATCCACATGACAGGTTCCCTTTAAATATTACTTTATAATTAATATATTCCCAAATAACTTTCATTATTTATAATGGCTCATGTTGTCTAGGGACCAATCATAATTAGTACACACAAAACCTGTCCTAATCATACAGGAGCACAAGGTACAGTACTTCACAAAACTGAGCTAAAGAGCTGCCCCATCTCTGCTCGACCTGTCAAGGGTTATGATCCTGAATACAGATGATAAAATGTGCAGCTGAATCTCTGTGGGAATTGAGTTCATGAGGAAACATGAAGTACAAAGAGGATGGGCAGGACAGACTGTGGGCTGTGGTAATGGAGACTGTATATAAGTGCTGCTGCTCGTTACCCCCACCTCCTTCCTGTACTTCATGTCTCCTCATGGACTCATTCTTACAGAGATTCAGTTGAAGATCTTAGCTTTATTCAGGATCATAATCCCTGACAAGTAGTGCAGAGAGGAGGATGAGGCAGCTCTTTAGCTCAGTGCTATGAAGTAACTTGTCCTTCAGAGTAATTAGGACAGGTTTTGTGTGTACTAATAGGACAGCGACAGCGGTCTCTTAATGATTGCTCCCCAGACAAAACGAGCCATTATAACTAATGAAAGGTATTTGGGAATATATTTATCATAAAATACTATTTAAGTATTTTCATGTTCTTAATTCCATGAGAACCCTTTAAATATATACTGTATATACATTTGAATATTGAAATTCTGTAATGGATTTAATGGTAGAGATTTCCAGGAACTCTGTAGATTATTGCATTATATTAGTAGTTTTATAAACATATATGGTATCACAGCACTACAGTTACTATTCTGTGTATGCTTTTACCTTTCAATAACCCTACCTTGCAAATTGCATCCATCCTGGATGAGGAGGGGGTATGCTGGATACCTGTGTCTTGACCAACTTGCACCTGAGGATTTACAAATATTTTGCTTTAATAAATGTTCTTACATTGGAGAGGGATTTCACTAGAAATGCTTTCATTTAGTTTTCTATCCGCAGGGCACATATTTTTGCTTGTCCTCCGAGGTCATCTTTAACAAATAGTAGTTAGTATTCTGTTTGACTTGGGATAGAAGGGTCTTGGATGATTACTTAATGCTTATGGAACTTGTACAAGAATGCGGGCCCTTCTTCTCTCACTTTCAAGTCTGAGGCTTGGATCGTTACTATTGTTTTTCATGTGTATTTTTCCAGTATTAATTATCTGTTCTTGCTTTCGTTTGATTAACTACTTAGTGTGCTTTAGTCCTCTCTGCCGTTAGAGACATATCTGCCCACATTGATTAAACTGCCTCTGCCAGAATGATCAACCCTATTAAACCAGGCATATTGCCTGGTAGGATTGATCCTGCTGATTAAAACACTATCTTTCTTTTCTTTATGGCTTGCACAGCTACTGAAATATCATTACTTTTATCTTTATGCAAATAAAGCAGTTTGAGCACCAAGGGGTTGGCTTAGCTCTTGGAACACACCTACTGCTATGCTCCTGTGCTCTCTACACTCCCCCTCTCCTTTGATTGACAGGGTTAACAGCCCTGACTTCTTGTGCCTGCACTGTGGCTCTCTTAGTCATTGGTGGTCCAGTGTTTATATGTTATATCCAGCTACTGGTGACAGTGTGTTCTGTTGTTATCATACAATCCCCTAAGAATTCATCATTCTGATAAAGTGCTGTAGTTTTTATGTCTGCAATCAATGGTGGCAGTGGAGCCTCTAGAGGGGAGCGAGCGCTGCACATGAAGGATGAGGATACTTACCTTTCCATCATGCCAACAGCTGTGCTCCTGCTCTGTCTGTGAAGCTACTGGCTCCACCAGAAGTAGAGGTGCTGGCGGCTTCAGACACAGTGGTGGATGAAAAGGTAAGTATTCTCTCCTCCCTGCACAGCGCTCGCTGCACTCTGCAGAGGTTCCACTGGCACCCACATATTTGCCACACCACGTTATCAAAATCATGCATTCCTACATAGAGCTTTCTCCATACAACTTGGAGGTTGCACAGAACTGTAATGTGGCCATGTTAGCATACCTGAAAGGTCTATTGTCTATATTGTGACTATATAACTAGCAAGCAGATGTTATATTGGGTGTGGAAGATATATAAACTCCAATTGTAGTTTCATGTGTTTCTATACAAGAGATGTTAAGTTATTGTGTATTTCATGTCAACACAGTTTTCATCACTTCTACTGTGAAGGCGGAAATGTAATAGCTCACCGATTGTTTAGGTCTGTTAATTAGGAGATAATCATGGATGGGAATAATCAAATGAAGGATTAAAAATTCTGTCGATAAAACAAAAAGGACCCTTTGTTTTGTTCCCCTCTAGACATCACAGCCCTATGGGGAGTTTTATTCTCCCCTCTTTGGAATCCATTGCAGCTTTTTCTGATAAAAATGCAAGTGAGAGCCACAGAAATGCAGATAAGCATCGTTGGTGAACCTTCACTGATACATTAAAGTTTTTCAAACCAGCCCCCGGATCTGAATACTTTTGTAATTGCATGTAATTAAAAAAAATATAGTATAGCCAGTATAGTAATTAAATTAAAAATATAGTATAGCCACTGAGCTACTAAATAAAAAGTATCTGTATAGCGCCACCTGCTGTTTGTTCTTTTCTTTATTTCTCCGCCTAGCTCACTGAGGTGGTCAAATGTGCTCAGTTTAAATCTTCAACTGTCACCAGCTATATATTCTAGTAGAAGCTATGGCAGTCACAGGGAGAGAGCTGCAGCAGAAAGGACAGCTCCTCTTCTTTGTTCTTTAACTGAATGGAAATACCATAATAAATATAATATAACCAAACTAAAATCCAAAATTTTTGTGTGGTGTCAATGGGACAAATTTACTAATCTTGTCTAAAATGTAGACATATGTAGCATACACAGTCTAAAGATGTGCCGCGATGGACAATAAAATTGGTGCATAATTAGGTGCACATATCTAACTTTATACCACCTATTTGTTGGTTTACTTTCTGAGTTGCTACTTTGACTCAATTGTTGCACATTTGGCCACACCTCCTGCCCAGTAAGCCACTCCCCTTTGACAAGTCGGATCAGTGGATTTTTCTAAAACGAGATTCTGGCACTATTTATGACACGGTCACAATCACATTAGTAAATGTGACCCAATGAGTCTCCACCTCAATGCACAACTATACGGACTACACATACAATTTGCGTAATCCGGGTACTTCATAAATATCTATGTGCGACCAAAACATTAAGAATTCTCCTCACAGTCTCAGTTGCAGTTACTGCTTGTCTGGTTCATTTGACTCCATTGCACAAGTATATTCATATTAGTGTCATTATCCCACTATGCCCCAGTCCTTCTACATATAGACATGCATACATCACTCTTTGAGCCGCAGATAATTATCTTCCCATTATCTTAAAACCAGTTTCCATATTACTGATCTTATCGAATAATGATTTCCTAATGTCCTTTAAAGTCATAACACCAAAACTGGATCCCAGGTTTTGTTTAGAAAAGGTGATTTCTACACTCTTAAGATGGAGAAACCTAATCTAGCTAGGTGGCCAAAAGAATTCCCTTGTATGGTTTGTGTTGCAAGTGGTTTTGCAAAAAATCAGAAATATTTTCATGATGACAGCGAACATTTTTGTGGGTAACTATGAGAAGAACTTCAATAATCCCCAATACTGCGTTCAAATGTAATGCTTAATGTGTGTACTCTACTTCTACATTATTACCGTCTGTGGATAAGGCAACATTAACTATGAATCTCTAAATAATGGGAATTAAATATGTATATTCATAGTATACAGCATAATACAGCATCTCTCTCATTGCATCTCTTTGTCTCGAATCTCACTATACTCCAGTGACCTATATTACTAAATATCAGTGTAGCTGGCTTCCGTTCTATGGCCCATTGGTGATAGAAGCAGTCAAAAATCATGGCAACATGACATCCATTATCATGAACTCCATGTATGTCAGGGATTATTCTGCCTGCCATTTTATTAAGTGAGTCATTACTGGAAAAGGATTTTGGAAACTCCTTTTCAAATATGCTTTTAGGGTGTTCACCTAATTCGGTGTCACTACCGCAGCAGCCACCTATTAGCCAAAGCTACCTGACAGCAAAACAAAATGGTGTGACCATGTAGAGATGAGGTAAAGGAGTTTTATCTTAGATAATGTTCTTTGGTCGGCAAATGGATAAAAAAACAAATCTTAGATTCATCTTCATCTATCCCTGGCTGCTACAAGTCAGATAGCGCTTGGATCTCCATTGTGTTCCAGTTCCTGTTCCTGTTTTTGACACAGTAGGAAATGGCAGGGAATGCCCCGCAGTCAATCACTGGCTGCCGGAATGAGCGGCCTCAACTGGTGATTGGCTGAGCAGCATGCCCCATAATTTTCTACAGTGTAGATAATAGGAGCAGGAGGGGAGGATATGGACACCCTTGGAACAGCATTGGCAGTGGATCAGCAGGGTAAGTATAAGATGGCTTATTTTTATAACCATATGCAGACCATGGGACATGCAGTGCC
This sequence comes from Bufo gargarizans, assembly GCF_014858855.1. Taxonomy (NCBI): domain Eukaryota; kingdom Metazoa; phylum Chordata; class Amphibia; order Anura; family Bufonidae; genus Bufo; species Bufo gargarizans. The sequence goes on along the minus strand of NC_058081.1, from coordinate 477,228,650 downwards.
CCACAAGAACAGTGCAAAGGGTTGATTTAATGTCACAGAGTTAAATGTTGTGATTTACAGTTGAAGCATTCAATCTATGTACACCTAATGACAATGTATGGGGATATATATTTAACACTGGCAGACTTGCTTTAATTACCAGAGTGATGGACTTAACCCAGGGATGGCCAACCTGTGGCTCTCCAGCTGTTGCAAAACTACAACTCCAAGCATGCCCAGACAGCCTACAGCTATTAGCCTACAGCAGGGCATGGTGGGAATTGTAGTTTTACAACAGCTGGAGAGCCGCAGGTTGGCCAGCCCTGACTTAGCCCATCCCCTGGTTAGTGAGTGTGAGTTGAGCAGAGCTGCAGGCAAGACCTCAGCCTGGGAATTGCAGAAAGAGTTAATGAGAACAGAATTGCACATGTGGTTATTAGGTCTGGTTACTGTCTCTTTCATCTGCTGGCTGCTGGATTCCAGCCTTGCACTCTGCCAAACACCTAACATCAAGGGCACCTCACCTAACATCAGGCATGAGACCAAAAAAGATTAGGGTGTACCATGAAAGAGTGCACCCTTCATTCACGGGCATAGCCCAGGGAGCACTAGAGGGGATATTGCCACTGTAAACTAAGTACTATTACCACCAACTGCAGCTGCTGACATTGTTATTATTGTGCTGGAATAAACCTTTAAAATAAATATAATTTAATTTCCTAATATATTTTTGGAATTCTTCCCTTTGTAAGCAGTGGCAATATGCCAAAGGGGATTTCTCACGTAGACTGCCCTATAGAAAATCATAGAGGGTGCTCCACTAAATAGAGTGGTTCTTGCTCTGTCATCTTTGTATTACATGATCAGCCATTCATTTGAATGACCAGTATGTAATACTATAGATTCAATATTTAACTAAGTAGGGTATTAATGCCACATGAATCATACAGCTGAGAAAGTCAGATTGAGGTAACTTGCTCTCCCTTTAAGTCTTCAAAAACAAAGGAGAGGGGAACATTCCCTAAGAAAATATTTGGGACTGGGCTTGCCTCTCATTTGTGCTGAGATCCATTTGATCTAAAAACAATGAATCTCCCGAGCATGATATGCTTATGATTTGGTGGGTACTATCTCTCCTTGGGGAGAGAGCGCCTTAATCGGTGTAAGGAGACTGATAGACCATACATGCTCCTTTGGAATTCTGGGAGGGAAGGGATGCAAATGAGCTGTTAACAAGCTCTGCCTCTAATGTCACCAGATGTAAGGCAGCTAACCTGTAAGTCAGTGTTCAACCCTTTAAAGAGGCCTTAAGAGATGACTTGGATATTAAATAAGCCAGCACCTCATCTGCAGACAGCTGTTTCGGAGTGATTGCTTCTCATCAGTGCAGAGCAGAGAGTACTGGTTTAAAAGGGTGAGAGGCCAAGTCAAGATTTGGGGGGGTATTATCTCTCCTTGGGGAGAGAACGCCTTAATCAGCGTGAGGAGATTTATAGGCCATACATGCTCCTCTGGAATTCTGGGAAGAAAGGGATGCAAATGAGCTCCTAACAAGACACTTTATAGTACACAAATGATACCAAGTAGACAACATGTAACATGGTATCTAATACACTAATACCAACCTTATAGTAAAGTTTCAAAATGCACCTCTTTGGCATAACATAAAACAAAGCTGTTCCCCGCTGTACCCTTTACAATTATACAGGCTTTCTCTATTTCTTTCACATAGCTTCGGATCTAGTCTAAAAAACAACACCACGTTCAGGAGGTGGACGGACTGAGATTGAAAACCTCATTAATCTCCATTAACTCACTGTTGTTACTGCCAGGCAATTTACATGTAATCCAAACCACCAGTTAGGAGAGTTTTTTTTTATACTGTGCCATAAAATGAAGTCACCCTCTTGGCACAAAAATCCTGTGCCACCGCCATTAACTAGTCAATGACAAGTTCTTTAATATCACAAGTGTCAAACTGCTGGTAACAGGAATGAAGTGTTTGTAACTTTCCCTTTTTGTTGAATATGTCGTTCGTTTAAAGCCGCACTCCAGCAACATATTTTGGACATATAACGTTAACATACCATCAGTATTTTAGCAGTGTTCTGCTTCATCCCACCTCAGTTGCATCCATTTATCTTTGGAACCCTTTAATCCCAGTCTGACCACCAGTCCAGAGCTTACTGTCCTGTATAGATAGGTCCGTCTCTCCTGTGTGGATGACTTCCTATGAACTATAGGAATTAATCATCATCTGTAACATCACACCTAGTAGTTCTCCAAGACCTCCCCTCCCCATCAAGCTCCACTGTTTTTGTTCCTCTATATGTCATCCCATGAAAGTGTAATGCCCCAGACCTGGGGGAACTACAATTGTATATAGTTATTCTATGTATTGTTATGTATTGTATGGCCGTTACTTTCATTAAGGAATGGATGGCAATGGTTGGCAAGGAACAGGGCTAACCACCCTGTTCCTTCCATTTTGGTTGGAGTGGGCTGGTCCTGCTTCCTGCCAGGAGGGGGGTTCCTGTGTAACCACAGAGGAGTGAGGAAGCACACTGCAGAGCTCCTGCTCCTAAGAGAGGTTCTCCACATATCAACTTGATTGTGTCTCCTTGAAAAGAGAGACAGCAGAGTGAACAGCATTAAAGACATTGCTGTGAGGTAAGGGACTACGGCTAAGACACCCATTACCCAGACTACTACTAGGCCAGAACAACAAACTGCAGCCAACCAACCTGCCACCATAGTCCTGACATGGAGAATCCTAGCACAAGCAGGAGGCAGGAAAGCTGTGTCACTGATCTATCACTTGCTGCACTTAGATGGGACTCAGAGCAGGGCAAGTGTAATGTGATGAGATCCCAACATCTGCCACTGCAGAACCAGAGGCATAATGGGAAATGTAAGCTTCCTTAGGGAAACATATCAGATGGGAAGAACTGTTACTATTTCATGGAACTGTTGCTGTTTCATGCTAAGAGGACTCATGGAAAGTTGTGGTACAAGTGCCAAACGACTGCACTTTCCAGAGCCCTGCTTGGAATTTAGGGAAGTTGTTTAAAGGGTTTCTACCACCAGAAATACTGTTATGTAGCTGACTGACATTAGCGATGTACTAATGTCAGCACTACATAACAGTATGTTTTTTACCTTTCTCCCTGCAGCCGTTTTGGTAAAAAAAATAATACTTTTATAATATGCTAATGAGCCTCTAGATGTTATGTGGGGGTAAAATCAGCACCTAGAGGCTCCGTCTACTCACCCTTTATCCCGCCCAGGTCCCCTGTTCTGTCCGCCACGATCCTCTTGATTGATGGCACGGTCCACCACATTGCTGCCGAAATCCCGCGCCTGCGTCGTTCACTTCTGTAGGAAGCAACGGGGCATCGCTGAAGCAGTGCTCAGGCGACATTAGCCTGCCTCCAAGTGCTTAAATGCCTCATATTGTAAAGTTTACTTTTCTACAACACCGGACTGCGGACATGAGAAAGAAAGGGTCAGTGTCATCAGCCCTACCAGGCTATATGCCTGGTAGGTTATGCTTGATCCAGGTGACAGTGATAACTCAGAAGATAAGTTAATCATTAAGTTTTACAATATGTATGTCTAATTTATGTTGAAACTTTTTTTTTTTTAGGACCAATTCAGTTTTGAAGTGATTTTGTGAGGCTTACCTAATAGAAACCACCATCAATTCACCCATTTTAGAAACAACACCCCTCAAACAATTCAAAACTGAGTTTTAATAACTTTGTTAACCCTTTAGGTGTTCCACATGAATTAAATTAAAGTTTTATAAATCCCCCCCTTATTTTTTTTATGATTTCCCATTTTAATCCATTTTTGCTGTAACAGCAAAACAAACTTCAATATTTATTTCCACGATTCAGCAGTTTACATAAATACACCATATGTGGTTGAAAACTGAGGAATGTCATATGGTTTTTCAGTGCAGATTTTACTGGAATAGTTTTTGGGCGCTATGTCGCATTTGGACAAACCACAAGGTACCCCTATAATAGAAACCACCAAAAACCAACCTCATTTTGGAAAATACACCATTCAAGGAATTTTTCAAGGGTGTACTGAACACTTGGACGTCACTGACATTTCAGAGAATTTAGAATAACTTTTAATTTCTTCCAATAAAATGTTGATTTTGCCCCAAATCTTTCATTTTCACAAGGGGTAACAATAGAAAAAGCACCCCACAATTTAAAGTGTAACTGCCATTCTATTTTTATTTATGTAATGTGTAGGGGCAGTGATGCTCACCATTTTTTTAATGTATTTTAATTGCTGAAATCATATATTTCTATTAGAAAAATAGCTCTAAAGTAGCCCATTTTGAGCCTTAGCAACGCTCCCCTGTCATCTTTTTACATAACACAGTCAATGTGTTCTACTAGTTACGGAAATGCCATTAACCCCCTTCCAACCCGGGCCAGTTTTTACCCTCCTGCCCAGGCCATTTTTTGCAAATCTGACATGTGTCACTTTCTGTGGTAATAGCTTTGGAACACTTTTATTGATCCAAGCCATTCTGAGATTGTTTTCTTGTGACACATTGTATTTCATGACAGTCATAAATTTGAGTCAATATATTTCACCTTCATTTTTATCATTTTGGAAATGTAATTTTATTTTTTTAGGACGGCTTAGAATTTTAGAAGCAATTCTTAAAATTTCTAAGAAAATGTTCAAAACCCACTTATTAAGGACCAGTTCAGGTCTGAAGTCACTTTGTGGGGCTTACATAGTGGAAACCCCCATAAATGACCCCATTGTAGAAATTGCACCCCTCAAGTTAGGTGTTCCACAAGAATTAAAGGAAAATGGAGATGAAATTTCTAAATTATAGTATATTCTAACTTGAAGCGTCCCCATCACTATGGGAACGCCTCTGTGTTAGAATATACTGTTGGATCTGAGTTTTCACGAAGTGAAAACTCAGCTCTGAAAAATCTTTTATGCAGACGGCTCTTTGGATCCGTCTTTATGAAAGTAGCCTACGGACACGGATCACTGACGCGGATGACAATCTTGTGTGCATTCGTGTTTTTTCACGAACCCATTGACTTGAATGGGTCCGTGAACCGTTGTCTGTCAAAAAAATAGGACAGGTCATATTTTTTTGACGGACAGGAAACACGGATCACGGACGCGGATGAACAACGGTGCATTTTCCGAGTTTTCAACTGACCCATTGAAAGTCAATGGGTCCGCAGAAAATCACGGAAAACGGAACAACGTTTTTGGTCATGGGGCTATTCTTTTTTTGGCGTCCTTATTGTTTAGGCTACTTTCACACTCGTGTTTGGTGCCGATCCGTCAAGGATCTGCACAGACAGCTCCATTCAGATAATACAACCACATGCATCCGTTCAAAACGGATCAGTTTGTATTATCTTTAACATAGCCAAGACGGATTCGTCTTGAACGCCATTGAAAGTCAGTTTTCTTTTATGTCATAGAAAACGGATCCATCCCCATTGACTTACATTGGCTCAGTTTCGTCAGACGGACACCAAAACCCTTTTCCATTCAGAATGCATTAGGGCAAAACTGATCCTTTTTGGACCGCTTGTGAGAGCCCTGAACAGATCTCACAAACGGAAAGCCAAAACGCCAGTGTGAAAGTATCCTTAAATAGGCAGTGTAAAATGCTAGAGTACAGATTGTGGTGATGCGTACGTATGTTATGTACAGTTCTTGTCCAGGACGACCCAAGTTATTCCCACTGAATCACATCTTCCGGTGGGATGTATATAGGTATCCTAGCTATTGTTCTTTCTCTAAAACCAACAGTTATAGCAAAAGGGCTGTTCCAGGACTTTTATACTGATAACCTATCCTTAGGATAAGTCATGAATATGTCAGACTCCAAGCACCATCACCTTTCAGCTGCAGTAACTAAGCGTGCCCACTACAAAGTGTATGGAGCTGTGTATGGTACTGGTGCACCATGGTTCCTGCAAACAGGTGATCCAGCAGGAATACCTGGAGTTAGATCTGATATATATGATTTATATCATCCTAAGCATAGGTCATCTTCAGCAATATGAAAGTCCTGGAAAACCCTTTTAGCAGGGAACTCTGCTTTCAAAACTCCCTATATATTTACAGTAGATATACAGTACTAAAACTGTGGATTGACCACAGTTTAACCATAGGTGATCTTACATTTAAGGTTCAAAAAATGTATAACTTCACATTTGTGAAGGCAGCAGCAGGTACATATATACTGTATGTGCATTTGGCCCCCTCCATGGAAATACATCATACATTTACTTTAGGTCTCTGCATTTCATCAAAAGAAACAAGCGCTGGACTGGTGTTAAAAGCTTTTTTTTGCTTCATTTAGCCAAAATCACAATAAACGACACATTTTCAAAGAAGACTTGGGAAAGAAATAATAACAATGCTTTAATTAGAAGACTAGTAAATGACTCTTGTTCTAAGTACTGCAATCAGATGTGATGGATGAAATGATTCCCTCCCCCGCCCTCTAAACAAATGTACATACACTGTGTTCTACGTTTTCAAACAAGAGTCATTAGCTGTGGGATCTACATTCATTCTGAAGTCCAGGGCCTGTGCCACAGTAGGTTTTTGACATTAAACATTCTCCAGGATTTCTGCCTAAATATGAAGAGGACTTTGTTTGACTTTCTTAAATATGTTGACACAGATGGAAGTCGGGGGGTAGTTACTCCGTCTAAATGGCGAAGACTTCGCATTCATTTAGCAGAATTAATTTGAAATGTGAAACAAGAGCCTGGATTTTAGAGATCTGTTTATTTAAGTGTATTCTCTTCTGGTTTTTGACTTTTTAGATCTTGTGAGTGGATATTCTATGACCCCCCCTGTTCTGGACATCACCACTGACGAACTTGTGATCAACACAAATGACTCACTAGTTATCACCTGCAGGTAAGAGAGTGTCATCAAACGTAATGAGAGTTTCAAATCATACCGTTTATTGTCTAGTCTGTCTCATGGGCACTCCATGCCCTGCCATATGACGCCTCCATATTACGGTTACCAACCATCCAGAAATTCGGTCAAAATAGGGCACTTTTATCCAGTGTACATGAGAACATAGTTATGTCTGTGACTGGTAGTACTTGTGATTGTAATTATCATTTTACAGTTCTCAGCAAATGCTAGTAATGCTTTCAGTAGATTGAACTATAGACATGCAGGGGCGGACTGGCCATAGACCCTACAGGCCTGAGCCCTCTTCACAGTCACCTTCTGGGTACATAATGGTCTGATGCTCTCAGTATTAAGGTAGGAGCATCAGGTACTTATGCACTTGGCCAACGGCCATGGAGGCCCTTCTGAATTCTACTGTAAATCCATGCTCAGGACAGTCATACAGTTGAATGGGCAACAGTTTTTTGTGGTGCACTGTGGTATTTGGTTTTTCTGGAATGGTATTTTGTGCTGCACTATAGTATTGTAAGTACCCACCTACTTATGCTGGCCCTATATACTTATCTTGAACCATCTTCTGTCAATTTATACCCACCTACAACATGGGGGCAGTTTTAGTTATTAAAGGGGTTGTGTCATTTCAGCAAATAGCATTTATGATGTAGAGAAAGTTAATACAAGGCACTTACTAATGTATTGTGATTGTCCATATTGTTTCCTTTACTGGCTGGATTCATTGTTCCATCATATTATACACTGCTCGTTTCCATGGTTACAAACACCCTGCAAAGCAGCAGCCATGCCTGCACACTATAGGAAAAAGCACTAGCCTATGTGAGCTCCCACAGTCCTGACCACCAGAGAGGCCGGTGCTTTATTCTATAGTGTGCAAGCATGGCCACCGCTGCTGGATTGCAGGATGGTCATAACCATGCAAACAAACAGTATGTGATGGAAAAATTAATCCAGCCAGAGAAGGAAGCAATATGGATAATAACAATAGTACATTATAACAATATAACAGTAGTAAGTGCCTTGTATTAGCTTTCTCTACATAATAAATGCTACTTGCTGAAGTGACACGACCCCTTTAACTTCCCAATCTGTCCCTGTAGACATGTATTACCTACACTATAATCTTTATCATTCTTTGTGGTTTTTGAGTTTGTCGGCAAAAAAAAGTCTGTTATTTTTTGGGTAAACCGTCCAGAATAAAGAAAATTCAGGTTGGTAACTGCTCCAAATCTACATTCTACCCTAGAAGCAATGCTTGATTTACACAAAGATACAGAGATACAGGTACCATAGCAGGATAAAAAAACATGGAACTTTAACCCCTTCTACCCCGGGCCAGTTTTCGACCTCCTGCCAGGGCATTTTTTGCTAATCTAACATGTGCCACTTTATGTGGTAATAACTTTGGAAAACTTTTACTTATCCAAGCAATTCTTAGATAGTTGTCTTGTGACGCATTGTACTTCATGATAGTCATAAATTTAAGTCAATGTATTTCACCTTTATTTATGAAAATATCTCAAATTTACCCAATTTTCAACATTTTTATTTCTCTGCTTTTAAAACAGAAAGTGATACCTCATAAAATATTTATTACTTAACATTCCCCATATGTCTACTTTATGTTGCCATCATTTTGTAAATGTCACATTATTTTTTTAGGACGTTAGAAGGCTTAGAATTTTAGAAGCAATTCTTTAAAACACACTTTTTAAGGACCAGTTCAGGTCTGAAGTCACTTTGTGGGGCTTACATAGTGGAAACCCCCCATAAATGACCCCATTGTAGAAACTGCACCCCTCAAGTTACTCAAAACTGATTTTACAAACTTTGTTAACCCTTTAGGTGTTCCACATAAATTAAAGGAAAATGGAGATGAAATTTCTAAATTTCACTTTTTTGGCAAATTTTCTATTTGAATCCATTTTTTTCTTTAACATATCGAGGGTTAACAGCCAAACAAAACTCAAGATTTATTATCCTGATTCTGCGTTTTACAAAAACACCCCACATTTTGTCGTAAACTGATGTAAGAGCACACGACAGGGCACAGAAGAAAAGGAGCGCCATATGGTTTTTGTGAATAATCTTTTTTATTAAGTTTCACATAGATGTTCATAAGATGTACAATATACCAATTAGCACAACTGAAGGACATGCATCATACATATATGCATATTAATTAGAGATGTCATAGATACAAGATATTCCTACATGTTATCAATGACAAATAAAGTGCGACTGAAGTGTAATGCTTCCAAGGGGAGACCAGCCGGTCACTCTTTTCTTTTGGATGTGGAAGCAATGTATCCTTAATCATTTTAAATCGAATCAATGAACAGAAAACAAAAGGGGAAACAGGGCTAAAAAGGTATTTTCACTTAGGCTGGCGACAAACCATGTGTGATAAATTTCATCCCGGAGTGTAAAGGTAGTGAGCTACCCACGGGTCCCAAGTTCTGTCTCTCTTCCTAGGATCAATAATAGAAGGAGGGAGACGCCTTTCATATCTACATGTAGTATTTACAGCAAGTATAACTTCATGTATGCTGGGTGGTATTGCTGATTTCCAGTGTCTCATTATGACCAATTTGGCACTAAGAAGTATATGCCCTAGTAAGTTTGTGTCGGTAGAGTGAAGATTATGAATACCTATAAACAGGAGAGCTAATTTCGGGGAGGGGGAGACCACGGTAGCAGAAAATTGCGATACTAAACTAAAAATGTGTTGCCAATAGGTATGTAGTTTAGGGCAGGACCATAAAATGTGGTAGAGAGTGCCCGTGTTTCCGCAGTCTCTCCAGCAACAAGCCGACACCCCCGGATACATTTGGTTCAGCCTATCTGGAGTGAAGCACCACCTCAATAGGGTCTTCTTCACCCCTGCTTCAAAATGTGTGACACATTTGAAGTTGGATGACATAAAACCTATGGCCCGAGACCACTCCTCCTCTGAATAAGCCCGTCCCACATCTGATTCCCATTTTAAAATAGGATTGGATTTCACAAACGTTGCCTTGTTGTTAAACAGGTCATTTAGATGCCTAGTGCACAGTTTTTTATGCAATAGAGGGTTTTGGAAGAGCCTAATTATGTCAGAGTTTAGACTCAGTAGTATTTTTAGACATGTATTGTAAAAATGTCTCACTCTCAAATATTTTATAAAAATCTTTATGCGGAATGGGCAAACTGCCTTGAATCCCTGAAATGGAAAGCAGCTCTCCTCCCTGAACAATCTGATCCAGGGTGAGTATGCCCGCTTTACGCCAGGTGGAAAGGTGCAGGCCATCAGAACCTCCCTCTAGTATCTGGGTAGATATTAACTTGCTCGGGAGGGCAGCTATCTCTCCATATGAATGGTGAAATCTGTGCCACACATATCCCGCAAAAGCCACAGTAAGTAGAGTGGGTTTGGGAGGTCTGGGGTTCCATAGAATCTGAATTAGGTAGTCTCTTAAGGAGCTCCCTGCGATGGATTCTAATTCAATCTGAAGCCAAGGTTTATAAGAAGAGTTACTCCACCATTCTCTCAAGAATGAAAGGTCAATTGCACAATGATAATCTTTCATGGAAGGAAGTCCCAGACCTCCCGCTCCCCTCCGCCTAGTCATCAGAGTGATGGCAATTCGCGGGCGCCCAGATCTCCACAGGAATTTATTCAAAAGTGCTTGGGTTCTTGTAAAGAAGGATTCTGGGATGGGGATGGGAACAGCTTGGAAGACATAAATTAGTTTTGGAAGAGTCATCATCTGGAATGATGCTATTCTACCAACCCAAGATATGTTCTTCATATAAAAACAGTTGAGATCCTGCGCTAGGGTGGACAGGAGGGGTTCATAATTTTGTTTATATAAAGAAGGTGAGGGACATGTAAGTTTAATGCCTAGATACATAAGCTCTGAGGTCTACAATCTAGAGGATAAAGAGCTTTTAATTTCCTAACTTCAGGTAGGGGGATATTATTTGGTAGAACTTGCATCTTGGCTTCATTTACTTTATAATATGATAGTGATCCAAAGTGAGATATAACTTTTAATGCGACGCCAAGGAACTCTGTTGGGTTTGATAAGGTGAGGATGATATTGTCCGCGTATAAGGAGATGGTGTGGGTAGATGATCCTACCACAAATCCACGAATCCCAGCTGTACGTCTAATATGTTGTGCTAGGGGTTCTAGAGCTAAAATAAAAAGGAGGGGCGATAACGGGCAACCCTGACAGGATCCATTAGTTATTTGAAAGCTATTGGAGAGCACACCGTTCACAAAGACCTTAGCCGTCGGGGTGGAATATGGGCTAGAGATAGCATTCAGGATGCAACCACTAAACCCTATTCCCTCTAATACAGGGAGTGCAGAATTATTAGGCAAATTAGTATTTTGACCACATCATCCTCTTTATGCATGTTGTCTTACTCCAAGCTGTATAGGCTCGAAAGCCTACTACCAATTAAGCATATTAGGTGATGTGCATCTCTGTAATGAGAAGGGGTGTGGTCTAATGACATCAACACCCTATATCAGGTGTGCATAATTATTAGGCAACTTCCTTTCCTTTGGCAAAATGGGTCAAAAGAAGGACTTGACAGGCTCAGAAAAGTCAAAAATAGTGAGATATCTTGCAGAGGGATGCAGCACTCTTAAAATTGCAAAGCTTCTGAAGCGTGATCATCGAACAATCAAGCGTTTCATTCAAAATAGTCAACAGGGTCGCAAGAAGCGTGTGGAAAAACCAAGGCGCAAAATAACTGCCCATGAACTGAGAAAAGTCAAGCGTGCAGCTGCCAAGATGCCACTTGCCACCAGTTTGGCCATATTTCAGAGCTGCAACATCACTGGAGTGCCCAAAAGCACAAGGTGTGCAATACTCAGAGACATGGCCAAGGTAAGAAAGGCTGAAAGACGACCACCACTGAACAAGACACACAAGCTGAAACGTCAAGACTGGGCCAAGAAATATCTCAAGACTGATTTTTCTAAGGTTTTATGGACTGATGAAATGAGAGTGAGTCTTGATGGGCCAGATGGATGGGCCCATGGCTGGATTGGTAAAGGGCAGAGAGCTCCAGTCCGACTCAGACGCCAGCAAGGTGGAGTACTGGTTTGGGCTGGTATCATCAAAGATGAGCTTGTGGGGCCTTTTCGGGTTGAGGATGGAGTCAAGCTCAACTCCCAGTCCTACTGCCAGTTTCTGGAAGACACCTTCTTCAAGCAGTGGTACAGGAAGAAGTCTGCATCCTTCAAGAAAAACATGATTTTCATGCAGGACAATGCTCCATCACACGCGTCCAAGTACTCCACAGCGTGGCTGGCAAGAAAGGGTATAAAAGAAGAAAATCTAATGACATGGCCTCCTTGTTCACCTGATCTGAACCCCATTGAGAACCTGTGGTCCATCATCAAATGTGAGATTTACAAGGAGGGAAAACAGTACACCTCTCTGAACAGTGTCTGGGAGGCTGTGGTTGCTGCTGCACGCAATGTTAATGGTGAACAGATCAAAACACTGACAGAATCCATGGATGGCAGGCTTTTGAGTGTCCTTGCAAAGAAAGGTGGCTATATTGGTCACTGATTTGTTTTTGTTTTGTTTTTGAATGTCAGAAATGTATATTTGTGAATGTTGAGATGTTATATTGGTTTCACTGGTAAAAATAAATAATTTAAATGGGTATATTTTTGTTAAGTTGCCTAATAATTATGCACAGTAATAGTCACCTGCACACACAGATATCCCCCCCTAAAATAGCTAAAACTAAAAACAAACTAAAAACTACTTCCAAAAATATTCAGCTTTGATATTAATGAGTTTTTTGGGTTCATTGAGAACATGGTTGTTGTTCAATAATAAAATTAATCCTCAAAAATACAACTTGCCTAATAATTCTGCACTCCCTGTACAGAGAAGGCGAATGACCAGTGCGGGCAGTCAAACGCCTTCTCCGCGTCCAATGCCACCGCCAGCAGGGGTCGTTTATATGACTCAGCATAATTGAACAGGTCCATAACTCTACGGATGTTATCTGAGGCTAAGCGTCCTTTAAGGAAACCAGTCTGGTCTGCCCTTACCAGCAATGGAAGAATAGGGGGAAATCCATTGGCCAAAAATTTTGCAAATATTTTGATATCCGAATTCAGTAAAGAAATCGGTCTGACATTTTGCGGTACATCAGTGGGTTTGGCAGGTTTGGGGATCGTTACAGTCAACGCTTGGAGCATTTCCGTTGAAAATGGGTTGCCCAACATACACTGCTCAAAAATAGACAAAAGATGAGGTGATAGCACAGAGTAAAACTGTTTATAATATTCGTTTGATAAGCCGTCAGGTCCAGGGGATTTTCCTAGAGGTAGTGCTGATACCAATCTTTGAATCTCCAATTCAGTAGGGGGAACATTTAAAGCTTCCAGTTGAGCTTTACTGAGTGAGGGTAAATCTGCTTTCACTAGAAATTCCGAAACCAGAGAGGAATAATTCTCCGGTAAGGAAGTGGTATCCCTAAGATTATAGAGATTCAAATAAAACAGCCTAAACTGTTCAGCAATGTCTCTAGGGTCTATTAATTTTGCACAGGTTTGAGGATGGGTTATAAAGGGGATCCTAGATTTAGCTTGCTGAATTTTAAGTTGTCTTGCTAATAATCGCCCAGCTTTATTGCCCTGTGCGTAGTAGGTAGATTTTAGTCTAAGTAGGCCTTTTTCGTAGTCTTGTTGTAGTATTAATCTTAGTTTATCTCTCTCAGTTCTCAGTTCTTTTTAGATAAGGGGGAAAGGTTTCTGTTTATTCAACTTTTCTAGTTTTGATATTTTTTTCTAATAGTATTTTAGCTATTTGCTCCTTCTTTTTCTTCTCAATGTGGTTCATTTTAATAAGGTGGCCACGGATACAGGCCTTGTGGGCTTGCCATATTACAAAAGAGTCAGAGACCGAACCTACATTAAATAGAAAGTATTCCTGCAGTGATTGTACAATTTCTTTCTGACAAGAAGGGAGGGTGTATAGAAATGCGTTGTTTCTCCACACAGGGGCTGTGTTAGTCTGATATTTGTCTTCTAGGGTAATACTGATGGGGTAATACAGTTGCTAATCTTCTAGGGTAATACAGTTGCTAATAAGGCCAATTGCTGATTATACTGTATGGAAGAGCGTAGTACGGTTCGACAAGAAAAAGGTCTATACGGGAGTAAGATTCATGGAACGGAGAAAAATATGTGTAGTCTTTCTCTAAACTATGTTGAGCCCGCCAAGGATCTATAAGGCCCTCAGAGTTGATAAAAGACACCAGATCTCCTGAAGAGCGTCTAGACGCATTCGTAGAATCTAGGGAAGGGTCAATAACGGAATTAAAGTCCCCACATAGGATCAATTTACCCTGCTTGCAAGAATGCACCAGTCTCATCACTTTGTGGAGGAATGAGACTTGACACATGTTGGGGGTGTAAATGTTAACCAAGGTGTACACAATATTGTTGATTGAGCAGACCAGAATGACAAATATTCCATGTTTGTCCACTTGATGGGATATCAGTGTAAAGGAGATGGTATTTTTGACTGCAATAAAAACCCCTCTAGCTTTTTTGGAGTGATGCGAGTGGATGATGGTGGGAAACATACGATGTTTGATCCGATGGGCATCACTACTTAAAAGATGCGATTCCTGAACACATAGAATATCAGCTTTTAGAGATAATGCTTCCCTCCATACAAATGTCCTCTTTTGAGGACAGTTTAGCCCCCTGACATTCAGAGATACTATCTTAACCCCCATAATGCATTATTATTCCGCTGTATAGCGATAGGATATTGTCCGAGAGAGCCAGCATAATATGAGTGATAATCTATAAGAAAGGTTAGCGGGATGGGATAACATAGCCATTGTAGTGACAATAACAATAACAAAAACATAGCAACCTGAACAGTTGAACCCGAATAGGGTCAAGTGAGGCAAAAGTTCTTACAAGTAGTCAGGATCGCAGATCAAAAGATGGGTTAACACATCTGCAACGCCGGGAAGGAGGAACCTGCACCTATAATGGAATCGCAGTAAAGAGAAGAAAAAAAAAAAACTTTAATGCAATAAACAATAAGGCCCGCTATGGCCCGGGGACCTGCACAATTAGATCCGTAAGTTAGAGAGCTTTCCCGCATATGGGTGCGGGTAGCCGATGGAAGACTGTTAACCTGCAACTAAGAGTTCCTTCATGTTTTCCGGTTTCTTCCACGGCTTACTTGCTTCCACTCTTGGGGAATTGCAGGCATGGTAGCAGAAGTCTTGGTATCCGGATGAGATAGTGGGATTCTCCATTCGCGAAGTAGATTCTTGCCCTCTTCCAAGGTGCGGATCACATGCATACTTTCATCTTTATTCACTAGCAATTTCAGGGGGAAGCCCCAATGGTACTGAACATTGGAATTACGTAAGGAGACAGTTATAGGCAGGAGATCACGCCTTTGTTTCAGAGTCACTGCCGATAGGTCAGCAAAAATTTTCACGGACTGAAAAGGAGAAGGCAGTGTGCCAGCCTTCCTAGCAGCGAACATTATGGCTTCTTTCACATGGAAAAAATGGACTCTCGCTAGAGTGTCTATCGGTATGTCAGGGCCTAGGTGTTTCGGTTTAGGGACCCTGTGCGCCCTATCAATAATGAGGTCCTGCTCCGTTAGCTTTGGTAAAAACTTGCAGAAGAGAGTCCTGATGTAAGCAGCCAGATCTTTAGGGGGAACATCTTCCGGGATGCCTCTAAACTTTAATATTATTTGTATGTGCGCGATCCTCAAAGTCTGCCATTTTCCTTTTAATGGCTTCAACCTCCTCCACCATATCATTGTGAGCATCAATCACAGTATTTTGAGAAGTGGCAAACTCGCCCATTTTCGTTTCTACATGCAGGACTCTATCTTCCATCTCTTGGAATCTTGCAGTTATCGGATGGGTCACTGCGACGATGTCCTGCTGTATAGCAGATTTTAGTGCTAGCAGCATGTGCTTTAAAGTCGCCTCTGTCGGTGGCTTGTCTGAGGTTGGCAGGTTAGAGAGAGGAATCTGCCTGATTGTTATGCAGTAAGGAACTCTCTACCGCAGCCTTATCACTGACCTGAGAATATTCAGGATTGTCTCCTCTCGAACTCTGCGAAGGGTTGCGGTTGCCCTGTCTGGTTGTTCCGGGCGCCATATTGCAGTTCTGCCTCTGGTAGCGGTGGGGATCCCGTTCCCTCAGGAGTAGGAGGAAGAGATGGTAGAGCCGGTTCCGGATACACCGGGGAGCTTGGTGCAGATGGAGGAGACAGCGATCTAACCGATTGTGCCGGAGAATCACTGTGGACGGAAGCGGGAGAGTCCTCCTTGCTCAGTAAGTCGCCGCCATCTTTATTTCTTCCCTTCTCGAAGTAAAAGGCCAAATTCGCGTTGTTTAGCTTCGGCAGGGACTTCTTTGTCTTCCCCATGTTATCAGGAAGGGTCATGGGTGGTGGGGTCACCAATTAAAACAAGGTGACGCTGTGTAAAACGAGATTTTACGCTGTGTAAATGTCGCTCTGGTGCAGGAGCTACGCCTCTATGCGGCCATTGCCTTCAGCAGCCAAGCCACGCCCCCCGCCATATGGTTTTTGGAAGGCAGATTTTGCTGGACTGGTTTTTAGACACCATGTCCCATTTGAAGCCCCCTGATGCACCCTTACAGTAGAAACTCCCAAAAAGTGACCCCATTTTGGAAACTAGGGGATAATGTGCTAGTTTTATATGTTTATAGTTTGGTACTATTTTGGGATACATATGATTTTTAATTGCTCTATATTACATTTTTTGTGAGGCAAGGTAAAAAAAAAATGGCTGTTTTGACACCGTTTTTATTTTTTATTTTGTATAACCTTTATATTACAGGGTATATCATGTGCTATTTTTATAGATCAGGTTGTTACGGATGCAATAATATCAAATATGTCTACTTTCTTTGTTTCAGTTTTACATAATAAAGCATTTTTGAAAAAAAAATTATGTTTTTGTGTCTCCATTTTCTGAACGCCTTATTTTATTTTATTTTTTTATCTTGGGGCTCGTTTTTTGAAGGAAGAGTTTTTTTATTTATTTATTTTTACAGCGTTCACCTGAGGGGTTAGGTCATGTGACATTTTTATAGAGCAGATTGTTACGGACGTGGCATTACTTATGTATACTTTTTCTTATTTATTTGTTTTACACAATAATAGCATTTTTTAAACCAAAAGTCTGGGAGCCATAGCTTTTTTTTTTTTTGACCCATTGTCTTAGGTAGGTTCTTAATTTTTGCAGGATGAGGTGACAGTTTAATTGGTACTATTTTGGGGGGGCATACGCCTTTTTGATCGCTTGGTGTTGCAATTTTTGTGATGTAAGGTGACAAAAAATTGCTTTTTTTTCGCACTGTTTTTTTTTTCGGTGTTCAGCTAAGGTGTTAGGTCATGTGATATTTTTCTAGAGCTGGTTGTTACAAATGCGGAAATACCTAATATGTATACTTTTTTTATTTATTTCACTTTAACACAATAATAGCATTTTTGAAACAAAAAATTAAGTTTTAGTGTTTCCATGTTCTGAGAGCTCCATGTTCTGTATTGTAATGCATTGCCTGTTAGTGTTTTACACTGGGTAATACACTAACAGGTTGCCTAGGAGACCGAGCCTGAGGCTGGATCTCTTTAGCCCCTGTAGAAGGCAGGTCCCGATGATGTGCAAGGCATTGGGCAGCCTGTGCATAGCATCGGGCTGCCTTGTCACCCATCGGGTCCCCGCCACAGCAGCGCAGTCTGTAAATGCAAATGCTGATGCCAGCGGATACAGCAGGGGCCCGGCTATCAGGGACTGCCGCGCCCCTGCATGACGTAATAGTCTGTGAAAATGCGGCAAGTCACTTGCCGCCATGACGTACTATTACGTCATATGTCGGGATGGGGTAGAGGTGTTTTCCGCTTTTTAACTGGTGACCTATCCTCTGGATATATTGCACAGAGGCCATGGCACTCACGGGAGCTCTTGTGAACGCTGTTTCCTCAAACAGCATATCACCAGGGGTCCAGATACTGATGACCTATCCTGAAGATAAATCACCAGTTTACAAAAGTCAGAAATACCCATTTTAATAAGGCCATTTGCATAGGCTATACCTGATGCCACACAAAAAGATCTCACAAATCTAATTACACCCATCTGGTACTCAAATTATACCATACATTGGCCAAATAACCACTCCCTACATAAATTAATCTAGTAAAGGTTCTATGCAAAGTCTAAATAATACTGCTTTACAATTAATATTAAGATTTATGGTGGTTGCAAGCCTTGGATAAAAGAATATCACTGCGAGCCCTGTCCAGACCATCTATGAAACCACCAATGATCACATGCCACCACCCTACATGACAAAACAGCATATATCACCTTCAGTTAAGCATCGTATGTACCGGTAACTCGTTCTAGCAGCATTTCATCACTATCCTCTAATATTTGAACTGGTTTAAATGATAAACCTCAGGGTCTGATCATGATTTCTACATTTACACCCATTGTAGCCATTGGAGGCCACATCTATCACCATGTAGTTTTACTCTGAATCTGATCTAATGTCCAGCAAATGTTGGTTTAACCATCTTTCATACTTACTGAGGACGCATCACTGCTTGGCAACAGCTCGGTTTCATATGTGCAGAATGATATAAATGGTTTCCACCTGTGGCCGTTATACCGTATGCTTACAGCACAATATATAGCTTCTCCTATAAACCGAATAATACCATAAAATGTCTATACAAAACAGTTTAATGAGCAAAAAAGAAGAGGTTAAAGGCTGTGAGGTTCACACAAGCCAAGTCCACCACGAGCTAAGGAGTAACACACCCCAGTAAGACTACAGCACAGGAATGTAGTAATTATCATTGGGATTTCACTCATTCCCATAAAGGATATTCAAGCAATGTTAGTTTAGCTCTTTTGGAGAATCTTAAAAGGATTTTCAGACAGATCATTGAATATGCCATAACAGTAAGACCAGGGGAGGTCTGACCACCGGTGAACTGTTCTTGGCAGATATGTGGCACACACGCATGGTCAGTCTCAATAAAAATCTATAGTAGATATGGAAAAGTAAGTGATTCATTGGAAAAGTGTTAAAAAGAATAATAACCCAAAAAGAAAATAATTATATTTAAAGGGGTTATCACATAACTAATGTAAAAAAAATTAAAATCAGACATCATATAGTACATGACAACCTCTTTATAACAAATCCAGAACCAGTCCTGTACCTGACATGGATCCAGGGATCTCCTCATTCATTGTCCTGCTAGGTTTATATCAAGCTGGCAGCTCAAGGGGAGTGTCTATTCTGCTGCAGCTCAGGGGGCGTGTCCATGCTCTCCCTATCACAGCTCAGGAGGCAGTTGAAGGACGAAACTGAGCATCTGCGGCCATCTCAGTGAGCAGGACAGAGAAATAAGGGAACAAAACAACTGCAGGTGGCGCTATACAGATACATTTTATTGAATAACCCATTGGCTATAGTAAATTTTTAATTACATAGGAAATACAAAAGTATTCAGAACCAGGCGCTGTTTTGAAAACTGTAGAATATTTTTTCATGGGACAATCCCTTTAACAGAGACTCCAGGAGGCCACTATACATTGTAGCTACGGTTGCAGCATTGATAATTGGAAATAATCCCAATTCATTGCTCTTACTATTTAAATTTGATTTTATGTCATTGTAGCACAGATGAAGGATTCTATTCATCTGAAAGGGACCTTTTGCACTTTTCAACCTTATTGTGTTGGTATATGAATAGAATCCTATAATTGCAGTGAAGACTAACACCAAGGCTATGTTCACATTTACATTATAGGCTCAGGAAGTACTGTACATAGGACTAATTTTCCCCTCAAAGCAATATCCATGTAAACAACAATGGAATACAAGTCAATGAAGTCCATTGGGCACTGGTGGTATCCACAGCATCACAGATCCGGAACTGCATTTTGGAAATCTCAACCCAGATTTGGACATAGCATAGCACATGCAGGATCTTTTGAAAACTCAGATCTAACTGAAAAATACATTGCATATAATAGTGAATTGCAAATTGTCCAGTAGAGCAAGTACCGAACAATGGCAATAAAGTAAAATGTGATATGTATAATTTTAAATTAGACCATGGATAGTTGAAATGAAATGACAGTTCAGCAGTAATGAGTAATGAATCACAGCTCAACTGTTCCTTGTGCAGGATACTTTATTATCATTACAGCAGAAGGACCCGGCTTCGCTCGGGTATATTTCATCTATTTAATTTCATGTTTGTGTGTGTCGTTAAAAGATATCGACAGTATCACCCATAACAGTGACCTCTACAGCACCCCATCCCTTTAACAGTGAGCTCCACAGCCCCCCTACCCCTTAACACTGACCCCTCACAGTCCCCCGCCACTTTAAAATGGGACCTCCACAACAGCCCATCCTCTTAACTTTGAATTTCACAGCAGCCTTTCCCTCTAACAGTGAGTTTCACAGCACCCCACTCCCTTGACAGTGACCTCCTCAGGGGCCTGCCCCTTAAACAGTGACCTCCACAGTACCCTGTTGCCTTAACAGTGACCTCACAGTACCCTGCTGT
This sequence comes from Bufo gargarizans, assembly GCF_014858855.1. Classification (NCBI taxonomy): domain Eukaryota; kingdom Metazoa; phylum Chordata; class Amphibia; order Anura; family Bufonidae; genus Bufo; species Bufo gargarizans. The sequence goes on along the minus strand of NC_058081.1, from coordinate 477,208,074 downwards.
CTTAACAGTGACCTACACAGCAGTTGCCCCTTTAATAGTGGCCCCTGCCCCTTAACAGTGGCCTGCCACAGTGCCCGCCCCTTTAACAGTGACCTCCACAGAACCCTGCCCCTTTAATGCTAGGGCTACATGACGACATGTGTCGCGCAACATTTTGTTTCAACAAATTTAATAATGGTGTCGCACTGCAACATGTGACATGCTGCGACTGCGACATGACAGTTGCAAAAAATCCATCCGAGATGTATTTTTCTGCGAATTGTCGCAGTCGCAGCATGTCACCTGTCGCAGTGCAACACTATAGACTATCCTTATAAAAATTATCTCGCCACATTGGTGCAACATCTATGTAGAGCAGCACATGTAGCAGTGTAGCCCTAGCCTAAAGCTGACCTACAGCAGTGAAGAAAAATGGCTGGGTTGTTATGGAAACCTGGAGTAAAACTGTATGTATGTGGAGACTAAGGCCTGCGAGCTTCTATTGGCTGATAAGGGACATGTGACCGTGCGTATGGCAGTTGGGATATGAAGAGAAAGACTTGCAGGCTTGTATTGGCTAATGCAGGTAATTTTTTGGGAATATCTCAGGAACATTACATCCTAGAGAGCTGTGACCCCCCCCCCCACAAGATTTCTTTCCAGGTAGCAAGGGATGTGTATACCAAGTTTCGTTGAAATCGATGGTTGCGTTTTTGAGTGATCGCGGAACATACATAGAGGAACAGAAGTATTTGAACACCCTGCGATTTTGCAAGTTCTCCCACTTAGAAATCATGGAGGAGTCTGAAATTCACATTGAGAGACAGAATGAAAAAAATAAAAAATCAGGAAATCACATTGTATGATTTTTAAAGAATTTATTTGTCTTGCACAGAGATCAAACGTTTCCTGTAGTTCTTGACCATGGTTTGCACACACTGCAACAGGGATTTTGGCTCACTCCTCCACTCGATCTGTCAGGTTTTGGTGCTGTCGCTGAGCAACACAACGTTTCAGCTCCCTCCAAAGATGTTCTATTGAATTTAGGTCTGGAGACTGACTAGGCCACTCCAGAACCTTGATATGCTTCTTACGGAGCCACTCCTTGGTTATCCTGGCTTTGGGTTGTTGTCATGTTGGAAGACCCAGCAACGACCCATCTTCAATGCTCTGACTGAGGGTAGGAGGTTGTTGCTCAAAATCTCACAATAAATGGCCCCATTCATCCTCTCCTTAATACAGTGCAGTCACCCTGTCCCCTTCGCAGAAAAGCACCCCCAAAGCATGATGTTACCACCCCCATGCTTCACAGTAGGGATGGTGTTCTTTTTCCTCCAAACACCCAGGGCCGGCGCCACCCATAAGCAGAGTAGGCCACCGCATAGAGCGCACTTTGGAGTCCAAATCCCAAGCAGTAGCACCCGGACACCGCCTGCGCCCCGCCCTCTACTTGTGAATCATCTGACATCATCTCCTTGATGCCTTCTGTTCCTGTACTTGCCGGCTGGATGCGCTGCGAGTGCGAGCATGAGTTCATTCAGACACACAGCTATGAGACCCTGGTGTATTTAAATCAGTCTGTCTTTCAGAAAATCTCCTGGGATTCGAACTCACGACCTTTCACATGAGAGGCAAGGCATTTTCCAACACAGCCAGTTACTTAAAAATAAATAAATAAATAAATAACACTTCTACTGTAGATAACTTTGATACCTAGTGTACATCCATACACACTACAGCTTCCCCAACACACCCAACACTGCTACATCCATACACAGTGTACTGGGGCAGCTGTCATGTGTATGGATGTACACTAGGTATCAAAGTTATCTACAGTAGAAGTCTTATATATTTTTTTTAAATGACTGGCTATACAGCTCTCATAGCTGTGTGGGTAATTGCCTCTGATACAGAAGGTCATGGGTTCGAAACCCAGCATAAACTTTTCTGAAAGACAAGCTAAATAAGAACACGAGCGCCAAATCTTCAACACAAGAGGCTGACATGGAGGTAGGTATAAAAGTTAATATTTTTTTTTTTAAATACCGGACTGTTACTTTACTGTGCCATGGGGGAGGGGGGGTTATTGGCGCCATGATACTGGCACATGGAGGGGTGAGGAGAGAGGCACTTGATCCCAGAGGTGGGTCTCGCGGGATCACGTGCCGAAGACACATGATCTTGGCAAGAGCCAAGGCAAGGTGAACCTGGAGCACAGCGAGGAGCAGAACCTGGTGAGCACCCCTGGCAACTGCACTCTGACAACCTGCACTAGGGTGTCAGAGGCTTCAGGACAGTGACTAGCAGCAGGGTGGCACACACTTGTGTACAGGGGTCAGGGCACACCTGCTGTTTGACTAGGGGCCATAGATTCTGACTGGCACAGGGTGCCCAGCAGTGGCACATGGAGCCTAATAGGTGGCACAGACTGTCTAAAGGGCTATGAATGGTACAGGGTGCAGGACAGTGCCAGAGTGGCAGAGGGCACAAGGCAGCATACTGTTTTATGTTGCCCTGGTGGCACAGGATTTCAGACAGTGTTTGAATGGTGCCTGGCAGTGAATAGGTGGCACTGCTCGTGTTTGGTGTGCCAACCTGCTGAACAGCGCAGAGTCATTGGCATCACTGGGATGGTACTAGGTGGCAGACAATGGCTGAATATTATATATACATGACCATAGTCATACTGGCACAGGGTACGCGACCATGGTGGCTGAAAAAGGGGCGGGTAAAAGGGTGTGGTCAATGGGCAGAGTCAAGGGGGCGGCAAAATTAGCTTTCGCCTAGGGTGGCAAAAATCCTTGCACCAGCCCTGATCTGACCACATGACTTTCTCCCATGTCTCCTCTGGATCATGCAGATGGTCATTGGCAAACTTCAGACAGGCCTGGACATGTGATGACTTGAGCAGGGGAACCTTCGGTACAATGCAAGATTTGAAACCATGACGGCGTAGTGTTCTACCGAAAGTGACCTTTAAAACTGTGGTCCAAGCTCTCTTCATGTTATTGACCAGCTCCTCCCTTGTAGTTCTGGGCTGATTCCTCACCTTTCTTATCATCAGTGATACCCCACGAGGTGAGATCTTGCATGGAGCCCCAGTCCGAGGGAGACTGACAGTCGTCTTTAGCCTCTTCCATTTTCTAACAATTGCTCCAACAGTTGATCTATTTTCACTAAGCTGCTTAGCAATTGCCCCGTAGCCCTTTCCAGCCTTGTGGAGGTCCACAATTTTGTCTGTGGTGTCTTTTGACAGCTCTTTGGTCTTGCCCATGGTAGTAGTTGGCGTCTGACTGACTGTGGGGTGGACAGGTGTCTTTAAAGAGTTCAGACAGGTGCTGCTAAGTTAGATTAATGAGTGGAGTAGAGGTGGACTTTTTAAAGGCACAGTAACAGGTCTTTGAGAGCCAGAATTCTAGCTGTTTCTCAGGTGTTCAAATACTTATGTTCAGCAGTGCAAGACAAATTAATTCTTTAAAAATCATACAATGTGATTTCCTGATTTTTATTTTTAATTCTGTCTCTCAGAGTGGGAATGCACCTACAATGTGAATTTCAGACCCCTCCATGAATTCTAAGTGGGAGAACTTGCAAAATCGCAGGGTGTTCAAATACTTCTGTTCCTCCCTGTACGTCCTTCTTCATATATATACAGTAGATTGGTGGAGGTGGTTAGTATCAAATCTCTATTGTGATCATGCAGAACACAAGCTTGAATTTCATGTTTGGGTCACTAGAACCCCCGAATATATCACAAGAAGGAAGCCGAAATGAATGTTTATTAACCCCTTGAGGACACATCCATTTTTTGCAAATATGACATGTGTCACTTTATGTGGTAATCATTTTGGAACGCTTTTACTTATCCAAGCCATTCTGAGATTATTTTCTCATGTCACATTGTACTTTATGACAGTGGTAAATTTGAGAAGAGATATTTCACCTTTATGTATAAAAAAAATCCAATATTTAAAAAAAAATTGAAAAAATAGCTGGACCATTATAGTCAGTGGATAACCATGAAACCATTATAGTCAGTGGACAACCCTGAAACCATTATAGTCATTGGACAACCATGTGGCCTCTAAAAAGCCAGTGTCAACAAGAGATGAAGTAGCATGTGCACTTGTGTGAACAAGCTTTAAATTCAATTTCCACCTGTTGTCATCATGATATTTTTAGATCCAAAATTCTGTGCAAATTTCTTGGTAATAAAATCCAATGTATAGACAGTTATGAGGAACAGGAATTGCTCTGTTGCTTCGTGTCCACCTGTTTACTAGCATCTGATTCTGGGTTAGGTTATCTCCTAGCTTAGCCTGGTCTGTTTGGAATTGATCTAGTGATTTTTTAGCCCTTAAAAGCCCAGACCCTTTTGCTTTTCTAGTTGCTCGGGGTAGTGTATGCTCTGTGCTTTTCAAGATCCAATACCTTGTTCTTATCTGTTGTGTTGTATCTGCACATCTTGAGACCTGTGGTCCTCCATTGTGTCAGCACTGAAGTTTGTCTGTTTGTTGAGTTGATTTTTGATTTGTCTTGGCTGTCTTGCTGGGTTGTATCCCAAACAGAAGAAAGGAAGATTCTGATAGGGTTAGAACAGAAATAAGAAGCGCACTATAGGGTGAGTATGTCAGGACCATGTATAATCAGACCCCCATAAATTGGAGGGTTACCTGTATAGGTTGTGCTCAATTAGGCACAACTCGAATGTATGTGTATCAGGATCGCAAAGGTTGTATGGGATGCAGCCGCAGTAAGGTGCCCAGTCTTCCAAGGTGATAACTAGAGTTGAGGACCACATCAATTGTCATTGATCGCATAACAGTTGATGTGATCCTTTTGCGCCTGGCAGCACACCATTCTCAACTTTGCTGGGTTGTATTTCAGAGTAGGGTCAGTTCAGTGTATCCTTATTACTGTTCACTGTCTCAACCTGTGTGCCATACTATCTCCCACCTGCTCCATTGCCAGACTTCCATCTCCTCCATCCATGGCTATCATTCATTCAGTTCCTGTCATCAATCATTGAGTTTATTTCAGTACATTGTTGTTTGTCATTGTCGATACATGATTCATATACACTTCTTGTGACCATCCAGTTGTGCAATTCAACCTTACTGTAAGTCCTGTATACCAGTAGACACTGTTAGTACTTATATGATTTCACTGTATGTAATTTGGATAACTGAGCGCCGGTCACTATAAAGATATGAAGTTAATCAGCACAACATTTTTAGCCTACAGTATTTGGGTAACAAAAAAGCACAATGGTTTTGAATCGTAGACATTCACTTTAAGAGTCACCATTCCATTGACAGGTTCATCTCCCAATCCATCTATACTATACCAGTGTAAATTGTTTTTGAAATTGTAAGGCCTTTACTAAACATGAACTTCAGGTGCACCAGTTGTTTTTCAGTAGACTCATTCTCCCTTCATTGGTTCTTGATCCTAGCCTCAGGATTTAATATCCCAGAGAAAAGAAAATGAAAAGAAAAAAATACTTCACTAATCACTTATGCCTGTCCAAGATCCAAGGTGGAGGGTACTGTTTTTCCAACTCTGTAATGAAATGAATTTGAAACCATTCCCAGTTTTCTTTGGAAATATAACGCTGGATATACCGAGCATTGAAAAGTTGACTTTTCGGAACTCATCAACTCAGAGAATTAGGTCTGAACTCTGTGAATACCTTTTTATGACTCTATTCTCTTTAACTACTTAACTGCATGTAGATATTCTCTGGTTCACATAGAGGCATAAATAATGAAATTAGAAATAAGTGCAAAAGTTAATTAATGAAACAGTGTATTATGCCAATTAACGGCTATGGGAACCATACATTTCTGCTGTATAAAGAGGAGTCCAGCTTGTGACCATCATGTAATTATACTTCCCCCTGAAATGTAAATTTATAAATTTTTCACAGTCTGCAACAAACCTTAACTAGTGTTTTTTCAATGGCTTTTGTGATGCTGTCACTTTAACATAGTAACATAGTATATAAGGCTGAAAAAAAACATCTGTCCATCCAGTTCGGCCTGTTATCCTGCAAGTTGATCCAGAGGAAGGCAAAAAAAACTCTATGAGGTCGAAGCCAATTTTTCCCACTTATGAGGGAAAAAATTCCTTCCCGACTCCAATCAGGCAATCAGAATAACTCCCTGGATCAACGACCCCTCTCTAGTAGCTATAGCCTGTCATATTATTACACTCCAGAAATACATCCAGGCCCCTCTTGAATTCCTTTGTTGTACTCACCACCACCACCTCCTCAGGCAGAGAGTTCCATAGTCTCACTGCTCTTACCGTCAAGAATCCTCTTCTATGTTTGTGTACAAACCTTCTTTCCTCCAGGCGCAGAGGATGTCCCCTCTTCACAGTCCTGGGGAAAATAGATGATGGGATAGATCTCTGTACTGACCCCTGATATATTTATACATAGTAATTAAATCTCCCCCCTTTGATAATCTTTCAGGGTACTCATTCCCCTAATTACTTTAGTTGACCTCCTCTGAACCCTCTCCAGCTCTGCTATGTCTGCCTTGTGCACAGGAGCCCAGAACTGTACACAGTACTCCATGTGTGGTCTGACTAGCGATATGTAAAGTGGTAGGACTATGTTCTCATCACGGGCATCTATGCCCCTTTTGATGCAATCCATTATCGTATTGGCCTTGGCAACAGCAACCTGACACTGGTTTCTACTGCTAAGGCTACTTTCACACTAGCGTTCGGGGCTCCGCTTGTGAGTTCCATATGAAGGCTCTCACAAGCGGCCCCGAAGGGATCCGTCCAGCCCTAATGCATTCTGAGTGGATGCGCATCCGCTCAGAATGCATCAGTATGGCTCCGCTTGGCTTCCACTCCGCTCAGCGTGCGGAGGCAAACGGATCCGTCCAGAGTTACAATGGAAGTCAATGAGGGGGGATCCGTTTGAAGGTGACACAATATGGTGCAATTTTCAAACGGATCCGTCCCCCATTGACTTTCAATGCAAAGTCTGGATGGATCCGTCTGAATACAAATTACACTTAGACTTTTTTCTGAAATATAATGCAAACGGTTCCGTTCTGAATGGATACCATTGTTTGCATTATAGGAGCGGATCCGTCTGTACAGATACCAGACGGATCCGCTCCGAACGCAAGTGTGAAAGTAGCCTTAGTTTGCTGTCCTCTAAAATTCCTAGATCCTTTTCCATGTCAGTGTTACTGAGTGTTTTACCATTTAGTATGTACGGGTAACTGCCATTATTCCTTCCCATGTGCATAACCTTACATTTGTCAGTGTTAAACCTCATCTGCCACTTATCTGCCCAAGACACTAATCTATCCAGATCCCTCTGTAGCAGTATACTGTCCTCTTCCGCGTCAATTACTTTACACAGTTTAGTGTCATCTGCAAAAATTGATATTTTACTGTGCAAGCCTTCTACAAGATCATTAATAAATATATTGAAGAGAATAGGGCCCAATACTGACCCCTGAGGTACCCCACTAGTGACAGTGACCCAATCTGAGTGTGTACCGTTAATAACCACCCTCTGTTTTCTATCACTGAGCCGTTACTTACCCACATACAGACATTTTCTCCCAGTCCGAGCATTCTCATTTTATATACTAACCTTTTATGTGGTACAGTGTCAAATGCTTTGGAGAAGTCCAGATATACGACATCCATTGATTCGCCGCTGTCAAGTCTAGAACTTACCTCCTCATAGAAACTGATTAAATTAGTTTGACATGACCGATCCCTCATGAAGCCATGCTGATATGGTGTTATTTATTTAGTGTCTGTTAATTGAATTAGTAAGAGTCAAGTTAGCGTTTGCTACAGCTCTGAGATTCTGGGCAGGGACATTACAAAATGCCAAATATCTTCCAGACTGGGTCCCATTACCTCTCTGATTGATCATACCCAAATACCCAATTCCAGAAAATTGGAAAAAGACCTAAACATTGATTTTATTTTTTGAATTCATTGTCCAGAAACTTTGGGAACATACACTTCCATATTGCCCTGTGCTGAACTCTCACACTATCTGAAGCACTGAATACCCCCCTAGGTGCACCAGTACTTTAAAGGAATGATCTCTCCATTGTCCCCATTATTTAAAAAATGGGAACTTACACATTGAAAATGCAGTACAACCTCAGGCAACATGTTATTGAGCAGAAGGCGCTGAGCAGATTTATGTAAAGCCTTAAAGAAAAAAAAAATTGAAACTTGTTAGTTATTTACTTAACTCTTTGCGCAAAATTTAATAACTGTACGTTGTTAAATGGGTTTTCTGAGATTTTGACACTGATGACCTATCCTCAGCATAAGTCATCAGTATATGATCGGTGGGGGTCCGATAACCAGGACCCCCGCTGATCAGCTTAAATAACAAGCATAGCTGCTATACGATGTTTGTCGCTGTGATTGGTAAGCTGCAAGAAGATCACAGTGCTCACAGGAGTGCCAGTGGCTTCTAAAACAGCTGAACAGCAGGAGTCCCAGGTGTCGGACTCCTAACGATCAGATACTGATGACCTATCATCCAGCAGACACCCACAGTTTATGTCCGCGACCGGCGATAATGCCGGTCGTGGACATTAAACACTTCTGATGACGTGGTCTGACCATGGCTATGACTATGTTTTGGCTCCCTCTGGCAGAGATTGAAGGAGTCAGAGCTTGTATGCAGCAGCCCTTTTCATAGAGAATGACAAGAGTCTGCTGCATAGTGTTTCCTATGGAGCCCCTGTCTGTAGCAAGGCTCCTTAAAGGGCTTCTGTCACCCCACTAAACAGTTTTTTTTGGGGGTTTACTTATAATCCTTATAGTGCGATTTCTGCATGCATAAGCTAAATAATCATTTCGGTCCAGTCGAATTTGTTAAAAATGTAATTTTAAAATATGCAAATTACCTTGCTACCAGCAAGTAGGGCGGCTACTTGCTGGTAGCCGCCGCATCCTCCGATCTTAAAGACGCCCCCTCCGCATGTTGATTGACAGGGCCAGGGAACAGGATCGTCCTCTGCTGGCCCTGTTTGAATTCAAAATATCGCGCCTGCACCGTACCTGTCTTCAATCGGCGCAGGCGCACTGAGAGGCAGCCGCTCGCTCGGCTGCTCCATCCTCAATGCGCCTGCGTTGATGACGTCACATCTACACCCGGCGCAGGCGCATTGAGGATGGAGCGGCCGAGCGAGCGGCCGCCTCTCAGTGCACCTGCGCAGATTGAAGACAGGTACGGCGCAGGCGTGATATTTTGAATTCAAATAGGGCCAGCAGAGGACGATCCCGTTCCCTGGCCCTGTCAATCAACATGCGGAGGGGGCGTCTTTAGGATCGGAGGATGCGGCTGCTACCAGCAAGTAGCGGCCCTACTTGCTGGTTGCAAGGTAATTTGCATATTTTTAAATTACGTTTTTAGCAAATTCTACTGGACCGAAATGATTATTTAGCTTATGTATGCAGAAATCGCACTATAGGGATTATAAGTAAACCAAAAAAAAAAAAAAAAGGTTTAGTGGGGTGACAGAAGCCCTTTAAGAGACTAGTAAATTTCTCATAGACTCATGCATTAGAGTCTATGAGAACAGTAATCTAATGATTGCTTGTTATAGTTCCCTATGGGAACTGTAAAAAACTGTAAAAACAATAAATAAATGACGTTTTTAAAAATAAAACAATTGTAAAAATATAAAAATTCAAATCACCACCTTTTCCCCAAAAAATAAAATAAAAATAAGCACCATGGTTATTGCCATGGGCAAAAATGCCCATACTATAAAAATATAAATATTTTTTCCCCATACGGCAGAACGGAAAATGGCCGATTCGTAGTTTTTGATTGTTTCATTTCCCACAAAAAAAAATTATATTAAGTTGTACACACCGCAGAAAATCTGTAAAACTGTGGTGAAATTTTTTGTCCAATAACACCCCATTTGGATTTTTTTTTCATGCTTCCCACTGCATCATATGCAATACTAAATGGTGGCATTGGAGAGTACAACTTGTCCTGCAAAAAACAAGCTCATACAGCTATGTGAACGTAAAAATAAAAAAGTTATGGCTCTGAGAAGGCAGAGAGCCCAAAAAACAAAAACAAAAAAGCCTCTCAGGTAGAAAGGGTTAAACAAAATAAGTAATAAGTCAATATTTCAATAAGTGATATACAGCCCAAAATGATGCCACTGAAAAATACAACTCATCCTGCAGAGAAACAAGTCCTTATACGGCTACGTCAACAAAAAAGTAAGAACATTATGGCTTTTGGAATGCAACGATGGAAAAATTGGCTGATCCTTAAGGGGTTCAGCTAATTCCATGGTTATGAGTCACGTTGGGGGTCCTACTTACATATTGACAGATCAATCTCTGGGCTCAGTCATGCAGAGTTAGCTGTCAGTCACCGGGCTTGTTTATACATGTGTTGCGATAATTGTAGCTTTGTATGGACCACACAATATGACAGTTTTTATATATATATATATATATATATATATATATATATATATATGTTACTTTGATTATTCTATATCGTTTGCTCTTTCTTAAGGGTTACCAGCTGTTATGGAAATTGTTTGCCCTATTTAAAGTTAAGCCTAGCATACTTTCTTAAATCATATCATGATATTCCACATGGTGAAGGAACAAAGATCCGATGGAACATGCTAGTCAAAATGCTTTTTTCTATGGATTTATATGGAATGGTCCACACTTGTTACGTACCTTCTTGTATGTATCACAGCCATAACACAGCCATGCGCATGAAACCTAACACTGCATATCTTAGTATCATGGTCCCATAATTCCATAATGAATAGAATGAAAATCACTGACTACACAAAGTGGTGAATATAGGAAGATTTCTATGCCTTTATTCTGAATAACCATTAAGAACTGGCAGCTAAAATGTCCAAACCACAAGATTTGTTCAGAAGATATGTTGAGGCTTTCATACTGTATATTTGCCAAATGTAAAAATTTTTTTAGAACTTTGCCATCATTCACCATACATTTATGCCAAGAGCTGTAAAGCATTATTAAAGGGGTTGCAAATGGCATTTATCATGTAGAGAAAGTTAATACAAGGAACTTACTAATGTATTATTATTATCCATATTACCTCCTTTGCTGGCTTGATTCATTTATCCATCACATTATACACTGCTCGTTTCTAGGGGTTTATGACCATAACTACAGCACAGATATAAAGTGGCTGGGACATGAGCTGCTGTGCATGCGTAGCTATGTGCACGCCCATGGTTCTGGCCACCAGACAGGCCGCTGCTTTTTCCTATAGTGTGCAAGCACAGCCACCACTGCTGGATTGCAGGGTGTTCATAACCCCTCAAAACGAGCAGTGTATAATATGATGGAAAAATGAATCAAGCCAGCAAAGGAAACAATATGGACAATCACTATACATTAGTAAGTGCCTTGTATTAACTTTCTCTACATGATAAATGCCACAACCCTTTTAAGATATTACAGTCACATAGTTTATTTTAATCAGTGGGCATGAATGGATTTTTGCATTTAAAACATGCCCCTCATTTCAGGTGACTTTTCAGGGTAAGCTGTTGTGCATACACACTATTGGGCCTGACTGGCCAGTATATGACTTGTATCTTGCATTTATGGCTGCTATGATGTCTCCTAAACACAAGACACATACAGGAGGGGAGATTCTGCTTCCCTATCTCTCTGCATCACATCAAATGCAGCGGCAGCAATAAGGAAAAGTGTAGCTGTGAATCCAGCACCTGCTTGAAAAACTCAGTAGAAGCTTTTTTTATGTGTCTCTGCCTCTGTCACCCTCCAACAGCACCTCTCCATTCTTATCTACATAGACTCTATGGGCAGCGTGTAACCTGGTCCCTAAGTGAGATGATACCGTAGTCCATCTTGTCTCTCAAAATGGATTTTAGCACTGAATTAAGGGTTAATAATTGGGGGGTGGGGAGTGGCTCATAAGTGAAGAAAGTGGCATTTTTCTCTTATATAATATGTTAGTAAGTTTCCTATATTCACTTTTACTATTGATTTATGCAAAGTGTGTTGAAAGTAAAATGCAAAGATTGGATTTACTTTACTAATACAGTCCTGATCAAAAGTTTAAGACCACTTAAAAAATGGCAAAAAATCATATTTAGCATGGCTGGATCTTAACAAGGTTCCAAGTAGAGCTTCAACATGCAACAAATGGGAGTGAGACAAAACATTTTTTGAGTATTCAATTTAATGAAAACTGAACCCCCCAAAACAGAAATCCAACCTCCAAGCATTAACTCAGTAATAAGTATCTCCGCCGTTATTGTTTATCACTTCAAAAATTCATTTCGGCATGCTTGATGCAAGCATTTTCATGAGGTGAGTGGGAATATTTCTCCAAGTGGTGAAGACGGCCGGACGAAGGCCATCTGCTGTCTGGATCTCAATTGGATTTAGATCAGGGGAACACGCAGGATGGGCCAAAAGAGTGATGTTATTCTCCTGGAAGAAGTCCCTTGTCCTGGGGGCATTGTGTACTGTAGCGTTGTCCTGTTGAAAAACCCAGTCGTTACCACACAGACGAGGGCCCTCAGTCATGAGGAATGCTCTCTGCAACATCTGGACATAGCCAGCGGCCATTTGACGCCCCTGCACTTCCTGAAGCTCCATTGTTCCACTGAAGGAAAAAGCACCCCATACCATTATGGCGCCCCCTCCACTGTGGTGCGTAGAAAACATCTCATGTGGGATCTGCTTGTCATGCCAGTAACCATCAGGACTACTAAGGTCACATTTTTTCTCAACAGAGAATAAAACTTTCTTCCAACTTTAAATGTCCCATGTTTGGTACTCTCTTGCAAAGTCCAAACAAGCAGTTCTGTGGCGTTCAAGGAGACGAGGTTTTTGAAGATGTTTTGTCTCAGATGCAGTCTGATGGTTATGGGGCTGCAGTCAGCACCAGTAAGGGCCTTAATTTGGGTCGAGGACAGGGGCCTACATAGAAATCACTGGGCCCCATAGCAAGAATCTGAATTGGGCCCCCTAACCCCGCCCACTACCCACCCCTGGCCCGTCGTGGGTAGGGCTGCAGTAAACGATTACCGTATTTTAGCAATCGAGTATTCTACCAATTAATTGAGTACTCTGATAAGAAAAACCTTCTTAAAAAACCATATTGCTTTATAAAAAACTATATTTTTATTTCTTACAGTGGCACAGCAACTAATCGACAATGAACTGTAGTCAGGGCATGCTGGGAGTTATAGTTTCAAAGCAGCTGGAGTCCTGGAGGTTTCAGATTCCTCCCCTCTTCTCCACACTCAGGGCCCTGGGAAAGCTGGGTGCCTTCCTCTAGGAGCTGGATATTATATTCAGGACCCTAGGAAAGCTTGGTGCCTGCCTCTAGGAGCTGGACCTCATACTCAGGACTCAGGAAAAGCTGGGTGCCTACTTGTAGGAGCTGAATTTCATACTCAGGACCCTAGGAAAGCTGGGTGCCTACCTGTAGGAGCTGAATTTCATACTCAGGACCCTAGGAAAGCTGGGTGCCTATCTGTAGGAGCTGGGCCTCATACTCAGGACTCTGGGAAAGCTGGGTGCCTACCTGTAGAAGCTGGATCTTATACTCACTCTGGGACTAAACGGAGAGCGGGACGGTGCCACTCAGAATGAGAAACCACAGCAGAAACCGCATGGTGTCATGGGATAGGCGGTGGTGTGAAGTACCATTAAAATAGTAAAATGCATAACGTTACATGCAGCTTCTGGGAGATGCGTCTAGCTCCCTTTGGAGGCACAAAACATCACTGACCACCGCCAAGGTCTGCAGTCAGGGTGCCCTGTCAGACACGTTCCTCCCCCTCACCGGTCACCGCTGGTGTCCTGTCCCCGGCCGCTCGCTCTCATGTCCACTCCTCACTTTGAATTTAAACATCCGGCAGCCTCCAGCACTTGCACTTAGTGTTACTTAGGAAACGGGGCGGCCAGCCGGCTAAAAGACGCGTGTGATATTTTTTCCCTTCTTTCAATAAACTTTATTGTACAGTACAATTAGGGGGGAGGCAAGGGAGAATACAAGTGGGCGGGCCACGGGCCACCTCATTGCCAGCCCATATTATCTATGAATAAACTGTCTGTGCGGAATAGGAGAAGGGGGCGGGGCCTTCAATGCGCTCTGGGCCCCACTGTGCCGCGGGCCCCATAGCAACGGCGTGGTCTGCCTATATTGGCAGTACGCCACTGGTCGAGGATCGTCCAGTGTCTTGACGGCCAGCCAATTGGATCCTCCGGCTCAGTGCTGATGACATTTTTATGGGTCTTCCACTTGAATTTTTTGTTCCATAACCCTCAGGATCATTTAAGAATTTAAGAAATGTCTTACTGCGTCCCACCTCAGCAGCAATGGCGCGCTGTGAGAGACCCTGCTTATGTAGTTCAACAACCCGACCATGTTCAAAAAGGGAGAGTTTTTTTGCCTTTCCATCACAATGTGTGACTACCTGACAGAAAATGACAATGAATCCACATCTTTGCACAGATTTGGCCTTTTAAAGGCATGTGGTCCTAAACTTTTGATCAGCTGAAAAACAGCCTGTTTTAGTTTATTCGTTGTTTTCATTAAATTGAATGCTGAAAAAATGTTTTGTCTCACTCTCATTTCTTCTTGTTGCATGTTGAAGCTCTACTTGGAACCTTGTTAAGATCCAGCCATGCTAAATATGATTTTTTGCCATTTTTCAAGTGGTCTTAAACTTTTGATCAGGACTGTATGAGCATGACAATAAGTAGCGATAAATTGAGAACATCATGATTTTATGTCTTTTATTTATTAAAATGTATCAATGGCATTGTCCCAACGAGGTCCTGGCTCTGAACACTTATGTAACTGTATGAAAATAAAATTTTAACTAGTTACTCAGTTGTTTAATAAAATCTATCTGTATAGCACAACCTGCTTTTTTGTTCTTTCCCTTATTTCTCTGTCCACCTCACTGCTGTGTATGCAAATGCTCAATTCCATTCTTCAGCTACCACCCGCCCTATCTTCTGTTCGAAGCTGTGACAGTTACCGGGTATATACAGTACAGACCAAACGTTTGGACACACCTTCTCATTCAAAGAGTTTTCTTTATTTTCATGACTATTGTAGTGGTAGTTTTAAAACCTGGTACCGTCTGATCCTGATCCTTGTGAAGTACTATTAGCTCTTTTAGACATATGGAGACTTGCAAGTGTAAGCAACCAGCACCGATGAAATAAGACTCGTGTACAGTCTGCTTTGTGTCCAAGAAATTCTGTGTCTCTTAACATTTGTTAGACCTTTTTACTGGGCTAACCCCGCCCTCCATGGCACATGGCTGCCCAGTAATATTACAGATGGGCAGGTACAATCCACCTCATGCCTTGACCAATAGGAATACATTTCAGAACTGAAAGGTACACATTTGCACACTGGCTGAGAGTGCCGATGGGTGGCGCTCAAACACTCTCACCATCCACTACCACACCCAGGACACGTGCAAATGCTTCTAAATGAATCAGCCTTTTATTTAAACAGATATGGCCCTAATCGGACAATATCTGTTTAATTCGGTACAGATATCCTACAGACCCAAAGTGAACCTCTATTAGACATTGTTCCGAAAGGGGGGATCAGTCCCTGAGGAAGGTCTTTTAAAACAGGGTCGACCAAGAAAGGTGATATAGCATTCACATGGCCACCAGTCCCACCAACCAATATTTTGTCATGTTGGGGCCCCCATGGTTCAATGAGACCGGCATCAGCGTGCTATACCCCACCGTTGCTGATGAGGATCCGCTGGCAGCTTTCACTAAGAACATTGCTCTCAGAGCCAGCAGCCATTAGATCCCCTTCAAACCAACGGTGGCGGCTTTCACATGGGGGGGCAGGAACCCGAGTGCTGATCTATAGAATTTCCCGTGTAACGTTGTGACCCGATCACGCTCCTTTATAACCGTAATCCGGTCCGACCTTACACAGGGAGGCATATACAAAATAAACCTACATAACATTCCTAACCTAAAGAGAAAGTCCACTATAGTCATCCTATGCTAATAAAAATTTCCACGACACTATGAAAATTGTAGATTCACACTGAAGGCATCAAAACTATGAATTAACACATGTGGAATTATATACATAACAAAAAAGTGTGAAACAACTGAAAATATGTCATATTCTAGGTTCTTCAAAGTAGCCACCTTTTGCTTTGATTACTGCTTTGCACACTCTTGGCATTCTCTTGATGAGCTTCAAGAGGTAGTCACCTCAAATGGTCTTCCAACAGTCTTGAAGGAGTTCCCAGAGATGCTTAGCACTTGTTGGCCCTTTTGCCTTATCTCTGCGGTCCAGCTCACCCCAAACCATCTCGATTGGATTCAGGTCCGGTGACTGTGGAGGCCAGGTCATCTGGCGCAGCACCCCATCACTCTCCTTCATGGTAAAATAGCCCTTACACAGCCTGGAGGTGTGTTTGGGGTCATTGTCCTGTTGAAAAATAAATGATAGTCCAACTAAACGCAAACCGGACGGAATAGCATGTCGCTGCAAGATGCTGTGGTAGCCATGCTGGTTCAGCATGCCTTCAATTTTAAATAAATCCCCAACAGTGTCACCAGCAAAGCACCCCCACACCATCACACCTCCTCCTTCATGCTTCATGGTGGGAACCAGGCATGTAGAGTCCATCCGTTTACCTTTTCTGCGTCGCACAAAGACACAGTGGTTGGAACCAAAGATCTCAGATTTGGATTAATCAGACCAAAGCACAGATTTCCACTGGTCTAATGTCCATTCCTTGTGTTCTTTAGCCCAAACAAGTCTCTTCTGCTTGTTGCCTGTCCTTAGCAGTGGTTTCCTAGCAGATATTCTACCATGAAGGCCTGATTCACACAGTCTCCTCTTAACAGTTGTTCTAGAGATGTGTCTGCTGCTAGAACTCTGTGTGGCATTGACCTGGTCTCTAATCTGAGCTGCTGTTAACCTGTGATTTCTGAGGCTGGTGACTCGGATGAACTTATCCTCCGCAGCAGAGGTGACTCTTGGTCTTCCTTTCCTGGGGTGGTCCGCATGTGAGCCAGTTTCTTTGTAGCGCTTGATGGTTTTTGTGACTGCACTTGGGGACACTTTCAAAGTTTTCCCAATTTTTCGGACTGACTGACCTTCATTTCTTAAAATAATGATGGCCACTTGTTTTTCTTTACTTAGCTGCTTTTTTCTTGCCATAATACAAATTCTAACAGTCTATTCAGTAGGACTATCAGGTGTGTATCCACCTGACTTCTCCACAACGCAACTGATGGTCCCAACCCCATTTATAAGGCAAGAAATCCCACTTATTAAAGCTGACAGGGCACATCTGTGAAGTGAAAACCATTTCGGGTGACTACCTCTTGAAGCTCATCAAGAGAATGCCAAGAGTGCGCAAAGCAGTAATCAAAGCAAAAGGTGGCTACTTTGAAGAACCTAGAATATGACATATTTTCAGTTGTTTCACACTTTTTTGTTATGTATATAATTCCACATGTGTTAATTCATCGTTTTGATGCCTTCAGTGTGAATCTACAATTTTCATAGTCATGAAAATAAAGAAAACTCTTTGAATGAGAAGGTATGTCCAAACTTTTGGTCTGTACTGTAGTTGAAGCTGAAGGGACATGTGCCCTGAGAAAGGACATGCCCCCTGACCTATACCTTGAAATTTATCTAGCAGAGCAGTGAATCATGGGAGCTTTGGATCCATGTGAGGTACAAGGATGGTTTTAGCTTTGTTAGAAAGATATTGTCATGTATTATATAATGTTTTTCCCCATTAATGATAGAATAACCCCTTAAATGTATATTATCTGTATACAGATTGTAGTTTATGGCTCAAAATATTGTTGATCACCAATTAAATGATTACAGCAATGATGATGGTAGACAATCTGGATATATTAAGGTTATAATCCTTTACAAGTTGCCCTTTGCCCCTTTCCTTCTGAAAAATAAATATGAGCCATAGGAGGCTATATATTTTATTAAAAAGAAAATTGTTTTTAGAACAATTGTCCTTCTGTAAGAATCAGCACAGAGTAATAAAACTCCTATATAGATAGTGCTCCTTTTTGTTATTTTACTGCTGCTGTGAGGGGAAGATGTTATTTGCTGGTATAATAGTAGATTAGTAGAATTAGGGTAACATTAGGCCAGCTCTATTGTTCTCTTAATAGGCCTAGATAAACATGTCCACAGAAGAGCATTGCATTGATCAGTGCAATGTATGATGCTCTAATTGAGTCACTAATCTTTCCCCTCTGGCCACAGTTCATGGTCTAACTGAGAAAGTCAAGCAAAGCTGTTAGCTGTGCTGAAACTCCAAACAAAGCAGGAAGTTAAAGAAACAGGTCACAAAGCAGAATACATGGAGTGACTTCATAAAATTATATCTATAAAATCAATCATCTACCCCTTTTTGTGTAAAAAAAAATATACAACTTATTAACAATTATTAAATTAACAAATATTTGTTATGGTAGTGCCCCTTTAACAAGTAGTAAACATTTCAGTTTAATATAATTGACTGGACCTCATAAGTCTCGCTTGAGTTTTCTAGAAAAGTTGCACAACAGCTCACCCAATAGCAGATACCTAGTGGGTTTTTTGGAATCCTAAATATATGTAATCTAATAATAATAATAATAATATTAACTAGTATTTATATAGCGCCTTTCTCCCGGGGGACTCAAAGCGCTTTTTATCGCACGCTCTCGAAATTAACCAAATCGGCAGCCGAATAGAAATAGATGTTATTATTACCCATTATTACAGATTTTGAGCTCTTATTAAACTGTTAGGAAACTTCTTAAAATACACCATTCGAAAAACCTACATATTTATCGGTTGCCCCTGGTGATTACCTTTGTGTCTTCAAAAAGTTGCAAAATAAGGCTTTCGCAAGTTATTGGGTTTATCGGTGCAAAAAATGTTGTGACTTCTTTCATTTTCACACCAAAGTTTACAAAAGTGGGTGGAAAAGTGGGTGTGGTCATGTATGTTAATTAGTTTAACCAAAGATTTATCACTGTAACTTTTTTTTAAAAGTTGTTTGAAAAAAAGTAACTCCAGCAGGGGATAAATTGGAAAAACTGGAGTAGCATTCCTAGACAAAAGTGTTAGGCTGCTTTTACACAGCCACTGTTTGGTAGGTTATTGTGAACCAAAACCAGGTTCAGGTAAAAAAAAACTGGTGTAAATCTTTCCATTATACATTATCTCTTTGTAGCCTCCACTCCTGGTTTTACCTCACTGATAAAATACTGTCCAAACACCAACTGTAGGGAAGCGGTCTAAGGCTTAAAGTGGTTATCCAACCCCTATAATGTACCCCCTAATGCCCGGGCCCCTCATATTGGTCATACTTACCCTGCTCCCCAACACCTGTGTCGCTTCTGATTCCCACACAACCGCTGCTGTATCTCCCCATCACGCAGATCAAAACATCCAGCGACAGGGGGAGCAGCCAATAGTAGGCCTCCCTAGCGTCACTCGCGATGCTAGGGAGGCTCAATCCTGTTGCGGCCTGCTATTTGCTGCCTCCCCCCACGTCACTGGATGTTTTGATCTGTATGACAGAGAGATGCAGCAGCGGCTGTGCAGGCACCAGAAGCAATGCAGGTGTCGGGGAAAGGGGTAAGTATGACCAGTATGAGGGGCACGGGCATTTTGGGCAGCATTATAGGGATTGGATAACACCTTTTAAAGATCCTCCAAATTTAACAAACAACATGCAATTTAGTAAAATTCAGCAAGATGTACACCACACAGAATCAAGCAAAACTGACTTCAAATATTACCCTCATGATAAATTCACCCCATGGTTTCTTCTTGTTGTTTTGCTCATTACTTAGGGTTCTCTAACCCTGGAAATACAAAGATATACAGTATATGTAAGGTACATTTCTGCACCATTTTTAACAACACCCTCTAACAGAAAACTGTTGACCAAGTCAATGGTTAATTTGGTGATGGACACCTATCTTAAAAGCAATAATATTACAAGCTACAGTAGATGTACTCGATCAGTGAAGATGGGTTTGCTGATCAGGTGATTTATTCTGGTTGCTACACTCAAAGTATCACTTGGAGCCGGGAAAGGACTTCATTGGGGGGGTGTTTGCCTTCTTCCTGATAAACATTGTAGTTAAATAGTATGAACTTGTATAAATATGGTAAACCCCCTCAAAAACAATAGTCTGGCCCATGTATAAGACCTCACATGTTGTTCATAGCATGCATGTTACCCTTGTACCATCACATCCTCATAAAACCATTATTGTTTGTAGTCGTTTAAAGTATGATTTGATCGGTAAGTAAAAAAAACTCAAGCCAGTGAGGAATTTCCAGTAGGTTCTTGAAGGAGGTACTGACAACAGGCAGGCACTGGTAGGAGAACAGGGAATAATATGACATCATTCTGTGTTCATTAATATGATTTTGACAATGTTCTCACTTCTTAATTTAACTCAATACATGTGGCGCATTCCTCTAATCTTCTGTACCTCTGTCAACTTTTTCTCCATGCTTGATGGACTTTTTGCTTTACAGGGGTGGGGTCCAATGCTCCAAAGTGAACTGGAAAATTATCTGCAGTTCAGATATGTTCACCTTTCATTCCTCAAAGTCTGTCAGCCACTAAGGGTGTTATTCGTACAATCTCTAAGATCCACACGTAACCTGTTCCAACACATTGTTTGTTATTGGAAGGGGGAGCTCATAGCTGGAACCTAGGGACCTTATTATATTCATTTGTAATCGAGGGGGCTTGAGATATTGTCTTTCACCCCACTTAGAAGCTGAAGTGGAAGGAAGCCAGGCTTCTCATCTCTCCCCTCCAAGTCCTTATTCATACTCTGATTCAAATTTGATGCTTTTCATGCTGTCTCTTGCTTCTCTAATGAAGTCCAGCTGTGCCAAACAATATCATAACTGCAGACCACCCGGAGAAGTTAACCCCCGTTACTATGAAAGCAGTGTGGTGCAGGTGCCTGGTAGAGATAATGATTACTCATCAAGCGGAGAGATCAGGATCCCATCCAGTGCATGGAGTGCTCTTTATTTTGAGTAAGATCTGTAGGATATGATTGATACATGATCCTGGAACCACAAAGTACTGACTCAGCATAGCTCTCTGTGTGAGCTCGGATAGGATTCCAAGAACATTGCCGTATCCATTTTTATCATTGGCGCAGAATGACTTGGGGACTGAGGACAACTTCAGTGTAGCTACTTTTTCCATAAGTATTTTTATAGTCTCTACTGCTTAAAGAGTGGTTCCACCCTAAAGACACTTAGAACATATGGATATCATAAATGCACATGAATGAATACAACATTTAAATGCTTTTTCCTGGTCCCTCTTGGAGACCATAATACAATTTGGCAAAAAACTAATTCTAACTTCTTCTTGGCATTTCTTTGTGCCAGGAAAGAGTAGTGGCAACTATTTTAAGTGCTGAAAGGTTTGGAAAAACCCACTTTGGAAATTCTGCACTTGTGCTACAAAATGTGAAATGTATATAGTTGCATATGTTAAGCTTTCTTTCACAGGAAAGCCAGGTTATGTAGTTTATTATTTCTGTGATACATTCCTGTAAGGGAAAGATTGCTGTAAGGCTTCATTCACATCTGCTTTGGGCATTTTGGGGTCATTTATGATCAGATATGCACCATGTTCGTGGTGTATATCTGATGCAGATTCCGTTGCACGGCATGTTGCGGCACAATCTGCAACTTCTTCACTGTTCATGCCAGGTCTAAAAAAGGGGAATGTGGTGGGCGAGGATGGGGACTGGCCGGCAGGGGGCGTAGAAAGTGGTCTAAATGTAAGCCAGCAAGGAAGCTCTCTTGCATTTAGAATCAGCGGTGGATATGCCTAAGTTATGTAGAAGCAGGGCGACTTTACGTATATAATGTCAGCGATCCACCGCCAGGGCAGGGGATTATTAAGACTGGCACCTAAAACGCTGGTCTTAATAAACGTGCCACTTTGATCTTCTGTTCTCTTGCTTAAGGCACTAAATAATGTGGAGCTAAACAGGGTGATGAGTACCATGCTACTTAGGTATATGTGTGGTCATGTCCAAAAGAACATTTAAGAATCACTTGTACGCTGTTAAATTGGGCAATCTATCATATGCTAAATGCATACTTGGTACATGCATACTTGGTACATGCATTCACTATGTATACTGTAATGTATATTATATTTATTTGCAACTTTTCTGTTGATGGTGGTGGCTAAGGTTTACAGTGGAGTTGACCTACATCTGATGAGAAGAGTGCATTCTGAGGGAGATTTGTGAGACAGGTTCTTCCTGGCTGACTTATGATGGTTTTATAAGTGGATTGTGTGCAGGAACGAACCATTCAGCGCAGGTCCTCAAAGCAGAGGGAGTAGCGTTGGTCTCATAAAATTGCTGGTTCTGTGCCAGTTGGGGTCTTTCGGTGACAAAGTGGCCCACAACAGAGGCGCAAAAGAGAGTAAGCTGGTGCCAGGACTATTGGAGCACTGTAAGTAACATAAAGGGAGTCGCTGTGGAATGGGTTACACATGATTACATGTGGAAAGACCAGTCCACGGAACCTAAAGCTGGAAGTCTGTAAATATCCTGAGCCTAAGACAGACATATTGTGAGTGATTGTCCAGCACAAAACTGAGATCAGGACATTTCAGGGCAGTTATATGGCACATGTACATAGTCAGGGACTGGAGAAAGTGACAAGAGGCAGGATGGATGCCTCTATATATTATACACGAGCATCTTCAGGGCTCAGTAAAATACTGAAGACAGACTTTCCTTAGCAACACTCAGCTAGAGCTTTGCTAAGAAGACTCTTTACACCCTGTTTTCTAGTGCAAAGAAACATATTTCACTAATGAAGTATATTACAGAAATATTTAACACCCCTGTCCCTACACTATATTAAAAATTAACTGAAAAGACAGTTACACTTTAAAGACTGTAGTATTGTGCTCTGTGTGTGTGAGACTGTAACCACAAGCCTACTGAACGTGGTATATAATTTAAACCACCAAGCTTGAATTCCCTGAACACTGAGTAAGTTTTAGTGAGGATCTGTCAGCATGAGCAACCCTATTAAACCAGACATATAGCCTGGTAAGGTTGAGCATGCTGACATAAAAGAAAAAAAGGGGGGGGGGGGCAGTCAGCACATCCCAATGCACAGGGGATCGTTGCCGTGGCTGAAAACACAAAGTAAAAAATACAATGCAACAGCACTCTGCAAACCAAATAAAGTACAACAAAGTATTCTAATGCTAATGCTATGCTTATTATGCAAATTAGAGATGCTTGGCAAATATTATTCCGAGCCCACTCCACACCTCTCCTGGGGCCAAATGGCCACCAACTAATGCAATGAGAGTCCACCCTATACCTCTCCTGGTGCCAAATGGCTTCCAGCGAGTGAGAGAGAGTGGGCTCAGCATGCATGTTGGTACCTGCATTCCCTGGATTTAATGGAGGCCATTTTGGCACTAAAGATGACAAAAATTAAGGTGGGCACAGCATGTGCAACCTACACTCCCTGAATTGTATGGTAGCCATCATGGCACATAACAGGTAGAATTTAGTGTTAGGTTCCCGTCTTACTGAGATCGCCTTGAAGTGTGGCAGACGGGCCCAAAAAATGTTGCACAAAATGTATTTACCAAGCATCTCTAATTTACATAATAAGCATAGCATTAGCATTAGAATACTTTTTTGTATTTTTTGAGGGGTTTGCAGTGTGCTGTTGCATTTTTTACGACATAAAAGATACCCTGCTTATGTCTGTGGTTCCCTTCCCCAGAAAAGCAAATTTTTTATTGATCTGTAACTTAGCTTACTGGAGCACGGAGGTGCTAGCCATACCCCTCAAAGCAGCAGTTAGTAACAACTCTACAGCTTAAGTCTCTCCCCCCTTCCTATCTATTGACAGGGCCCACAGCATCTAGCCCTGTCTTCTTGCACCTGCACCATGCCTCCCGGTCTCAGCACTTGCGCAGTGGACCTGCTGCTGTTTTCCAAGCAGCACAGATTCAAAATGAGCAAGTGTCGATAACAGCAGATGCGACACATGCATAAGGAGAGCAGTAGCATTTCCACTGTGCAAACGTTGAGCCCAGCAGGCAGGGTGCAGGCACAAGAAGACAAAGCTAGACGAGATGTCTAGCCCTGTCAATCCAGGGGAAGGGGGAATGGACTAAAGCTGTAGGAGTTTTACTAATTGGTGCTCTGAGGACTCAGGCCAGCCCCCCGGTGCTCCAGTAGGCTCATTCATATATCAATGAAAACATTATTTTCTAGGGACCATGGAAATACATAATCAGTGTATCGTTTTTGTCAGTATGATCAACTCTACCAAGGCTATATGGCTGGTTTAAAAGGGTTGCTTATTTTGACAGATGCCCTTTAAACTTTTAATCAGTGTTCACACAATTCAAGCATGGTAGCATCCACCTACTTAGGTGGTCGCACATGCTTAGTTCCATCCTTCAACTGCCACCAGCCATAATGAGTATTAGAAACTGTGACAATTACAGAGAGCTGCCACAGAAAAACATGCCCCTGAGAAAGGACACAGCCCTACGCTACCAGCCTGAAGAGAATCTAGCAGAACATTAGGAGCAATGAATGGAGAGATTTTTGAATCCATGTGATGTACAGGACATTTTCATGTTTTGCATCAATCATGGCATAACCCCTTTATATCATAAATTCCTTTATAAAAACCTAAGTCAGCTCTCCCATGGCCCTTCCTCGATGCTAATGATTAATTTTCCAAAAAGTTTGAAGTAGCAAAGGGGCAAAAATACTATGGATCATGCTGGATCTCATTTTGCCTCCAGACCTGAAAAGTCTTACAGGAAACAGACTACAAGGTTTTAGGGGTATTTTCTAAATAAAATATTTATTGCATTCCACAAAACTTCAAGAATACCAAGCAGACTCATTAGGATTAAAAAGCACAGTATGAGGGTTTCTTTGTCTAAATACATAAAACTAAGATATTCTGTGATGCTAAGTAAAGTTTTCTCTTGTTTTGCCTTTTAGGGGGCAGTGGCCCCTGCAGTGGACATGGCCTAGAGGCATAGTAGAATCCAACAAGAATGACAAGGACTCCGAAGTGATTGTAATTGTAAATAGCACTCGCAGTGTTACAGTGGAGGATTGCCAAGGAACATCAACCAAACCATATTGCAAGATCTTCAGAATAATCGGTTCCCAGGCTACTGATTCTGGCACTTACTGCTGCCACTACAGATACATTAACACCAAGGTCAAGGGTACCACTGCTGTCAGCACCCACATTTTTGTAAGAGGTAATGTTGCATAGCAATATATGTTGCAACTGCGGCAAAACTCCCAGCAATGAAAAAAATAACTTTCAGATATTCAGATATTTCAAGTATTATTCAGAATGTCTGCTATCTAGATAATAATCTTCCACCTAATATGGAGTGTTACATCTAAGATATATCTAATTGCATTTATTTAGCCACCATGCCCAAGCATTAGTTTAACAGTGCTCCTGAAAGTAACTGATACCAGGAACGCTCTATGATCAGTATTGTTATAAAAAGGTAGCAGTCGGCTTGTGTATTTTAGACAAAAACTGACTGGTACCTAACTTAGATGGCCGTTATGACTTATGTCCACAAAAAACAGACATATGTCGCTCCATGTGGACATCTGAATGGGTCAGTGTTTTTTTTGTTTTCTTAACACCTATACACTTAAATGTATCTTGGACAGAAAATGGACCAACATAGTGCATGCTGCATTGGTGTAACTGAAACTGGTGTTGGTTGAGCATATGGATAACACACGGATGATATACTTAAAGGCTAGATACACCTTTGTTGTCAATATTTTATTATTGAATTGTACTCATTTTAAGCTAAAAATATATTTTTTCAATTGGTCTTTATTAAAAATTTTGACCCACTGTCTTTGTGCGCCTTGAGTTTCTCTAGTAGCAGGATCACTCTGTTTCAGCTAAGCTGATGGCTCCTTATCCCTGATCTCTGACCTCCTAATCACTGATTATAGCTCAATTTTATCTTAAGAACATGGCTTAAATTACTGTTTATGACCTTTTAGTAATTTAAAGAGGACCTTTCACTCGTATACAAACTAAAAACTAACTCTATCTGTTGGCAGAGCGGCGCCCAGGGATCCCCCTGCACTTACTAGTATGCCTGGGCGCCGCTCCGTTCGCCCGGTATAGGCTCCGGTGTCTCAGCTCCGTCTGTTGTACTGGACTGATTTATTGTAGGAGGCGTGTCCCTTGCTGCAGTGCTGGCCAATCGCAGCACACAGCTCATAGCCTGGCTATGAGCTGTGCGCTGCGATTGGCCAGTGCTGCAGCAAGGGACACGCCTCCTACAAAAAATCAGTCTAATACAACAGACGGAGCTGAGACACCGGAGCCTATACCGGGCGAACGGAGCGGCGCCCAGGCATACTAGTAAGTGCAGGGGGATCCCTGGGCGCCGCTCTGCCCACAGATAGAGTTAGTTTTTAGTTTGTATACGAGTGAAAGGTCCTCTTTAAGGTTTATTAGATGGCCGACACAAAGTGAAAATAGGATTCACACAGCTATTAAACAATTACCCTCTGTGACAGAAAGGCTCAATATTTTTAATAAAGACCAATTGAAACATTTTCAGCCAAAAATGTGTAAAATAAAATCATAAAAAAATTGCCCCCGAATGTGTACATAGCCTTTAAAGGAAATGTCCCAACTTTTTACATTTCATTTTAGATCTGTACAGCAGTCAACATTCTACTTTATTCCAATCACCTTCATAGATATTAAAGTGGTACTCTGGTTATCCACAGTATAGGGGATAACTATTTGCTGCATATTGTTTCATTATTGAATTAATTTATCATGTATGCATTAGTTTGTACTACGCAGGTATGCAGACCAATTTAAAACATATATTAAGAAATTAATATGAAAGAAAATGTTTTTCAAAAGTGGGAATTCACTTTAAGCCTGTGCAATCTACTCAAATGGCCAGTGGAGAAAATGCAACAATGCTAAATGGATTGAGAAGGATCAGAAGGAAAAATAGATTTTGATTATTCATCCTTGACTCTGATATAGCATCTGTCTTTGATTCTCACTCTTGTATTATCAGACTGGGAGCAACCATTCATCAACCCTGTTGGGACCATAGTAATAAATAAGGAAACAACCAGAGTCCCGTGCCAAGTATCTATTCCAGACCTCAATGTTACTCTGCAAACGGTATGAACTAGTAGATTCTTCTGTATGAATAGAATACACCAAGTATACATGAATACACTAGGCTAGCTAGGCTTACTTAAAGGGGGCCTGTCACCTCTCCTGATATGTCTGTATTCCCCATGTAATAACAATTCTGGAGCATTTATTTTTAGGACTCTATGATGTGCCTTTCCTCTATTTTTCATACTAGAAGTTTATGAATGACGGTCCAGATTAATGTTACCAGTTGGGGATGTGTCTGATTGGATAGTGCCAGACTGTGCAGAGACACACCCTCAACTGGTAACACCCGGTTGAACCTTTAGTCGTAAACTTCTAGTGGGAATAATGGAGGGATGGCACAACAGAGTCATAAGAATAAATGCTCCAGATTTTTCATTTCATGCGGAATACAATTACATAAGAAAACAGACATATCAGAAGAGGTGACAGTGACAGGTCCTCTTTAAGGTATAAAGCTGGAACATTATACAATAGGAATACCTCTTTAATACCTAGTGGTAAATTCCCTGCAGCAGAACATCACCATGAAGAACACAGCATTACTGTTCTAGATGCATAACAGCGTATTCATCTATTAATGTATTTCTATATTACGGCAAGGTTAATAGCAGTCATGGAATTCTAAATGCTTGTGGATTGATTCTATTTGAAGGTTATGATTTTGTTCCTCTCCAACATCTTTCTACATTTTTTTTTTTTTTAGCAAAGCTCAGTTATTATACCAGATGGGAAGAATGTGAGATGGGACAATAAAGACGGGATGATCGTCCCTGCAGACCAGATAAGAGATTCCCTCTTGGTCCAGTGTATGACCATCATAGACGGAAAGAAGTTTATGTCAAATTATTTCCTTATCCACTTTACAGGTAGGAGTCGGTCATGTGTCCAGTCTGTGGTTCTGGTTGTTTTTGCTGGATCTATCTACTTTATCTGCTTCTCTTCACTCCAGGATACCATTTCTACGACATGTACCTTTCTCCTAAAGACACAGTAGAGCTGCTAGTAGGAGACCAACTAGTATTAAACTGCACTGTAATTGCAGAGTTTAATACAGCTGTCAGCTTTCAGTGGGATTACCCCGGCAAAAAGGTGAACTTTTTATTTATTTCATTTTCACCCGTTTTATTAAATTAAGACTTGTTACTATTGCACCTAACCAATGAATTAAAGGGGTTTTATACTGATGGCCTATCCTCAGCCTAGGTCACCAGTATCTGATTGGTGGGCGCCAATCAGCTGTTTGAGGAAGCTGTGGGCTCAGGTGAGTGCCGCGGCCTCCTTGCAGC
This sequence comes from Bufo gargarizans, assembly GCF_014858855.1. Lineage (NCBI taxonomy): Eukaryota > Metazoa > Chordata > Amphibia > Anura > Bufonidae > Bufo > Bufo gargarizans. The sequence continues at coordinate 477,179,490 of NC_058081.1, read as the reverse complement.
TTACCAAGCACAGCGCCGTACATTGTATAGTGGCTGTGCTTGGTATTACAGTTCAGGCCCATTCACTTGAATAGGACTGAGCTGTGCCGAGCCCATTTGACAGATGAGCGTGTTGTCACTGGTTTAAGAAGGGCCCGCAGTGATTACAAGAGCACCACATCTCTTCATACAGCTGATTGTCAGGTAGGACCCGGGAATCGGATCCCCACTGATCAAATACTGGTGACCTATCCTGAGGACAGGTCATCAGTATAAAACACTCAGAAAATTCCTTTAAGCCAGTTAATGAACTGTAGCAACAATGTCAATTCCTTTCGACTTGCAGCCCCAGAATAATATGTCCCTCTTTCTGGCCTTTAGTAAAACTACGGTTAAAAAAAAACAAAAGTAATAGTATATAGATCATTGATATTTCAATGAATCTTAATAATCATCACAATATGCAACTAAATATTACAATATTAGGATCCAAAATGTCTTGCTAATTAATTTCTTAATACATCTTTAGATTAATTCTACCTCCATATTTTAATAGGGAGCTCCAGATCTCCTCTAGGGACCTAGAGCTAAATTAGAATGTTCCTGTCTCATTGGACCAGAGGTGTGATGTGCCATCTATATGCACATCACCGCCAATCAATGGCTTCAGCGGTGACATTTTCAGGCACATATGTCTGTAAATGAGCTGTATACACCAAATAGCGCAAGCTTTGTAATCAATGTTTGTTTTTTATTAGACTATTTGGCAATTTTTTTTTCATTTTTTTAGATACATAAATAATGGTAGCAAAAGTCAACTTCATACTTTACACTAACTTTTGGCTGCTGTTTAGATTACATACTGTATATTAGAATTAACCAATTGTACGTGGGTCAATAGAGAGCTCCTCTAAAGAGTTTTTTTCCAAGCTAAAAGTCTGAGAGACTTCCAACGCCATTTTTTAATCTAGTCATTCACCTTTGAACCCTTCTCTAGCGCTCCTATACCTGCCCAAAGCTGAATCATGTACTCAAGATGCAGTCTTACAAGGGATTTATAGATAGCTTTTACTACATTACCTTTATAGTAATAATACTACCCAAGTCCTTGTCTCTTCATCTCTTTACAGAGTAACCGCTTTGTGACAGAGCACTCTGATCGTCTACCCCAGCAGGACCACACAGAGATGTTCAGTACTCTTACTCTGCCTAGTGTAAACCAATCGGATCTGGGGAAGTATGTGTGTCATGCCATGAGTGAGACATGGCAATACCAGGAGAGCATCGAGGTCATTGTGCACGGTACAGAATGAATGGGCAATGGTGCGGGTTACCTTGTGATATAGCTGATCTATCAGAGCAGCTAAAGGGCCGAGGTAGCAAATAACCTATAGGAGGAGGGGGTGCACATGCTGCTTTTTGTTACTGAATACTATAAATGTGACTGCCAGACCTGCTTTTAATACCTTTCTGAGATATGATTGCTGAATGTTACAGGCCCATTGGCTGAGGCTGCACTACTGTGAGATTCCAAATATTTCTCCAGTATAGTCAGGGAGAACATGTGTGGATGAATTCAAATCACCATCTGGATCAAGAGCCACATACACTCACTGTACAATGGGGCAAATATTTCTGCATGGGAAGACATTGCTGCACATGGTGATTTGGATCCAAACCAGAAAAGCTGTCATCAGAATTTTCTATGATATATAATGATAGATGCCATCATAACATAGTTTGTAAAGACATCCGTCCATCCAATTCAGCCTCTCATCGGGCAATGTTGATCCAGAGCAAGGCAAAAAAAAAAAACATGAGGTAGATTAAAATTTTCCTGATTTTAGGGGAAAATTCCTTCCCGACTCCAATCAGCCAATCAGAATAACTTCCTGGATCAACGACCCCTCTCTAGTAATATTATTACACTCCAGAAATACGTCCAGGCCCCTCTTGAACTCTTTTAGTGAATTCACCACAACTACCTCCTCAGGCAGAGAGTTCCATAGTCTCACTGCTCTTACATGTAAAGAACCCTCTTCAATGTCTGACTAGTGATTTATAAAGTGGTAGGACTATGTTCTTATCACAAGCATCTATAGCCCTTTTGATGCAACCCATTATCTTATTGGCCTTGGCAACAGCAACCTGACACTGGTTTCTACAGTTAAAGGGGTTGCCTCACTTCAGCAAATGCCATTTATCATGTAGAGAAAGTAAAAAAAAAAAAGCCACTTACTAATGTATTGTGATTGTCTTTTTTGCTTCCTTTGCTGGTATTATTCATTTTTCCATTGCATTATACACTGCTTGTTTCCATGGGTATGACCACCCTGCAATCCAACAATGGTGGCCATTAGACATGAGCGAAGCAAGCTTTGGGTGTTACATCCAAAGTCGCTTCGTTCATAACGGATTAATGCTGGTCAACCACCGAGTTCAGTTTCAAGTTTTAAAGTGGTTTTCCAATCACCGAAGTTATTCAACAAAGTCACGCACATCTTCGCAAATAACTAACTTCAGATCATCAGAGCCCATACATTCTAATACTGTACGGAGATGGATCTCCGTACAGTATTATTCCGAAGTTATGAATGAAGCGACTTCAGATTTAACATCCAAAGCTTGCTTCGCTTATCACTAGTGGCCTTGCTTGCACATTGAGCTCCTCTTAGTGTGGGTTTCCGCTTTCAAACTATCACAGCAAATTTGAGTGTAAAAGTCCATGACGGCCACCAGTCACATGCCCGGCCTCTATGGTAGATAATATAATTTGAACATTGTCTATTATTCCCTGCACTAATGCTGGTCATACACATAGGAATGCTGTTAACCAAACGTTCTTTTGCCCCATCAGCTGTCTCAGTGTACTCCTCCACAAAAGTGCGTGCTTGGATTTCAGTTTGTGGGAAGAATGAAAATAATAGTAGAACTGGCGTATTATTTTCTAAATATTCTATAATATAACCCTCACTGCTAAATAAAAGTGTAGCATAGTGTCCAAATAATAAGAATATAGGGGGTCATTTGCAAAGGCTTTATGCCTGTTTTGGCATTAAAAAAAAGTCACATAATGATATGCAAATGACTTTTTGCATGAAAATATTGAGACTTTTTATGTTATATGTTGCTCTCATCACAGTTTAAAAAAATTGATGGGGTCACTGCCGCCTGACACGTTTATTATAATTTAGGCATACGATTGCAAATGAAATCTACGCCAGCCCCTAGCTTGAGTAGGTTTCAGTTTCTGGTGCACAGACCTCATAGATGTGACAAATTTATCAAGAGGCTTGAGCCTCCTAATATATTTTGTAAGGGATCACTCTTTCACAGGGGGTCGCAATCACAGACTTCTCCTCTGACAACGGGGTTCAAGTCCGAAAGGTGCTTTATTTCGGCACTTCAGCACCATCACACACATAAACATCAAAAAATAAACACCTGCCCGTCTGGGCTCTACCTAATACACGTGTTGTCTCAACCTCACCTATATAGCGTCATTCACACACAGGATTAGATCCTATACGGTCAAGCAGCCTTCAGGCTGCGACCACACCAGCACCCTTGGGGGAAGATGGTCCAGAAGTCCTCCTTACTCTGACTGTGCGACTCTGTTTCCGTAGGTGTCGCTGGGCCCCCAAACATCATGCTTTACAAAGGCTGTTGGCCCCTCAGCCCTCTGGCTGAGATCACACAAAGCCTCTCAGGCTCCCCCTTCTCTTAGGCTTCCTCAGCCTTGCTCCCTCCAAGTCATACACAGAGGGTTGTTTTATCCCTCCTTGATTACAGCAGCAGGCCTCATCTGTGATAACCTCCGGCAAAAGACAATACATGGGTGTGGACTGGCAGATCCCACTACCAAACCTTTCCCCCAGTCCACATAAAAACCAGCCCAGAACAACATCTAAACAAAACTGTCTCAGCAAACTACACTTTGCTGAAACCACTACAGCTGTCTGGATTTCAGTTCTCTCACCCAGCTGGGGTATCTGGGTGGGATATACACGCCTCCCAGCACTTATATTGTACACATCACCACAATTGGTTTTATTGTCCATCAGCGGGCTTTTTACTAAGAGTGAAATATGAAATGCCAGTCTATAGTAAATGACCCCCATAAAAACAACATCATATTGCCAAACAGTAAATAACTAATAATGCCATATAGAACTTAAATTACATGGGAAATAAATTTATAGTAGTCTGAGGAGGGGCTCTGGAGCACCAAAATGATGGAGGCCATAACGTATATGCTCCTTTTGCCCATTCTGTGATCTTGAGTCATGGTCAAAAACCTGTGCCAGAGCATTAGTTTATCCAAGGTATCTACTGACAATTATATAATGAGCATGACAAGTTTATAATCTGAACATAGACATGATATCTACTGTCAGATCCATATAATTTTGATGAGAGTCTAAATTTTAATGATCTGTCTCTGTAATTGTAGGGCAAACTTAAAATGTTTCAGAAAGCCTTCAGACCCTTTCACTTTTGTCACATTTTGTTATGTTGTAGCCTTGTGCCAAAATGAAGAGAAAAATCAAGTTTTCCCCATCAGTCTGTACTCAGTACCCGATACTGACAAGGTGAAAACAGAATGTTATATTTGTAAATTTACTAAAAAGTAAAAACCAAAATTTTGTATTGGGCGTAAGTATTCAGTCGCTTTGCTATAACACTTAAAATTTAGCTCTGCGGGGGCTTCCATTTCTCTTGATCATCTTCGAGATGTTTCTACACCTTGATTGGAGTCCACCTGTGGTAAATTCAGTTGATTGGACATAATTTGGAAAGACATATCCCTGCCTGCATAAGGTCTCACAGCTGACTGCATATCAGAGCAGACTGCGAGAAACATGATTCTCTGGTCTGATTAAACCAAGATTGAACTTTTTGGCTTTAATTCTATGCATCATGTCTGGAGGAAATCAAGCACTGCGAATCACCTGCCCAACACCATTCCTGCAGTGAAGCATGGTGGTGGTAGCATTATGCTGTGGGCATGTTTTTCAGTGAATAGGACAGGGAGACTGATTAGGATTGAGGGAAACCTGAATGTCCTTGAGTGGCCCAGCCAGAGCGTTAACTTGAACCCAATCAAGCATCTCTGGGGAGACCTGAAAATGGCCGTTCACCAACGGTCCCAATCCAACCTGACAGAGCTTGAAAAGATCTGCAGAGAAGAATGGCAGAAAATCCCCAAATACAGGTGTGCAAACCTTGTGGAATCATACCAAAGAAGACTGGAGGCTTTAATTGCTGCCAAAGGTGCTTCAACTGAGCACTGAGTAAAGTGTCTGAATATTTATGTCAATGCAATATTTTGTTTATCCTTTTCATTAAATTAGCAAAGATTTTGAACATTCTGTTTTCACATTGTCACTATGGGTATTGAGTGCATACACTACGTGCAGAATTATTAGGCAAATGAGTATTTTCACCACATCATCCTCTTTATGCATGTTGTCTTACTCCAAGCTGTATAGGCTCGAAAGCCTACTACCAATTAAGCATATTAGGTGATGTGCATCTCTGTAATGAGAAGGGGTGTGGTCTAATGACATCAACACCCTATATCAGGTGTGCATAATTATTAGGCAACTTCCTTTCCTTTGGCAAAATGGGTCAAAAGAAGGACTTGACAGGCTCAGAAAAGTCAAAAATAGTGAGATATCTTGCAGAGGGATGCAGCACTCTTAAAATTGCAAAGCTTCTGAAGCTGTGATCATCGAACAATCAAGCGTTTCATTCAAAATAGTCAACAGGGTCGCAAGAAGCGTGTGGAAAAACCAAGGCGCAAAATAACTGCCCATGAACTGAGAAAAGTCAAGCGTGCAGCTGCCAAGATGCCACTTGCCACCAGTTTGGCCATATTTCAGAGCTGCAACATCACTGGAGTGCCCAAAAGCACAAGGTGTGCAATACTCAGAGACATGGCCAAGGTAAGAAAGGCTGAAAGACGACCACCACTGAACAAGACGACACACAAGCTGAAACGTCAAGACTGGGCCAAGAAATATCTCAAGACTGATTTTTCTAAGGTTTTATGGACTGATGAAATGAGAGTGAGTCTTGATGGGCCAGATGGCTGGATTTGTAAAGGGCAGAGAGCTCCAGTCCGACTCAGACGCCAGCAAGGTGAAGGTGGAGTATTGGTTTGGGATGGTATCATCAAAGATGAGCTTGTGGGGCCTTTTTGGGTTGAGGATGGAGTCAAGCTCAACTACCAGTCCTACTGCCAGTTTCTGGAAGACACCTTCTTCAAGCAGTGGTACAGGAAGAAGTCTGCAAGGTAAGAAAAACATGATTTTCATGCAGGACAATGCTCCATCACACGCGTCCAAGTACTCCACAACGTGGCTGGCAAGAAAGGGTATAAAAGAAGAAAATCTAATGACATGGCCTCCTTGTTCACCTGATCTGAACCCCATTGAGAACCTGTGGTCCATCATCAAATGTGAGATTTACAAGGAGGGAAAACAGTACACCTCTCTGAACAGTGTCTGGGAGGCTGTGGTTGCTGCTGCACGCAATGTTGATGTTGAACAGATCAAAACACTGACAGAATCCATGGATGGCAGGCTTTTGAGTGTCCTTGCAAAGAAAGGTGGCCATATTGGTCACTGATTTGTTTTTGTTTTGTTTTTGAATGTCAGAAATGTATATTTGTGAATGTTGAGATGTTATATTGGTTTCACTGGTAAAAATAAATAATTGAAATGGGTATATATTTGTTTTTTGTTAAGTTGCCTAATAATTATGTACAGTAATAGTCACCTGCACACACAGATATCCCCCTAAAATAGCTAAAACTAAAAAGAAACTAAAAACTACTTTCAAAAATATTCAGCTTTGATATTAATGAGTTTTTTTGGGTTCATTGAGAACATGGTTGTTGTTCAATAATAAAATTAATCCTCAAAAATACAACTTGCCTAATAATTCTGCACTCCCTGTAATGAAGGGGAACATTTTTTTTTTTTTTTTTTAGCACAAGACCACAACATAAACTGTGAAAAGGGTCTGAAGACTTTCCAAATGCATTGTACATGACCCCCCCCCCCCCCATACTGTAGCTTTATACTTATTTAAAACATACTGTACACTCAATAACAAAAATAATGCACCCAGATGGAAATGTTGTATTGCTGCAAACTTAGCATGCAGTTGTGTATCAGGCAGATAGCTAAATGATTATAGGTGTGGTCTGATTAGACACTGGGTCTTGCTACAAGAGGATGCAGAAAGTGCTTACCTCGCTGACCTATAAAAAGCCTGCTTTTGTTTAGTGTACCTCTTGGTGAGAGATTGCTATATTTGGCTCTATGGCACACACAAATACATTTTTCCCAGTTGTCAGACTTTCAGAGGGGCGCATCATTGGACTGAGGGAAGCAAGATGGTCATTTTGATGAATTGCCCACCAGCTAGGCTGTTCAGAAGTAGATAGTAGGACGTGTTGGGAGCAGTGGTTATGTCAGAGTGAACAGGCTCCAAACGGTCCAGACATGGCTTCCAACTGGCATTTTTCAGCAGGATAATATACACCACACTAAGCAAGTGTTTCCCAGGAATGCCCTTGCCAGATTACAAGACCTCCTTGCCCTGTCCAGATTTATCGTTAATCAAGCCTTTATGGAACCCGCTGCAATGCCAGCTTCGGCAGTGTACAAGTGTATAGGATCCACAGACCCAGGCTAGAGGTGACCTAGATCCTAGATCCTCCTTTTAATTGTACAGTTTTCACAAATAAACTTATACTTTCACTCTATTATTCTAATCACTTACATATATCATTACATTCAAACATATAAAGTTTCATTGCATTCCAACAACTCATTCTTGGAGCAATATTTTTTTTTCTGTCAGTGAGTGCACATTGAATAAAAAATATCACTTTTATATTGGCAATTTGTAAAAAGTTTGATGTCCGACCATTGCTGCTAATTGCTGCACAGCTTGTGGGCACATTTTGTTTTATTATTTGCAATGAATCCATTTCTAAAGCTGTAGATGCTTTTATGATAAAATGATGATCTCTTTCCAAAATATATTCTTCTCACTGGCTTTGTAACTTCTTTTTCTTCCATAGAGAAGCCTTTTATTTCTGTGGAGACCAAGGAGAACACAGTCATTGAAGCCACAGCCGGAGACAAGTTGACAAGACTGTCAGTGAAAGTTTCCGCTTTCCCAACACCTACATTTCAGTGGTATGACGATATTACTTTACTTGTTCCATGACATGTGCCTACAGCTGTGTGTCCCTTGCTGCAATTTACAATCATAGTATCGCCTATACCAGGAATTTCTGAAAAAGCCCTGATATACGTGATACTGATTTAGCCTATGTCCCATTGGCTGAATATAGACTTGCTGTATTAAGTTTATAGTCTGTTAGGGCATGTCTTTTTTGTGTCCCAATTTTTGTGCTGAACATTTTCTTAATTTTCATATCAGTCCGAGATCAGCTTTTCTAATACAGAGTTCCAAATTTCATGCATAGACAAAGTTAAAAGATAGGATTCTAACTACCTGCAGCTACCACTAGGCAGAGCTTGAGAATGTACTGCAGGCTGTTTTACTGAATCCAGTGTAGAATGCTCCTAAACTCCCTCTAGTGGTGGCTGTAGACACAAAAAAATTGTACGTTTTAACTCTATGTCTAAAGAAAAAGAAAAAAGTGTGATACTGTGTATTACAAATTTCAAACATGACAAAAGAATTTAGGTATACACATTTATGACACTGCTTGCCACACTGAATAATGGACTGAATTTATCCCAGGGATTTATGGCACACTACAAGATCTAAAGATTCTGCAATAGACAAAGTGGGGGCAACATCAATTTGGAGACCATAAAATTTATATATATATATATATATATATATACTGAACAAAAATATAAACGCAACACTTTCGGTTTTGCTCCCATTTTGCATGAGCTGAATTCAAAGATGTGAAACATTTTCTACATACACAAAAGAGCCATTACTCTCAAATATTGTTCACAAATCTGTCTAAATCTGTGTTAGATAATCCATTCCACCTCACAGGTGTGGCATATTAAGGTTCTGATTAGACAGCATGAATATTGCACAGATGTGCCTTAGATTGCCCACAATAAAAGGACACTCTGAAATGTGCACAGTTTTGCCTTACTGGGTGGGGGGGGGGGGGGGTCAGAAAACCAGTCAGTATCTGGTGTGGCCACCATTTTCTTCACGCAGTGCAACACATCTCCATCGCATAGAGTTGATCAGGTTGTTGATTGTGGCCTGTGGAACGTTGGTCCACTCCTCTTCAATAGCTGTGCGAAGTTGCAGAATATTTCAGGAACTGGAACACGCTGTCGTACACACCGATCCAGAGCATTCCAAATATGCTCAATGGTTGACATGTCTGGTGAGTATGCTGGCCATGCAAGAACTGGGATGTTTTCAGCTTCCAGGAATTGTGTACAGATCCTTGCAATATGAGGCCGTGCATTATCATGCTGCAACATGGGGTGATGGCTGTGGATGAATAGAACAACAATGGGCCTCAGGATCTCGGCACGGTATCTCTGTGTATTTAAAATGCCATCAATAAAATGCACCTGTGTTCATTGTCCATAACATACCCCTGCTCATACCATAACCCCACCGCCACCAGGGGCCACTCGATCCACAATGTTGACATCAGCAAACCGCACCCACACAACGCCAGACAAGCTTTCTGCCACCTGCCCTGAACAGTGAAAACCGGGACTCATCCATGAACAAAACGCCTCTCCAACATGCCAGACTCCATTGAGTGTGAGCATTTGCCCACACAAGTCGGTTACGATGACTAACTGCAGTCAGGTCCAGACCCCGACGAGGACGACGAGCATGCAGATGAGCTTCCCTGAGACAATTTCTGACAGTTTGTGCAGAAATTCTTTGGTTATGCAAACTAATTGTTGCTGCAGCTGTCCGGGTGGCTGGTCTCAGACGATCATGGAGGTGAACATGCTGGATGTGGAGGTCCTGGGCTGGTGTGGTTACACGTGGTCTGCGGTTGTGAGGCCGTTTGGATGTACTGCCAAATTCTCTGAAATGCCTTTGGAGATGGCTTATGGTAGAGAAATTAACATTCATTGTACGGGCATCAGCTCTGGTAGACATTCCTGCAGTCATCATTCCAATTTCACGCTCCCTCAAATGTTGCGACATCTGTGGCATTGTGCCATGTGATCAAACTGCACATTTCAGAGTGGGCTTTTATTGTGGGAAATCTAAGGCACACCTGTGCAATATTCATGCTGTCTAATCAGCACCTTGATATGCCACACCTGTGAGGTGGGATAGATTATCTCGGCAAAGCAGAAGTGCTCACTAACACAGATTTAGACAGATTTGTGAACAATATTTGAGAGTAATGGCTCTTTTGTGTATGTAGAAAATGTTTCAGATCTTTGAGTTCAGCTCATGCAAAATGGGAGGAAAAGTGTTGTGTTTATATTTTTGTTCAGTGTATATATATATATATATATATATATATATAGCTGTTTCTTCAGACGCTCTTGTGGTATGCCTGATGAAACGACCTAAGTTGTCTCCAAAGCTCGCTATGTAACATTATTGCTTCTATTTTTGTTGGCCATTAAAAGGTATCAGGCCTGCAAGACTTATTTTGTTTCTCACTAAACTAACACTATGTCTATGCATGGGGTTATGAAACTGGCTATTAGAAAAGTGAAGCTCCCATCATTTTAGATACATGAAGCAAAATGTCGGAAGCAGTGTAGCATTTCAGCTATTTTTATATTGTCAGGTTTAAAGATGGAAGGCCAGTAAGCAGCAGCAATGGAAAGCATCGACAGTCATTATACTCCTTACAGATCAGAGATGTAACGGAGCAGGATGCTGGGAGATATACTCTGGTATTGAAGAACCAGCAGGCTGGACTGCAACAGCGGATTAATGTACAACTGGTGGTGAATGGTAAGCATGAAGTATGGCAGAGACAAGACCAGGCATAACAATCTCTCTTACAAGAAACATTGCATTAACTGGACAGAAAACCTATATGCGTACAGAATAAACTATATATAGTATGTCTTAGATACGTCTTATGTAAGATCTGAACAAAAAAAAAAAAATCTGCTGAATTGATATAGTCATAGCTGGAATTAAAGGGATTGTCCAGTTCTTTTATATTGGTCTTTTCTCAGGATAGGCCATCAATACCTGATTAGCAGGGATCCAATACTATGTTCAGGAGCAGCTCTGGTGCCAGAAGTAGGTACTGGGACAACACAGCTCCATCCATTGTGTGTGGTTCCAGCACCTAATTCTGGTGCTGGAGCTACTCTCAAATAGCTGATCAGTGGGGGTAAGGGGTATTGGACCCCTACTGATCAGATGATGGTAGCCTATCCTATGAATAGGCCATCAGTATATGGCTACTTTCACACCAGCTTTTTGCTGGATCCATCATGGATCAGCAAAAATGTTTCCTTCATAATAATACAACTGTCCGGTTGTATTATCTCTAAAAGAGCCAAGACGTATCCATCTCTAAAACCATTGTAAGTCAATGGGGGACGGATCCATTTTCTTTTTTGTCAGAGAAAATGAATCAGCCACCATTGACGTACATTGTGTGTCATGACGGATCCGTCTTGCTCAGCACCACCTTGCGGACAGAAAAACGCTGCTTGAAGCGTAATTCTGTCCGCGATGGAGATGCAACCAGATGGAACGGAATGCATTCTGGTGCACTCCATTTCGTTCAGTTCAGTTTTGTCCCCACTGGGGATCAAACGGAAGCGTTTCCCCCGCTATTGAGATACTATGACGGATCTCAATAGCGTAAAAGGAAAGCGCAGATGAGAAAGTAGCCTAAAAAGACTGTACAACCGCTTTTAAAATATGGCTTTGAGCAAAAACTTTAATAAGAACCTGTCACTTACTTTGAGCAGCTGAACAATGCCCCTGTGTAACCAGACCACTACTGGATTACCTAGAAAAAGAAGTGAGAATTGACTTACTAGAAATGAGTCCAGGACTCATATGGAGCTGCATTTGTCCTTAGCTTCATATGTGCAATGTGTATGTGTCTGATGCTGCAGCAGATGTGTCCTGGACTCATCTCACTTCTGTTCCTAAATAATCGGTCTCAGAGAAGCATAGATAGTCACAAAGCAAGGGACAAGTTCTCTTGACAAATATGAATGTAGGATACTGTTAGGGAAAACAATAGGTACGCATCAGTCCCTGCTGCAGGCCTCTGTTATTTCCCCTGCAGGCTGCAGGGGAAATGACAGAAGCCTCTGATCCTAAAGACAAAGGGATCGTTGATGTTTGGCAGGAATGACATTACAAGATACTAACATCCCCATTCTGATCCATTTCTGTTACATCGAGACTACTTAAAGTTGAAAGGGTTGTCTCATCTGAGACAATGGGGACATATCGCTAGAACAGTGATGGCAAATCTTTTACAGGCTGAGTTCCCAAACTGCAACCCAAAACCTACATATCTATCGCAAAGTGCCAACACGGCAATTTAACCTGAATCCTACAGTCCAGTATAGTGTATCTTCCACGTACTTTATGATTTAGCTATAATGGCCTGCCTACATTCAGTGCGCTGCCTGTGCCGTTCATAGTGCGCCCTATGCTGATGAATAGAAGGAAAAGTCTAAGGCATATTGTTACACCGAAGATTTTTTGCAGGGTTCCCACAAAGAGGGCTCTGAGTGCCACCTCTATCACCCATGCCATAGGTTCGCCATCACTGTGCCAGAATATGCCCCTATTGTTTGATAGCTGCGGGTACCCCCGCTGGGAGCTACAGCTATCATCTAAACAGAGCCCCGAAAGTGATGCATGGCGCACTATGCATGCACAGCCGCCAATCCATTCATTTCTATGGCTCGGCTATTTCCATCGAGCCCATAGAAGTGAATGGGAGCGGTGGCTGGTCATGCATGGTGCGCTCCCATTCACTTCTATGGGGACAGAGCTTGGTGGTGGCCAGACCAGAGTCCTCCAGCCACCACTTTGGCCTGCTCCGTTCTCGATATAGGTGCGCATCCTAGTGATATGCCTCCTTTGTCACAGATTAGACAACCCCTTTTACCTCTTCTGAAGTCGCATCCCACATTGGTTCCACTCTGTGCGCTGCTCTATAGTTGCCAACAGTCCCAAGAAAGGGACATAGCCAATCAAAAGGGGTAAAGGGAAGGAGAAGTGGGCAAGGTGTGTTCAAATTTACTCCAACTGTGGGTGGTTTATTGGTGTTTCAAGGTGGTCATGGGAGCGGAGTTGGCAAGACCAAGACTGGGGCTAATGGGTCCTAGGGACGGAACTTAAATGTACCAGGATATTTTGCCAATAATGCTGTTCCTCTCTGCTAGCCTCAGTAATACAGTGAGTAAAGGAGAATTACACACAATTATTTTAATATTGTGATTCGCGAGAAAAAACCTCTGTGCACAAAGGTGCAGTATGGATCCACAAAATTCTGTTGGAGCTGTTTCAGATCCATACAACATGTATCTGGAATACAGCTATATGAACGAACCTTCATAGGAAATGTCATCATATCTAAATGAACTTAGAATTCAGCAAATTATCACTGATTGAAATTATGTCCCCATGGTAACCTGTGTTTATCATTGAAGTTTTTAACTATCTTTCCAGATTCCCATATATTCTAGCCTCTACATAATATATCACATAATTGCTGAGTTCACGTTTAATTAGTAAGACTCTAAAATTACTATCATCCCTCAAGGTCTGGTCTATACACCATTCCTCTAATACGTGATTGTGCACAGATGTTAAGTGCCTTGACCATAGCTGGATAATGTCAGAAGTTAGCCTTGGTTTCTAGAGCGCTTTTTGTAGTCCCAAGGTCCCTTAGTGCATCATGGGGTCAAACAGAATCTCTAAAATATGTTCTTTATATGCAGGGGTGGATTGGGAACGTAAAGTGGTCCTGGAAAAAAACCTTAAAGTGGCCCCATATTGTAGGTTGGTCCCAACTGACAAAAGTAGGCAGTGCCAGTGATACTGTAGTGCTGAACAAAATACCGCTCCAGCAGCACCAAATACCATAGTGCAGCACAAAATACTGCCGCTCTTGCCACAGTGTGAAACTGTATCATCATCCCAAGGAAGGCAATAAGGTTGAATTCAGGAGAGCATCTACGATGGCTGGCCAGCATAAGTGACTGATGCTCGTACATTAATTAATGCTCAAAGCATAAGATCTTTATTACCTGACTGGCAAAAATGAGGAGGGCTTGGGCAGCCCTCTGGGCATTGGCCCACCGGGAAATTTCCCTGTAGGGTCTATGGCAAATCCGCCCCTGTTTATATGGGTGTATGGAGGTTAAGGAGCACTTAGCCTGGGTTGAAAACTACAGTATGAATATGTAGAGCGTATGCCAAAGATTCATTACATAAAATGTACATGGTACTGTGGTCATGGGATATATACTGTATTACCACAGAGACAGATAGTTTGCCAGATCATTGCTAATGAGCGTTTGTAGTTAGTGATGATCTGGCAGAGTTATACTGTTATACTGCCGACGAATACACATTGGGAAATCCAGATTTTTAAACTGGCTTAAAAATCATTGTTTGACTGTGGCAAACAACTAGTCAATTGCTCCTTCCCATACCGGGTCTCCTCCACAGCGGTGTCCTCCTCTGACGAGCAGGCGGTTGCCGGGAAGGAATGCTTCCCTCCCGACAATCGCCTGCATGATCACACAGTCCAATACAGCCTTTAGAGCAGGGGTCTCAAACTCGCGGCCCTCCAGCTATTGTAAAACTACAACTCCCACAATGCCCTGCTGTAGGCTGATACCTGTAGGCTGTCCGGGCATGCTGGGAGTTGTAGTTTTGCAACAGCTGGAGGGCCGCAGTTTGAGATGCCTGCTTTAGAGTATTGGCCCAATGGTTATGGAAATGGTATAGGAGGGGAGACAAATACCAAGGCTTTTTGTGGAAAAACAATAATGGGGCACCCATTTTGATCATTGCTATAGGCCAGGCCCCCTCTCTTTCTAAATATATCATAGAAGAAAAAAAATAGTAGTCATATACACGTTTGCTAAAAAGTAAATGTAATAGGTACAACCTGCTGAGATGATGTATACATTACATGTATAAAGCACATACTTACTGCACATAAATTGCACTGACAGCATTAGAACATTATATCTAAATTAAGAACATGTGAAAACCCTTATGCTATAGGCCATGTCTACTCTAATCATTCACTTATACATGTGTTTTCTATCTGCACATGCCACTGTCATACACGTGTTTCTGATCATGTTTTCTGGGTCACCTGAGGATGTACATTGTAGCATTTACGATAATTGGAAGTCATGTCATAATGGTCCTGTTTCTGTAATTGTCAGTCCTTGATAATGACAGTATGGCTGTAAATGTCTTGTAATGATGCAAGCTTCCAATAAAAATCCTTAAAGACATTTTTTATACATCAGAATACGTGTGTATGTGTCATATATAGACAAATATTGGAATAATATTTTTTTGCATATGTGGCTGGAAAGTGGGAACGTTTTTCAGGGCATATCCAAGTTAATGTTCAGCATGTTGGACTTACACATCCTGTACACAGATCTTGCCACTGTTGTGGTGCCCATGGTGAAGAGGGCATCTGCTCAACAAGTCTCTTTGGCCCCTTCTCACTGGATGGTGTCAGCCTGCACATTTTTCTATCTTCAACCAGCATCAGAATCACACAACACTTGTCACCAACAAGGGACATGGAAGAAGAACAACAGGCGCTGAGCCCTCCTTCCCAACTTGTAATGTGTCGCAATATGAACCAGTATTAGGAGGGGCCCTTTTTGATATTACTATAAGAATGCTTCCCTGAACAAGATGGTCCTCTGGTGGGCTTAGGGTATCTAATCATGTCTTATGTGTTCCATCATAAACCAAGTACCACATCAGTTTTATAGGAAGCAAATTAAATGTTTTTGGAGTTTGGGAGGAACCTGTACCAGGAGGAAACCCAAAAGTGGAAATACAAATTCCATTCAGATTCTGCCCTTGGTCAGATTGGGACCCAGGACCACTGAGCATTCATCAGTAGAAGTCATTGCATCATTGCCAAGAGCATCAGTATTACGAACAATGTGACTGCATTTTAGGCCTCCAGGGCTATCCTGTGATAATGACTGTTAGGGTGTCAGAAAGGTAAAAAATGTCTGGTTCCTTAACGGGTTAAACAGGGCTATATTACTATAAAAATGAATACTTAATTGTTAGGCTATACAGAGATCGTGTGCAGAGCACACATATCATTGCACACAATGCTATGTGGCTTTGATGACATCACCACTTTAGATCTGTATTCTCCATGATATGATAACATGTATATTGCTCACTTTTTGAATTGCCTATGTCCACAGTTTGTATACAGATGTGTCCACCCTTACTTTTGCTTGAAATTAGCTAAGGACTCCAAGTTCTCATGAAACAAATACAATGCTATCAAAACCCTTACAAGCACTGATGGCCACACATAGACACATTTAGAATAGACATCTCGTGACATAGTGTGTTGAAATCATGTTTTTTGAAAGACCATGTCATCTCGTACTACACATCTTGGGATACAGTGAGCCAAGAGGAAAGGTAAGGAAGGATACATCTGTTCATGGTTGTGAAAGAGAAACACATAAATTAAAAAATTGTACAAAGCTACATAAAATCTTGCTTCTAGGAAAATATCTTGTGCGACCAATCCACTATGGGCTGACTCAATTGTTCCATTGCTTTTTAGTTCCACCTCAGATCCACGAGAAGGAGACTTCACCACCAAATATATATGCCCAAGGTAGTCGACATGTCCTGACCTGTACTGTGTTTGGGGTACCAGCTCCAACATCCATCCAGTGGCAGTGGCGGCCATGGACACCATGCAAGATGTATGCACGGCGCAGCGCGTATGTTCCCTATGATAATTTATCTTTGTCATTTTTCACCCTAAATAATCCTTCAAAAACTGCTTAGTGGTGGTAGAAATATACCAAATTTAAACAAGAGGATTGTCCAAGAAAGAAAAAAATCTATTTTCTTTTCTAGAAATACTACTCTGGTCTATGGCTGTGTCTGGTATTGCATATAAACCTTATTCAAGTGAATAGGATCAGACTTCAATACCAGACTAAGTCCATGTTATCTGAAATAACTCTTTAAATGTTGTATTAGTAATAGAAATAAAGAATTTCGGCTTTGTACAAAATTATTAGCAAGATGAAATTTTATAAAATACTTTACGATGAATATAAAATGTATATTTATTGTTCTCTTATTCTGGGTTCTTGCCACCTTGTAGACCCCATCAATCTCCTCCGCTCAAACAACAACGTGACAGAATGCCTGAGTGCAAAGACTGGAAGGACGTGACCCTGGATGGTGACGTGAACATCATTGAAAGCATAGATACTTGGAGCGAGTTTGTGGAGGGACGGAATAAGGTATCCATAAAGTCTCTGGGTGATATTCCCTGATTGCATTGCACTTCCTAAAGTCATCCTGGCAGGAACAATCATGAATTATTGGGGAAGTCAATTATGCAGAATACAACAACATAAGCGTCTGCGCTCAATCTATTCTTCAATCAAGGAAATGCCCAGAAAAAAAATTCATAGCAGTAACCAGAAACAACAGCAGGGTTATTCCTGGGTTAAAAGTACAGCTGAATTTATATAATTACCCTTAACTATTCATTGAATCTTTCTGTATGAAAATATCAGCCAAGCATAGTAATAATCAACCGCATAGGAAGCTGATTTACCTGGATTCATTCAACAGCATATGATTCATAAGAGCATAAAAAATAAAAAGATAACTTAGTAAATGCATAAAAATAAGTACATTCAATATACATTTAGAAAATAATGCAGCAAATAAATATTAATAAAAATAAAAATAAATTAATGTAGAATAATGTTTTGAACGATAGAATGAAATTTCTCGTTCATATGTTTAACAGTCACATACTCTATGTATGCACACTCCTGTAGTGGACTGTAGTTAAATAAGACATGACATATAATAGATCTGCTCTGTAATGCACCCTAAATCGGCAGTTACAAATTAGATGATTTTTAAGGGCTTAAATACACGACCAAACTACATCTCCATTGTACATACGGTAGACAGAATTACACCCATACAGGTCTATGATGCACTACTGTAGGTCCATATGCCACCAATTTAAATAAGGTGTCAGAGATTTTATGAATCAACAGAAAAACAATACTTCCATCAGATGTTGTATTACCAGGATTCCTTAAGAGGAACAAAAGCACCCATGGTGGGAATAAGGTTTGACCTGATAACCGGACCCAGCCTCAACAGAGCCTATAGGGTACTTCAGAGATCTCTCCCCAGAATCATTGCTTCCCAAGGAGCTTATCTTCATAATAAACCACTGTATCTAGTCATTGCAGCACACAGTGAAGTTCAAGTAGTTGGTGTGCTCCATACACACGTGAACTAAAAGAAAATTGCTCCATACAGTTTTTGTGGAAATACTGGCAACCTATTCCTCCACCAGGGAGAGTGATCCACGTGCCACTGGAAATGGCTGCATATAGTGTTACTGGGATTTTTCATGGTTATAAAACTGGGCTTTTGTGCAGCAGCCGTGTCAGGTATTGTAGAAGGTGTTGGACCCCTGGAGAACGACCAAGCCTCTTTGAGGATGACTTTTGCCAAGTACTGTTCAATTCAAGTGTGAAAAGCTTCTACAAGCATTTGGATTGGGTTTTATTACAGTGTTGTTGAAGATGATAAAGATGTTGATAGCCATTTAGATGTTTTTTTTTTTCCAGGAATACCTTTTTATAAATTTCCCTTATGAAATCCCCTCTCTGTGCTGGTAAATCAGAGGTCAGTGCCACTATTGCCCAACAAAAATTTGAATTAGGTCTCATGCACATGACTGTATTTTGTATCCTTGTGCTATCCAGCGTTTTTGCGGATTGACCCATTCATTTCTATGGGGCTGTGCACACATCTGTATTTTTTGCTGATCCTTTTGGACGTTCCACAAAATATAACATATCCTATTCTGATTTGGACTGATTGTGGACATGAAAAATGCGGAGAGCACATAGAAGGTACCACATTTTTCTATGATCCGAAATACAGACATGGCTGTGAGCATGAAGCCTAAAGTTAGTAATTTGTACAAACGGCAGATCCAGAGTATATTATATGTAAAAAATAATGCAGCAAAGAAGAAAAACCTCCACAAACCAATATTAATACAGTATATGCCACAAACCTTGCCTGGGCTCTAGGATGATGCATTATGCCATAATTTGCTCAATTTTCTAGTTGAACATCTCCACTAAACCTCACCTACTTTTTTCCAAAAATGGCGAGCATGCAGTAAAATCGGGAAAAAAAAGTTGCCTATTTGTTTACAAAACAGGTGTACACCAAAATTCTTTTAGTTTTTTTCCTCCACAATTCTGGTGCAAATTGCATGATAAATTCTTCCTAAAATATTTCAGAAAGCTGTAGAACTATTAGATACTTTTTTACAGACAGTTTTTTGCCTCAATCACTAGGAGCCATGGCTTAGAGAGAAAAGGGATGTGGCTTTAGATGTGACAATGTGCTCTAGAAGTTTGCTGTAAAATTCTGGTGCCAGTTAAGACAACTAATAGATAGTATAGACTTTAGGGGTAATGTATGAAATGAACTCCGCCAGAAAAGTGGACTGTTTTTGCTTGTTTTGTCAGGGAGTAGGTATTTGCAACAAATTTATGGAGCATCTGCTCCATTTTTAGTGTGGTTTTTACCATGCCTGGCAAGAGCTACATTTTTCCCTATGACCAGTTACATGTGCACTTGGCAGTTGAAGACATATGTGTTGGTCCCATGTTCATATATTTATTTGAACACATCTTCAATATCCTAATGTACTTTCACTTACATCTCAATCCATGTAAAACTGTCGCTTTCATATAGTCGGAGTCCTGTTTTTCATTGCTTGTTAATGGACGCCTCTATAATTAGATCCTACAAGTTTCCTTTTGCGAGGAAAGTTCCGCAGCATGGAGCAGAGCTGCTTCCTGTTAGGATACGTAGCCATGTATGTGTCTGTCTTCTAGTGAGTGACCTATACTAACATTTGTGAGATCCGCTGACCTTTCTGTGCTCCCTGGTGGGTTCATGTGACGCTGTGACTAAGTACCTGCTTAAAGGGAGTAAAATTAGACCTAAAAAAACACTAACATTTTGCAGACACAACCAGTTTCCTATTTCCCCATCACTTCCTGTTTTCAGGCCACTCCTGCAGGTTGCAATTTTCCTGTTTTTTGTCACACATCTGTTCCCTTCACAGAAGGGACATACTGCTGAAAAGACAGTATTAACATCTCCTTCAGCTTTTAATGGACTCATTCCCCCATGGCATCTCCATGATACATAGTGTATGTTGCATTAGACTGTAGTCGAAGCAAGACTAAGGCCTCTTTCACACTTGTGTTGTCCGGATCCGGCGTGTACTCCACTTGCCAGAATTACACGCCGGATCCGGAAAAACGCAAGTGTACTGAAAGCATTTGAAGACAGATCCGTCTTCAAAATGCTTTCAGTGTTACTATGGCACCCAGGACGCTATTAAAGTCCTGGTTGCCATAGTAGGAGCGGGGAGCGGAGGAGCGGTATACTTACAGTCCGCGCGGCTCCCGGGGCGCTCCAGAGTGACGTCAGAGCGCCCCATGCGCATAGATGACGTGCCATGCGATCACGTCATCCATTTGCGTGGGGCGCCCTGACGTCACTCTGAAGCGCCCCGGGAGCCGCACGGACGGTAAGTATGCTGCTCCCCCGCTCCCCGCTACACTTTACCATGGCAACCAGGACTTTAGCGTCCCGGCAGCCATGGTAACCATTCAGAAAAAGCTAAACGTCGGATCCAGCAATGCGCCGAAACGACGTTTAGCTTAAGGCCGGATCCGGATAAATGCCTTTCAATGGGCATTAATTCCAGATCCGGCCTTGCGGCAAGTCTTCAGGATTTTTGGACGGAGCAAAAAGCGCAGCATGCTGCGGTATTTTCTCCGGCCAAAAAACGTTCCGTTCCGGAACTGAAAACATCCTGATGCATCCTGAACGGATTTCTCTCCATTCAGAATGCATTAGGATAAAACTGATCAGGATTCTTCCGGCATAGAGCCCCGACGACGGAACTCTATGCCGGAAGAAAAGAATGCAGGTGTGAAAGAGCCCTTAGCAAATCAGGTAAAGAATAGCTTGAGATTTTAAAAAGAATCTATATAACCTACTAAAGGACCAGAAGGTTATGCAGGGGGCCAAGGTCCAAATGTGATAATAGGCCTCAGAAATAACAAAGCCTATAAGGCCTAGTAGAATAAAACCCTATGCACAGCCACATGGTTTGTGTGGGTACCTGAGGCTTGCACCCCTGACCCCAGACTTGATTCTTGAATCTATGTGAAGGCTGCTGTACTGATCCAGCTACATTCCTTTGTTTCGTTGATTGGTTAATAAAGTTTTTTTTCCAAGGGCATAGCTAAAGGCTCATGGGCCCTGATGCAATAGTTCAGCTTGAGCCCCCCTTCCCTCAGTGCTTTGTGGCTAGGGGCAGGGAAGCACATACCCTTCGTGCTGCCTGAGGCAAAAATTGAAACAGCACCCAATGCCAAATTCTTGATCTAACCCTCTACTCTCCAGCCAGAGGTGTAACTTGACCAGCATGCACTTTCTATAATACTTGTGTTTTCTTATGTGGCACAAGGGTCTTTGGGTCCCTTCAGGCTCCTGGGACCCTCTGCACCCCCTATAGCTACCCTGTTTTTTTTCCAGGAATACAATATTAATGACCTATTCTAAGGATAGGTCCTCAATAACTGATCAGCGGGGGTCCAACAGCTATCAACGCCACCTATCAGTTGTTTGAAAAAATGGTGTTACTTCCGCGAGCGATGCAGCCTCCTCACAACCTACTAAGCACAGTGCCATACATTGTATAGTGGCTGTGCTTGGTATTGCAGCTCAGGTCCATTCACTTGAATAGGACTGAACTTCATATAGGCCACATGACTGATGGACGTAACATTACTGCTCTAGGAATAGGCAGTTAGACACCCACAATCAGATATTGATTACTTATCCCTAGGACAGGTCATTGATATTTTACACCTGGAAAAATCCTTTAAGGTACAGCTGTATTTGGGCACCTTACATCAGTGCTATTTGGGAACTGTCTGGTCCACCATAGGATGTCATCAATGGTGCCTAGTTCAGCACTAGGCACCATCCAACCTAAGGACAGCCCTGACTGAGGTCTACAGTGGAGCACATCACTTACTACCACTTTTTTTTATTATTTCACACATAAATATTAAAGGACTCATATGAATGGGTTTTTGTGCACAGCAATTTTCATCAATGAAAATGCATAACTGGAAGTCTAAAAGTTGCCAAAGATTTCTACTATTTACCAAGCGTAGACCTCTTCATTCAGGACTTCATGCTGGTCCTGGTCAACTCATCCAGAAATGAATAATGTAATAAAATATTAACACTGGATCTCACTGCTACCTGTCAGCCATTCAGTAATAATTCACGTTGATCATGTAGCACATGGATGAGTTGGTCTTTGTTAGGACCAATCAGCTGTGGTATATAAATGTGGGTTATGAGCCCCCTCTCTATAATGCCCATAAGGCCTAATGGAGCATGTGGAAAGGAGTTGCCTTCATGATGCATTGTGTGGACAGGCATTTGACAGTCCTCTACTCGGTACAGAACACAGGTACAATAATTTGTCTGACGAGAGCAACCATAGGGTCTTTGCTTTCAAATTGGTTACTGTCTTCTTTTACAAGCATCAGTACCGCTTGCAAAGAGAGTGGATTCCAGAAGTAAATGAGCAACTTTGCCTAATATCTTAGCCATAAGTTTTAAGGCACTCTAATTTTAAGGCTTTTCTGTTTTTCCACATTTTCAGACTGTGAGCAAGATGGTGATACAAAAAGCCAATTTATCTATAATGTATAAATGTTCAGCTTATAACAAAGCCGGAGGAGACGAGAGGCTTGTATACTTCTATGTCACAAGTAAGTGACTGTCACAACTATTCTGATGTAAGAACAGTATATGTATAATTGGATCGAGGATTGTAGCACCTTTTCTCCTACAAAGAAGGGTAATCCAACAAATGCTGAGCATTTCTGAGTCAGTGTGATGGCATAAACAGCTATGCCATGGGTCTGCTTCCAGCAATATACTACCTTTTATTGTAATTCATGTTTACCACTGTCATGATAATGTATTATGCAGCTACAAATGAAGCGCCCTCTAGTGGTACATACCCTGTATAATTTACAACACAACTGCAGACTCTTTTTTTTAATTCTTTTTACATCCAGTAAGGTTGGATAAAAATGCATTATCCCTTTGCATAGTATTTACATACCCTTCTCTGACTATACTTTATGTCTAACAAACTTTCAGCGATTCCAGATGGCTTTGCGATTGATCCTGAGCCTTCAAAGGAACCCATAGAGGGACAGAACCTCAGTTTGAGCTGCCTTTCGGATAAATACACATATGAGAACATGCAGTGGTACCGACTGAACCTTCATACATTAAACGGTGCTGAGGGAAACCCACTTGTATTGGAATGCAAAAATGTGCATCAGTACGCAGACCGCATGGAAGGAAAACTGCAGAATCAAGAAGGATCAAGTAATGCAACTCTGATACTCAATATCCCCAAACTATCAATGAAGGATGAGGGGGCCTATGTCTGTGAGGTCCAAAACCGTAAAACTCGGGAGAAGCATTGTCAGAAGAGATATATATCAGTGCTTGGTGAGTAGGGTTTTCACTTTATTTAAAGGGGTGGTACAGATTTAGGAGAACATTGATGCTTTCTTGTAGAAACAGCACCACTACTGTCCAGAGGTTTTGTCTGGTATTGCAGCTCGATTACATTAAAGTGAACGTGGCAGAGCTGCAGTACTGTACACAACCTATGGAGAGGTCTCGCTTTTAGGAAGACATGTTTTTTCAATGCTGTAAAACCCCTTTAAAATACATGCAATGTTTCCTTTAAGCAGTATTTTCCACCATTTCCAGAGTTAGCAAAAGTTAAATGGGCAATAGTGCAATGCCACACAATAGCGTTATCTACAATTACATGCAACAATAGAAAAAAATATTATAAATAATGACTATGGTTGACCGTAAAGGAACTTAAAGGGTAAATCCAGTAAAGTGTGAACTTCTGATGTGTCATGCATACATGTGAGAAGATCGCATTGGTGGAGGGCCTGAGAGTCTGTGCTCACTTATTAACAAAATGAAAGCAGATAGCTTTGATCCCTTTGGCACTTCTCAGAGATTGCTGTTACTGGAAATCTAATACAAAATTCTATGGAAACAGCTGCTGACTGTGGTGTTTCAAGCACTGGGCATGTGCCCCAGATCTTTCACCTAATGCTTTGGATCATCAGGCACTAGCGATCAAGTCATTCAATTGTATCTGCGTCCTTTACCTCCGCCAGTTCCCCATGATTAGGAGCTGAACCTGGACATATCCCCATTTTCACCCAGGCAGCCCCCCTGACTTGAGCATCAGAGCAGTTCATGCTCCGATGCTCTCCTTTTTCCTGCTCTAAAGCCCGCCCATCAGAGCCGATGACGTCATCGAACACACTGCTGGGCGGAAGCCTCCTGCCCGGCAGTGTGTTATTGTAAATAAAAGAGCCCTTGCCCTGCGCGATCCAGTGCGAGGCAAGGGAGCGCATCGGAGCATGAACTGCTCCGATGCTAACATCAGGAGGGCTGCCTGCGTGAAAATATAGGTATGTCCGGGTTCAGCTCTGAACCCGGACAACCCCTTTAATACTGCGGCACAGTAATTCTATGTATAAAATAACACACATACATATGATGCCATGAAACAGGGTAGAGGGAACAGGGGAAGGAAGAAAAACGCCACCCTGGATGGACACACAGGTCACACAGTACATAATATGAAAATGAATAAGGTCATGAGGGACAATATACAAAGTGTAGTACCAGCTCATAGACCAAATGTAATAAAAATTGTATATAGGGTAGTATAAGGTAAGTGAAAGTCAGTGAGAGAGCCGACCACAGCCATAGTGCATAATATGCTGATCAAAAAAAAGATACAATAAGTTGTATGAGACCAGCAGAAGAGTAAAGGAAGCCAAGTGAGAAGTCTCAACATCGGCAGCACATATCCGTGGAAGGACGGTTATGACCTCAAACTTACCAAAGGCGGACCAAATGTGGACAAGGAGACCAGGATGGCGTTACCCCAACGCGCGTTTCGACGTGCCTTCGTCAGGGGGTGACGAAGGTGTCTCCCTATGCTCATCCTACAGTGTCTAAAAACTCTCCCCACAACCTCCCTACATGGTCCCTGCACTGTCCCTGCACTCTCCCTATCAAATATTCTACAATTAAAAGCTTTCTGCAACACTGTCCCTAGCACATAAGCACTTGTCATGTCTCTCCCTATGCTCAGATCACAGTGAAATGGCGGAGACCGCTCAGGATGAGGCTTTTAATGGGCTTAATCTACTGATTGGCTAGCTGCATGGGATTATGGGTCATATCGACTTCTTACTTTTTACTTTGTAACACGTGCAGCAGCCATTTTAGAAAACAATGCGAGGAAATTTGGCTTCGCAGAGAATCAAATTTTTCCTAAAATTCTGAGTGAATTCGGCATCTGATGCTGCGATTCGCTCAGCACTACCCATGATACCTAAAGTATCTCTATAGTTTACAAACAGGCCCCAAACATTTAATGTAATCTACTCTTTGTTTAGATTATTGTGTCAGATTTCTAGTCCTTTAATTCCAGTGGCAGTTCGAGAAGGCAAGTTTCACCAATCTGATCTTCTCACATGATGAAACAGAGGATCGATTCTGGGTCGGACTGGCCCACTAGAAAACCAGAGGATCCTCTGGTCAGCCCAGGCTCTGGTACCATGATGAGCCCCAAATACTGTATTCAGGGGGAAAAAATCATTTGGCTGCCTTTAGAGACAATCACTTGCCACTAGGGTCTATTTCTTCGATTCAAAACCTATTAAAGAACTATACTTTCATCATTTGTAGTCTCATGAATTGCTTTTCTACCCATAAGCCATATATTAATATAAAGAGAACTTTATGTAGCCTGCTTCTTCTCCTTTGTAGCACAGGAAGCCCCAAACTTCCGTTCTAACCTGACCGACAAGATGGTGAATGTCAGTGACTCCATGGTGATGTACTGTGAAGCTGATGGAGCTCCCAGCCCCACCATCCTTTGGTATAAAGACAACAAGTTAGTGGAAGAAGTATCAGGTATAACATATTGAAATTAAAATCCTATGTCATTAAGATGTTTGCACATGAGCAATAAACAAATAAAGGGACACTGTGCAGAATGCTGTATTATGCCTAGTCCAGAGCCCAAGGGATATAGGAATTCAAAGAATACAAAATAGATAATTCTTGTGTCATGCTCCACTCCTTCAGACCTAGTCTGCAGTGTTACTTTTAATGAAAATTGACATGAGTTTTGAAGGTGTTATCTAGTTTAGAAAACCCATTTTTATATATGCAATTAGGGTTTTCAGAGTTAATAGAGGGGGTCCTCTGTTGACAATGCTCATTTCTTGGCCACCGTAGAGGACCTGCCTATCCTGTATTACACAGATAGCCCATATATTTTTTTTTACTTGTATTGCTTTGCCCTGTGGTGGCACTGAAGGGAAAATGAAGACCTACTGCCAGGTTTCCCCACATATTACAGATGATCTTTGGAGGTGCAATTTGTGAGCAGCTTATTAGCAAGGGACCTTTCCCCTGGCTCCATGTTACCCCACATCCTGTTATTACCTCATGATGCATTCCTATAAATTTGTATATTCAGCAAATTAGATTTGGCGTAATGCACAAAAATAAAAAGTACTAAGAATGTGAACATGTATCATAAATAAGATATTTTCCACACGTAATCTTAAATGTCCCCTCACAACCATCTGATATGTTGGGAGTTACTGTCTTAGGTTGCGTGTCAGCCTGGCTCAATGGGGAGCCAAAGACCTTGAAATGAGAATAGGGACCAATTGTAATAAGGCTCAGGATGTCCAGAAGTGAACAGCCCCATCTAAAGCAGATCACTTCCTAATCTATCAGTGCCCCTTGGGCTCCCAAACTTTTATACTCCATCTTTGCCACTAAGTGACAAGTGGATCTGTGGGTCCAATGCCATGTATTTGGTGGATCTTTGAATGCAAATTAGGCTGAGTTCACATCTGCACTGACTTTTCCGTTACTATGTTCCAACAATAGAATGGAAAAACATGGATTCATTAAATGGATTGAAGAACAGATACAAATGGAAGCCTTTCATTTCTATCCGATAATCTTCCCCCCCATCCCCCCCCCCCCCCCGGAAAAAAAAAACTCCTTCCATTCAGGTTTCTATTATTTTTGGGCTGAAATAAAAATACAATAAGCAGGACCTTTTTCATGTCACTAAAACCTGGTGGAACTGATACACATTTAGCTTTTTTTTTTACCATTTTCTGACAGAACAGAATAACTGAAAAATCAATGCAGAAGTGGACTCAGCCTTAGGCTACTTTCACACTTGCGGCAGAGTGATCCGGCAAGCAGTTACGTCGCCGGATCCGTATGCCAACTGATGGCATTTGTAAGACTGATCAGCATCCTGATCAGTCTTAAAAATGCCTGATCAGTCAAAAAAAATGCACTGAAATTCCGGATCCGTCTTTCCGGTGTCATCCGGCAAAACGGATCCGGCATTTACTTTTTTCACTTATTTTGAATTCCGGATCCAGCACTAATACATTCCTATGGGAAAAAAATGCTGGATACGGCATTCAGGCAAGTTTTTTTTTTTTTTCGCCAGAGATAAAACTGTAGCATGCTACGGTTTTATCTTTCGCCTGATCAGTCAAAATGACTGAACGAAAGACATCCTTATGCATCCTGAACGGATTTCTCTCCATTCAGAATGCATGGGGATAAAACTGATCAGTTCTTTTCCGGCATTGAGCCCTTTTGACGGAACTCAGTGCCGGAAAAGAAAAACGCTAGTGTGAAAGTACCCTTAGTTCCCCTCCAGAAGGAAGAAACTATTTTATACCAGCAAGGCCAGGCACTTTTTAAAAAATTACATATTTGTTCCTTCTAGTGGAGAACTAATTTGCATTTTTCCAAAGGAGCCTTGCCTGTAGGTAAGTTTCCATACACTATCTGGATCTCTTCAATGAGATATAGTACCCTTCTCAGAAGTGGGTCCTTGTAGAAGGGGGAAAGAAGACTAATTATGACTATGACTTTTACTAGGCTGTATTTTTGCACATGAATAATAGTCATTGTGCAGGTCACTTTGGGTGACTACTAGGTGGTAAGTAGGGTTGCACCTACAATGAGGCCAGATGAGGCAACTGCCTCAGGCGGCGAGCCCTAGAGACAGGAGGAGGCAGTGGCAGGGCCATGAGAAATTAGCACTTCCATTGTGGATGTGCTCATTTCTCTATAGTCACCTGTATCACAGTATGCCTTTAACAGTAGGGCTGGAGGGGGGGGGGCGCTGTTTCAATTTTTGCCTCAGGCAGCAGAGAGACTAGGTGCACCCCTGGCTGTATGTAATGTTTTCTAAGTATGTGTTTAACAGTAGGGCTGAAGGGAAAGGGTTACGTTGAGAATTTGGCATGGGTGGAGGGGCCACTTCCGTTTTTTGACTGGCAGCAGAAATATTAGGTGCACCGCTGGTGGCAAGTGAAAGCTAACATGTGAGGGTGAGAACACCATTGTACTTGTACTATAAGGTTCCCTGAACTCCCACCATCTATACGGTCTCATGCTATGTTACTTTAAAGGGTAATTCAGTCCTGGCAACATTTTATGCTTATAAGACTTCAGTCTAATTTGTGCCTAACATCATCTCTCACACAGGGATAGTATTGGGAAACCAGAACCATACACTAAGCATTCAGCGAGTCAGAGAGGAAGACGCCGGCATATACCTCTGCACTGCCTGTAACGAGAAGGGATGCGCAAACTCCTCCGCCATTGTCTCTGTTGAAGGTGTTACTAAAAGAACAATATTTCATTTACAATGCTCACTATATTTTTAAATAGTATCTTTTTTATCTGTAGAGTTAAAAAAAGACCTACTACTTGCTTGTTTGAACCATAGTTAAATTCTGTCAAGAACAGGGATTGTAGCTGCAAGGTTGTTCATTTACATGCATCACATCTGCACAGAATACTCCAAAACTCCCCATAGTCCACCATAGTGCAATATTACTTGTATTTATACAAATGTAACAAACATTGACGTGGCACTTATACATTGTTGCAGCAAACTTTAACTTGATACTTCATGTAAGGTTGGCTGCAACTGTATTTAATGTGTTAAAGGGAATGGGCAGAGGGCAGGAGGGAGGAGATAAGTTGTGATTTCACGTATTGTGAATAATGGATTATGTGTTATCTACACAGAGGAGTTAATTGACATTGTAATTCTGGCTGTGATGATAACAAGATAGCTACTTAAAACTTACTTGTACAGAACAGGAACTCATGACCTATT
Organism: Bufo gargarizans; assembly: GCF_014858855.1. Taxonomy (NCBI): domain Eukaryota; kingdom Metazoa; phylum Chordata; class Amphibia; order Anura; family Bufonidae; genus Bufo; species Bufo gargarizans. The sequence goes on along the minus strand of NC_058081.1, from coordinate 477,149,837 downwards.
ATTAGGCCTAGTAGCCAGGATTTTATACATTTTTCAACACAGATAGTAACATGAAAAATAAAAAAATAAAAAAACTTTCCAAAAATTCTTAAAGCACGTTTAACATAAAAATGTGATTTAAACAATAGGTCACTGACAAATTCCCTTTAAGTGTCAACATTTTGTATGCCTGTATAGCTCCAAGTTGAAGTAAAAAGCAGCATTCATATCATAGTCTCGTAGGATCATAGTCTAGTTCCCCTTGTTCACAGAAACAAACAGATACTCAGTCTAAATTGGCAATACCTACCAATACCTAAAGTCGATCAAAATTGGTGATTATTTTAATTAAAACAATCACTTAAATTTAAGGTATGGCTTCCTTTAGAGAAAAAAGCACATGTGAACGCAGGGAGATCGTGCAGAGATCATATAAATGATGTCTTGGTTGGCTTCCAATAATTTCCACAGCATTTTCCTATAATGTGAAGCAGTATACCTAAAAATGTATATACTCCATAAAATAAACAATGACTAGAGCATCTACTAACAAATAAAATAAGAACTAATCTTATATTCTACGTGGTTACTGCTGGTGGTCCTTAAAGAGGTTGTCCAGCTCCTATCAAGATTTTAACTATACCCTGGACAGCGCTGTACATAACATTAAAAAGCAGCTCACCTGCTCCCCACCACTCCATTCTAGTGCTGAGGGTCTTGTCCTGCTCTTTCCCCAATGTTTGAACTTCCAGACAGGGTTACTTGCAGTGCTGTGGCCTATCGCGTTCAATTGTGACACGTCACTGCTGGCTGATGTGTCATTTGGGGACATGTTACTGCTGAGGCCAGTTATTGGCCACAGCGGCAGGTGGCATCATCCAGAAGTTTACACACCGGGGACTGGAAGGAGCAAGGACAGACACTCGGTGCTGGAAAAGAGCGACTGGGAACAGGTAAGGGGATTTTTATGTTATTTATAGTACTGTTCTGGGAGATAGATAAAATTGTGATAAAATCTTTAATCACAACTCCAAGTAAAACTGATACGCTGTGTTATGCTTAGTGCAGAGGCCTAATGGGCCATGGATGACTTGCACAACACCCTCTTGTCCTCCATTAAACAGTGGGGGAGATTTACAAATCAAAATGTGCCAGAATTCTGGCACAATTTGTGCCAAAAAACTGGTGTACATGCCTTAGATCGCATTTATTTTTTATATATACCGTATATATTTTTTTTATACTAGACAATTAACTTTGTAATTACCGTAAATAGTAGACCCATTAGCATCATTTCATTTGTCCCTTGCTCCAGGAACTGATGACAAAACAAATGTTGAGATTGTGATTCTCATTGGCACTGGAGTAATAGCGGTTTTCTTCTGGATCCTCCTCATCCTCATCTTCTGTAACATTAAAAGGGTAAGTAGCTATATTTCAGAGTAACGCTGTTTACAGTGTGTTGGAAAAGTATCAAGACCCTTGACACTACATAGCACAAAACTTAAACATAGAGACAGAGGATGCCACCAACAGGGTTACATTGGGAAAGGTTTTCCACCTCCCTCTACTGGAATGAAATCTTTTTGGCAAGCAAACATTGTAGCAAAAACCCAGAATCCACTAACAAGAGTCTTTGAAGAGGTTTTATTATAATTGACATTTATCACATATGTACAGAATAGTTGATAAATGTCTGTTCACTGACCCCTATTGATCACTAGAACTAGCACATGGGCTATATCTGTAAAGAATAAATCAAGGCAACTGGACGTACTGTAGATTTCTTGAAAACGTTTTACTCGTTCTTCCAACGAGATTTCTCAATTCTGAGTGATTGCATTGTATGTGGCAGACAATAGATGTCTAACCCCCCCCCCCCCCCCCCCCCGCCTCTATTCAAGCTTGGAGAAGAAAAATGGAGAAGCCAAGCTTGAATAGAGGCGGGGGGTTAGACATCTATTGTCTGCCACATACAATGCTGTCTTAACACTTTTTTCTGGGAAGTCTTTATCACCTACTGACTCCAATTAGGATAATGGATCAACACCTTTGACTCCATGCTGGGTATAACAACCTCTGACCCCATGCTGGGTATAATTACCAGATGTTGATTTAGTTACATATTTATTCCCAGAGAATTCTTGTACAGTCACTCAGATTTGAGAAAGCTTGTTGGAAGAACGAGTGAAACGTTTTCAAGAAATCTACAATACGTCCAGTTGCCTTTATTTATTCTTTACAGATATACCATGACCTGGATAAATGAGAACCTTCACAGACATAGTCCATAGCCCCCTTTTCCTCTTCTTTGACTGCAGTGAAGAGGGGTTTAAATTGAGTCCTGGTCGAGAAGCTGCAGTGTGGCTCCATTAATTGTCTTTCAGTACTCTATTTAAACTCCTCCTCACCACAGTGAAAAGGAAAGAGGTCTCTAGACTACTATACTAATGACTGATGAGGATCCCAATGGATATTTATAACCAATCCCCAAATGTTTATCATCTATCCTGTGGATAGGTCAAAAAATTGCCGTTGTGGCATTGTGGGAAAACCTCTTTAAGGTATATTTACCCTTTAACCCAGTGACCTCCAACTTGTGGCGGTCTAGCTGTTGCAAAACAGGCAAATGCAGTCAGGGAGTGCGTGTAGTTGTAGTTTTGAAACAGCTGAAGAGCCATAGGTTGGAAATCACTCCTTTGAGTGCATATTGAAGATCAAGTTTTCCACCTTACAGAAAAACCATATTTGTGTTGCTGTCATCCTATGTTATATTATGTACAATCTAAAATGTTGTTTTAAACTTTCAGCCTAGCCATGGTGAGATAAAGACTGGATACCTTTCCATCATCATGGATCCCGGTGAAGTGCCCTTGGACGAACAGTGCGAATATCTTCCTTATGACTCAAGCAAGTGGGAGTTTCCCCGAGATAGACTAAGACTTGGTAAGACTGCAAAGTAAAGCCTAAATAGCATGGTCTACCTGGACAAAACAGAGTAAATGCTAGCATAGTAGTTCTCATCTGGAAATGTAAAAATGAAAAATGGTTGCTTATATAAACAACATCACAATCTATACATGGACTATGCATTCTGGATGGTTTACTGTTCAATACATTTTTAAAAGGATTGGCTACTTTCTAGCTCCTTTTGAATGTGTATTCAAGATGACTATATGGTACTTATTAATATAGCCTTTGTTGATATTCTGTGCCATTTGCTATATTTCGTTAGCTATGACCCTTGTTAAGCAAATCTTCTGTTCCATCCAATTAAGGTCGTTTCCGTAAGATTGCCTATGATGGAAGGTCATGGGACCAGACACATCACTTAGTCTCCTCTATTCATACACACTGCACTTGCACTATACTTTCAAAAGTTTTAGTGCAGATGGCAGGTGCCTTTTATTTGAATGGAGGAGACATCATATGGAGGTGATTTGCCTGGTCACATGATACTTCATCAGAGGCCATTTTATGGAAAGGACCTCTGTGTGGACAGCACAGAAGACCAGGCAAACAAGGGGACATATCTTATAAAATATAGAAAATACCACAGAGTTTCCACAAAGGCTATATTAGTGAGTGCCATATAGTCAGCTTGGTACTGGTCAAGAATAACCAGAAAGAGGCCAAATTCTTTAAGAAATGAATAATTCATTCTTGTGAATAGTTTTATTACAGTTTTATTATTTGTTACTATGGCATCCCATGCCTGTCACTGTCATACTCCTATAGGCGGGCACAGGCTCCGCTTCACTCACCTCCCTGGTCTTGTGCAGCAGCCTGGATCCTCTGCCCCACCCACCCCTGACCTGGCCACCTGTGTGTACTCCTTTTGTTTCAGGCCATAGGCTTTACTCCTCAGCAAGGGTGCATGGTTTGTCCGTAGGGTGCACATGCTGCACCCCAACTCTTAAAGGGCCGGCATACACACCCTGATCCTCCCCAGCCTATGGCTGGTCACCTAAGTTTCTTTTTTAGGCACCTTCCCCAAGGGGAGGATTCCTGAGCAATAGGTATTTCTATCTCGCTAGTTTGTGAAAGGTTGTTGCTGTTCTGTTTGTTTGCCCATGTACCGACCTCTGCCAGTTTACCGATTCTGACCCTCTGCCTGAACTGACTACCACCTGTTTACTGTATTGACCATTTGCTGCCTGCCCTGACCTCAGACTTGCTTCATGGATTTGCATGTACTCATCCTGCCCTGGCATTTGCCTGTTTCATAACTATGAGTACTGCCTAGCAGTACTCCTTTCCACCTGTATCTCTGGCCTACATGGGTCCCACACCAGGACTATTCCACGAAGTAGCAGCCTGGTAGCTCTTCTGCAGCAAAGACCAGATCCCTGTATAGGTGTCAAAGGGTGAAAACCAGGATAATACCCTTATGTGTAGCACAAAGTGAAACAGGTTGGTTGGCATTGTGGTTCCACACCTGCTGCCTGTGACAACAACATTGTATTGTATGTGTTTTGATGTACATGAAATTTTTTGTCTCCTATTTTCCCTATTAATATTAATTGCATTACAGGTAAAGTCCTAGGACATGGCGCCTTTGGTAAAGTGGTAGAGGCTTCAGCTTTTGGAATCAGTAAGAGCAGCAGTTGTGAGACGGTAGCAGTGAAGATGTTAAAAGGTATGGATCTTTAAATTTATATGTTTATGAATGCCACCACTTCTACTTGGACTTCAGTGTAGTGCTACAACTTTTTCCCCTTATATTTACATATATCGCCTCTGATATACACTCACCTAAAGAATTATTAGGATCACCTGTTCTATTTGTCATTAATGCGATTATCTAGTCAACCAATCACATGGCAGTTGCTTCAATGCATGTAGGGTTGTGGTCCTGGTCAAGACAATCTCCTGAACTCCAAACTAAATGTCAGAATGGGAAAGAAAGGTGGGCTACAACAGCAGAAGACCCCACCGGGTACCACTCATCTCCACTACAAATAGGAAAAAGAGGCTACAATTTGCACAAGCTCACCAAAATTGGACTGTTGAAGACTGGAAAAATGTTGCCTGGTCTGATGGGTCTCGATTTCTGTTGAGACATTCAAATGGTAGAGTCCGAATTTGGCGTAAACAGAATGAGAACATGTATCCATCATGCCTTGTTACCACTGTGCAGGCTGATGGTGGTGGTGTAATGGTGTGGGGGATGTTTTCTGGGCACACTTTAGGCCCCTTAGTGCCAATTGGCCATCGTTAAAATGCCACAGGCTACCTGAGCATTGTTTCTGACCATGTCCATCCCTTCATGACCACCATGTACCCATCCTCTGATGGCTACTTCCAGCAGGATAATGCACCATGTCACAAAGCTCGAATCATTTCAAATTGGTTTCTTGAACATGACAATGAGTTCACTCTACTAAAATGGCCCCCACAGTCACCAGATCTCAACCCAATAGAGCATCTTTGGGATGTGGTGGAACGGGAGCTTCGTGCCCTGGATGTGCATCCCTCAAATCTCCATCAACTGCAAGATGCTATCCTATCAATATGGGCCAACATTTCTAAAGAATGCTATCAGCATCTTGTTAAATCAATGCCACGTAGAATTAAGGCAGTTCTGAAGGCAAAAGGGGGTCCAACACCGTATTAGTATGGTGTTCCTAATAATTCTTTAGGTGAGTGTATGTTCTCTAGATATAACCTTACCATTCTTATCCAATTTGTGTGTTTCAGAGGGTGCTACTGCTAGTGAACATAAAGCTTTAATGTCAGAGTTGAAAATTCTCATTCACATTGGCAACCACCTCAACGTAGTCAACTTACTAGGGGCTTGTACCAAACCAAATGGTAAGTACTTTTCTGAGTTGAATGACCTCATGTGGTGACTATACTATCAGACGCAGAAACATGCATATATCCAATTCCAGGTTCACATGCACACCAACACCTTCTTGGCTTCTTGGTATACCATATTCTTTTTGGTTTAAAAATGTAAACTATTCATCAAATTACCAATATCCAAAAATATTTGATTGTCCTTCCAAGTCAGGTCCTCTTTGATACTTTAGTTTCAAGCTGCACATATTCAATTCCAATGAAATGCCTGAATTTGAAAGCTCGCATTCCAACCACATTTGAGATTAGATTTTGGAACTTTGTGAAGTTTGGCTTGACTTTTGGTTTGAATTTTTCACAAATATTAGACTAAACTAATCTAATCACATTCAACATTTTTGATGGGTCAGTCTGGAGACTCTGATTACAGACTTTGAATTATTTACAGTATGTGAGCCATTTGTATCCAAGTAGCCAATAAGGCCATGTATGAATCATGAATCATTTGAAGTTACATGTATAGGCAACTTTTTTGACCCAATAGCCACATTATAATATCAAAAGTAATGTTAAGTGTCATTCAGTTTGAAAAAAAAAGAAAAAAAAGTGACAGTCTTATATAGTCTACTTCAACATAGCTAGCCATTCTTTGCAGCGCTACAGACACAAGAACTAACTGGATAGTGGATTATTTTAGTTTCTACAGATGGAGGTCAGTGTATATATCTGGTGTAATCAGCTACAAAGTATTACACATATATTAGGATTAGTGTACAAATACCATACATTCCAAATATAAAGGGGCTTAACAAAGTTTTCCAAATGATTACTCGCCATGCTGGGGACACGAGCAGTACTGTGGGAGCAGGAAGACATTTAAAAGGTTAATAAGAGTTTTTATTTTCTTCATACAGCCCCCTGCTCTATAGCCATTTTTTAAAATCTTCAAAAAACCCTTTAAGCAAGCCTTCTTCCTCTTTGATGTCATGAACCGCAATAGGAGAACATAACATAGAGTTGGGAATGTTGCAGGAAATTAAGCCACAGGTTTCCCCGTCTAGAATATGGTGGAAAGTAATTGGGTATGATAGCAATAACAGCACCAGGATGGCGGCCCCATTTTGATTTTTGTTATCAATCTCTTTTTGCTTTGTGTGGAGTTCAAGGCAAATATTTTGCATGTACTTGTTCCAGATCTACTTTGTTAAGCAATTTCTTCCATGTCAGCCAATAAAAATATTAATGTCAGATAATGCTGTGCATCTCTAATATTAATAGTAGTAGTAGTAAGGACCCGTTTATGAATTATTTACTACATCTCCTAGTTCACGCTCTGCCTCTGCTTTAAAATTACAGCTTGACCTGAGCTTAGAATGTGGCACCCATAGCCTTAATATGACAGACTGACTTGTTTCTGCGCCAACTTCAATTTGCTGTCAGATTTATAATGTGTTCACAGAAGCTGAATTCTAGGAATTCCTTAGATAAGGCAGAAAAAGTACAGGGCTGAGCATCATCAAACACATTGCAATGTAAGAGAAGAATTGAAATAGTACTTGTTTTACTGCTCAACTATCAATGTTTTAGCAAATTCAATTGTTTAAAATTACACAGGTGTCACTGTACTGTACAGTACTTTACTTCACACAGGAATTAAGGTTATTATTTGTGGGCCCTAACTCTGAACTTACAAAAACAGAGCAGCACAATCAGTAGTTTGCCTGTTTCTATAATTGTTATACTAGTTGTCCATGCCCATTGTCACCTCCTCCCAATAGGCACGGGCATCCAATGCTCACCCAGTCCTCTGTTCTGTTGTCCTGGTGGTGTGGGTCCACCAACGACCTCCTGCCCATTTCCAGCTGGCATCTTAGTAGTACTGCTCTATCACTCCATACCGGCTGCGACCTTCTCCTTTTTGCTGTGCATTCCTCCTCCTGTACGGTGCGTCCACGCTCTCTCTGGCAATTCCAGATTAAAGCAGACCTCTCTAGGGTGTTTTAGGTGCCTTACCCTTACCCTATGTAATATATTCTATTACTCTAGGTTCTAGTGTCCAAAGTTGCCCAATTATATTGTTTGTCTGCATGTGTACCGGCCTCTGCCTGATCTCCGTACTGACTCCGAGCTGACCCTGAGCTGCCTGCCCTGACCCTTGGACTGATTTTGGATTGCATAAACTCTGCCTGCCCTGACCTTAGCTTAACCATGACTACAGTTTTGCTTGATCCGTGTTTCTTGACACCAGTTGGTCAGCAGTCTACTGAACTGGGTGCTCGAAGAGGTCACGGCTTGGTGGTTCAACTGCAGTAAAGTCCAGATGCCTTAATAGGGGATAATGGGTGGAATCAGGGAGGCCACTTAGATAATGTCCTTAGGAGTAGTCCCAAGTCAAATCTGTTCAGTAGACACAGCGGGTACACATACACTTTGTAAAAAAAGGCTTGGCCATATCTGCACTCAACTGCATTCAGGACCTGACAGCCAGCAACCATCTCACCAGACGGGCTGTATTAGGGAGAACTCCGCTCTTGTGATGGTGGCTATGATATAAATGTCTAAGATAGGAATACCCCTTTAACAAATCTCAGCAAAAATATACCATTTAAAGAATATATTCAAATCCCGTACACCAAGCTTTTGAAAGGTAAATATTAATGGGAGTCTCCCACACTAATAAGATTGGAAATCACTGGTCCAAAGATTACCATACAGATAAACACTTGCAGATTTTGGTGGGACTGGCCGACCAACTGTGCATATGGTTATCCCAGAAAGATGGATTTCAACAGAGGTGTCTGGCAGCAGCTAATTCTCTTCTCCCTATTGACAACATAGGCTTTTTGGGTCAAGCATGCATATGAATGGAGGGGCCAGAGCAATAGCTGTCAGTCAATTTGTTTGACATTTATCTAAGTGATTAGCTACCTTTAGGCATAATGCATACAGCATGGCTGTGAATGTTGCATGGAGCTGTACTACAGTAGTGTACATGAGCCCTTAACTGAAGGTTTGCTATTGTATTCATGAAATAAAGAAAACAAGATTTACTTAGTGTAGTGCCTTAGAGGCCATATATTTTCATTTATATAAAACATACTCATCTTTAGTAACCATAAGAAACCTGCAGCAATTACCTGTAATTGGCATGAATTTGTGCCATTTTGGGTACATGTTTATACATAGTGGCTATCAGTTAATGTTCTGGGTATATATGGAACTTTAAGCTCATTAAACCCAATGCACAATGTGTAAAACTACAATTTTATTACACAAAATTATTTTTACAAATGTTTCATTGTGTTAAAAAGTTATATGCTAAAATTCCTAAGAACCAGATCTTTGGTGCAAGCTGTGAGCCACCATCAAAGTATTGCAAGATGGAAATGACCATTCTGCCTCCGGAAAACTTTTTTTAAGTGAATGGCTCAGATTGCTGGTGGCATTGTGCTCATATTTAGCTTGTTAGTCACCACCGACTATTCAGATGGAACATTCAAGATGAAAATATAAGCAGATAAAAGAGGCAGCTGCATATGATAACTCACCCATAACTTAATCATTGTTCTCGGCATCTGAAAAGGAATGAAAATGTTCCAGAGGGGATGCCTATTGTATTTGTCTTGGATATAATCTTGTGGAACTGATTGAGTTATGACTGCAGACAGACGGCATAATAGAAAATTTTAAATTACTTGAGTCAAGAAAAGTTAAATGGAAGAGTTCTCAGACTTCATCTTTTTCCTGTATTGTATCAATTTCGATTCTGTGTCTATTAAAAATATTATATTGGTGGAGGACAGTACCAGAGGCAGCGGGGTAGCCACCATGAAGGCAGAGCACGCAACTACTATGTGGCATGGGGGAAGGGGGGCAACGGTGAACTGCTTCCCCTATTCTGGACATAGATTCAAGGCATTTTCCTGCAGCCACTACAAGGGGAAGCTCAGTGCATAGAGATTCTGCAGCTTCCACTGAGTGCAGTGGTAACAGTATAAATTCCTATGTACTTAGCTTCCCCTAATAGCGGCTGCAGGCGACCTTTTTTTTGTACTGTAGAAAAAAATTGTAAATTTTTCAGAAATCTTACTAGGGGTGTCCATACTAATGCAGTGGCCTAGTTACAAGGTAGAGAGGATGAGAGTAGTAGTAGTAGTAGGGGCAGTCACAACGGTTGTCTTCCTCAGCACTTTCTGAGGCTGTGCAGTGAAAATAATGATGCAAATCACTATACATTACTGAAGCCAGTCAACAGGGGATTCACACAAACACGGTATACATAAAATGCATTATTTACAGCTGACATAAGCAGTTCATATGGTTGTATCTAGAGGTTAGTTTCTCTCGCTTAATCAGGCTGTACAATCTCTCCTTTTTTGCATAAATGGATGCACTTTTTTCTCTCTCTCTCTCTCTCTCTCTCTCTCTCTATATATACATATACATATATATATATATATATACAGTGCAGACCAAAAGTTTAGACACACCTTCTCATTCAAAGAGTTTTCTTTATTTTCATGACTATGAAAATTGTAGATTCACACTGAAGGCATCAAAACTATGAATTAACACATGTGGAATTATATACATAACAAAAAAGTGTGAAACAACTGAAAATATATCATATTCTAGGTTCTTCAAAGTAGCCACCTTTTGCTTTGATTACTGCTTTGCACACTCTTGCATTCTCTTGTTTATAGGTCACATTAAAGGGACTTTAATGTGACCTATAAACTGTACCAGTTTGAAAAACAAACTGAAATCTTTTAGGTGGAGGGAAGAAAACAATAAAAAACTAAAATAATGTGGGTGCATAAGTGTGCACACCCTCTTATAACTGGGGATGTAGCTGTGTCCAGAACTAAGCAATCACATTCAAAATCATGCTAAATAGGAGTCAGCATACACTTAAAGTGCCACCATCATTTAAAGTGCCTCTGATTAACCCTAAATAAAGTTCAGCTTCTCTAGTTGGTCTTCCCTGAAATTTTCTTAGTCACATCCCACAGCAAAAGCCATGGTCCACAGAGAGCTTCCAAAGAATCAGAGGGATCTCATTGTTAAAAGGTATCATTAAGGAGAAGGGTGCAAAAGAATTTCCAAGGCATTAGATAAACCATGGAACACAGTGAATACAGTCATCATCAACAGTGACATTACCAAGAACTGGACGTCCCTCCAAAATTGATGAAAAGACAAGAAGAAAACTGGCCTGGGAGGCTACCAAGAGGCCTACATCAACAATAAAGGAGCTGCAGGAATATCTGGCAAGTGCTGGCTGTGTGGTAAATGTTACAACAATCTCCCGTATTCTTCATATGTCTAGGCTATGGGGTAGAGTGGCAAGAGAAAAGCCTTTTCTTACAAAGAAAAACATCCAAGCCAGGCTACATTTTGCAAAAACACATCTGAAGTCTCCCAAAAGCATGTGGGAAAAGGTGTTATGGTCTGATAAAACCAAGGTTAAACTTTTTGGCCATAATTCCAAAAGATATGTTTGGCGCAAAAACAACACTGCACATTACCAAAAGAACACCATACCCACAGGGAAGCATAGTGGTGTTAGCATCATTTTTTGGTGCTGTTTTTCTTCAGCTGGAACTGGGGCCTTAGTTAAGCTAGAGGGAATTGTGAACAGTTCCAAATACCAGTCAATATTGGCACAAAACCTTCAGGCTTCTGCTAGAAAGCTAAACATGAAGAGGAACTTCATCTTTCAGCATGACAACGACCCAAAGTATACATCCAAATCAACAAAGGAATGGCTTCATCAGAAGAAGATTAAAGTTTTGGAATGGCCCAGTCAGAGTCCAGACCTGAATCCGATTGAAAATCTGTGGGGTGATCTGAAGAGGGCTGTGCAAAGGAGATGCCCTCGCAATCTGACAGATTTGGAGTGTTTTTGCAAAGAAGAGTGTGCAAATTTTGCCAAGTCAAAATGTGCCATGGTGATAGACTCATACCCAAAAGACTGAGTGCTGTAATACAATCAAAAGGTGCTTCAACAAAGTATTAGTTTAAGGGTGTGCACACTTTTGCAACCATATTATTTTATTTTTATACTTTTTTTCTCTAAAAGATTTCAGTTTGTTTTTCAATTGAGTGGTACAGTTTATAGGTCACAATAAAAATGGAAAAAGTTCTGAAATGATTTTTCTTTGTCTCATTTTTTTTACAGCACAGAAACCTGATATTTTAACAGGGGTGTGTAGACTTTTTATATCCACTGTATATATATATATATATAGTGATGGACGAACATCGACCGGGACGTTTTGCGAACGCAAATGCTCGTTCACGATAAAATGTTCGTGAATTGCGTGTTCGCGGCGGGGCCCATTCACTTTAATGGCAGGCGAACCTGAAAATCCTTCAGGTCATATTTGCAGCCACCAAATACTTACTAGAAGTGCACAAATAATCCCACAACATGGACAGTGACATACCAGAGGGGGATCAATAGCAAAAATTCCCACAAATTTTTATTTTATTTTAATCAGGGGCCATTTTTAATGTGTCTTAAAGGGAAACTCTCAAAAATGTGCCCTGCTGGAGCTAGAATTATTTTATTTTAGGCCACGGGAGTATGGACCTGACAGAAAAGAACAAGTGATTATGTGGCTGGAGGTATATTAGACGGTCAGTGCATAACAATTTTACTGTAGGCCAGTGGAGTACAGGCCCCAAAAATTATGCATTCACCTGACTGAAAAGAACAAGTGATTATGTGGCCGGTGGTATATTAGGCATTCAGTGGAAAGCAATTTTACTGTAGGCCAGTGGAGTACAGGCCCCAAAAATTATGCATTCACCTGACAGAAAAGAACAAGTGATTATGTGGCTGGAGGTACATTAGGCGGTCAGTGAATAACAATTTTACTGTAGGCCAGTACAGGCCCCAAAAATTAGGCATTCACCTCACAGAAAAGGCCCTTTATGCCACTGTATCTACATAAGTCAAGGACCATTCTGGGTGGTGGCTGATATGTGTGGGCTGGCCAGTGGAGTACAGGCCCCAAAAATTATGCATTCACCTGACTGAAAAGAACAAGTGATTATGTGGCCGGTGGTATATTAGGCATTCAGTGGAAAGCAATTTTACTGTAGGCCAGTGGAGCACAGGCCCCAAAAATTATGCATTCACCTGACAGAAAAGAACAAGTGATTATGTGGCTGTAGGTATATTAGGCGGTCAGTGGATAACAATTTTACTGTAGACCAGTGGAGTACATGCCCCAAAAATGATGCATTCACTGGACAGAAAAGAACAAGTGATTATGTGGCTGGAGGTACATTAGGCGGTCAGTGAATAACAATTTTACTGTAGGCCAGTACAGGCCCCCAAAATTAGGCATTCACCTCACAGAAAAGGCCCTTTATGCCACTGTATCTACATAAGTCAAGGACCATTTTGGGTGGTGGCTGATATGTGTGGGCTGGCATGAGGAATTTGAATTACACAGGTGTTGAATAGAGATGGCCTTGTGGTTTGCCCGGCGGTCATTTCGCGGCAAACTTTGCTAGATCGCCGAACGTGCGAACATATGGCAATGTCCGCCGGCGCCATTCTTTTACATTGTGAAGAACTTTTACCCATGACACATCCATCAGGTGGTACAGGACAGCCAATTAAGACATTTCAGCACATGGACATACATATAGGGAGAGGTTGCTGTGCGGAGCAGGGGCAGACTGTTAGGGACACCAAACGCTAGCTAATAGGGCCACAAAAGTCCTTTTAAGGACTGGTATAGGTGTGCTATTGATAGGTGTGACTTATTGAGGGGTGTGATATACTTATAATATACTTTCTAACATAGAAAGTATATTATAGTGCATTTGTCGTGTGCAGCAGTTGTGTGCGTTTCTGCTACAATACTGCAGCTACACAGAGTGACAAACGAACGCTATTGGAACAAATAATTTCTACTGGTGTGATCTACCAGTTGCCCCACAAAAAAAGTGATTGAAGCAGGAGTGTTATATACCAATAATATACTTTCTATATAGTGCATTTGGGAAGTGCAGCATTTGTTAGCGATTTTGCTGCGTTACCACAGCTACACAGAGTGGCAAACGCTATTGGAACAAATAATTTTAACTGGTGTGATATACCAGTTGCCCCCACCCCCCCAAAAAAAAGTGATTGAGGCAGGGGTGTTTTATACCAATAATATACTTTCTACATAGTGCATTTGGGTAGTGAAGCATTTGTTTGCTGTTTTGCTGCGGTACTGCAGCTACACAGAGTGACAAACTCTGTGTAGGTATATAAAACACCCGAATCAATATTTGGTGTTAGCAGGTACATCGCACCCCTCAATCAATATTTTGTGGATATCAAACCCCTCAATCAGTATTTTGTGGAAGCAGGTATATCGCACCCCTCAATCAGTATTTTGTGGAAATAGGTATATAGAACACCTTAATCAATATTTGGTGGAAGCAGGTATATTGCACCCCTCAATCTGTATTTTGTCGAAGCAGGTATATCAAACCCCTTAATCAGTATTTTGTGGAAGCAGGTATATCGCACCCCTCTATCAGTATTTTGTGGAAGCAGGTATATAAACTCGCATATAAACTGTAACTTTTACAGCCTGTAATCTGCAGGGTAGGAGGATTCCCTGGATCTCCGCTCCTAACTGCTCTTAGGTGTTCTCTACTAGAGCTAACTCTAGATTGACTAGCAAATTCCTCCTTAAGGCGAAGAGACAGTGCCAGCTCTCCTTAACGACAGAACTAGGTAACTCACACTCCATATACAGCCTATAGGTCAGTTTTTTGTGTACACCTCTGTCCAGAAGATGAGTCTTCTACAACTCAATATTCAATTAAAACTGCATCTGGGCATATGGTCTCTTCCCATGAATATTAATGGCTGCACACAAAAATAAGTTCAAGATTTTGAGGGGAGAATTTTTTTAAAGAACTTCCCAAAAAATACCCCCCCTTCCCATCCTTACAACACGCTATCAATAGAAAACTAGATTTTCAATTTATGAGGGCTATGATGCCTTAGTACAGTACCTGGAATCATTCCTCTGTTCCCCCACATATATACTTGCAAAGCTGTTGCCTATCTGTAGTCTCTAGTGTGGATCTTTTTACAGGTATGTACATAACATCTGTATATGGCTTCTATTTACCTGAGCTGTATACAGCCCTCTAGTGACAACAATCAGCAAAGATATGTATAGGTATTTTTGTGGGAAACAGAGGAACAGGGCTCTGTTCCACAGGATAAATGTCTGATAGATGAGAGTCCCATCTCTGGCGCATCCAGGAGAAAAATTTATGGAGCAATGGCCACATGGCTTTCTTCATTCATGTCTCACTGCTTTTTCAATTCAGAAGCAGCCAAAATGCCCTGAATGTCTACAGTGGAAAATCCCATGAGTTAGCTGCCGACTGTTCGGCCAACAACTATTTAACCTAATTCCATTATAAACATGCACACCTGCCGAAATCAGTGCGCTTGGACCAACTTTTATTTTATGTGTGGCCAGTGTTAGACTTGCTCAACAATTATATTGGTGGTGGGAAGAGAGCAGATTCCTGGAATTTAGAACATCTACGAGGACATGATCCATCTGACCTCAGTCAGCCTCTGAGTTCAAATAGTTATGCATGCAAACTTATTGCACTATGGTTATACTTGACAGTTCTAAGCTACAGAAATGTATATGTCAGATCTAACAGTGCAAAGTTTTGTGCAGAATATTTTACGTATATGTGATGGATCTAAAAAAAATCTCAGTTCATGTTGCAGCATTTCTTCATGCCACGGTGGCAAGCAGAACAGGGATCAGTCATGTTATCTAACATAATAAATCCTTACTGCTGTTTTAGGACCACTGATGGTTATTGTGGAATTCTGCAAGTACGGCAACCTTTCCAACTACCTGAGGACCAAACGTGATGGATTCATTCCTTATCGGGTATGGAGATTTCTCCTGTTTTCCAGCCATTCATGTTATCCATCCTACGGTTCAGGCTCACATGCCATTCTGCTTCCACATGTACTTTGTGATCTGGTTTTTATTAAGGAAATGGGAAGCAAGCTACTGGTTGCCTGGGAAGGATAATTAAATAGGTTAAGTGTTTCTACAGCCCTAATTAAGTACATGTAATATTGGTGCTTCACATCAGTTCTCTAGTCAGTGGTAACTTACTAATATCAATATACTGTAATTCAATTGTTTTAACTCTTACAGGAGAGATCACCAAGATCTCGTAGTCAAGTCCGATCAATGGTGGAAGCCGTTATAGCTGACAGGATAAGCAGAGAAGGAGTCAATGATGGAACCCTTTTTGGCAGGCTTTTGATGACCAAGAATCAGAACAAACGGACCACTGAGTGTAAGTTACACTTTTTGTATAATCAGGATGATTATATATACTATATTATCATTAAATTCCATACTGCAGAAAGATGGGTGCCTGGTGTGTAATGTGAAACAGGGACGTAGCTACTGTGGGT
The DNA here is from genome assembly GCF_014858855.1 of Bufo gargarizans. Taxonomy (NCBI): domain Eukaryota; kingdom Metazoa; phylum Chordata; class Amphibia; order Anura; family Bufonidae; genus Bufo; species Bufo gargarizans. Next base: position 477,133,570 of record NC_058081.1, on the reverse strand, counting down.
GACAATTGAAATTTACTAAAACTCAACCAAGAAACATAATGTTGAACGTTGAGCCTACATTCTGTATTGAGTCAACTGCCAGTGTATGATTTAAAAAATAATCAAAGTTCTTTACTATTTTGGATGATTTTTGAGCCTTATATTATAAGTGAATATGTATGTTATAGTAATATATGAATAATCTATTTTTGATTCTGCCCTTTATACAGTGAAAGACTTGTGGCAGAGTCCTCTTACTATGGAAGATCTGATCTGTTACAGTTTCCAGGTGGCTCGTGGAATGGAGTTCTTGTCATCACGAAAGGTAAAAATAACCTATATTAGCAAGAATATAATTATATCGAACAGAGAGAATTCCATTTCTGTAGTGGCACCACTGTAAAATATTATCACGTACATAGTATGGACACAGCCTTCTTATTTCAAGAGTTTATACATCAAACCCTATGTAGATCCAGTGTGAAAAAAATCTGTGGAAGACACATCATTTTCCTGATCAATTAAAGGGAGTCTGTCATTTCAAAATTCAGTTTCAAAGTAAACATACTGCTATGTAAGGTAGGTATCCTGAAATATAGCCATTTTTTTTTTAAAGCCAGCCTTCTAACCCTGAGAAATGCTTATCTTTTCTTTATAAAAATAAGGATTTCAGTGCAACATGGGCATGGCCACTCCATGTGGTGCACCACTCACCAGCCATAATGCCACCCAGTTCCTCCCACTCTTGTTCAAATGACAGTCCCTGAGATTTTAGAGCCAGTAGCAATAATGCAGAGGAAGTAAGGTGCACCGAACAGAGCTCCCATGCCCCTAGTGCACTGAAAGCCATATTTGTAGTGTTGCTCGAGCACCATAGTGCTCGGGCCGAACACATCGGGATGCTCGGGTGGTCTACCGAGCAGCCGAGTATAATGGAAGTCAATGAGAAAACCCGAGCATTAAACCATGCACCCCCTGCTCTGAAGAGGGGAGGGTGCCTGGTTCAAAGGAAAAGGTCAGAAATTGATGGAAACACCACCGAAATGGTTCGGGAACAGCATGGGGAGGATGTCTGGATGCATCTTGGACTCCCAGGTCGCTGCTAGGAATGATGTTGTCCGAGTAGTAGCCACTTTTACAGACTGATAATAATACGCACAAAACCGAAGATAAAATCAATTTTAGAGGAAACATCGTTGGGAAACATTCTTTCCTGTATATTTACTTGTGTATAAAGTTCAAGTGCTGCCAAAATTACAAGGAACCGGCACTCCAATACACCCTTTGTTACACATAAAGGAGGGCATCATACACAGTCTTGAAAAATTATGATTGCTTGCCTGCTGGTGACCCTCAAAAACATTTGGAGCAAGCTCCTGCTGATCTGACCATCTAAAATATTATGGGTGAGGGCCTGCTGCCGCTTTGGTGACTCTAGTAACCTGGGGCCAATGGCACGTCCCCGTGACCGCGACGTTCCCTTCAGATGTCTGCCCTATCAACTTTCGATGTTATTTTCACCGCCAACCACGGTGACCATGGGTAAGGGGGAAATCAGTGTTCGATTCCAGAGAGGGAGCCTGAGAAACGGCTATGGCTACCACATCCAAGCAAGGCAGCATGTGTGAAATTACCTATTAGGTATAATTAGGTGAGGGCCTGCAGGTGAGCTGACCCTCTAAAAGATTGTAGGTGAGGGCCTGCTGGTGAGCTGACCCTCTAAAACATTATAGTTGAGGGCCTGCTGCTGAGCTGACCATTTAAAACATTCTGGGAGAGTGCCTGCTGCTTAGCTGACCATTAAAAAAATGTACAATGTTCAAAGCAGGAATAATGAAATAGGACTCCGGTTCTATTTTGTTGGTTTTCAGAACTGGGGCCGGGCCATCTGTATTGCGCCGCTAGTGGCGAAATTCTTGGACTGGCGCAAGATGAACCAAAACGAAAGCATTTGCCAAGAATGTTTTCATTAATCAAAAAGAAAAGTCAGAGGTTCGAAGACGATCAGATACCGTCGTAGTTCCGACCATAAACGATGACGACTGGCGATTCGGCAGAGTTATTCCCATGAACTGCCGAGCTGCTTCCGGAACACCAAAGTCTTTGGGTTCCGGGGGGAGTATGGTTTCAAAGCTGACAAAGGACACTGTATGTCACAGATAAATGTTTGACGTGTACACTGATGTCACTGATATTTTAGGAATGCGCACACTTTACACAGGAGATGTGGAGCAGCTAATCTCACTGTCTGCAGCGGACACCGTCTATTGAAAAAGTACATTGGATGTCACAGATATTTTTTGGATGCGTACACTTTACACTGGAGATTTGGCATAGCCATATCTCACTGTCTGCAGCGGACACCGTCTATTAAAAAAGTACAATGGATGTCACAGATATTTTTTGGATGTGCACACTTTCGCTGGAGATGTGGTGCAGCTAATCTCACTGTCAGAAGGGGACACTGTCTATTGAAAAAGTACACTGGATGCCACAGATATTTTTAGGATGCGCACACTTTTGTCACAGATGGTGTTGCAGAAAACTAGAAGTCACAAATATAGATCCGACTGACTTGATCCCAAACTAAGGAACAAATGGGTGAGCCCTATAAAAGCCCTAGAGTTCTCCCTGACTGCTCAGCCCATCCTAGACTTTGTGACACCTGAAAACCCTACAATAGTGAGGGGACATGACCACCGGCTCCCTGCACTAAATACGGAGGGAGTCAGGGTCACCTAGAATCAAGCCAACAGGAAAACACAAATAAAGGAAAAGACTTAACTGAGGAACCAGCAGTTACAGCATCTAGCAGTGATCACAATCCAGGAAGTTGTATAAACCGCAAAGTGATTCAGTATGGGAGGGGATATAAAGGGATGCAATCAGTGCAACTAGATGACAGCTAAGAGAGGGAAACGAGATGACAAAACAAAACCAAAACAAAAGAACCTCAAGCAAGAGGTACTGAAGAATGTCTGTCAAAGCTTCTCAGAGATCTGGCGGTGACAACTTTACACTGGAGATGTGGCACGGATGATTTAACTGTACGCAACGGACACCGTCTCCGGAAAAAGTACAATGGATGTCACTGATATTTTAGGGATGTGCACACTTTAAACAGGAGATGTGGCGTGGATAATTTAACTGTCCTCAGCGGACACCGCCCACGGAAAAAGTACACTGCATGTCACTGATATTTTAGGGATGCGCACACTTTACACAGGAGATTTGGCGTGAATAATTTAACTGCCTGCAGCAGCCTATTACACAGTATTTAGCGCAGGATGTGCTAAAAATATATATTGCTGCTGTCACACACAATAGTCCTTAAAAGGACTTTTGGGTCTCTGAAAAGTTTTTGTACAAAAATCTTCCTATTACACTCCCTACACTGTCTGTCCCTTCCTATGCACAGCTCTCACTAACACTAAGCAATTTAGCGCAGGTTGTGCTACAAACATACATTGCTGCTGTCACACACAATAGTCCTTACAAGGACTTTTGGGTCTCTGAAACGTTTTTGTACAAAAAACTTCAATTACACTCCCTACACTCTCTGTCCCTTCCTATGCTCAGCTCTCCCTGACTACGAATGAGCCAAACATGCATCATCGGGTGCTATATAGCACCCAATGACATGTTCAGGCCAGCCAATCACTGCAATGCCAGTAGCCATGATGGCATAGCAGCATAGCATAGCAGACAAGAAACGTTCGGGGAGGAGACTCGAGCATGGCACTCAAGCACATGCGGTACTCGCTGAACAGGTGTTCGGCGGAGAATGCTTAATCATCACTACTTATTTGCATAAAGATAAAAAGTAGCATTTCTCAGGATTATACGACTGGATTTTCACAAGAAAAGTATGGTTATGCCTTAGGGCGCCTACCCTACATAGTGGTATACTTAATTTGAAACTTATTTTGGAGGGGACAGACCTTCTTTAAATGGTTTACTTGGTTGAAGAGAAAGGTCGGACACTATTCACATTTACTGTAAGTACTAAAACTACTCTTTCTGTTTAAGGACAGATAGAGAACAGGGACAATGTAGTTCTTTATTTCCAGAAATAGTGGTACTCCTTCTATGGGCTGTGTAGGTATAGCCGCTCAGCTTGATTAAAGTTACTGAGGCTCAGCAATTACAGACATTGGTAGACGTCCTGGACAGTGAAACTGAACTTCTTCAACTTTATGAGATGATGCTTGTGATTGCTTAGACTCATTTTGGGTCAACACAGTGGCTGCTTAGTTAAAAAATAAAATAAAAAAATAGCTTGATCTTGACCCTTTGGGTTTAAATCTATCCAATGTGATGTTTTCCAGTGTTTGTGAGGGCTTAGTCCTGGGTGCATGTGATAAACACCCTGGAGAAGATTTATCAAAACTAGTGCAAAGGGAAATTGGCTTAATAGTCCATAGAAACCAATCAGATTCCACCTTTCAGATTCCACCACTGGAGTGAGTAGTGTAAAAATGCAAAAAGTCACAAAATTAGTGATCCCAAGAAGCCACAAAAGCCATATTTTCCAACTTTTTGAAGCAGAATTCTGGATTGAAGCAATGCTCAATCAGGACCTAAACTACCTCATATTGTGTATGGAAAAGTAAGTCAAATTTACTATACAATCATTTACGGTGAGCATGATGAGATAACCTTCAACCTAATCAGGTGTCAGTCATAAATCAGAGTGACATAACTGGGCACAGCGTCTCTTTAGCTGGTCATTATGATGTGATTGCTGCTCCAGCTTTTCTTCTGTATGCTGTATAGTAGTGGCCTACAATTTGCCTTACTTTCCCCAGCAGCCTTCTTCAACAGTTAAAGAAAACCTTTTTAAATACCCTATTATTGAATTTTCGGTTAATAGAGAGGTCCCTGAGTCAGGACCTCTATTTATTACCTATGTGACCTGCGGTGGCACTGCAGGAGTATTGAGCAGGTGCCCATACAGGTATGGTTGCTGAATGTCCCAGCAGCAGGACACCCTGTGATCAGCTCATCGTCAGAGGAATCTTCTATCCAAAATGGATTGTCTAGGTAGACAACTAATTTAAAGATAAATGTCCTGTAAATCTAAAGTGGGAGGAAGGTGTAGACTGCAGTTTTTTGTTTTTTTACTTTATGAATTTGTGTTCCAAAGATTGTTGAGAGGCGTTGTGTTCACAGTGAGGACCCCTGCCCCATTTTAGAGTTTTTTCTTAATCACAAAGTCATGTGATGTAATTGATGACGAGTAAATGACTATATGGACTGACAATCTGGAAATGAACATTTCAGTATGGTTAATGACCATTTGTCAGTTTTTGGGTGGACTCGTGTTTTCGCACGGTTAGTGTAATTTCCTATACTTATAAAATAATTAATGTGTCTATATTTTATTTTTTGGCACAGAATAAAGTTCTCGTTGTAATGAAATATTACTGTAGTGGCTACATGCTCTGCAAGTCATTGGCCCTAGATAACCTTTACATGTTGTTTTGTGAGATTTGCCTTGTGAACTGCCGTAAAGGGAAGTCCTAACAGATTATTAAAGTAGTATACTAATTCTCGAGGTCTGAGTCTATAGCACACTGGCTTTTCTTGTCCTTGGATGAACCAAGTGAGTGTTCATTTTACAGCATGGGATCTAGGGAAATATTTGTCTAAAATGGAGCATTTCTCCCAGGGAATGTATCTATGGAAATCTATCTTTCTTGAATGACATATCTGAAGATAATGACCATACTTTCCTAAACCCAGGCACCTTCTTGTATGTACTGCTTTACCTGGTGTCTAAAGAAACAGCGACATCTTGTGGCCATTATATAAAATACACTTTATATGATCATATTCTTTGGCCTGCACATGAAGTCTTTTTGTACTTGTTTTTGCAGTAATTCTGGTAACTTCAGAAACCACGTACAGTACATTGGTATACTGTAAAACTGTTATATATAATACGTAGGTCCACTACCTAAGAGTGCTTACATACCTTGAATTTTTGTTTGCACAATATATACGTCTTTTTTTCATTTACTCTACAGTTTATCACATTATATATAGACAATCAGCAAGGCAGTATCGTACATTTTATGCAGAGTACACCACTAATGTCTGCGTAACATGTACATTAGCCTGCTGATACTGTAAGAAACCATGGGGTTCAGTGGCAAAACTTGGTACAGTTCCCCACTTAATCATGACCATCACTACATGGCAAGTTTAGGAAATGGAAAAGATATGATTTGATTTGATTTGAGATTCTTCCATATCTGTATCCTATGAACTAAATTTGCAAAATCAGGGAATTAATTTGCTTCACCACGGTTTGCAGAAACGATAAGCAGTAACATAGCAGCTAACAGTAGCTACCTCTAGTATGTGATCTCAGGTTGGCTGAGTGACAATCAAACTCCATCCATAGAGATCAATGTAACAGTGCGTCGAAACAACATTTTTTTTAGACAAACTGACCAGTGATGTCTAATAAGTCTGGAATGGAACACCCCCAAAAATGCAACATTGAGTCTTTACAGTCTTGCCCTTGGTATTGGGAGTTCTAGCTTCATACTTGTTGCTAGGATTGTGTCATATGGATCAACTTGCAGGATAACAGGCTGAACTGGATGGACAGATGTCTTTTTTTCAGCCTTATAAACTGTTACTATATTATGTTTGTTCTGTATTATGCTAAAAAAAAATGTTTTTCTTTTTCTTGTAGTGCATTCACAGAGACTTGGCTGCCAGGAACATCCTATTGTCTGAGAACAATGTTGTAAAAATCTGTGACTTTGGTCTGGCCAGAGATATTTACAAAGATCCTGATTACGTCAGAAAAGGAAGTGTAAGTTAATGTATTCTTAAGCTTGTGTTTAGTACTTGGATCAAATCCCTGAATTCTCATGTTGTTTCCAATTAGAAACAACATGCTAGTAGCATTCCACTTTATATGGCAGCTCATTTCATTCTGGGGTATTTTTCACATCCTTGTCATAGTATCTGGAATACTTAAATGGCTTCTGTCACCAGACTTGTTCCCATGAAACTGGCTGACCTGTTACATGTTCACTTGGCAGCTGAGGATGTATGTGTTGGTCCCGTGTTCTTATGTGCCTGAATTACTGAGAAAAAATGTTTTTTTTTATATGTGCAAATGAGCCTCTAGGAGCAATGGATGTGTTGCTGTTGCACCTGCTGTTGCTCTGCTCTTTCTGCAACAGCTACTCCCTATGCACTTTGATTGACCTTATAAGAAGTCAGGGCCAGGTGTGATCACGTTTACACTGCCTGGCCTTGTCAATCATAGTGCAGAGGGCACAGTAGTTGCAGAGAAAGCAGAGCCTCTAGGTGTAAAAGTCACACCCACATTGCTCCTAGAGGTTCATTTGCATATACACACATACAGTCTCTGACAAAAGTCTTGTCGCTTGTGTACAAATTGACCTGAAGTGCGGCTAAAATATATTTGTATTCAAGATTTTGTTACAAGAAATGGGTCATTTTAATCCCAACAGCTTTTGTAATAATGTTTCAGTGCAAAACTAAACTGGCAAAAAGTATTCTAACCTCCTCAGGACCGCCGCACGCAGGATTGTGTGCTGGCGGCGGCCCTGTTATACCTCCTGGATGCGCCAGCACGTCATCTCGCGAGAGGCGAGATTTCCTGTGAACGCGCGCACGCAGCAGCGCATTTACAAGAACCGGAGGTAAAAGAGTGCATCTACAGTCTGCCAGCGGCGATCATTCGCTGGCAGGCTGTAGATCCGATTTTTTGAACCCCAAAAAGGTATAGTAGACGCTGTTTTGATAACAGCGTCTAATATACCTGCTACCTGGTCCTCTGGTGGGCCCTTTTGCTTGGATCGACCACCAGGACACAGGCAGCTCTGTAAAGTGGCACCAAACACCACTACACTACACCTCCCCCCCCCGTCACTTATTAACCCCTTATTAACCCCTGATCACCCCATATAGACTCCCTGATCACCCCCCTGTCAGGCTCCATTCAGCCGTCCGTCTGTGTTTTGCGGATCCACAGATCCACGGATCCGCAAAACACATACGGACGTCTGAATGGAGCCTTACAGGGGGATGATCAATGACAGGGGGGGTGATCACCCCATATAGACTCCCTGATCACCCCCCTGTAAGGCTCCATTCAGACGTCCGTATGTGTTTTACGGATCCGCAAACTTACAGGGGGGTTATCACCCCATATAGATTCCCTGATCACCCCCCTGTTATTGATTACCCCCCTGGTGAGGCTCCATTCAGACGTCCGTATGTGTTTTCCAGATCCACGGATCCGTGGATCTGCAAAACACATACGGATGTCTGAATGGAGCCTTACAGGGGGGTGATCAATGACAGGGGGGTGATCACCCCATATAGACTCCCTGATCACCCCCCTGTCATTGATCACCCCCCTGTAAGGTTCCATTCAGACGTCCGTATGTGTTTTACGGATCCACGGATCCGCAAAACACATACGGACGTCTGAATGGAGCCTTACAGGGAGGTTATCCCCCTATATAGACTCCCTGATCACCCCCCTGTCATTGATCACCCCCCTGTAAGGCTCCATTCAGACGTCCGTATGTGTTTTACGGATCCACGGATCCGCAAAACACATATGGACGTCTGAGCGGAGCCTTACAGGGGGGTGATCACCCCATATAGACTCCCTGATCACCCCCCTGTCATTGATCACCCCCCTGTAAGGCTCCATTCAGACGTCCGTATATGTTTTGCGGATCCAAGGATCCAAGGATCTGCAAAACACGGACACCGCGGATCCGCAAAACACGGACACCAGCAATGTGCTTTCCGCATTTTGCTGATCCGCACATTGCCAGAACTATATAGAAAATGCCTTTTCTTGTCCGCAATTGCTGATAAGAATAGGACATGTTCTATAGGCTCTACAAAAAACGCTGTGTTCGCCCGATCAGGCCTGATCTTGTGCGCACACTTGCGTTCAGTCCGTCCCAGCGCATATTTTTTTTCTGATCACTGCAAAAACACCGTAAAATCGCTGCGGCGCTATAAAAAGATCACTTTTGGGGGGCATGGCGAGTTCATAGTTAGCGGAAATTGATTTTTATTTTTTAGTTTTTTCTTACAAAGTCTCATATTCCACTAACTTGTAACAAAAAATAAAATCTCACATGAACTCACCATACCCCTCACGGAATCCAAATGCGTAAAATCTTTTAGACATTTATATTCCAGACTTCTTCTCATGCTTTAGGGCCCCTAAAATTCCAGGGCAGTATAAATACCCAACAAATGAAATGACCCCATTTCAGAAAATAGACACCCCAAGGTATTCGCTGAGTAGCATATTGAGTCCATGAAAGATTGAACTTTTTGTCACAAGTTAGCAGAAAGGGAGACTTTGTGAGAAAAAACAAAAGAAAATCATTTTCCACTAACTTGTGCCAAAAAAAATCTTCTATGAACTCGCCATGCCCCTCACGGAATACCTTGGGGTGTCTTCTTTCCAAAATGGGGTCACATGTGGGGTATTTATACTGCCCTGGCATTTTAGGGGCCCTAAAGCTTGAGAAGAAGTCTGGAATCCAAATGCCTAAAAATGCCCTCCTAAAAGGTACTCATTGGAATTTGGGCCCCTTTGCGCACCTGGGCTGCAAAAAAGTGTCACACATGTGGTATCGCCATACTGAGGAGAAGTTGGGCAATGTGTTTTGGGGTGTATTTTTACATATACCCATGCTGAGTGAGAGAAATATCTCTGTCAAATGACAACTTTGTATAAAAAAAATTGGAAAAGTTGTCTTTTAGAGAGATATTTCTCTCACCCAGCATGGGTATATGTAAGACACCCCAAAACACATTGCCCTACTACTTCTGAGTTCAGCGATACCACATGTGTGACACTTTTTTGCAGCCAAGATGCACAAAGGGGCCCAATTTCCAATGAGTACTTTTAGGATTTCACAGGGCATTTTTACGAATTTGGATTCCAAACTACCTCTCACGCTTTAGGGCCCCTAAAATGTCAGGGCAGTATAAATACCTCATATGTGACCCCATTTTGGAAATAAGACACCCCAAGGTATTCTGTGAGGGGTATGGTGAGTTCATGTAAAAAAAAATTATGGTCACAAGTTAGTGGAATATGAGACTTTGTAAGGAAAAAAATAAATACAAATAAAATAAATCATTTTCCGCTAACTTTTGCAAAAAAAAAAACATATTCTAGGAACTCGCCATGCCCCTCATGGAATACCTTGGGGTGTCTTCTTTCCAAAATGGGGTCACTTGTGGGGTATTTATACTGCCCTGGCATTTTAGGGGCCCTAAAGCGTGAGAATCGAAATGCCTAAAAAGGTCTCCTAAAAGATACTCATTCGAATTTGGGCCCCTTTGCGCACCTAGGCTGCAAAAAAGTGTCACACATGTGGTGTCGCCGTACTCAGGAGAAGTAGGGCAATGTGTTTTGGGGTGTATTTTTACATATACCCAAACTTTGTGTGAGAAATATCTCAAGATGCGCAAAGGGGCCCAAATTCCAATGAGTACTTTCAGGATTTCACAGGGCATTTTTACGAATTTGGATTCCAAACTACTTCTCACGCTTTGGGGCCCCTAAAATGCCAGGGCAGTATAAATACCCCACATGTGACCCCATTTTGGAAAGAAGACACCCCAAGGTATTCCGTGAGGGATATGGTTAGGTCATGTAAAATTTTATTTTTTATAGTTAGTGGAATATGAGACTTTGTAAAAAAAAAAAAAAAAAACTTTTTCTGCTAACTTGTGACAAAAAATAAAAACTTCCATGAACTCACTATGCCAATCAGCGAATACCTTAGGGTGTCTACATTCCGAAATGGGGTCATTTGTGGGGTGTTTCTACTGTCTGAGCATTGTAGAACCTCAGGAAACATGACAGGTGCTCAGAAAGTCAGAGCTGCTTCAAAATGCGGAAATTCATATTTTTGCACCATAGTTTGTAAACGCTATAACTTTTACCCAAACCAATAAATATACACTTATTGCATTTTTTTTTATCAAAGACATGTAGAACAATAAATTTAGGGAAAAATGTATATAGAAATGTAGTTTTAATTGAAAAATTTTACAACCGAAAGTGAAAAATGTCGCTTTTTTGCAAAAATTTCGGTCAATTTCGATTAATATCGAAAAAAGTTAAAATGTCAGCAGCAATGAAATACCACCAAATGAAAGCTCTATTAGTGAGAAAAAAAGGAGGTAAAATTCATTTGGGTGGTAAGTTGTATGACCGAGCAATAAACCGTGAAAGTAGTGTAGTGCAGAATTGTAAAAAGTGGTCTGGTCATTAAGGGGGTTTAATCTATGGGAGCTGAGGTGGCTAATATTCACAGCTTGGTAAAGCCCATTGAGTCAATTTTTGCCAAGACATAAGTGTTGTCGCCTTGTCATATGAGCGTCACCTGTGACTAATAATGGATCAATTAGGTCTCAGGTGTGTATAAAAAGAACCTCAGTACACTAGACCTTCACATAAACTGCAACTAGACCTCTGCAAACATGCCTAAGATTCACCCGGAGACTAAAGTGTTGATTATCAAGAGGCTGAAGACCAGATCCACTGCTGATGTGGCAGACACCTTCAATGTGTCTCAGCATCAAGTTCAGAGGATAAAAAAAAGATTTGAAGAGACTGAAGACGTTTTGGACAAGGCCAGATCAGACCGACCCCGCAAGACAACTGCTCGAGAGGACCGTTTGTTGGCTCGAAAATCCAAGGCCAGCCCATTTTCCACTGCAGCAGAGCTCCACAAGACCTGGTCACCTGAAGTCCCTGTGTCAACCAGAACAGTTTGTCGGATTCTGTCTCGAAATGGCCTCCATGGTCGAATCAGTGCCCATAATACAGCACTAAAAAAAAGACAATTGAAAAACTGTGTGGCATTTGCCAAGGCCCACAGCCTGCTGAAAGGATCGACGCTGGAAAAGTGGCAGATGAATCTTCTGTTGAGTTACACCACAGTCGCCGCAAATATTGCAGGAGACCTACTGGAACCCGCATGGAGCCAAGATTTACCCAGAAAACAGTGAAGTTTGGAGGAGGTAAAATCATGTTCTAGGGTTACATCCAGTATGGGGGTGTGCGAGGGATCTGCAGGGTGGAAGGCAACATCAATAGTCTAAAATACCAAGAAATTTTAAGAAAGTTACCTCTTATATTCCCAACCATAAAAAAGGCCAAATTCTGCAGCAGGATGGTGCTCCATCGCATATTTCCATCTCTACATCAAAGTTCCTTAAAGGATAACTGTCACACTTAGACCCTAATTTCAATTTTCATATATGTAGTTACTAATAACATTATATTCCAGAATCAGTTACTATTAGACTGACTTACCCCATATTTATTAAGATTCAGCCCTTAGCAACCAGTCTGCATAAAACTGCAATTTCACTATTCAGTTAGGATGGCTGCCACTGCCCTCCCCCTGAGGCTAATCCCGTCTGCCCTCACTAGCCAGTAACAGTAGCCCCACAAAAGTGTCAGTAATCACAGCCCTCCCCCTAAAGGGTTAATCTCCTGCAGCACAAAGGGGTCCTCTTACCTTCATGTTGCTTTCATTTATACACTGAGCAGACAGCAGATCTCCCTTCCCTGCTCTGCGCTGCTTCAACTCTGCCTTCTCCAGCTCTGCTGAGTGAGGGAGCGTCTGCCAAGCGCAGGGACAGGGAGAAGTGCACACAGCCCAGGCACTGTTGTCAGCTTCTGGGGAGGACCTGGCTCTAATCATTTACTTACAGTCCCTGGCTGTCTGTAATCTGACCTTCACGCTGCATGCTTCTGCGTCCTCTGTCCTTCAACACATAGACGGACCCTGCATAGCAACCTGATTTTAAGCAGAGGTAAAAGTAGGCAGTACGGGGAACTAAACTGTGGAATTAAGGGGTAATTGAATACACAGTGAAAAGTTGAAATAGGGCCACCAAGGAAATATTAATCACCACAATCCAATACTCAAAAAAAAAAAAGATGACAGTTATACTTTAAGGCGAAGAAGATCAAAATGCTCCAGGATTGGCCAGCCCAGTCACCAGACATGAACATCATTGAGCATATGTGGTGTAGGATGAAAGAGGAAGCATGGAAGACGAAACCAAAGAATATTGATGAACTCTGGGAGGCATGCAAGACTGTTTTCCTTGCTATTCCTGATGACTTCATCAATAAATTGTATGAATCCTTGCCAAACCGCATGGATGCTGTCCTTCAAGCTCATGGAAGTCATACAAGATATTAAATTTGGATTTCACAGCACCACTACTTAATTTGCTGACATATTTTTGGATTTGCAGTAAAGTTGTTCAATTTCTGTATAGCCAACAAAACTTTTGTCTCTCCAAAATTTGACCTTTCTGTCTTGATTAAATGATAAATCTTTTTTCAGTGAAACTAATTTATTTCAGTGCATTAAACATCATTTGGGAGGGCTTTAGCTTTTCATATGAGCTATCTCTAACACCAATTGATGAATTAAAAGTCAGGTTAATAGCAGGAGTTTCTACAAAATAGAGAAGCGACAAGACTTTTGTCAGGGATTGTATATACAGTACACATATTCTCAGTAATGTGCATTGGCAAAATTGAATTATTGAAAGATATTTCCATGAAAATTACAATTCATAGGCGAAATTTTATCAAAACGAATTCATGCCAAAATGGAGTAGATAAAAATAACAGCCAGTGAGATTCCACTTTTAATTTCTTGAAAAGCAAAAGCAGCAACACAATTGGTTTACATGGGCAACTACTCCATTTTTTCTTTGCAACAGTTTTGACACATATGGTCACTTGTACAAATTTAATTGTAAAATTAGCTTTCAGCATAAAGTCTATGGTCTCCAACTTTCTAATATACTTTGTGCTTCAATTCCTCAACATTTTCAGGATCTATGTTTACTGTCAGGAAATCAGAAGACTTATTTACATTCAGAGACTGCAAACCTGTATATACCTTGCCCTGGTGTCAGCTGAGAAGTGGATACAGTTGTGTTCAGGCTAGACAATTCCCTATAAGCTAAATGTAGCCGTTGCACAAACCTTTCTGATTATTTCTACTATGCATGGGTCTGGACTCCAGGCTGTTTAGGTCACAGAGCATTGTGTAGACTGGATACAATTGTATATACTTCTCAGCTGACAGCAGGACCCAATGGACGATAGATAGATAGATAGTGATGAGCGGCAGGGGTCATATTCGAATTCGCAATATTTTGAAAATATTTTGTAAAATATTTATTGAATATTCGTGAATTTGAATATTCGTTACATTCTACATTCTTTTTTTACAAAAAAATCGGCAAGGTAATGATCGCGTAATATGCGAATATTACGCAATCAATACCGGTGTGGGTCAAAAACGAATATATAGCTCTATAGAGTATATTCATTTTTTAGAATATTTGTCATTTTTTTCCATCTGAAGTCTTGCTTCCTCCCTGCTTAAGTTACTTGTGGGACAATTACTGTTCCTTTCAGATGGAAAAAAATGATAAATATAAAAATAAAAAAATGATATATATATTTGTTTTTTTTAAATATTCTTCAATGATGAATATTCTAAAAAAACTAATATATAGCAATAGTGCTATATATTTGTTTTTTAGAATATTCGTCATTTTTCTCCATCTGAAGTCATGATTCCTCCCTGCTTAAGTTGCTTGTGGGCCAATGAGTCATTGGCCCACAAGCAAGAAGCAGGGAGGAATCATGACTTAAAAAAATGACGAATATTCGAAAAATTAATATATAGCACTATATTCGAAATATTAGCGAATTCCCGAAGTTGCGATATTCGAGATCAAAATTTACATTTCGAATATTGGCGCTCAACACTATAGATAGATAACCTGTAAATAGATAGACAAATCTGCTACCTCTTATTTTAAAAATTTAATTTTCATTCAAAGGCAGAAAATATCTTGAAAATGTATGGAAACACAACACATAATTAGAAAGATGTAGAACTTTTAATTTATACAGCGATAAGAAAACATTACTTTTCTATGTTCTGTTGCTGGGTAATTTTATCTTTGGATGAGTTTTGGTTGATTCTGTGAGATCTGGTGAGGGTTTGTGTAATAGGTCTATGCTAAGATCAAAGCAATCATGATTACCTTTAATTATTTCACTGGAGAGACAGATCAGCACTGTATGTCATAGCCTACAGCTGTCCAATCTCAGCACTCATGCTCACAGCTTCTTGTAAAGTTCTTAGGATATGGGGTGAATGTGTTACAGATGTATATGTGATTCAGATTACAAACAAAAATAGTATTTAAAGCAAAAAAAAAGTAAAGTAAGGGTCATTAATCAAAATGTGTAACCACATCCATGGTATTTAGTGTAATTGGCATCACACCATACTGAGGGGTTAGTGTACAGCCTTTTTTAAAAGAGGACCTGTCACCAGTAATGCTCTTATAATGCCGCCAGCTGTGCCCCTATAGGGCTGCCAGCAATGCCCCTATAGTGCCCCAGGAATGCTCCCTATAGTGCCCCAGGAATGCACCTTATAGTGCCCCAGCAATGACCCCTTTAATGCCTCCTATAGTGTCTCAGTAATGCTGCCTATAGTGCTCCCATTAATACCCAAACTAGAAGAAAAATAATACTTACCTGAGTCCTGTTCCCTGACATCTTCCCAGATGCAGGCATACCTGTTCCAGCCTGCAGCCTGAATTGCTTGCATCTCGGCGCACGCGTTCACCATGATGTCATTGTGATGTGTGCTTCCAAGCACAGGCAGTCAGGATTATGTAATCAGGACGCCTGAGACCCAGCGCTGACGTACTGCTTCATAGACCTCAGGCCTAGTAATCTAGGCTTGAAGCCTATGAGGGTTAACTACAGGGCAGGGAACCATTGGCTCCCTTGCCCCATCCCAGTATTTAACTGCACCGCCGACCTGAGGCCGTCAATGCAGTTAAATTCTGGGGGGCTCTGCAGCCACCAGCCAGGTTCATGTGTACCTGGTGCTCCCAACTTTCATAAACCCTGGAGGCATTATATAACAGGCCAGTAGCCGTGTGGGGGACTTTGGTAGCCCAATGCCCATCGGTCCACCAGGATTTTCCCAGTGGGATCTTTGGCCAGTCCAACCCTGTCAGCATTCATACAAATCCATGTTCACAAACTAACCTTTACTTTCAGGTCCTACATCTATAAGCTAGAGAAGACTTCATCTACAGAAGTCTCTTGCTATAAAGAAAAACAGTACTTCTGTGCACTGCACGGACAGACTATTGCCTTCATGGCAACTGTGTAACACTCCATTTCTCCTGTGGTGGTGCTGCAGGGGAATAGAACACTTGCTACCAGGTCCCCCACAGATTATAGCCAACTGTTGGGGGTCCCAGCGGTGGAACACCCTGTGATCAGCTTACTGCCAGAGGAATCTTGTAGCAAAAAAAAAGAAAAAAAAAAGGATTCTCTATAGTGGACAACAAGTAATTCTTTCCATATGAAATATTCCAAATGTTTTGCAGGTACAAATGGTTTTGTAGGAAGATGACAGATCTGCTTAAACGCAATACTTTTTCTTAATTATCAGAGGGAGGTCTAAACTTGAATTTGATATTCCTTCCAGGAGCTTTTGGTTGCATGCTAAAGTATTAAAATTTCTTACAGGCACGTCTGCCTCTAAAGTGGATGGCGCCAGAGAGCATTTTTGATAAAGTTTACACTACTCAGAGTGATGTATGGTCCTTTGGGGTGCTCCTATGGGAAATCTTCTCACTTGGTAAGTTGTATAATGTGGACTGTTTCCTTTCAGATGTTGAATTTTGAGCTTTTCCCTGGATTATTGTATCCATCATACCTTTTCACACAGTTGCTTAATTGGTGGTATAGCGAAACTGGGCTAAAAATATATTTAATGGCATAAGTGAGGTTAAGGTGAAAAAATTATATAAGAAATAGCGAATAGATTATTTAAAATACTAAGATATTATGACTAGAAAATTTGCAATTTAAAATAAATACCTACCTGGAGAGGTTTATTAAAACTGGTAAAAAGGACAAGCTAAGGAGTTGCTCATAGCAAACAATCAGATTGCAGCTTCAATTTTCAAAGGGACCTATGAAGAATGAGAGTTGGGATTTGATTGCTATGTTATCTGCTCTTTTCCTTTGCACACGTTAGGGGTGGCATAAGCTTGTTAGTGGTCTTAGAATAAATCCTACCAAACTCAGACCCTTGATTACCCCATTAAGTTCCAGTAATTCCTCCTCAATATTGCACTAGGTGGCCACCTACCCTGCCTATCCCAGGTACCAGTTTTGATAAATCCCTCTTTCCCCCAAAAGCATTTATTTCCTGGAAAACTGCTAAGACTTGGGCTCAACTGCTCAATAATAGTTGTTGTTACCAAGAAAATACACCTGCGTCCACTATTCTGTTCTAGGTCAATAATTCTGTGCTGACTGATTTCATAACATGTGTGTAGAGGAGCTCTGTTTTCTCATTTAATAATTTAGATCATTTTGTCTGCGTAAAGTCACCACTAGAGGGTGCTAACCAAATATGCATTTATACAGTTAGTATTGAGTATACGAGCTCCACCTAGAGGTTTGTGCAGGTATCTGCTCTGACAGTGTCATGTCAAACAAGGAAGCAATTCTGTGCAACACCCCATCCCATCAAGGGTCCCATAGCAATGGCATGGCCTGTCATTATGGTAGATACTTTTTTGAACTAGTTATTACTAAGTATTGAAAGATCAGGCAGGGTTGTGTTTCATTTCTTTTATCATCAGAATATTAAATAAGGTGATGATTTATACTGATCACAGGTGCCTCCCCGTATCCTGGAGTCCAAATCAATGAGGAATTCTGCCAACGCCTGAAGGAAGGGACACGCATGAGGGCACCCGAATATGCAACAACAGACATGTAAGCAAAATCAAACATTTCAACGTCAAATCTAAGTCGAAAACACTTATGATTCAGTCACATAATATGCCATTAAAATATCGTCCAGTTCTCCAGAACAGAATTTGGAAGTCCACTCGCATTTCTACAGCTCGTTCAAAATCAGACTTCAGCTTGGTCACAAATATTTTTCTTTTGATAACAATCAATTGGCAAATTTTAAGGCAACTAAAAGCTGCATAACATTCCACACAATTACGGTATTTGCAGTGTTCCTGGCAACCATTCATTGAACCCCCTCAGTGGTCAGGAACCTGGTTATTACAAACCGCCAAGCATGCTGCTTTATAATGTTGAGACCTGGAAGGTTTCTTATCACTAGAGACGTTTTCCGATATTTATCCCAGACAGAAACTTTTTAGACTACGAGCCAGGAATCATTTATTTAGGGAACAAACTACTGAGCTTCGCTATAACCATTGAACAAAGATCTGCAGTTTTTTTCTGTAGTGAACAGGTAAGATATGTATTAAGAAACCTTGATCCTAGCCTCTCCTCATCGGTGTATTCTTAGAGCAAATTAATACGAACTTATGTAAGGGTGTTGTCCGTTTTAGAAAACCCATTGTCAAATACCTCATTAGGGAGGGAGAATCCCCCATTCAGTGCTTCCATGTATCAGCCCCAGCAGGCAACCACTACAAAGAGCATATTGATCTGGAAGACCCAGCATTTTTGTAAATGTCACTGACAACCCATTGATATTAATAAGCAGTATGTAATGCTTTATTTTCCCTTCGTTGTTGCCTCAGGAGGACTGAACACAAATTAGCCGATTGCTGGGAATATAGTATGTCTGTGTAACATAGTAACATAGTGTATAAGGCCGAAAAAAGACATTTGTCCATCCAGTTCAGCCGGTCATCCTGCAAGTTGGCAGACAATAGGGTATGGCGCAGGAAGAGTGTAGGAGACAACATTTCTAAGTGCTGAACTGAACTTTCTCTCTAACAAGCTCATGGTTACATGATGTAAGCATAGTCATTAGCAGTAACTCTCAACATCAGGCTCAAATATGCGACATATACAACAATGCTTGTGGTAATTAAACATTGGTTATGTTTGTTCATCCGGTGGTATGCATACTTGAGACAGGCCAGTCCGGAATCTGCTGGACCAGTGGGCACTACCTCGTGACCCCGCTGCATCACACACCAATCCTCTGACCTTAGTTTGGCAGCTTGCACCCTTCTAGACTGATTGACTTGATACTGTGACCCAGCTCCGTTTAGCTTTCCATTCTTCTGATCCGTCAGAAGAAGAGAGAGAGAAAAAAAAACCAGGATCCTGTTGGATCAGTTAAGGCTACATTCACACTAGCGTTAATATTTTCCTGTATTGAGATCCGCCATAGGGTCTCAATACTGGAAAAAACGCTTCCGTTTTGTCCCTATTCATTGTCAATGAGGACAAAACATAACTGAACAGAAAGGAATGCACCAAAATGTATTCCATTCTGTTCTCATACCGGAGAGCAAACCGCAACATGTTGTACTTTGCTTTCCGTCCTGGGATGCGGAGCAAGACGGATCTGTCATGACCCCCAATGCAAGTCAATGGGGACTGATCAGTTTTCTCTGACACAATCTGACACAATAGAAAACTGATCTGTCCCTCATTGACTTTCAGTGGAGTTCATAACAGATCCATCTTGGCTATGTTAAAAATAATACAACCGGATCCGTTCATAACCCTGACGGACCCAGCAAAAACGCTAGTGTAAAAGTAGCCTAATGCATAGGGGCCATTTTTTTTACATGATCCAATAAAAAAACGGATCCTGTTGCATCATTTGTTATCCATTTGAGCCATTTCTGTCTGAGATCCGTTTTTTTTAGACGGAAACAAAAGTACTGCATGCAGGTCCTGTTTTTTTTTCTCTCTCTCTCTCTCTCTCTTCTTCTGACGGATCAGAAAAACGGAAAGCAAAACGCTGATGTGAACTCAGTCTAAGGTTAAACCTCTTGTTGCAGCAGCCTCCTTTCTCACACCATATGGCTTCAGCTACACACTACTGACTGTTTTCTGTTGCAACAGCAACACCTAGTGTCATGAATGAATGTTGCAATACTCTTACAAGCACTATTAGTCATCACTAGTAACTTTTCTCTTAAAGGAACGGTGTCTTATGAATAAAGGAAAATGTCAACATGCCCAACACACACAGCGATAAATTGTCACCATACCAAACACAATATGCCCCAGGCATAGCGCCACATGAGTCTAAGTGGCAGGGGGATTAAGAAGTATTGATCAGATGTTTTATCTTGTGCTTTGTCTTCTATGACTTAGGCTGGGTTCACACTTGAGCGTTGCGCAAACGCGCGTTTTACGCGCGTTTTTGACGCGCATTTTTATGCACGTTTTTGTAATAGTAAACGCGCGTTTGACGCGCGTTTGTGTGATTCACTACAGTGTCCTATGGCCACAAACGCCCCAAAAGTCGCTCATGTACTTTTTGGAGCGTCGGGCGTTTTACAGCGCGATCGTACGCGCTGTAAAACGCCCAAGTGTGAACCATTCCCATAGGGAATCATTGTTTTCTCCTTGTTGAGCGTTTTACAGCGCGTAGGAACGCGCTGTAAAACGCTCAGGTGTGAACCCAGCCTTAAAGAGGACCTATCACCACAAAATGCAAAGCAATCTGAAAGCTCCATGTGCAGGAGGAGCTGAGCAGATTGATACATAGTTCTGTGGGAAAGTATTCAGTAAAATCTGTAATTTAAACATTTATATCTCTGCTTTTTCTACCTCCAGTGATCAACTATCAGGGAGGGGTTATCAGTGATTGATTGTACTGTGCGTATAAAGGTGGATTCACATATACCAATAACTGGCTAGATTATCAGGAACAACCATTCTTGAGAACGATCTTTCCCGATAATCTGGCCATCTAAGTATGAGGCTGATTACCTGATGAATCAGCGAAAAGCTTGTTCATCAGGTGATCCTGTAGTTTGTGCAAGCACTCCAATCATCATTTCTGGCTAGCATCATGCTGCCTAAACAGTGATCTGCTGTCCAGAAACAATGATTCTGTATGGGGACGAGGGATCTCTACATTGTACTCATACTGTGGAGGAGATCGCTGCATGTAAATGCAGCCGTCTCCTTCACTGAACAGGCAGGCAGATGTCAGGAAGGAACGCTTCCTTCACGACAATGGGCTGCTCCATTGACCCTTAAGTCTGCATACAAAGACAGCTGTCAGTCACTGATAACACCTCCTCCTGTACCGATAGAAGTGGAAAAAGCAGAGATAGACATGTATAAATTACAGGCTTTACTGAATCTATTCCCACAAAACTATATGTATATCAATCTGCTCAGCTCCTCCTGCTCTATAACATCCTGCTTTCAGATTGCATTGCATTTTGTGGTGACAGGTCCTCTTTAAAGGGCTGACTGTGCTCTTTGCTAGTCTTATGATGTAGGGCTATGCATTTGTGAACTAACAGAGTTTTTTCATTACAGTTATCGTATCATGTTAAGCTGCTGGCATGGAGATCCTAAGGAACGACCAAAATTCACTGACTTGTTTGAGATTCTGGGTGACCTTCTTCAAGAGAATGTACTTCAGGTATGAGAGTCATGGTCTGGATGGTTCCTTGCAACATGCTGAGAGTGAACACAACCATCTGATCATTCACTTAGGAATATTCAGTTTGCAAAGGCAGAAATACTGTCATACTGTGCAATATTATGTCCTGATGTCATCATTGATAACTTATGACTTTTATCTATAATTTACAGCTTTATATTACTGTATTGATAGCTAACATGTCATCCTCAAAACCTGCAGTCAGCTGCTTATTCAAAGGGGTTATGCCACGAAAAGTATTAGGGTCCATTCACACGTCCGTAGCGCGTTTTTTGCGGATCCACAAAACACGGATACCGGCAATGTGCATTCTGCATTTTGCAGACCGCACATCGCCGGCACTAATAGAATATGCCTATTCTTGTCCATAATTGAAGACAACAGAATTTTTTTCGGGAACAGAATTGCGGACCCAGAAGTGCAGGTATCCGGGCAGCACATCGTGCGGCCTCATAGAAATGATTGGGTCCACAATTCCGTTCCGCAAAATGCGTGACGAAATTGCGGACGTGTGAATAGGGCCTTACTATGCAATAAATAGGTTGTTTCAAATGAACTATTATTGCAATATACTGTACAAGCAATAAAAATCTTGTTTTTTCATGTACATTCCATTTTCCTCTTTCCTGTCTTCAGAGGTGGACTAACATGCTTCCAAGCTTTCCTCCCCTCCATTTAGTGCTGGCTTAGTGATCTCATAGAGAAGCATGTGAAGCGGCCCAGACACCTTTCATGCATTCATCCTTACTTCAAAATGACAGTGGAGAAGGAAATTGTGGGGGCACTGTATACCATATATATCTCTGGGGCAATATGTGAGGGGCTATTTCTTATGCAGGGGAGTAAGGGTTAAAAGCTAATTGCAGTGCTTCCTGGGAGATGCAGGTGCTTGGTTTCTCATCTGAGCTGCTGCCAGCTCTCGGAAAGGGAAGAAAGTTCTCGAGATAAGCAGATAAGTAAAATAACATTTTAAATTAATGGGATAACCCCTTTAAGAGTTCTGGCCACCAAGTATAATGATTGATTTGATTGAATCCTTAAATGTTTTCAGCCCAAATCAAAACACTGTACAAATAAATATATCAGTAAAATTATAGTGTTCATCCTTATCACTGCAAACTCTTATCCCCTACAGGAAGGAAAGGACTACATCCCACTCAATGATTCCCAGAGCTCAGAGGAAATGGACTTGTCCCAGTCACCAATCTTTCCGCAAAACAACTCGGACGAGGAGGAATGTGACATGAGACTGCACTGTCATAACTTGGCTGTGAGGTAAGACAATGTAGAACAGTAAAATGTGTAAAAGAAAAGAAAAAAAAAAGCAGTAAACGTCTATTAAAAGTCCAAGTTTCTTTTAAAATTTCACAGCTACTAATACAGAATATTTTGGGTATTGGGAGTTGATAGAGCGGTTCTTCCTTTCAGGAGAACAGCTACTATACAAAGGGCGCCTCTTGCTGTGGAGGACCTAGCACCTCCATGTTTTACATACACAACCATTAGTTTAAAGAA
This sequence comes from Bufo gargarizans, assembly GCF_014858855.1. NCBI lineage: Eukaryota > Metazoa > Chordata > Amphibia > Anura > Bufonidae > Bufo > Bufo gargarizans. Next base: position 477,110,522 of record NC_058081.1, on the reverse strand, counting down.
CAAGTGTGCAATGCTTGGTTTACCTTGCAGTGATGAACACTTTCTGACAGGTTCCTGCACAGATGAGGGCTGATCACCGAGTGCTGGAATTCTGCCCAGCAAGACAATTGCAGTGACTAAGGCCGAATGCACACGGCCGAGTCTGACAGCCGTGAGCGGTCCGTGGTAACACGGGCTGGATTCCTGCTGAGAGCAGGAGTGCACAGCGTCATTGGTTGCTATGACGCCGTGCACTTCCTGCTGCCGCCGCAGTGCAGTGATACACTTGCGTTTAACTTTTCCGGCATTGAGATCCGGCAGAGGATCTCAATACCGGAGAAAAGCGCTTCCGTTTTGTCCCCATTTATTGTCAATTTGAACAAAACTGAACAGAACGTAATGCTCCAAATGCATTCCGTTCCGTTTGGTGGCGTTCCTATACCGGACAAGCTGCGGTTTTCTGTCTGGCACGGGATGCAGAGCACTACGGTTCCGGCATGACACACAATGCAAGTCAATAGGGTCGGATCAGTTTTCTCGGACACAATAGAAAATGGATACAGCACCCTTTGAATTAAAATGTTTTTAATGCTGGATCCATCACTGACAGTTTAATGATAATACAACCGGATCCGTTCATAGGGGATGTATTATCACAGCTTTTGCTGATCCCTGCTGAAAGTGTGAAAGTAGCCTAACATTGTTGTGCCTCTTGTTGCCTTGGTGTAATTACATAAGAAGCCTCCTTAGAGACTCATACAGCTGTTTTTCCATGTTTTTATTTTGCTCGCCAGGTATTACAACTGTGTTTCTTTTCCTGGATGCTTCACTGGAGGCAACCAGATCCGGTGTCCTTCACGACTGAAAACATTTGAAGAATTTCCAATGACAAATGTGATGCATAAAGGTCACCCGGTAAGTCTTATGTATCAAAGTATAATAAAAGTTTAGTTGTAGGAGGATTCTGACCTCATCTCCGCTTGGACAACCCCTTTAAGGGCCCAGCTGACCATCCTTTGTATATGGGGCCTCCAAACTCTCCCCCTAGGACTGATGTCCGATTGCAATGCTTGATTCTTTTGTTCTCAAGGAGATAACATGCTGCCCGAGGTGTCTGGCAGTGGCATTTCCAAGCTCACCATGCAATACATATGCATGCTTGGCTGAGCCGAGGATACATATATATGGGAGGACTGGGAGAGATCGCTGTCAGACGAATGAATGGGAATTTTGGTTAAAAAACTAAATAAAAAAACTTACATTTTGACCATTGAGGGTTCCTTAAACCACACAATTGATTGAGTTTTACAACCATTACTAATGCATCATTTTAGATGCAATGGTGCTATGAAAAAGAAAAGTTGACAACGAACTTTCCCTTTAAGACAATTCCCTGTATTAAAGCACTTTTTAAGCATTTCATTCATACTAAATGTGCAATTGAGGGCCTCGTGTTAGTCGAAGATCACCAATTAAATGACTCCTTCATAGTTTCAACCTAGCCTTGCCAACCCTTTAGGCCTCTTTCACACTACCGTGTTTTTTTTTTTTAGTTTTTCAGGCCGTTTTTTGCATTCCGTATACGGTCTGTATACGGAACCATTCATTTCAATGTACTCCGTATGTATTCCGTTTCTGTATTTCCTTTTTTCCGTTCTGTTGAGAGATAGAACATGTCCTATTATTGCCCGCAAATCACATTCCGTGGCTCCATTCAAGTCAATGGGTCTGCAAAAAAAACAGAACACATACAGAAATTCATCCGTATGTCTTCCGTATCCGTTCGGTTTTTGCGGAATCATCTATTGAAAATGTTATGCCCAGACCAATTTTTTCTATGTAATAACTGTATACTGTATATGCCATACGGAAAAACGGAACGGAAACAGAAACACATCGGAAACAAAAAAAATGGAACAACGGATCCATGAAAAAAACGGACCACAAAACACTGAAATAGCCATACGGTAGTGTGAAAGAGGCCTTAGGTATACATAGCCAATTTAGGCTACGTTCACAGCAGCGTTTTTGCTGGATCCGTCATGGATCAGCAAAAACACTTCCGTCATGATAATACAACCATCTGCATTACCTGTATTACATCTGTATTATCTCTAAAATAATCAAGACGGATCTGTTTCTAAAACCATTGTAAGTCAATGGGGGATGGATCCGTTTGTGTTCGAGAAAACTGATCCGCCACCATTGACTTACATTGTGTGTGTATTTGCCTGGATCTTCTGCGGCCCTGTATAAATGGTTGTGTTAGGCTACTTTCACATCTGCGCTTTTGCTGGATCCGTCATGGATCAGCAAAAACGCTTCCGTCATGATAATACAATCGTCTGCATCTGTTATGAATGGATCCGGTTGTACCATCTCTAAAATGTGATGGATCCGTCACTAAAACCATTGTAAGTCAATGGGGAACAGATCCGGCACCATTGACTTATATTGTGATTCGATCCGTCTTGCTCCGCACCCTATCGTGAACTGGTGCATTCCGTTTCGTCGTTCAGTTCAGTTTTGTACCCATTGACAATGAATGGGGACATAACGGAAGCGTTTCCCCCACTATTGAGATCCTATGATGGGTCTCAATAGCAGAAAGGGGAATGCTGATTTGAAAGTAGCCTAACACAACACCCAAGTATTCTAAAAAAACGCTGGTGTGAAAGTAGCTTTAAAGAGTGTGTGGCCTCATGAAAACAACCATTATAGATGTGATCCTGAGTCAATCTGCATTGTTCACATTTTCTTGTGCGCTGTCACACTGTTGGTTTTTGTCACCAAACTGATGGTCATTTTAATGTTTCTACGCAGGACAATCAGACAGACAGTGGGATGGTACTGGCTTCAGAAGAACTGGAGAGGATAGAGAACAGGCACAGAACAGATGCAGTGTACAGGTGATTTACAGAAATGTGCAGGTGCAACTAACTGCTGTAGCAGCTGCTACAGGGCCCACAGTGGCAGGGGGCAAGGGCTGCTAGGCCCGGGCCTCAACTGCCAGGGCACACAAAGTAATAATAGCAATGCCCAGGATGTAATGGATGTCTGTAATCCATTCCCCAGGCCATTTCTACCACCAGGCGGGGGTGCCTGGAGCACCTGCTTGTTGGAAAGCATGGGGGCACAGCAGGCTGTTACTGTAAAATGTCTAATCTCTGCTCAGAGGAGGCAACTCTCACAGCAACTAGATTCCAAAACTCGTAGGAGCAGGGTATGACCTCCCCCAAGCAACTCCAGAATACTTATATAAGCTGCACCAGGAGCCCCAAGCCTGAGACCCATCCAGATTCCCTCCATTTTTAAATAGGATTTGTTAAAACATAGCCCCACCACCACCACCAGTGATTCATGACATATGCTGAGAGCACCATGCTGGAGGATTCCTGCGTTGTGGCTCCAGACCATTCTCAGTGCTTTTCTTGGACCCACCAATACCCCCAGAATGATGCCTGGCGCAACCCTCCATCGGCCTGGCAGTTCAGTAAGTACATCCTTAGCCCTGAAGCAGCTGAGACATCCATTATGAGGGTCTGCAGAAGTTGATGTATGTATTATGTTATATATGACAAGATGTTGTCTAAAGAGACCCCTTTAACTATCAACTTACAGCACGTGCCATTTCTTTACAATGCCAACTATTTTATCCAGTATGGTAACAAAAAAGAGATATAGCAAAACAGGAACGTTCTCACCCATGTATGCAGTAAACCTGGATGCTGGAGTCTCCTTCGTGTTGCAAATATCCAGCGGTAGACATTGTTGATGTGTCACCATACCAGATCAGTGCCAGCGTATAAACCACAGCATAGACAGGAATCGGGAGCAGGCCCTAGAACATCCTACTGGAGGGGCTATAACCCCCTACCTGTCTATATGAGGTACTTACCCCGCAAGGAGCGTCCCCGTCCGGATACCTATCCCTGTGTGGGGCGGAATCCCTAGTACACCCTATTCAGGTAACATGATGGAACTCCTACCAGACCCCACTGGTGGTTGGTGGGATGTGATGGGCGCTGTTGGTCACAGATCCATCACAGCTTGAATTCTGTTTTTTCTGCTCCTGCGATGGAAGAGAAAAACAGAATCCATAATGCAAATGTGAACTCATAGTACAAAAATATATTAAAGTAAACTAGTTTGTTTTATATTAATACATGCAAATAAAGATAAATATGTATATACATATATAAATATATATATTATATATAGATGATAGATACACATGCAATCATACAAACATACAGTATGTACACAATGATATATACAAACTATACAAACATTGCGGTTTGCCTGCAATCGTATGCTGGGCAGACTTTTAAGATGGTGCGTGCTTTAGAGCAGCCATGGGCCCCTTGGAACCTCAGGCCCTGAAAACCATCCCAAACCGCCCGTATTATAATCTGCCATGGTCTGGGGCATAAAATGAAGCTTCTGTGCTTGGGCGCCAATGCAAAATCTTTAACAGAGCCTCCCTGTAGGACTGTAGAAAGGCTTTCGGACCCCCTTAGTAACTAGGGTTAGGTGCAATTGCTAACTTTGTAGTCCCTATGGTGTCACTGCTGGACCCCAATGCAAAATATTAAAAAGGTCCTACTAAATGTCATACGTTATCTGTAGTATTGGTCTGGGGTGAAGGAACATTTTTATCCCCACTGAGGCTTCAACATCTGGTACATCTGCAACTGATGCCCCACCTACAGCTTAATTGAAATACCAAAGATTGTAAACCTATTCTATGTGTTTTACTGTGTCTTTATCTGCTTCCTCCACAGCAGTAAAAGTTCCCGTAGAAATAAGGAAAGCACTACTCCAAGCTGCTCATCCCTCCAGAACAGGAGTCAGTCATCGTATCCATCTTACAGTGGAGGGCAGACGTTTTACAACAGTGAATATGGAGAGTTGTCAGAACAATCGGAGGGGGATAGCTTCACGCCCCCTGGAGGCTCTGCCAGTCCTGACCTTGTTCATGCTTCTTTCTTCTCTGATGAAAACTGAGGAGGACCTTGCAACTGGAACAAGGTCCTAAGCCACCATAGAGGCCTAGGCTTTGTCTCATCTCATCATATTCATAGATTATAATATCTTCCTTATACACCAAAAAGAAGGAATAAGGCCCCATGATGGCCTCTGAGTTTTCAATACTCAGGACTACTCTGCTTCTGCAGAACGGAGACTGGAGAGTTAAATAAAATACCAATATGGACAATGAGAGAGACATTACCATGTCCTGTTTTCCCAGTGCTCAGAACTCAGACATGGACACAGTATTACAGACGGCATTTGAATTACATGAAGAAAATGCATTGTTGTCTATACTCAGTATTTATGTATCCTATCTGCTACTGAAACATTGGTCATTGCTTTTGTCACAAAAATAATAATAGAACTCTGTTGTATATCTTACATAAGGCCGCATTTGGAAGCTACAAACGCCATATTGTTATGTTGTCTATAATGAATGATATAGTATGAAAATGATCTACCAAGGTAGTTCTATTAAGAGGATGACTGGTAGATCCCAATCTAATATTTTATGAAATCCTTTAAACCGTATGGGAGGTATGACTAAATAAGATACAATAGGCCACAGCTGTGTCTATATCTATCTCCTGCCTAAAGGGAATCGGTCAGATCATTTAAACCTACCAAATACCTTGGACGGGCACTTAGCATGTCACAGACTCTTCTGTGGCCGTTCAGAGCATCTTCATTGATTAGAAAGTGAACTTTTATACTTTATGCAAGTAAGGTGGCAAGTGTCACGAGGGTGTCCCAATCATGGCTCTCTTGCAAGGCCTACCCAATGGCATTTTTGCACATGTGCAGTATGGTCTGTGCAAGATTACAACGAGGAGAGAAGTAACATCTGAAAAGGCAGCAATCAGGGTAAAGAGGAAAGTGTTGAGCAGGCCTTGCGAGCACCTTGATACAAACCATACAATGAACCTGAATGACACATGATGGTGCCCGTTGACTTGACTAATGGAGTCTTTTGAGGTTTCATTGAGGCATCTGTCATTCTTCTGCTCAATTCTTGCTATTCTTGAAGTGAAGGAAACCTGGATGGAACTTCCAAACAAAAAGCCAAATGCAAATGTGAGCATCTCAGAACAGCACAACTATATAGGCCCAGATTTGTAACTTAAATCACATCAGGTCATTATCTCAAAAAGCGTTATAGTGGGGATGGAAGAGACAAATTTACGTCTACTATTTAAAACTGCCAATAAAACATAAAATATAATTACCATAACAAATATACAGTTATTAGCATCAGATATAAGCTGTTGGCTCAGAATGTGGTATGCATGAGTCATGCAATAAGAACAGATGATAGCACAGTACTGCTGTGGTTTTCTTTAAGAGGTACTTTATATGTAAGGATAACATCTCTTTGGTGAGAACTATTTCATAAACTGGAATTTAAGCCTCAAAAGCCTTTTTCAAACGATTAATGTACTCCACCTTGTAGATGACACTGGTACCCAATAATGTAACTTGGTTTAAGTAAATTCATATTACGATAGCTTCTTATACTTTTAGTATAAAAAAATAAAAATAAATTGCCATTCCATATCCGTACAGTAGGGGCGATCCAGCATGCTCGTCTGCCTCTATGCCTATGTGCAACATCTGAGCCCTTTCCAATTGATAGTCTTCCAATGACAAAAGACTTATTTTCTATGCAAAATGAATGCTGAAAATTGTTCTGTTTTGATATGATATAATATATATCTTTATATATAAATATATATTAGTATACAAACTATTCTTCTGTTTTCATACTGTATTTATTCAACCTTACTGGGTATCTGATAGAAAGTAATCACAGGGTAATCTACTGCAGGGACCACCAGTGATCAGATCTATCCTGTGGGAGAACCCAGCAGCCCGTGTGATTGATTTCCCTGCAGCACCACCACAGGATAAATAAAGTATTACACAGTTTGAGATCTTGGTTCTAAGGAATGAGAGACTTCCTGGCTTAAAGAGGAGGGTCCGGAATGGTGGAACCCACCTATATTAATTCAGAATTCCCTAGTTAGGTATTTTCAGTTAGGTTTTCTAAACCACAAAACCCTTTTACCTGTCATTCATGACAGGGGAGATGTGGCTAATGATTGGGCCCTGGTGCGAATGTCAGTCACAGAAATTTCTACAGCAAAATCTGCCACATGTGAAAGCACCCTTAGGCTACTTTCACACCTGCTCTTTCCCTTTCCGCTATTGAGATACATCATAGGATCTCAATAGCGGAGGAAAGTGTTTCCGTTTTGTCAATAGGGACAAAACTGAACTGAACGAAACGAAATGCACCAGTCCACAATGGGGTGCGGAGCAAGACGGATCCGTCATGGCACACAATGTAAGTCAATGGTGCCGGATCCATTCCCCGTTGACTTACAATGGTTTTAGCGTCTTGGCTATCTTAGAGATAATACAACCGGATCCGTTCATAATGAATGCAGACGATTGTATTATCATGACAGAAGCGTTTTTGCTGATCCATGATGGATCCAGCAAAAACACAGATGTGAAAGTAGGCTAACACAACCATTTATACAGAGCCACAGAGGATCCAGGTAAATAGTATTAAACAGAATACAGTTCTAAGGCAGGGAAGGGGTTCATGTCTATCCCCGGCAGTCTAGGGAGGGAAAGGGTGTAAAAAGCACCTATAACCAATACTTGTTACAGATCAGTGACTGTGGACTCACTGTGCCAAATAACTGGTTTGGAGTAGGCCTAACGCTAGGGGCGCTATTCTGGGGTTTCCCGGTATTCATTCTTTAACCCCAATACAAGGATCTGGACTTCTCTGCAGGTTAGCAACCAAATCGATACCTCCTGGGATAGTCCTGGTGTAGTTAGCAGCTGATCCAGTGGGGTCAGGGAATTCGATGCAAGCACCGGGAGATAAGGACATAGAAAATGCACCAGAGACACAGTAAAATTACAGTTTTTGTGGTTGAGGTTAGACACAGGATAGACTTGCGGGTAGGGTAGTGGTAAAGCACACACAAGGCAGGCAGGTTAGGAACTAGACTGGAGCACAGACTGGGTAGAAAGACTGGGTAGTGAACATGAAACATGAACAGAACTGAACTAGTAGTGCAGGAGCACACAGGCAGGATGAGTGCTGGACTGGAACACAGCAGGAACACAGGAAGGAAATAATTAAGGCAGATAGCAATATTACTAGACTATCAAACACATTTACTGGTCACCAGGGAACCTAAAGCTCAGGCACCCACTTTAAATACCCATTGGCTAAGGAAGAATCCTTCCTCATCTACCCTCTCCTAAAGGAGCACCAGACAGGGGCTTGGGGGCAGCAGCATGAAGAGAATGCCGGGCACCACGATGCCGTATAGCATAGTGAATGGTGCGGCAACAGACCTAATACTCCGGACATGTCTATATTAGTAAATATTTGATTCTTCATGAAAAAACAATTCTAGAACATATTTATTCATACATTTCTAAGAAGGCACAATGCAGAGTGGTAAGAAAAGATGCTTCAGCGAAAGTAGAGCAATTTAGCTAATATAGTGCTATAATCTTTTTTTTTTAATAGTTGTAATTTTTTTCCAATCTGAACATCAGATGAGTTAAAAATACAACTATTAGACAAAGAAGATTATAGCACTATATTAGCTGAATTGCTCTATATTAGTTTTTTTTTTAGAATATTTGCTATATTGCTATATATTATTGTTTTAGAATATTACGATTATTCGAAAAACTAATATATTTGTTTTTAGAATATTTGTAATACTCTAAAACAAGAATATTTAGCAATATAGCGAATATTTGGAAAAAAAACGAATATAGAGCAATTTAGCTAATATAGTGCTATAATGTATTTTTCAATAGTTGAAATTTTTTTCCAATCTGAACTTCAGATGAGAAAAAAATTACAACTATTATAGCACTATATTAGCTAAATTTCTCTATATTATTTTTTTTTATTTTTTTTTTGAATATTCACTATATGGAAAATTCAGCCCGCACTACCCCTAGCAGGTGCAGATTGCTATGGCGAAATAGAGATATAAATGTAAAAACACAAAATGCAATCGCACACTGCAACCAGCACTCTGCCCTGCCTTTATGCTGGATGTTGAATAAGGCATTGGTGTACATTTTGGCCAAAGCGTAATAAATTTTCCATATTTTTCTCTTTGTAGTACGTATTGGAGGCGTGGCGATCTCCAAGCAGTCAAGCACACCTGTCCAGTTAATCTGCCCCCTGGAGGCTGGTTTTAAAGTCAGTATAAAACTGAGTCTGCTTATACAGCACCTACCAGTAGCCATTAGGCTCCAGGAGAAGTATAAAGTGGGCTCAGCATGCATGTGAGTACTTGCATCCCTGGATCCGATGAAAGCTGTAATGGCACCGGACGGGGTTAAAAGCAGAGTGTGCTTGGCGTGCATGCTGTACCTGCGCTCCCTGGACTTTATGTGGCTGTCATGGCCCATAAAAGGTAGGAACTAGTGTTAGGGACCACTCATGAAGGCGACCTTGACGTGGTGAGTGGCTTATTACGCTTTGGCCAAAATGTACACCAATGCCTTATTCAACATCCAGCATAAAGGCAGGGCAGAGTGCTGGTTGCAGTGTGCGATTGCATTTTGTGTTTTTACATTTATATCTCTATTTCGCCATAGCAATCTGCACCTGCTAGGGGTTGTGTGGGCTGAAATTTTCCATATTTTTCTCTTTGTAGTACGTATTGGAGGCGTGGCGATCTCCAAGCAGTCAAGCACACCTGTCCAGTTAATCTGCCCCCTGGAGGCTGGTTTTAAAGTCAGTATAAAACTGAGTCTGCTTATACAGCACCTACCAGTAGCCATTAGGCTCCAGGAGAAGTATAACGTGGGCTCAGCATGCATGTGAGTACTTGCATCCCTGGATCCGATGAAAGCTGTAATGGCACCGGACGGGGTTAAAAGCAGAGTGTGCTTGGCGTGCATGCTGTACCTGCGCTCCCTGGACTTTATGTGGCTGTCATGGCCCATAAAAGGTAGGAACTAGTGTTAGGGACCACTCATGAAGGCGACCTTGACGTGGTGAGTGGCTTATTACGCTTTGGCCAAAATGTACACCAATGCCTTATTCAACATCCAGCATAAAGGCAGGACAGAGTGCTGGTTGCAGTGTGCGATTGCATTTTGTGTTTTTACATTTATATCTCTATTTCGCCATAGCAATCTGCACCTGCTAGGGGTTGTGCGGGCTGAAATTTTCCACAGTTTTTTAGAATATTCATCATTTTTCCCATTTAAAGTCATGATTCCTCCCTGCTTCTTGCTTGTGGGCCAATGAGTCATTGGCCCACAAGCAAGAAGCGGGGAGGAATCATGTTTTTACTCGGCAATTGAAAAATTTGCAATAAAGAAATTATGAATATATATCACTATATTCTAAATATTCGCGAATTTTCAAAGTACCTATATTCGCAATAAAAATTCGCAATTCGAATATTCATGATCAACACTAGTGGCCAGCACCAGCTGTCACATTCTGTCCTTCTCCTCTTCCACTTGACTCTAATTAAGATTTGGAGAAGAGGGGTGAGGAGAAGGGACATGGACCACAGCACAGAGCCAGCCCTACCTTTAGCATGCTTGCTGCCTGGTCTTTCAGCAATATCAACCACAAGAATAACCACAAACCATACAGAAGAATACAGCACTACATACATCCAGTGATGTCTCCTCATTTTCTCCATTCAACCCACACTGCCATGATTACTTTTTTCAGCCACATTTTTTCATCACATTATACACTGCTCGTTTCCATGGTTATGAAATCCCTTCAATCCAGCAGCGGTGGCTGCTTTTGCACACTATAGGAAAAGAAGCTGGTCTCCCTGTGGGTCGGGACAATGGGAGAGCACATAGGCCAGCACTTTCCTATAGTGTGCAAGCACAGCCACCTCCCCTGGATTGCACTGTGCTATCCCAATACTGTGTCTGATGTATTCCCCAATGCCCACAAATATGTTACTACAGAAAAAATAGTGCCCCCAGTAGTATTATTAGAGATGATCGAATTTCCGCTTATGAAATTTGTTCACACTTCATTTGGTGGTAAAAGGTGAATTGCGTTATGAATTGCTGCTTTTCCGAGGCTGATTTTCCAAGGCTGCTATTTCAAGTGCTGCTTGTTATAAGTGCATTGGAGATATTCAGGAGATACTCAGGAGGTAATCTGGAGGTGGATACAATCTAAACAAGTAAGATTTGTTTGTTTAAAATCTTTCCACTCTTTACAATGGCAGACCTGGTTCTGTGCAGGAATTGTTGTGCTTTTATTTCAGGTTCCACTCTTCAGAGGTTTGAATACTGTCTGATCTGTAGACAGCTCTCCATAATGCAGCAGGAAATTACCTTTTTGAAATATGAGATTTGTAAATTAACCACTAAACAAACTCAGGCTGAGAACATTGCAATGCCACTGCCACAGAGGCCCCGTAGAAATGGAAGATCGTACTGTAGGTTCTGGTAGACTGAGAGTTGTGGATAGAAGACATGTCCCACAGTCTGTGAATCTCCATAATTCATTTGCAGCACTTTCAGAGTGAAAGAGGAGGCTCAAGCACAGTGGGTGAGAAACAATCATCTCCCATGCCTAAAGTATGTAAGACTGCAGCCAAAGACAAAAAGGAGAAGGTGAGGATTGATAGTAAGTAGCTGTTGGTGGGTGATTCCATCATAAGAGGTGTGAAGTTTGAGGAGAATGGTGTTGTGAGATGTCTCCCTGGTGCTACCACTAGCAGGGATAGACGACAGATCCTTAATATTGTTAGGCAAGCAAAGCAGGAAAGGGAAGTGGATGTTATTGTCCATCTTGGGACAAACGATCTGGCTTGCAATGAGGTTTCAAAGGTGAAAGAAGCTTTTCACACACTTGGAAAGGATATACGGGAGGTTGCATCGAGTGTTTCATTTTCTGCAGTTTTGCCTGAGCATAACCTTCAGCATGACAGGAAGATGCGCATTAAGGAATTCAATGTATGGCTTGGTGAATGGTGTCTGAACCAAGGGTTTGGCTTTGTGTCTCATGTTAGCTCTTGTTGGAATGGAAAAGAACTGTACAAGAAAGATGGTTTGCATCTTTCTCTCAAGGGAACAAATTTCCTCGGTGAACAGTTCCAAGTATTTGCTAAGGAGCATTTAAACTAGGAAAGGGGGCAAAAGAGTGATAATCCAGCAGTTCGACTGCCCCCCGGAACAATGCCAGAAGATGCCAATGCCAGAAGATAGCACAAAGGTTAAGAAATGACAAGCTCAGAGTCTTGTCTACAAATGCTCGCAGTTTAGGGAATAAGATCAATGAACTTGAGGCTATAATGGCATCTGAGAATATAGATGTAGTGGCTGTTACTGAGACGTGGTTCAAGGGGAGTAATGACTGGGGTATATCAATACCAGGGTTCTCTCTATACAGGAAAGACAGAGAAGGCAAGAAGGGGGTGGGGTGGCCCTGTATGTGAAATATAGCATAAAATTGAATTTAATACAAGTTAGCGAGAACAATTTTGAGTCAGTTTGGGTTACCTTGCAGCTTGATAATCATAAGGTAACTCGTGTAGGTGTGATATATAGACCACCTAGCCAAGTCAAAGAATTAGATGATCTACTAGTTGAGGAAATAGCTAAAATGACATTGAAGGGGGAAGTTATCATTATGGTAGACTTCAATCTTCCAGATGTAAACTGGAAAACCAAAATAGATAGTTCTGCCAGGAGTACAGATATTCTAAATTCCCTACTGGGATTATCTCTACAGCAAGTAGTGGAGGAGCCAACCCGGAAGGAGGCCAAAAGTTTTAGATTTTAGAAAAACTGACTTCTCTAAAATTAGATTAGTAGTACACGAGTCCCTATCAGATTGGAACAGTTTTATTGGAGTCCAGGAGAAATGGGACTACTTAAAAGTGGCACTATTGAAGGCAACAGACAATTGAATTAGGCTTGTCAGTAAAAGCAAAATAAGGAAGAGACCACTGTGGTACTCAGCAGAAGTGGCCAAAATCATTAAAAACAAAAAGATAGCATTTAGGAATTATAAAAAAAAAAAAAAACGAGGATGACAGGGAAATTTATAATATTAGGCAGAGAGAGGCCAAACAAGTTATAAGAGCTTCTAAAGCACAGGCAGAAGAGAAATTAGCTCAGTCAGGGAAAAAAGGCGATAAGGCATTCTTCAGACACATAAATGAAAAAAGGAAACTAAAACAAGGAATTACCAAATTAAAAATAAAAGAAGGATGGTATATGGAAGAAGATAAAGAACTAGCTGACTGCCTCAATAAATACTTCTGTTCAGTTTTCACAAAGGAAAATTAAGGAGAAGGACCTCAGTTAGGAAAGAAGACTAATGAATCTTTTGATGCATATGTCTTTACAGAGGAAGAGGTTCTAAGTCAGCTGTCTAAAATTAATACAAATAAGTCACAGGGGTCTGATGGGATACACCCAAAGCTATTAAAAGAGCTCAGCGGTGAACTAGCAAAACCATTAACAGATTTATTTAACCAATCACTGGCAACAGGAGACATCCCAGAAGATTGGAAATTAGCAAATGTTGTGCCTATTTACAAGAAAGGTAGTAGGCAGGAATCGGGCAACTATAGGCCAGTAAGCCTGACATCAATAGTGGGGAAATTAATGGAAACCATACTTAAGGAGAGGATTGTGGAACATCTAAAATCCCATGTATTGAAAGATAAAAAACAGCATGGGTTTACTTTAGGGAGATCATGTCAAACTAATCTTATTGATTTTTTTGATTGGGTGACTAAAATAATAGATGGAGGAGGTGCAGTAGACATCGATTATCTAGACTTTAGTAAGGCTTTTGATACTGTCCCACATAGAAGGCTTATCAATAAATTGCAGTCTTTGGGCTTGGACTCCCATATTGTTAAATGGATTAGGCAGTGGCTGAGGGACAGGCAACAGAGGGTTGTAGTCAATGGAGTATATTCAGACCAGGGTCTTGTTACCAGTGGGGTACCTCAGGGATCTGTTCTGGGACCCTTATTATTTAATATCTTTATCAGCGAAATTGCAGAAGGCCTCAATGGTAAGGTGTGTCTTTTTGCTGATGACACAAAGATTTGTAACAGGGTTGATGTTCCTGGAGGGATACACCAAATGGAAAAGGACTTAGGAAAACTAGAGGAATGGTCAAAAATCTGGCAACTAACATTTAATGTTGATAAGTGCAAGATAATGCACCTGGGGCGTAAAAACTCAAAAGCAGAATATAAAATCAGTGATACAGTCCTAACCTCAGTATCTGAGGAAAGGGATTTAGGGATCATTATTTCAGAAGACTTAAAGGTAGGCAGACAATGTCATAGAGCAGCAGGAAATGCTAGCAGAATGCTTGGGTGTATAGGGAGAGGAATTACCAGTAGAAAGAGGGAGGTGCTCATGCCGCTCTACAGAGCACTAGTGAGACCTCATTTGGAGTATTGTGCTCAGTACTGGAGACCATATCTCCAGAAGGATATTGATACTTTGGAGAGAGTTCAGAGAAGAGCTACTAAACTGGTACATGGATTGCAGGATAAAACTTACCAGGAAAGATTAAAGGACTTTAACATGTATAGCTTGGAAGAAAGACGAGACAGAGGGGATATGATAGAAACTTTTAAATACATAAAGGGAATCAACAAGGTAAAAGAGGAGAGAATATTTAAAAGAAGAAAAACTGCTAAATAGTTTTAAATTAGAGGGGCAAAGGTTTAAAAGTAATATCAGGAAGTATTACTTTACTGAGAGAGTAGTGGGTGCATGGAATAGCCTTCCTGCAGAAGTGGTAGCTGCAAATACAGTGGAGGAGTTTAAGCATGCATGGGATAGGCATAAGGCCATCCTTCATATAAGATAGGGCCAGGGGCTATCCATAGTATTCAGTATATTGGGCAGACTACATGGGCCAAATGGTTCTTATCTGCCGACACATTCTATGTTTCTATGATTCCGTTACTACAGACCGTAACGCAATTCTATGAATGAATGAATGAATCCAGCCAGCAAAGTAGGCAATATGGATAATCAGGGGCGTACATAGAAATCATTGGGCCCCATAGCAAGAATTTAGATTAGGCCCCAATGCCTGTTCCTAGTCCCTCCCACTACCCTCCCTAAATTCTCCCCTGCCCCATCTCATGCATCAGTATTTTTCTCTACAAAATGGCAGTACTCATGCCGGAACCCAACAGACCCATTATAGTGAATGGGATCTGGTAGGTTCTGGCGGTGTTCAGCATATATTGACAAGAATCTGGGGCATTACATGATGTAATACCACTCAACTTTCCTGCTGTCCAGGATGGCACATGCGCAGAGACATGAGAAAAGTGTGAGGAAGTGAGTGCCCCTCTTGGATACAGCTGGGAGACACTTACATTACTCGCTATCCTGCTTGACACATGTGTAGAGACAGGAGTCTCTGGGAAAGCTGAGTGAACCCCTCCCCCTGCCTTTCCATGTTCTTATTATGTGCATTTATGCCTTGCAGAATAGCAGTAAATCTGAATGACATTACATGATGTAATAGCACCCAGCTTTTCTACTATCCTGCATGGCACATGTGGAGAGACATGAGAATAGTCTGAGAAAGCTGAGTAACACAACTCCCACCCATGGGCCTAGGAAGTGGGGGGGACGGATCCCCCCCAGGAAATAATGCAGGGGGGACAGGTTTGGTCAAATCCCCCCCAGGCCAGCCGTAGTGTGTGTGCGGTCGCGGTGCGGCAGGAACTGTGCGGCGGCGGCGGGGCAGGCACTGAGATGAGCACTTCCATTGTGGAAGCGAAGCGCTCATCTCCATCTCCATCTGACATCATCACGTCGCCTGAGCCGTACAGACCTGGAGCCGGAACACAGGCCGGAAGAGGCCTGCATCGCATCGCTCCAAAGAGGTAAGTATAAGTGTTAATTTTTATTTTTTTTAACTGGCAGTCTGGCACATAATGGGGGGGGGCCCTGGTATTATACTGGCACATGATTGGGAAATTGGGGGGGGGCCCTGGAATTACTGGCACATGATTGGGGGGGTCTGGTATTACTTCTGGCACATGATTGGGGGGTCTGGTATTACTACTGGCACATCATTAGGGGGGTCTGGTATTACTACTGGCACATGATTGGGGGGTCTGGTATTACTGACACATGATTGGGGGGTCTTGTATTACTGGCACATTATTGGGGGGGTCTGGTATAGTGGCACATGATTGAGGGGGATCTGGTATAGTGGCACATGATTGGGGGGTCTGGTATAGTGGCACATGATTGGGGGGGTCTGGTATTACTGGCACATGACTGGCTTCGTTTTAATATAGTTTTTTCTGGAACCTTAAAAGTCAGTTTGAGTGAAGATAGTCAGAATGGATATCCGCAAGTTTTTTTACAAAGCCTGGTAAAGCAAATACATCCTGATCAAGTTCAGAAGCATGTCAACAAAAAGAGATCACTGAGTCGGGCATCATTTTGTTGAGCCAGAAAAGGAATATGCTGAGACGGTGTCTTTAGAAGCAGTTGGCCTCATGAGTGACTCAAGTAGTGATGGTGAGGAAGACCATGCTTGTGGTCCTGCAATCAAAACTGTAGATGTTCATAGTAAATCTAAAACATACACGAAAGGAAAATGCATTTCTCTTCCAGCTGATGATGAGAAAACATTACGAATGGCAGTGGTACCAAATCAACCAGACTACAAAACAATTCCAGCTCAGACCATTGTTATGCAAAAAGCAAAGAAGCGTGTTCTACATTTTCAAGAGTGCTGATTCCAAAGCTTTCCATGGCTGCACTATAGTTTTACTCTTGAAGGGGTACCACTATGTTTCTACTGTGCTAAAGCAGCCGTCCTGAATCTGACTCAACTCGAAAAGAACACTGAGCCAGCATTTGTGTGTGTAGGCTTTAAAAATTGGAAAAAAGCTATTGAAAAGTTTAAAAACATCAGAGTTGTTCTGCTCATACATATTCTATAAAGCAACTATTGCATCAAAGATTCGCAATCCATTAATGCTCAGCTTTCACTACAAGTTCAACAGCAACAGAATGATGCATGACTGTGTCTCATCAAGATAGTACAAACAATAGCCCTGTTGGCCAAACAAGGTCTCCCTCTTCGTGGCCATGAAGACAATGATGGCAATTTTAAACAGTTTCTGCTTGCACGAGCAGATGTGTCTTATCTAAAAAAATGGATATCACACAAAGCAGAATACATGAGTCCCAACGTTCAAAATGAGATTTTGAAGTTATTGTCTCACACCGTATTACGCCTTATTCGGAAACAGATTGGGAATAATGTATTTGCAATTATTGTTGATAGCACACAAGATATATCTGGTCAAGAACAAGAAGGTTTCTGTATCCGCTATGTTGATGAAGACTTGTACCCACATGAGGACTTCATAGGCTTATATCAAGTTGATGAAACAAGTGGATCTGCAATCGCACAGATTGTCAAGGATGCTTTATGCCGTAATGGGCTTTGTATGTCAATGTTGTGAGGGCAAACATATGTTGGAGCTTCAAATATGGCTGGTAAATATCATGGTGCCCAGGCATTAATAAAGCAGGAACATCCACTTGCCATTTATGTCCATTGCGGTGCACATTGCACAAATTTAGTTATGCAGGCCGCAGCACATCAATGTCCAATAATGGAAGATGCACTTATGTGTGTGCAAGATCTTGGCAAACTCTTTGGGCAATCTATGAAATGCAGACCCACACTTTCAGAAATTGTGCATCATGAAGCTGAAGGGCCTGTTAAAGTCTTGCATATTAAACCATTGTGCCCAACACGCTGGACTATTAGAGTGAAGTCTGTGAAAAAAATTCTGGATAATTACAAGCTGATTTTGGAAACACTTGAAGAAATTGCAAATACCAGAAGTAGTGGAGATATAAATCCATGTGCACGTGGCCTACTACAACAATTTAGGCAAAGGAAAACTCTACTAGGTCTTCAAATCTCTCTTATCATCATGGAGATCTTAGAGTGCCTGAATGTAGCCTTGCAAGGCAGAGAACAGACCATATCAGGACTTTTAGCAAGTGTACAACGGACCCATGATGCTATACAAAAGTTACGATGTGACACGTCCTTTGAAAGAGTTCTTGCTACCACTATTAATTTAGTGGAAAAATACCAGCTAAAAGAGGTTACTGTACCACGGCAACCTAATATTCCTAAACGTCTTCAACATGGGCCAACTGAACAATTTCATGCAAAGACTGTGAAGGAATACTATTGTCCTCAGTATTTCCAAATAATGGATATTATATCGACACAGTTAATGCAGCGCTTTGACCAAGAGGGCTTACTTGTATATGAAAAACTGGAACATTATCTGTTGACAGGACAAGCTAGTGAAGTTCTTCCCCAGTATCCAGATATTGAATATCCTCTTCTCTCTGCCCAGATAACCACCTTATCAAGTGTTTACAAGTACACTTCAGTCTCTGAGGTTGTAGATATTTTGCGAAACATGCCTGCCAGAGAAAGATGCTTTTTCTCTCAAGTAGAAAAAATTGTCAGAATCCTATTAACTATTCCTGCTTCTTCCTGTGAAGCTGAGAGAAGTTTTAGTGCACTGCGTAGATTAAAAACCTGGTTGAGGAGTAAAAAAAATAGTTTTTAATAGGGTTGAGCGAACCCGAACTGTAAAGTTTGGGTTCATGACGAACTTTAGGGTGTTTTTGTACCCGGACCCAAACATTTTTGTAAAAGTTTGGGTTCGAGTTCGGTGTTTGACGATTTAATGGCGCTTGTTGAAAAGCTGCATGGCAGCCAATCACCAAGCGTTTAACTTGTGTGCCCTTAGAAGCCATCACAGCCATGTCTACTAATGGCATGGCTCTGATTGGCCAGTGCAGCATGTGACCCAGCCTCTATATAAGCTGGAGTCACATAGCGCCGCACGTCACTCAGCTCTTACAAGTTGTAGGGATAGGATGCTGCTGCTGTGAGGGAGAGATTAGGAAAGACTCTGATATCTGCACTTGGTGTGAAGTCAGCGATCTACAGCGTTTTTTGTTTTGGGGGTGCAATGAAACATTTTTGTATCCTGCCCTGAGCCCAGTGAGACTGAAACAAAAGTTTTAATCCATCTGTTAGTTAGGTAGGCGTCGGCGGCCATTTTGTGCAACAGCAGTTCACCAGCACTGCATATGTGCCAGCGGGACAATCATTTAATCCTGTTCTTGTAGTTCAGTGGCAGACATTTACCGATTTTTAAAGTGCACGTGCACTGCATATGTGCCAGAGGAAGGGAAAATAATACCGTGAGTTCAGGAAACCAGGGGGTGACATATCCCCATTTTTTCTGTAAATTACCCCAGTGCTGCATTTCTAAGAGTGAAATATTATCATTTAAATCCATCTGTTCCATTGTGGGGTAACATATTTACATTTTTGGGTGTAAAGTACCTCTGAGGCCTGCACATGTGACAGGCAGGCACATAAATTCAGCAAATCCATCTGTTCCATTGTAGGGGTGACATATCCACAATTTTTTATGTAAAAAAAACCCTGTGCTTCATCTGTGAGAGTGAAATATTATCTTAGTTAAATCCATCTGTTTCATTTAGGGTTTAAAAAAAACTTTTTTTGGGAGCAATAAAATACCTTTTTGCCCTGTGCTGCATTTCTGGTAGTTAAAGAAATACAGTTAAATCCATTTGTTTCATTGTGTGTGAAACTTTTTTTGGGCAATAAAGTACAGACGGGGCAATAAGTAAAAAAAAAAAATTCGTCTGTTCTTTTGTTGAGTGACATTAACCCATTTCGGCTGTCAAAAAAAACCTGCTCTGCATTGTTCATAAGGAATTTAAAGAGGACCTTTCACCTGGAAAAACATTGTAAGCTAAGTATCATGACATATACAGCGGAGCCCAGGGATCTCACTGCACTTACTATTATCCCTGGGAGCCGCTCCGTTCTCCCGTTATGTCCTACGGTATGTTCGGGGACTTGGTTATTGTAGGAGGAGTCTGCCCTTGTTCTGCTGGGCGTCTCCTCCTCCTAGGCTGTAGCACTGGCCAATCGCAGCGCAGAGCTCACAGCCTGGGAGAAAAAAAACTCCCAGGCAGTGAGCTCAGCGCTGCTATTGGCCAGCGCTGCAGCCTAAGAGGAGGAGACGTCTAGCAGAACAAGGCCAGACTCCGCCTACTATAACCAAGTCCCCTAAGTCTCCGCCTACTATAACCAAGTGAGCGAAGCGGTGCCCAGGGATAATAGTAAGTGCAGTGAGATCCCTGGGCACCGCTGTATATGTCATGATACTTAGTTCACAATGTTTTTCCAGGTGAAAGGTCCTCTTTAATTTAGTAAAAACGTCTGTTACTTCGGTGGGTGACCGCAAAAAATGAGGAGAGCATCAAATAAGGGATGTGGCCCTGGTCGTGGTGCTGCTGGTGTTGGTGGAGCTCCTGTTGCAGGTAGAGGACATGGTCGATCTGTGCAAGCCACACGCCTAAGTGAAACACCTTCCTCAGGTGCAAATAGGCGACAGAACCTTCAGCGTCATTTGGTAGACCAGAATGCGGCTCTATTAATGGTGAGGCCAGAACAAGTACAGGCGATAGTAGATTGGGTGGCTAACAGTGCCTCCAGTTCCTTCACATTTTCTCCCACCCAGTCCCCTGCTGAAAGCTCAAAGTTGGCACCTACAGCCCATGGCCATCTGTCTTTCAACTCACCCCCTTGCAAATCAGGCAAGCAGTCTGAGCCCCAAGTCATGCAGCATTCTCTTCTGCTTTTTGATGACTCTGCTGGCAGGGTTTCCGTGGGCCATCCACATAGCCCTGCCCCAGAAGTGGAAGAGATTGAGTGCACTGATGCCCAACCACTTATGTTTCAGGATGAGGACATGGGAAGACCACCGCAGCACGTCTCTGATGATGACGAAACACAGGTGCCTACTGCTGCAGCTTTCTGCAGTCTGCAGACCGACAAGGAAGGCAGGGGTAAAGAGTGGGTGGAAGATGATGTGGAGGATGATGAGGTACTAGACCCCACATGGATTCAAGTCATGCGAGTGACGTGTGTAGTTTGGAGAAAGAGGCGGTGGTCGCACAGAGCCACCAGCACAGCAAAAGAGGGAGCAGGGTGCAAAAGCGTCTGTTACATTCTTGGATGACATTTTACCATTTTTTGCCGTGAATAAACCCCTGCTCTACATAGGTGACAGGGACCTAAATTTCTAAAATTCGTCTATTACATTCTCGGGTGACATTTTACAATTTTTGCCGTACACAAACATCTGCTCTGCATAGGTGACAGGGACCTAAATTTCTAAAATTCATCTGTTAGATTCATGGTTGACATTAACCCATTTTTGCCGGTGAAAAACCCCTGCTCTGCATTGCTGACAGGGAACTAAATTTAGTAAAAACGTCTGTTACTGATCGGAAGATGCGCGACTACAAGCGTACGGTGGTAGACGCGCTGCTGATGGCATTCCCACCTGACAGCGGGGGCTCAGTGGAAGAACAAGGCGAAGGCTGAGGTGGAGGAAGAGGTCGCCAACGCAGCTGGTGCACCGCCAACACCTTAGAAAGCAGGGTTAGCATGGCCGAAATGTGGAAACGCTTTGTCAGCACGCCACAACAACCAGCACCACCAGCTGATATGGAACGTCTTAGCAGGAGGCAGCATTTCACCAACATGGTGGAGCAGTATGTGTGCACATGCCTACACGTACTGAATGACGGGTCTGCCCCCTTTAACTTCTGGGTCTCCAAATTAGGCACATGGTCTGACATAGCTGACAAAGTGTGACACTTTGAGCCTAGAATATTGAACCTTTTCACAAAATTCTAATTTTAAGCTGCATTAATGCAATTCCTTTTAATTTGCATTACTAAAATACAAACCGGATTCCCAAAAAGTTGGGACACTATACAAATCGTGAATAAAAACTGAATGCAATGATGTGGAGATGGCAAATGTCAATATTTTATTTGTAATAGAACGTAGATGACAGATTAAACGTTTAATCCGAGTAAATGTATCATTTTAAAGGAAAAATAAGTTGATTCAAAATTTCACGGTGTCAACAAATCCCCAAAAAGTTGGGACAAGTAGCAATAAGAGGCTGGAAAAAGTAAATTTGAGCATAACGAAGAGCTGGAAGACCAATTAACACTAATTTGGTCAATTGGCAACATGATTGGGTATAAAAAGAGCTTCTCAGAGTGGCAGTGTCTCTCAGAAGCCAAGATGGGTAGAGGATCACCAATTCCCACAATGTTACGCAGAAAGATAGTGGAGCAATATCAGAAAGGTGTTACCCAGCGAAACATTGCAAAGACTTTGCATCTATCATCATCAACTGTGCATAACATCATCCGAAGATTCAGAGAATCTGGAACAATCTCTGTGCATAAGGGTCAAGGCCGTAAAACCATACTGGATGCCCGTGATCTCCGGGCCCTTAAACGACACTGCACCACAAACAGGAATGCTACTGTAAAGGAAATCACAGAATGGGCTCAGGAATACTTCCAGAAACCATTGTCAGTGAACACAATCCACCGAGCCATCCGCCGTTGCCAGCTGAAACTCTACAGTGCAAAGAAGAAGCCATTTCTAAGCAAGATCCACAAGCTCAGGTGTTTTCACTGGGCCAGGGATCATTTAAAATGGAGTGTGGCAAAATGGAAGACTGTTCTGTGGTCAGACGAGTCACGATTCGAAGTTCTTTTTGGAAATCTGGGACGCCATGTCATCCGGACCAAAGTGGACAAGGACAACCCAAGTTGTTATCAACGCTCAGTTCAGAAGCCTGCATCTCTGATGGTATGGGGTTGCATGAGTGCGTGTGGCATGGGCAGCTTGCATGTCTGGAAAGGCACCATCAATGCAGAAAAATATATTCAGGTTCTAGAACAACTTATGCTCCCATCCAGACGTCATCTCTTTCAGGGAAGACCCTGCATTTTTCAACAACATAATGCCAGACCACATTCTGCATCAATCACAACATCATGGCTGCGTAGGAGAAGGATCCGGGTACTGAAATGGCCAGTCTGCAGTCCAGATCTTTCACCTATAGAGAACATTTGGCGCATCATAAAGAGGAAGGTGCAACAAAGAAGGCCCAAGACGATTGAACAGTTAGAGGCCTGTATTAGACAAGAATGGGAGAGCATTCCTATTTCTAAACTTGAGAAACTGGTCTCCTCGGTCCCCAGACGTCTGTTGAGTGTTGTAAGAAGAAGGGGAGATGCCACACAGTGGTGAAAATGGCCTTGTCCCAACTTTTTGGGGATTTGTTGACACCATGAAATTCTGATTCAACATATTTTTCCCTTAAAATTGTACATTTTCTCAGTTTAAACTTTTGTTCCATGATTTATGTTCTATTCTGAATAAAATATTAGAAGTTGGCACCTCCACATCATTGCATTCAGTATTTATTCACGATTTGTATAGTGTCCCAACTTTTTGGGAATCCGGTTTGTAAATGGACTTTTGCACGATATTCACCTGTATATTGTCCCCCTCTGTAATATTAGAATATATAATGGCCTCATCTGTATTATTAGGATATACAGGGTGGACCTCGAAAAAGTAGCCTGCCTCAAGCGATAGTATGACAACATAAAGTCACAAAAGATGCTGAAAGTGGTCCCCTTTCACGTCTAATTTGGGCGTGTCGGATTATGTTTGCTGATCCTGCTACTGATGCTGCGAATAGTGTTAGTGTACACTTTTAAATTTCCCCACAGATAAAAATCGTATGTGGACAAGTCTGGGGAACATAGTGCCAATAGCCCCTTGCTCACAGTTCGCTCCTCCGTAAATAGTTCATGAACCTGTGCCAGTGAAGTCCGTGCAGTGTGGAATGTTGCCCCATCTTGTTGGAAAAAGCAGGACATTTTTTCTTCTGGTGTTAGTTGGTTGTAAAACTGTTCAAAGATTTCCATGTAAATTGTGGTATTCACAGTTGATTTGAAGAAAATTGGACCCACTATTCATGTTCCTGACACTGCGTACCAAATGCCAATTTTCTGTTGGGGTCAAATGGAGATTTTCAGTGGACCTGTACCTCGTATTCTGGGACCTGATAAAGTGAAACCAAGCTTCGTCCGTCGAGAAGTACAGCAATGGGTCCAAATGTCTGTCAGTAATCATATAGAAAAGAAGGACCGTCTCTCACTTTCTTGATGATATGAAGAGATGTTTATTCAAGGCATAATATTATCTTCAGTGACAAACCGCAGTGCCAACCCATCTTCTTCAAATACATGTGTCAGTAATCATAGTCAGCACCAAGTCCAGTCATTTCCGCGTTTAGCTTTGTCAGACTTTTTCAGTTCCTGCCCACATGTAATTGGTACGGTTTCAGGTTCAGAGATTTCAGCACTCTATGATACGTCATTTGTGATGCACCAACTTGCTGAGACACAACTTCAGCCGCCCTGATCGATGGAGGCATCGATTTCTTCATGTTTGTCTTCATTGTCTTTATTCGGACTACACATTATGAATGCTCCTTTCATCAGGTCAAGTCATACTGAAACCATACATACAATGCTTCTCCAAGGGCAGATGTTGCAAATAGTCACTTAAAGGATTGTCCAGGCTTCCAAAAACAGCCCACACCTGTCCACGGGCCACGCCCGACACTGCAGCTCAGCTCCAATGAAGTGAATGGGACAGAGCTGCACCACCGCCTGCCAGTGCGATCACGATATCGGATCATCCTATTGCTGTACCAATAGAATCCCAGTACGATACTGTCAGGGGCGGACTGGGAACTTAAGTGTCCGTGGAAAATTCCCTAAAAGTGGCCCCATGTCATGAGTGGATCCAAAGTGACAGAAGGCAGGGCAACACAAGTAGGCAGGAAAAACAGACATACGCCAGCAATACTGTAGTGCAGAACAAAATACCAACCCAACAGAACCAAATACCACAGTGCAGCACAAAATATTGCCTCAGTAGAACCAAATAACACAGTGGAGCACAATAAACTGCCTCTACAAAATCAAATACCATTGTGCAGCACAAAATAAAGCCACCCGCCACAGTATGAAACTGTATCATCGTCCTGAGGAAAGCAATACAGTTGAATCCAGGGGTGCACCTGCATCCACTGAGCAGATGCATAAGTGCCTAAAGCTCCGACATTAATTAATGCTGACAGCATCAGATCTGTATGTACCTGGCTGGCAGCCATGAACAGAGCTTGGGTGACCTCCTGGGCATCAGCCCATTAGGTAATTTCCATGTACATACTGTGGGAACACTTTCAACAGTTTATACTTGAAAACTCTTTAATGTAATCAAATAAAAACAATTCAGAAAAGAAGACTGGGGCAAAATTCCTCCACAACAATGCAAAGCCAAGGGTGGCACAACCATTTATTAGGTTTAGGGGGGCAATTATTTTTTTCACATGGATTATGAATAATCTTTATCTCCAATACATGGAATGATTATTAACCCCTTCCTGACATAGGACATACTATTATGTCATGGAAGCCAGTGACTTCTCGCATCTTGACGTAATAGTACGTCATGGTGATCGGGCGGGCACCTGAGCGGTGCGCGCACGATCACTTCAGGGGCCCGGCAGTCACTGATAGCAGAGCTCCTGCTGTATCCGCCGGCATCTATGTAAATACCGATGCCGGTGGATTAACCCCTTCTATGCCGCAGTCAGCGCTGACCGCAACATAGAAGGGGTTTGCTGTGGGAGCTCATCGGGTCCCCGCGCTGCTGTGGCAGGGACCCGATGGGTGAGAAGGCATGCCTTGCATGGCATCGGGACCTGCCTTCTATGAGTGCCCAGGAGATCCACCCCAGACTGGGTCTCCTAGGCAACCTGTTAGTGTATTAGCTTTTTTGGTGTAAAAAAAAAAAAAGTACGTCTTATTTGCCGTTCAGCAGAGCAGTTACATTGTTCTACAACTTTTTTGGGGGTGTATAAATGCAAAAAAAAAGTACGTATTACTTGCCGTTTTGCGGTGCAGTTACTTTGTACTACTGCCTTTTTTGGGGTCTAAAGGTGTAAAAAAAAAAGTATGTATTACTTTCCATTCTGCGGTGAAGTTACATTGTACTACACATTTTTTTAGGTGTATTAGTGGAAAAAATAAGTACGTTTTATTTGCCGCTCTGCGGTCAAGTTATATTGTTCTACAGCTTTTTTGGAGTGTATTAATTTCTTTTTAATTTCATCATTTTATCTAACAGTATTTCAGACAGACAAGTGACAGGCCCTTCAAAGGGAACGGGCAGTGGCCAAAATGTTTCTGTCACAGGCAGCAGAAGGGGGGGGTGTGGCAGCAGGAGTCGCAGTGAGAGGCCTGAGCTCCCGGTGTCATCTAGCTGTCTTGTCTTGACCAGAAACCCAGCGGTGCTTGAATGGTTAACTCAGTCATCTACTTTGTCGCAAGTGACATCAGACACCCCCAGCCAAGAGTGGGTGGGTTCTCAGACACAACGCTTAGTTTGCATGGCCCAGGAGCAGGCACTGTGCCCTCACCTGTCCTCAACTTGCCTCTGTTCTTTTCTGTTCCTTCTGCTAGAGAAGTATTATATGCCGTAGGCGCCGCTACACTTTTCAGCGACGATGAGCTACTAGAGGACAGTCATCAGCTACTGCCCAGCCAAGATTTGGAGGAGAGATCCGCTGCTTCCTTTGGTAGGCGGACAATTAGTGATGATGAGAGTCACGTGGGAGCTGATGTTGTGAACTGTCAGGCTCCTGGCCCTGAGACCGTTGAGGGGGACATCAATGACGTGCAGACAGTAGCGGATAATGATGATGTAGCCGATCGCACTTGGGAGGCGGGAGAAGAAGGGGCTTCATCATCATCAGGAGAAGAGGGTGGCAGTTAGCACGTGAGGCAGCGGCTTAGCCAGCAAGGTGGTAGCGTGGCCGCGAGTCAGCAGGGTGGCAGTAGTGGGAGGTCGGGAGCCAAACGTGCCCAGGGTAGACCGCCCTGCATGGGAAGTAGCAGGGGTTCACGGAGGCAACGGTAGCAGGCAGTCAGTACGGAGCTGTGTGAGGGTTATTTTTTGCGGGGTGATCTGTACTCTTTATTGATATCGTTTTGAGGTGTGTAAGACTTTTTGATCACTTTTTGTTAAATTTTTCAATAAAAAAATAGTGAATGTGCCATTTTGACTTTCTTTTCCGTTTGCAGTATGGGATAAATATTTAAATATTTTAATAGTACGAGCACTTTCACACATGGCGATGCCCATGATGTTTATTTTTTAAATTGTTTATGGATTTTTATTTAAATTTGGGGGAAAGGGGGTTGATTTGAATTTTTATATATTTTTTTATATTTGTAAAACTTCATTTTATTTTTTTTGCACTTTTTAATAGTTCACTTAGGGAACTATAACAAGCAATCGTTAGATTGATTTTCTCATAGATGCCAATGAATTAGCATTGGAGTCTATGAGAATTACATTAAGCTCCTCCGGAGCCCCTCCACAGGCAGGCTCTCCATAGGAAGGATGTGCAGCAGGCTCTTGTCACTCAGGAGGACTGAAGCTGCTGCACACTACATACAGCTCCCCCAATCCTCGCTAGGGGGAGCCAGTGCATGGTCATTGTCGCACGCTCCAGGTTTTTATCTTCACAGATTACATGGTCACATTTGACCATGGCATATTAGGGGTTAAATGTATGCGATTTTCAATATCGTTGATTGCATACATTAGCCTAGGGTGTCTGCTGTTTAAAATTTTCGATCGGGCGCCGTATTTAAAGTCTAGACCACCGTATATAGTTGTAAGGCGGTCGAGAGCAGGTACATTTTTTTCCACAATCTGATTACTTTTATAATGCTTTGCTATACTCAGTATATCAAATCATCGTCTTTTTGGCTGTCCATATGGAATAGCTTAATAGGCATAAGGCCATGGCAGGCTTTGGGGCCTTCATTAGGCCCCCAGCTGGGATGACAACCATCAGCACGATCACATTTCAAGCCCCCTTCCACTGCCTAACTGCCTAGATGCTTCAGTTACAGTAATTTGTGGCATCTAGGGGTATATCCACAAGGTCAAGTTTCCTGATGCAGTTCTGGAAGCCAAAAACCCGAAGTGAATTCAAAAAAGAGAAGTCATATCTGTTCTGTATATTTTCTTTTATGATCCACTAGGTCATCAGTATCTGATTGTTGGGGGCAGGGCGCAATACCAAGCACAGCTGCTATACAATGTACAATGCTGTGCTTGGTAAGTACAGAGAAGTACAGAGAAGGCTGCGGTGCTCACAGGAGCTCCGTTATCTTCTCAAACAGCTGATCAGTGGGGGTCTAGGGGGTCGGACCCTCGATCAGATACTGATGACCTATCCTGAAAATAGATCATCAGTATCAAAATCTCAGAAAACCCCTTTAACTGCCCATTTACTAGCTACTGCCCACTCACTCACTAGGTTTATTAGAGGAAAAACAACAATGGCTTGTCCACAGATATTCATTTACACATGGATAGATTATTCATGTGTATTTTTATACAATATGCAGTGATTACTATTCAAGTCAACTTCCATAACTACTGCAATCGGTGGAGCCTCCCTATGCAGTTGGATCCAGATTCTGTGGTCACTAGGACAGGAAGTGGTGGCCTTTGATAGATGTAGACGGCAGGAGGTCATTTGTAGAAAAAAAGAGACTTTACATAGCAAAATGAATGTAATCATGTTATATGGCATTTTGTATCTATTACATAAGTTACATGTTATTTTATCACTGAACTTAGGCTTTAAAACCCTTCATTATGGACTGATATTTTCAGCAGGTGAAGTAGACTTTGGTGCATTTTTTAAAAAAATTCCAAAATTCCTCCATTGGAACTGTTTTAAAATTGATGCATAAGCAGAACTGCATTTAAAACTATATTGTTAGTCTTCCTTGGCTTAAATCCCATTGATTGTTACTATCAATCCAATAGCTCTCAAGTTGTTACAGTAGATGCCAACTAACAAATTGCTCTTATATTACAATGACATAGAAATATAGAATGTGTAGGCAGATAAAAACCATTTGGCCCATCTAGTCTGCCCAATATACTAAATACTATGGATAGCCCCTTGCCCTATCTTATATGAAGGATGGCCTTATGCCTATCCCATGCATGCTTAAACTCCTCCACTGTATTTGCAGCTACCACTTCTGCAGGAAGGCTATTCCATGCATCCACTACTCTCTCAGTAAAGTAATACTTCCTGATATTACTTTTAAGGACTGTATCACTGATTTAATATTCTGCTCTTGGGTTTTTACGTCCCAGGTGCATTATCTTGCACTTATCAACATTAAATTTTAGTTGCCAGATTTTTGACCATTCCTCTAGTTTTCCATTTGTAGTATCCCTCCAGGAACATCAACCCTGTTACAAATCTTTGTGTCATCAGCAAAAAGACACACCTTACCATTGAGGCCTTCTGCAATTTCGCTGATAAAGATATTAAACAATATGGGTCCCAGAACAGATCCCTGAGGTACATCACTGGTAACAAGACCTTGGTCTGAATATACTCCATTGACTACAACCCTCTGTTGCCTGTCCCTCAGCCACTGCCTAATCCATTCAACAATATGGGAGTCCAAGCCCAATGACTTCACTTTATTGATAAGCCTTCTATGTGGGACAGTATCAAAAGCCTTACTAAAGTCTAGATAAGCGATGTCTATTGTACCTCCTCCATCTATTATTTTAGTCACCCAATCAAAAAAATCTATAAGATTAGTTTGACATGATCTCCCTAAAGTAAACCCATGCTGTTTTTGATCTTTCAATCCATGGGATTTTAGATGTTCCACAATCCTCTCCTTAAGTATGGTTTCCATTAATTTCCCCACTATTGATGTCAGGCTTACTGGCCTATAGTTGCCCGATTCCTCCCTACTACCTTTCTTGCGAATGGGTACAACATTTGCTAATTTCCAATCTTCTGGGATGACTCCTGTTGCCAGTGATTGGTTAAATAAATCTGTTAATGGTTTTGCTAGTTCACCGCTGAGCTCTTTTAATAGCTTTGGGTGTATCCCATCAGGCCCCTATGACTTATTTGTATTAATTTTAGACAGTTGACTTAGAACCTCTTCCTCTGTAAAGACACATGCATCAAAAGATTCATTAGTCTTCTTTCCTAACTGAGGTCCTTCTCCTTAATTTTCCTTTGTAAAAACTGAACAGAAGTATTCATTGAGGCAGTCAGCTAGTTCTTTATCTTCTTCCATATACCTTCCTTCTTTTGTTTTTAATTTGATAATTCCTTGTTTTAGTTTCCTTTTTTCATTTATGTATCTGAAGAATGCCTTATCGCCTTTTTTTCCTGACTGAGCTAATTTCTCTTCTGCCTGTGCTTTAGAAGCTCTTATAACTTGTTTGGCCTCTCTGCCTAATATTATAAATTTGCCTGTCATCCTCGTTTTGTTTTGTTTTATAATTCCTAAATGCTATATTTTTGTTTTTAATGATTTTGGCCACTTCTGCACAGTGGTCTCTTTCTTTTTTTGCTTTTACTGACAAGCCTAATGCAATTTTCTGTTGCCTTCAATAGTGCCACTTTTAAGTAGTTCCATTTCTCCTGGACTCCAATGAAACTGTTCCAGTTTGATAGGGACTCGTATACCACTAAGTCTAAAACTTTTGTTTTTGTGTGGTGTGACTCAGTCACTGTACTTATAGTAAACCACACTGACTGGTGATCACTAGATCCCAAGCTTTCCCCTACAGTAATATCAGATACCAAATTCCCATTTGTGAATACTAAATCTAAAATGGCCTCCTTCCGGGTTGGCTCCTCCACTACTTGCTGTAGAGATAATCCCAGTAGGGAATTTAGAATATCTGTACTCCTGGCAGAACTATCTATTTTGGTTTTCCAGTTTACATCTGGAAGATTGAAGTCTACCATAATGATAACTTCCCCCTTCAATGTCATTTTAGCTATTTCCTCAACTAGTAGATCATCTAATTCTTTGACTTGGCTAGGAGGTCTATATATCACACCTACACTAGTTACCTTATGATTATCAAGCTACAAGGTAACCCAAACTGACTCAAAATTGTTCTCGCTAACTTGTATCAAATTAGATTTTATGCTATCTTTCATTATTACTAATTGAGGAAAAGTCCCCAGCGCCTACGATATACTCACTTAGGCCTCAAGCACACGACCGTTGTTGTGTCCCGTGTCCGTTGTTCCGTGATTTTCTGCGGACCCATTGACATTTAATGGGTTTGTGGAAAACTCGGCTAATGCACCGTTTGTCATCCGCGTCCGTGATCCGTGTTTCCAGTCCGTGAAAAAAATATGACCTGTCCAATTTTTTTCACAGACAACGGTTCGCGGACCCATTCGAGTCAATGGGTCCGTGAAAAAACACTGAGGCACACAAGATTGTCATCCGCGTCCGTTTTTTTCCTATCATTTGCATGGCAAACTTGACTTAGATTTTTTTTTACTTTCCTTCATGTCTGGAGATCCTCCAAAAATAAAGGAAGACACACGGAAACAAAAACGGACACGGATCACGGAACAACGTAACCCCTTTTTGCGGACCACAAAAAATACTGTCGTGTGCATGAGGCCTTATGTGAAGTTAAGTTCTGGGATTGAATATGCTGAAAAAGCACATTCACCAGCCGCACACGGCCATGGAAAAGTCAAAAATAATTCCAAATATTAAAATGTAGGGGCACATTTATTAAGACCGACATTTTAGAAGCAGTCTTAATCAGCCCTATAGCTGGCGGTGGATCGCTGAAGTTATGTAGAGGCGCAGGCCTTGAGGGGTGTTGTTTCTAAAATGGGGTCATTTTTGGGTGGTTTCTATTAAGTAAGCCTCACAAAGTGACTTCAGACCTGAACCGGTCCATAAAAAGTGGGATTTCGAAAATGTCTGAAATTTTTTTAAATTTGCTTCTAAACTTCTAAGCTATGTAACATCGCCAAAAAATAAAATGACATTCCCAAAATGATACAAACATGAAGTAGACATATGGGGAATGTAAACTCGTCACAATTTTGGGGGGTATTACTATGTATTACAGAGGTAGAGAAACTGAAACGTTTGGTAAATTTGGTATTTTTTTATGCAAAAAAATGTACTTTTTTGACCCAATTTTTGCAGCGTCATGTAGTACAATATGTGACGAAAAAACAATCTCAGAACGGCCTGGGTAAGTAAAAGCGTTTTAAAGTTATCAGCACTTAAAGTGACACTGGTCAGATTTGCAAAAAATGGCCAAGTCCTTAAGGGGTTAAGTTCCCTGTTCACCCCTTGCGTCATACATACATCGGATAATTGCTGTGCTTGGTATTGCTGCTCAGCCCAATTCACTTGAATGGGACTCAGCACCAATGCCACGTGACCTACTGTATGAAGGTGATGTCCCTTGCCTAGGGAGAGGCCGTAGCTCTGACCGGGGCAATGTGGCCTCTTCAAACAGCTGATCAGTGGGGATGTTCTGAGGATAGGTAATCAATAGCAGGCTCTCAGAAAACCCTTTCACATTTAGGCTACAGTCACACAAACGTATTATGTTTCCGTGCCCGTTCCATTTTTTTTTTCCGGATAGGATGCAGACCCATTCATTTCAATGGGTCCGCAAAAAATGCGGACAGCACACCATGTTCAATCCGCTTCCGTACGTCCGTTCCGTAGCCCCGCAAAAAAAAAATAGAACATGCCCTATTCTTGTCCGTTTTGCAGACAAGGATAGGCATTGTTACAATGGATCCGCAAAAAAAAGGATGCCATACGGACGTCATCCTTTTTTTTTTTGTGGATCCACAATTTGCAGACTCCAAAACACATACGGTCGTGTGAATGTAGCCTAAAAAATAAAATAAGAGCATTTTAAAATTACACCCCTAGATGGCGGTATAACATAACATAAAAGCTTATACCGTCCCAAAAGCATCTGTCAGTTGTAAATGGAAATTTTTCTCTTTTCTTTAAGTTTTTATGTACACTACTAGAATCCTATATATGTAATATGTGAGACGGTTCAGAAATCATGTGGGTCTGGAAACCTGGAGAAAAAAGAGATAATCTTTTGCAAGCTACTAGCCTAGATGCCAGAGTGATTCACATTGCCTGCTACATTGTAGCAAACTATCAGGACAATTGTATCCACCTATCCGCTGGGAGACATTTTAAAGGGATCCTCTGATCCGTTGCACAGTGCCCGGAAATCTCTGCAGGCTCTCTCTTATAAGACAGGTATATTTTATTTTGACACACTACGTCATTTCAGAAAGAAAAAAGTTAACTCCTTCAAGTGATTTTCTGTTTTCAGTTTTTACTCCCTGCCTTCCCAGAGACATAACTTTTAGTTTTTCCATTCACATAGCTGAGGGCTTGTTTTTTGCTGGACAAGTTGCACTTTCTAATGGCACCAGTTAAAATTACATACAGTGTAGTGGGAAGCTGGAAAGAAAATCCAAGTGGGGTGGAATTGGGAAAAAAAATTCAATTCATGCATAGTTTTCTGGGTTTCAGTTTTACGACACTCCCTGTGTGGTTCCCATGTGTGGTAAAACTGACCTCTGCCCTTCATTCTCAGGGTCAGTAAGAACACAGAGATACCACATTTATATTTTTTTCTTTTGTGTTTTAATACTTGAAAAAAATAAAAACTTTGGGACTTTGCAATATTCTGACTCCATAATTTTTTTATATTTACATCTGCGGAGCTATGCGAGAGCTTTTTTACCGGGTGATCTGTATTTTTCATTCATACCACCAGTGTGTATAACTTTAAAAAAAATATGTTCTTAAATTTTTAAAAAATGTTTTTACTTTTGTAACCTATATCGAAGGGGGTTTATATTGATGACCTATCCTCAGGATAGTTCAATCAATATCTGATCAATGGGGGTCCGACACCACTACAAATCAGCTGTTTGAAGAGGAGGCAGAACTCCATGCAAGCGCTACTTTCTCTTTATTTCACTACACGTCGTCTACCATGTAGCAGTGGTGTAATGTAATTACAAGTACTCGCTCCTTTCAAGTGAATTAAGCGAGTACTTAATTACACTCACTTCCAAGACGACGGGCAGTGTAATGAACAGGAAGCAGCACTTGCATGGAGAATCACCTCGTCTTTAAACAGCTGATAGGCAGGGCCCGCGGTGGCGTACTGCCAATATAGGCAGACCACACAGCTGCTATGGGGCCGATGGGACAGGGGGGCCTGAAACACAAGGAAGGCCCTGCCCACTTTTCTTCTGTCCCAGGCCCTGCTTGCTTCCCCTATGGTCAGCCAGGGCCCCTGAGTCAGTGTTGTCATAAATGGAGTCAGTGTTATGAAAGGGATATTCCCAAGCATGGTCACTGTGCTTGGCGGACACCCTCTGTATACAAGTCTAATTTACACTCTATTTTTTGAAATCTTTCTGTGAGGATTCAAACTCACAACCATCTACATTAAAGACAAGAACCTTAACCACTGGGCTATAGAGCTCAGTACCAAGTCATTACATTTTCTTGTGTCATACAAGAGAAACTTCATGAGGTTTTTAATACAAGAGAAATTTCTAGGAGGTTTTTCAGCAATGACTTAGCATTAAGCTCTATAGCCCAGTGGTTAAGGTTCTTGCCTTTGATATAGATGGTTGTGAGTTCCAATCCCCACAGAAACATTTCAAAAATAGAGTCTAAATAAAACTTAAATACACAGGACTCACTTCATAAAAAAAAAAATTCTATCCATCACGATATTCTGGGCTGTGTATGACTTGATCACTTTTAATTCAATTAGTGATGAAAAAACCCATGAATCAGCTTTGAAAAAAAAAAAAAATTCTGTTATGCTATTCACCATATGGGCTAACTTTTTAAATATTTTAATAGCATGGGTTTTTGCATACGGCGATGCCCATAATGCTATATTTATATTTTTTTTGGGGGGGGGGGAATGGGGTGATTTTAATTTAAAAATATATTATTTTTTTTTAACTTTATTTATTTTTTTAACTTTTTGTTAGGTCCCCAAGTGGACCACAACTTACAATCATCAGATGTAAATTGCTCCATAACTTTTTTTATTTTTCTGTTCATATATCCATATGAGGGCAAATTTTTTGCAGTACAAGTTGTACTTTAATATGGCATACAATTTAGTGGGAAGCAGGCAAAAAATTCCAAATGTGGCGGAATTGAAAAAAAAAATTCCTTCACCGTTTTACGGGTTTTGTTCCTATGGTGTTCCCTTTGTGGCAAAACTGACCTGTACCCTTCCATCTCTGGGTCAGTAGGAATACAAACGGGGTGTGGCAGGGTAGGTAGTGGGAAGAGTTAGGGGGCCCAATGATTTCTATGTACGAGCCTGGGCAGGGGTGCCGGGATCCTCTAAATTCTGATATTGATTTAGAGGATAGGTCATCAATATAAAACCCCTGCACAACCTTAGGGGACTTGAACATGTGATCATTAGATCACTTCTTACATAGACTGCAATGAATTACCATAGAGTGCAGCGTTACCAGGGAAAAGTCGCTCAGATTTCGAGGTCACAATTGACTATGGTATCTTATGGCCGTGATTAGTGCACCTAGCCTTTCTGCTGCCAAAGGCAAGAAGTAATATGAGGGGCACCTTCCTTTCAAAACGTTGCAGATCTGGCATTATAAACGGTAAAAGCTATGATCAAACTTGGGGAAAACACAGTGGCAAAACGTACTGTAGAACATTTAGATATTGCTGCAGGTGTTTTTTTTCTCAGTCACTATGTATATTATTATCTTTTGTTAGTGAAGGGGTTAAGGGTCTATGGAAGGGAATGCATATGTTTGCATATACAGTAGCATACACACACAGTATCTACACACATATGCAGGATATACACACAAATACAATATATAACATCTACACACATGCATATACACAAACGTACAAAACACATACAAGCATATACACAAACATAAACAGCATATACACACATGTCCAGCATGTTCAATGACATACACAACATATACACACAAATCCAGCATGTTCACAGACATACACAGCATATACACACATATCCAGCATGTTCACAGACATACACACATATCCAGCATGTTTACAGATATACACAGCATATACACACATATCCAGCATGTTCACAGACATACACACATATCCAGCATGTTCACAGATATACACAGCATATACACACATATCCAGCAGACATACACATAATATACACACATATCCAGCATGTTCACAGACATACACAGCATATACACACACATCCAGCATGTTCACAGACATACACAGCATATACACACACATCCAGCATGTTCACAGACATACACAGCATATACAGTCGTGGCCAAAAGTTTTGAGAATGACACAAATATTAGTTTTCACAAAGTTTGCTGCTAAACTGCTTTTAGATCTTTGTTTCAGTTGTTTCTGTGATGTAGTGAAATATAATTACACGCACTTCATCCGTTTCAAAGGCTTTTATCGACAATTACATGACATTTATGCAAAGAGTCAGGATTTGCAGTGTTGCCCCTTCTTTTTCAGGACCTCTGCAATTCGATTGGGCATGCTCTCAATCAACTTCTGGGCCAATTCCTGACTGACAGCAACCCATTCTTTCATAATCACTTCTTGGAGGTTGTCAGAATTAGTGGGTTTTTGTTTGTCCACCTGCCTCTTGAGGATTGACCACAAGTTCTCAATGGGATTAAGATCTGGGGAGTTTCCAGGCCATGGACCCAAAATGTCAACGTTTTTGTCCCCGAGCCACTTAGTTATCACTTTTGCCTTATGGCACGGTGCTCCATCGTGCTGGAAAATGCATTGTTCTTCACCAAACTGTTGTTGGATTGTTGGAAGAAGTTGCTGTTGGAGGGTGTTTTGGTACTATTCTTTATTCATTGTTGTGTTTTTGGGCAAAATTGTGAGTGAGCCCACTCCCTTGGACACATGAATGGTCTCAGGATGCTTTACTGTTGGCATGACACAGGACTGATGGTAGCACTCACCTTTTCTTCTCCAGACAAGCCTTTTTCCTGATGCCCCAAACAATCGGAAAGAGGCTTCATCGGAGAATATGACTTTGCCCCAGTCCTCAGCAGTCCAATCGCCATATTTTATGCAGAAGATGAATCTGTCCCTGATGTTTTTTTTTGAGAGAAGTGGCTTCTTTGCTGCCCTTCTTGACACCAGGCCATCTTCCAAAAGTCTTCGCCTCACTGTGCGTGCAGATGCGCTCACACCTGCCTGCTGCCATTCCTGAGCAAGCTCTGCACTGGTGGCACTCCGATCCCGCAGCTGAATCCTCTTTAGGAGACGATCCTGGCGCTTGCTGGACTTTCTTCGATGCCCTGAAGCCTTCTTAACAAGAATTGAACCTCTTTCCTTGAAGTTCTTGATGATCCTATAAATTGTTGGTTGAGGTGCAATCTTAGTAGCCACAATATCCTTGCCTGTGAAGCCATTTTTATGCAACGCAATGATGGCTGCACTCGTTTCTTTGCAGGTCACCATGGTTAACAATGGAAGAACAATGATTTCAAGCATCACCCTCCTTTTAACAGGTCAAGTCTGCCATTTTAACCCAATCAGCCTGACATAATGATCTCCAGCCTTGTGCTCGTCAACATTCTCACAAGACAATTACTGAAATGATCTCAGCAGGTCCTTTAATGACAGCAATGAAATGCAGTGGAAAGGTTTTTTTGGGATTAAGTTAATTTTCATGGCAAAGAAGGACTATGCAATTCATCTGATCACTCTTCATAACATTCTGGAGTATATGCAAATTGCTATTATAAAAACTTAAGCTGCAACTTTTCCAATTTCCAATATTTATGTAATTCTCAAAACTTTTGGCCACGACTGTACACACATATCCAGCATGTTCAAAGACATACACAGCATATACACACATATCCAGCATGTTCGATGACATACACAGCATATACACACATATCCAGCATGTTCACAGATATACACAGCATATACACACATATCAAGCATGCTCACAGACAGACATTCACCGCATATACACACATATCCAGCATGTTCGATGACATACACAGCATATACACACATATCTAGCATGTTCACAGATATACACAGCATATACACACATATCTAGCATGTTCACAGATATACACAGCATATACACACGTCCATCATGTTCACAGACATTCACAGGATATACACACATAGCTCATGTTCACAGACATACACAGCATATACACACATATCCAGCATGTTCACAGACATACGCAGCATATACACACATATCCAGCATGTTCACAGACATACACAGCATATACACACAAATACCACCATTCATTATTTTTCATTAGTTAGATCAAGGAGATTGTGATGCACAGAATGTGTGTTAGGTGTTACCGAAATTTTTACCATATGCCATCCATCTACATATGTCCCCCAACTATCACTAAGAGCTCATGCACACGACCGTGCCTTTTTTTTTTGCGGTCCGCAAAAACGGATGCCACCCATGTGACTTCCCCAATTTTCGGAACGGAACAGGAGGTCCATTATAGAAATGCCTATTCTTGTCCGCAAAACAGACAAGAATAGGACATACCTCATAATTTTTGTGGGGCCACGGAACGGAGCAACGCATGTGGACAGCACACAGAGTGCTGTCCGCATCTTTTGCAGACCCATTGAAATGAATGGTTCCGTATACCGTATACAGAATCAGAATACCGCCCGTATGCGAAATGCAAAAAACGTTTGTGTGTATGAGCCCCTAAACATAAGTGTATATGACTCCTTGATCACACCCCAAAATGAATGTAGAACCCAGACCAGACCCCAAAGTGTGTTCAGGCACAAACCTCAAATTAAACACAGACCTCAGACCCCAAAATAAGTGCAATCACTACAATAAATACAGATCCCTGTGTGCTGTCCGCATTTCTATAATGGGCCTCCTGTTCTGTTCCACAAATTGCGGAAGGCACACAGGCAGCATCCATTTTCTAAGAGACATATTTTTGGGTGACTGTCTTAGGTAGAGGCTCTTTTTTTGCAGGATGAAATTATGGTTTGATTGTTACCATTTTGGAGTACATAAGACTTTTGATCGCTTGGTATTACACTTTTTGTGAGGCAAGGTGTCCAGAAAATGGCTTTTTTGGCACTGTTTTTATTGAATTTTTTACGGCGTTCACCTGACGGGATGGATCATGTGATAGATTTAGAGAGCCAGTTGATACAAACGCGGAAATACCTAATATGTCTACATTTCTTTTTTTCCCTATTTTTTCAAATTTCTTTAACTTAATTTTGGGAAAAGGAAGCCTTTTCTTTACTTTTCTGTTTTGTAATGCATTGGCTGTAAGTGTATTACTCAATGTAATATACTTACAGCTTCCTGCCTGTGAGATCCTTGCCATTGAGTCCCGGTCACAGCAGTGTGGGACCCAATGGGTGCTCCCTCTCCATACATCGCATGTGCCACGGTCAGCGCTGACCACGGCACATCTAGGGTTAATGCGCCAGCATCTGTGTTTTCACCGATGCTAGCGCATACAGCAGGGGTCCGGCTATCAGTGACTGCCGGACCCCTGTAGCTGATCGGGCAGGCGGAGCTCCTGCACCCGCCCGATCAGCGCACCGTAGTACTACGGAGCTGGTATTTAAGCCAGAGCAGCCAGCTCCGTACATGTATGGAGATGGTAGCAAATTGGTTAACACTGACTGTGTTATGTAAACAGAAGACAGAGGAGCACTGCTAAGGCTCAAAATGGGCCATTTAACAACAATCGATGATTTTAGTAATTATAGTATATTACAAAAATGGTCAGTGTCATTGCCCCTACACATTACACAAATAAAAATAGAATGGCAGTTAACCCCTTTCCGACCCATGACGTACTACTACGTCATGGAAACCACTGTGTTCCCGCAATTTGACGTAATAGTACATCATGGTGATCGGGAGGGCACCGGAGCAGGGTGTGCGCGATCGCTGCAGGGGCCCGGCAGTCCCTGGTAGCCGGGCCCCTGCTGTATCCGCCAGCATCGCTGTAAAAGCCCTGCTGACCGCGACATAGAAGGGTTTTGTGTCGGGTAAGTGAGCTCATCAAATCCCTGCGCTGCTGTGGCAGGGACTCGATGTGTCAGAAGGCAGCCCGATGCCGTGCAGAGGCTGCCCAATGCCTTGCACAGCATCGGGACCTGGCTTCTACGGGTGCTAAGGAGATCCAGCCTCAGGCAACCTGTTTGTGTACTATTCACTGTAGTACACGAACAAGCAATGCATTACAATACAGAAGTATTGTAATGCATTGCAGAGGGGATCAGACCCCCAAAAGTGAACATCAGAAATAAAGTAAACAAAAAAAGTTTAAAAAAAAAGTGTTTTTAATAAAATTAATAAAGTAATAAAATGTATAAAGTAAAAAAAGAAAAAAACGCTGCCTTTCCCCTTATTTTATAATAAAAACAGGAAGAAAAAAAACATGCATATTAGGTATCGCCGCGTCCGTAATGACCGGCTCTATAAATATATCACATGATCTACTCTGTCCGATAAACACCATAAAAAAATTAAAGCGGTGTAAAAAAAGCCATTTTTGTCACCTTACATCACAAAAAGTGCAACACCAAGCGATCAAAAAGGCGGATGTCCCCCAAAATGGTATCAATAAAACCATCATAAAGGCTTATGCCCCCAAAATAGTACCAATCAGACAGTCACCTCATCCTGCAAAAAATGAGACCCTACCTAAGAGAATCGGTCAAAAAATAAAAACACTATCACTCTCAGACAATGGAGACACTAAAATATAAATATTTTTTATTCAAAACTGCTATTATTGTGCTAAAGTGAAATAAATAAAAAGTATACATATTAGGTATCGCCACGCCCGTAACAACCAGCTCTATAAAAATATTACATGACCTAACCCCTCAGGTGAACACCGTAAAAAAAAAATTAATAAATACTGTGTAAAAAAAAGCCATTTTTGTCACCTTACATCACAAAAATTGCAACACCAAGCTATCAAAAATGCATATACCCCCCCAAAAGAGTACCAATCAAACAGTCACCTGATCGCGC
Organism: Bufo gargarizans; assembly: GCF_014858855.1. Taxonomy (NCBI): domain Eukaryota; kingdom Metazoa; phylum Chordata; class Amphibia; order Anura; family Bufonidae; genus Bufo; species Bufo gargarizans. The sequence continues at coordinate 477,069,439 of NC_058081.1, read as the reverse complement.
AAAAAATGAGTCATTACCTAAGACAATTGGTCAAAAAATAAAAAAGCTATGACTGTCTGTCATGGCCTTTGGCTTGTGCTGTGACACTGTTGCCACACTTGCGGTTGCTGTGAGAGCATGCAGTGGCAATGTCTCAGCATTCTGGGCGATTGCCGTTGTTGCCGGTGGTAACGTGTGGTTTTATATTCTTGAGTATGCACTTCCCCTTTAAGTGGCTTCCTTCCTCTGTCTGGTGTTGGAAGGGTTAACTCCCTTCCTAGTGTTTGGTGAACACTGAGTTTATGGGTGTGTGTGTGTGGGTGAGGCTGCAGGGCTATTTAGCCTCTGCTGGATGCCTGAAGCTCTGTGTTCCTCCAGCCTTGGTGTATGCTGGTTTTTACCATCTGTCCAGTGAGGGCCACCCTTGTGACCATTGATGTTATTATGGTGTCTCTTTCCCTTCTTATCTTTTGGTTTGCGTGGGTTATGTTCAGGGTGTTGTATGTCTTGTGTTGTGTTACATGGCTGGTGATGTTTGCTAGACATACCGCTGTCTCACGTTTATTGCAGCTATGGGTGTCCGGGGTTCCTGTGTGGTTGTGGTTTGTGCTGTGTCGTTTAGTGTTGGTGTGGATAGCAGCACTAGTGCACGGGTTCCAGTCAGTGTGTCTGTGGCAGGTAAGTGTGTTATGGGTTTTGCTTACCTTCCAACTCCATATGCTGTATGTGTTCCTTGCAGCCTGGCCTCAGATACAGACTCCTGTTCCTCCATGACTGGGATGAACAGATCGTCTCTTCCCTGCTCCTTGGTGAGGGATTACTAGGGCGACTCAGGGTCTCTAGGAATCCAGAGTATGAGCTGCCCTACCATTGGGGTCCGCTCATATGGTGAGGAGTCAGGGAGAGGATTAGGGATGCTGTAGGAGGTGACCTGCTCCCTTATTACACCTTTTGGCCAGGCTGATACCCTTTGACACCCCACTCCCCACCATGACACTGTCAGACTATGGAAACACTAAAATATCATTATTTCGGTTTTTAAAAATGCTATTATTGTGTAAAACTTAAATAAATAAGAAAAGGTAGACATATTAGGTATTTCCATGTCCGTAACGATCTGCTCTATAAAAAAGTCACATGACCTAATCCCTCAGGTAAACGCTGTAAAAATAAATTAATAAAAACTGCGCCAAAACACCTTTTGGGTCACCTTGCACAATAAAGTGTAATAATGAATGATCAAAAAATCATATGTACCCAAAAATGGTACCAATAAAAACGTCAACTCTTCCTGCATAAAACGAGCCCCTGCTCAAGACGATCTGCAGAAAAAAAAAAAAAAAATAGGGCATTCAGAAAATGGAGATACAAAAAACAAATTTTTGTTTAAAAAATGCTTTATTATGTAACACAAAAAAAATCATAGAAAGTAGACATATTTGATATCATTGCATCCGTAACAACCTGCTCTATAAAATAGTGCATGATATAACCTGTCAAATAAATGTTATTAAAAATAAAAAATAGAAACGGTGCCAAAACATAAATTTTTTGGTTACCTTGCCTCACAAAAAACGTAATATAGAGCAATTAAAAATCATATGTACCCCAGAATAGTACCAATAAAACTGGCACCTTATCCCGTAGTTTCCAAAATGTGGTCACTTTTTTGAGTTTCTACTGTAGGGGTGCATTACGGGGGCTTCAAATGGGACATGGCATCTAAAAACCAGTTCAGCTAAATCTGCCTTCCAAAAACTATATGGCGTTCCATTCCTACTGCGCCCTGCCATGTGCCTGTACAGCAGTTTACAATCACATGTGAGGTGTTTCTGTAAACCGCAAAATTAGGGTAATAAATATTGAGTTTTATTTGACTGTTAACCCTTGCTTTGTTACTGGAAAAAATTGATTAAAATGTAAAATCTGCCAAAAAAATAAAATTCTGAAATCTCCATTTTCCTAAAGGGTTAACAAAGTTTGTAAAATCAGTTTTGCATACCTTGAGGGGTGTAGTTTCCTTAAAAAGTGAGTTTTTCTAAGCCTTCTAACATCCCTAAAAAATAAAATGTCATTTTCAAAATGATCCAAACATGAAATAGAAATATGGGAAATGTAAAGTAATAACTATTATATGAGGTATCACTATCTATTATAAAAGTAGAGAAATAGAAATTTGAAAATTTTGGGGAATTTTTCAAAATGTTTGGTAAATTTGGGATCTTTTCACAAATAAAGGTGAAATATATTGACTCAAGTTTATGACTATCATGAAGTACAATGTGTCACGAGAAAACAATCTCAGAATGGCTTGGATAAGTGAAAGTGTTTCAAAGCTATTACTACATAAAGTGACACATGTCAGATTTACAAAAAATGACCTGGGCAGGAACGTGAAAACAGGCCCGGGGGTTGAAGGGGTTAAAGAGTGATGAGTCCACTGTGAAGCGTCTCCCTGTCCTGCTCAGCTGGATTGACTATTTCTACCTGGACACAAATAGGGAGTGACTTGTCAAGCAAGCTGAGCAGGGAGGGATACATTGTGGACGTATCCCCTTGTGCTCAGATATATTGTTTTCTAAACTATGTTTTCTCTGAAACAATGCAGTGCTTCAAAGTAACATAGCTCTGTGTCAAGTGGCAGACAGCATGAAGAGGATGGCAGATTCCCGCTAAAGGGTTTGCTTCATTAAAGGACTAAGGCAAGAGCTACACTGCGACACTGGTCACGCAACACCTGTCGCGGCCAGGATCACTGAGTAGCGGTGATCCCATAGAAATGTATGAGATCGCTGCAGCAGTCGCATGAAATCAAACACAGCTGGATTTCTGGCAGCGGCCGCGGCGTTTCCATTCATTTTGATGGGATCACCACTACTCAGCGATCCTGGCCACCACAGGTGTTGCGTGACCAGTGTCGCTAATACTCAACAGAGTAAGAGGGGCTAATATGCAGTTAGGCTCAGATAAATACTTTCCTTAGGCTACTTTCACACTTGTGTTTTTTTCCCTGATCCGGCAGGGATCAGAAAAAACGCTTCTGTCATGATAATACAACCATCTGCATCCGTTATAAACAGATCCGGTTGTACTATCTTTAAAATAGCAATGACGGGTCTGTCACCAAAACCACTGTAAGTCAATGGATATTTGCTGGATCCGTTTTCTATTCTATGTCCGAGAAAATGGTTCGAGCACAATTGACAGTTTTGCTACTCAACCCCATGCTTGCTGCTGTTTGCTTTCCGGTATTGGAAAACAACCTGTTCAGTTCAGTTCAGTTTTGTCCCCATTGACAATAAATGGGGACAAAACGGAAGCGTTTTTTTCTGCGGTATTGAGATCCTCTGCTCGATCTCATTATCGGAAAAGAAAAATGCAGATGTGAAAGTAGCCGTAGCTATACACAGAAAGTGCATTAGGGTTTTAAACTCAATATTCATAGAAGACAAAGAAAAAGCATGTTCAGCAGGCAGCACAGAGGAATAAAACTTCTATATAGATAGCTAACCCATTGTTAGTTTACTGCTGCTGTCAGGGGAAAATGTTATATCTGCCAGTAAAATTCTATATAGAATATATAATATTCACTTATAGGCTGTTAATATGTGATTCTTTGTAGATTATTTTTTTTGTCAATGAGTGTATTTGCTCATTTATTTTACATTACCACGTAGAGACTGATAATCCTAGAACACAAAAATATACTATGTCTCCAGCCTCAACACAAAAGTCTATGGAGAGAGGAGCAGGGATGTGGAGCTGCCAGCTAGTAAGAGATTTATTCCATCGCTCTGAACAGTGCTGGAGCCTTACTAGATATAATAGAGTCAGAAACGCTAAGTGTAGCAGAGCTAAGAAACTGACGTTTGTGTGTCTCTAATCTAGTGGCCTCCTCATCCCCCTTTATCTCTATATATGTTAAGATTAAAAGAAGTAAAAGAGCAATGCAGCCTGATAAAAGCAGATAAAAGCATTTTTCTTTGACAAAATATATAAAAACAATTTTTATATTCACCTGTACTATTCATTTGTGGGATGTTGTTTTATAACTGGAGGTATGATTTAAAGGCTATGGAGACCTGGAATTTTTTTTATGATTGTATTTTACTCATTTTAGGCCAAAATCATTTGTTAATTGGTTCTTTTTAAAACTGTAAGGCTGTTTCTGAGATACAAGATAATAAAAAAATCAGTCTGTTTGCAAACTGTCACTTTGTGTTTTCTATTAATCTCATCATCTGGCGGCTCGTGTGTAGCTCTTATCTATGATCTGCTAACCTCATAAACACTAATATAGCTCAATTCTTGTCAAACTGATAAGAATATGGCTTAATTAAGTGTTTATGGAGTCAGGAGATCAGAGATAAAAACTATACATGACCTGTCAGATGACAGGATAAAAAAAAAAAACACACACACACACACACAAAGTGACAGCTTGCAAACAAACAGTTTTTTAACTTTTTTTTTTTTATCTCAGAAATGGCTGGACATTTTCAATAAAGGCCCACTGAGAAATTTATTTGCAGCCCAAAATGAGTAATATGCAATTATTAAATAAAAATGTCCCCAAAGGTGTACATAGCCTTTAATTTTATTATTCTTGAACTACTCTTTGTGTCACAATCTATGCTAATTGCTATTGTATTGTGTGCTCTGCTGAGTCTTCCATTATAACTCTCCATGCTAGACCTGCACCCTATATGTACTTGTGCAGTGGCTGGGTTTGGGGTGGTCACCATGTGTTGCTGCTCTATGGAGGGGATGTAATGGCATGGTGCACCCCAATGGGAAATAAGTCAGAGAGTCAGGGTCTGCAGTGACCAGAGTGCTTCTTTACTGGAGGAACTCAAGTCCAAAACGATACAGGCAGGGCACTGAGCTGACTTTGTCAGTCTTCTCCCTGGCAAAAGGTTCTGTGCTGAGGAAAGGCCTAAGCCAGCTGCCCTAGGCTTGTACACTGGCTAAAGGGTTGGAGGCTTAGGTCCTGTGGCAGAGTATACCCCATCTCAACGTCTTCTTTTGGTTACTCATGCAGTCTGGCAGAGTCTCTTCTACTGAACACTGGCCCCTTTCTGCAGAATATATGAGCTCTAACTGCTCTCCTTATATACAGTTTCTAACTTAACTAGAACCTTCTATTAGGAGTGGTGGAGTGGAGAAACACAGTCTAAACAAAAATAACGTTGCAATTTCAGTCTTTCATAGATTTGTATAGAGGTTCAATACAAGTCTATGGGAGTGACTAAGCAATTTTTTCCAGACATGAACAACAATATTAGCTGGCTGTGCATTAACCCTTTCCACAGTGCAGTGCAGATACAGTGCAAATGAACAGGGTATATTACAATAAACATATAAAATGCAGTTCAACAATATAAAATCGTAAAAGTGTAAACAACGGCATAAATCACAGTGCAAGTTTACCTTGCCAAGAGCACTAAAGTAGTGAGTTGATGGCTTTGCATAGTAGCATTAGGGGCAAATGTTGACAAGCATCCATAGTGTAAAGTACCCTTGTTTCAGGGCACTACACTTGCACCCTGTACCTATGCTCTGATCCTGAAACTTGCATCCTGAAAACCTTTTGGGCTTGATTTTGCAGGAAAGGAAGGTCTTGTGGTATAAATCTGAGATTTTTTGCCTGCAGTCTGTACCTTGAATCTATCCTGTTCCCTGTACCCTTGTAGTTGTGTGTATATCCTGTAGACCAGTATAGAGGAGACTCCCTATTCCTGTAGGTTATGTATGTGTTGGTGAGAATGTATTCTGATATTCTTCACTGAACCTCACCCTGCAGCACTGTAAGGGTTAAACTCTAGTTTGGTTCTATGTGTGTCACGGAAGGTGTACAGGAAACAAGACAATACAAAATGAATATATGAATCACTGGATCCAAAACTAAGGAACAAAAAGGGAGACCCCTGCATCAGACCTGGCTCTCTCCCTTACTGCTCAGCCTATGCGAAAATCCCAATGGTAGATGATCGCATATCCTCGTACCTCGACTGTATAGCACCTGAACACCCTATAATAGTGAGGGGACACGACCACCGGCTCCCTACACTAGACACGGAGGGAGTCAGGGTCACCTGGGATCCAGCAAACAGAAAATCACAAATAAATGTACAGCACTTATCTTGTAGAAGACTGGAAAATAGGATCAGCATGCACACACACTCCAGGAAGTTGTATAAGCCGCACACTAATGCATTATGGGGAGGAATTTAAAGGGATGCAATCAGTCCAACTACATGACAGCTGAGAGAGGCTAACGAGATGAGGAACTGAAAACCAAAACAAAGAAAACTCAAGGAGGAGGTTCTGAAAGGCTTCTGTCAGAGCTTCTCAGCTGTCTGGTTGTGACAATGTGCAGCCACTTGGCTGTTCCTGATCAAGTCTGTTTCTAATGGTAGCCTGACTGGTCTTCTGCAACTCCTAGCCAAGCCATGTTGGCATCTGGTCAAGTCTGTTCCTGATGCCAGCCATCCTGCCTGCTATGTCTGTCTGTTCCTGGTCAACTCAGTTCCTGATGGTAGGCTAACTGATCTTCTGCTACTCCTATGCCAAACAATGGTAGTTCCTGGTCAAGTCTGTTCCTGATGCCAGCCACCATGCCTGCTATGTCTGATACTGGATAATTTTCCTCAAGTCTAATATTTTAGACTCATTTGATTGATTGGATTATCTTTATCTACTTTTAGGACTTGCGTGAAAATATGATATAGTTTTAGGTCAAATTTATGTAGACATAGGAAAAATCCTTATGAGTTCATACACTGCAGTAGAAACAAAAATGCCACAAAGACAACAGCAAAAAATGCAGGTGCTCTAAAAAAATGCATGAGTATATTCCATGTTTTTTTTAGTAGTAAAATAAATCCAACTGCAAGATTTATGAGTATAATCACCGGGATCCTTAGGGGTTTTCACATCTCCATTCAGCTACCTTTAAGGAAGCCCTAAATTGGTCAGAATTGTGCCACCGGGAATACTTCCATACCTCTATGTCACACAGTATATTCTATTTGAAAAATTGGAAATATTGAGGATGTTGAAAAAATGTATTATTGGGCAAATGTGTTATACTCCATTGGATGCTGCATTAGTGGTAATAGATGCCAATAAAGACTGAAAATTGCATATACACTGGATAGATAGATAGATAGAATTTACTTGTAAACTTTTTGCAAAGATAGATTTGCAAATGATGAAATAGGACAAACTTTGAGACTAAAATACAAAAATACAAGAAACTGATATAGCGATTTTATGGAGCACAATATAGAAACATACAGTCTAAAACACGGTACAATTAAGAACTGCCGACTGGTGCCGATTTTCACACAGTATGCATGAGTCCAAAGAGGTTTTGCTGTATTTTTCCAAGGGTGAAAGTTTCCTTTGCTCTGCAGGCTTGACTTATTAATGCACCTATTAACTCTCTGTGAATGGTGTTTAATGCCCTGTAATTAATCTGTGACAGCTGTTCTGATACTTACACTATGCCTGTCCATGCATTAATGCTAATAGAGTCGGCCTGGCTTTCCTACTAGAGCACACATCCTAATTTACAGTATGAAACCTGATCATCTGCCCTGAGTAGTCACAGCTAGTGCTGTGCTTCCCATATTTCTGCTCCATCATTTGTTTGAAGGGGTTATTTTGAGCATCACTTTTCCTCTGTTTGCGTCCGTTTCGTCAGGTTTCCATTATTTATGATGGGAGAAAAGTGCTGCATGCTGCGTTTTTTCTTTCCACTATAAAAAAAAACATGAAAAAGTAGCTTACCGTTTTTTTTTTGTTTTTTTCAAACATGAAAAGTCAATGAACAACGGATAGAAATGGAAGGTGTTTTGTTTTTATTTATCATTCAGCCCATTCAAGGGATCTGTTTTTTTCGCAGTTTTTCTGTTCCTCTGACGTAACAGAAATATGGAAAACACAATGCTCATGTTAACAAGCCCTAAAATAGTAAGAGCATTTGTCTTAGATTACTGAGCTCAGAAAATATGCACCCACCTCCTAAATTGTCTAAATTCACATCTATCACAGTTCTGAAGGCTTTCTTTTACCACCAGGAGAAGGATGTTAGGGTCTGCTCACATCTGTATTTGGGGGCTCCACTAGGACGTTCTTCAAGTCTGCTGGCAAATCTGAAGGCAAGTCTTTTGGCACTATTCTTGGCATGTCGTAGTTTTATTCCAGCCGCCTCTCGGCATGTTTGCCCTCCTGCCTCCGGAACTCCTGCCCGCCCCCATTATAGTCTGTGGGGCCGAAGCGGACCTCCGGCAGCAAGCATGCACTAACGCCAGCATGGATCCGGCAGGCTGTTCACCCGCCGCAGAAGGCTGCCGCTAATGTGAAAGTAGCCTTAATATATCAAATTCCATTCAGACACAGCATTTTTTCTTTCATTTAACAACGTGCAAAATAATATTACTATATGTAATGTATGGGTACAATGCCAAATATAAAGTAGTCATCTATGTCATGCATGTGTGGCTACTACCTCTGCAGCACACCATAGCTAAACCCCTGGTTGCATACGACTGCCATTGACTTCAATCGTAAAAATAAAAAGAGGATACTGTATAGTCATACGTTTGTATTGAAAAATCTTCTTCCATTTTGATTGTGCAGAGTGTGGGCAATTCCTTCATCTAACTGCTGGTGAGGCAGAAACAGATTCATCAGTGCACTGCTCCTGGTTCTGATAGCTTTTCCTGCTTTCCCCCGACCTTCTGTCAGTGTCAGGGAGGCTATACATCAGGGATGGCCAACCTGCGGCTCTCCAGCTGTTACAAAACTACAACTCCCAGGATGTCCAGATAGCCTACAGCTATCGGCCTACAGCAGGGCATGGTGGGAATTGTAGTTTTACAACAGCTGGAGAGCCGCAGGTTGGCCAGCCCTGCTATACATTGTCAGGGGCATAACTATAATCCATAGGGCCCCAAAGCTAAATAAATTGGGGCTTCAACCACCTAGTGTAAGAAAATTAAAACAGCAGTATGGGTGACAATAATTATCGCTATAATTGCACCAAAAGCCAACATTCTTATTTTCCACAAAAAGGTGCAATTTTCTTGCACCTGACTGGGCCACATAGCAAGAGCTGTGGCTGCTATGGCTATAGTTATGCCCCCGTACACTGCAGATGTGTGGGGAGATAGGACACACGGGCTGTAGATAAGGAAGAAAGCGCACACAAGGCAGTTTACAGTGGGAAGACAGCAACATCCTGGGCACACAAAATCAGTACTTATTACTGGGAGAAACGTGCCCACAAAAGAAAAGTCTGAACAAGGGAGTAGCTATAGGGGAAGCAGGGGAAGCGGCAGCATTGGTGCCCGGTCCTCAGAAGGGGCCCACCCAGGTGGAGGACTAAAAGATTTTATTGTGACATTATATACCGTGACATGAAATATATACGTGTAGGAAACAGGGAGCCAGGCCTGGTCTTAGAGAGTAATCTTGACTAGGGTTGCACGGAAGTAGGGGGATGCAAAGAAGTTGCTGGTGGTTGGGGCGTTTTATAAGTTTGCAGTGGGGCCCAGTGATTTCTAGTTGTGCCACTGAGTCTGAACCTAGGAGCAGGCTGCAAACCAAATATCAAAGGGACTGAAAATAAAAGAAGAAATAAAGATTGAAGACTGAAACTGATGGGGATATTTATAAATTACTTATTACATTCCCCACTGGCGTCAGATGCACTACTACTATTAAGAGGTGCATGCCTCTTAATAATTGTGACTCATCTGTACAAGTCCATGCACAAAAATGAAAATGTACATACAAAAATGTGTATTTCCAGTATAATCTCCACCAGGAAACAATATAACAACCATATAATCGCTAGTTTTTATAAATGTGACAGACTGGCTACAGCCACCCCAACACTACTCTTCCTCACCGCGCTCTGACCACTTCTGGAAGAGTGGCAAGTGAGACTCTAAACCTCACAAATGCCAAAATGTGTGACTTTTTTTATTGTAAACGTTGCACTAGCATAAGTGAAAATCATTATTTTCTGTGTCAAAGGTGTCCATAGCCGTTAAGGGGCATCCTTTATTGGAGATAATTTTCTTATAAATGTTGTGTTCACTCATTTAGACAGAGCTTTAGTGACTGCTGTAGTGTTTAGGATTTGGTGTAGTTTTTCTAAATTGCTAAACTTATAAATATTTCCATTTTTGTGTAATTACTTTAAGTGCTTTGACTTCTCAAGGGAGAAAAACTATAGCAGAAACTATGAGAATTATTGTAATTTTCTATTTGACTATTTTTCATTCTCAGTATTCTTCTGTAAGTAACTAGATAGCAGGAGAGAGCCACTAATGGCAATCCAGTGACCCGAAATGGCATATAAATTGGCATATGCAGTTGTGATTTGGTCCTCAGACTACTGAACTATGAAGCTGTTGTGGAAATGTTATTATGCGGACATTTTATCTTAGGATGTGTGTGTTTTTATAAATTGTCATCTGTCTCCCTGTGTCAGATTTAACCGAGGAACGCTCTAGCAGAGGGTACTTGGGTTGAATCGGAACCCACGGTAAAACCATCAGTATGAAAACCTTCTCATGGGCTTGGAGAAGTGTTCTCAGTGTGTAGGAGGACGTTTTGTGAGCACGAAGTGCAATGCACTGGGCTTCTTCCTTTCAAATGTCTATACACATTAGATAAGTGAAGTCTGCATAACGAGAGATACATATTATACCTCTGCTGCAGCTTCGCTATCCCTTTCTGGATACATATCTGCTTTTAAGACATGCATATCTGCCTTGTCGGTATACTCGTACCATATACTGACAATAGCCGTAGAAATGTCCCGCATATAGTCCCTATAAGAACTAGTAGAATGATCTTCACTAGATACTGGTCACTTTCAGCAGTATTGAATGGGGTCCATGCTGACAGTGATGGGGGATGGGCGGCCACCTAGCTGATCAGACAATGGACATGACTCATCCTTCCTTATACAGGGATGGGGTTTGTGCATTGCACTGTTTGGCCATGTTGATGCAATCCCCTGTCCTTTGACATGTACCTGTACTTTCTCGGCTGACTGGCTGAAATTGTAAAGCCATCTCCTACTGGGCGTCGTTCTATTGCCTTAATAAAGAAGAAGTCTGGAGCCGATAGGGGGAGTGCTCAGCAGAACTGAACATGGCAACACCTTTGTCTGACTGCGGTTGAAGAGATTTACATTTCCTTACACAAAGTCTGATGCGAGCGGATTTCAACTACAAATATTTCTATATCAAAGCTGTCAACAGGGCTTTAAGCTTCAGGCATATAGGAAAGTGTTTGAACTTTGCTGTAACTTATAGGAGTCGCTATAGAGTCATTTGTAGTCCTCCTGGAGGACAACTTATTTGCAGGTATCAAATCATGGGAGGACAAATAAAGCAGGAAGAAGATCTGCTTATTTCCAAACCAGTGCTATGCAAGTGAGGGCCCAGCCGTAATACCAGAAATAATGTAATGCCTATGGAAAAAACTAACTATTTCAGGAAAATAATCAGTTCTCCTAATGTTAAATAGCCCCTTTAATGGATCAGACAAATGATCCTGTCTATTGGAGCCAGACAGCAGTCAGGTCATGCCACGCTGGCCCCCTCACTTCTTCACTGAGGACCCCAGAGTATCACCTATGAAGCTGCAGCTTGTAAAGCAGCTCGAGCTCTGGCCCCAGTCACAGGAGGCCCGCCGCTGCAGCGAGGTGGGCAGGTAACAGATACTATATGTACTCACTGTGTTATTTGTGGTGTTACACAGAACTGCAGGTGACATCTACTACATCTATCACTGCCTTATCTTTGCTGTTACACAGGACTGCAGGTAATATCTACTACGTTATTTGTACTCAGAGTTATCACTATGTTACCTGTGGTGTTACATAGGACTGCAGGTAATATCTACTACATTATCTGTACTCAGAGTTATCACTGTCTTATCTGTGGTGTTACATAGGACTGCAGATGACATCTACTACCTTATCTGTACTCAGAGTTATCACAGTCTTATCTGTGGTGTTACACAGGACTGCAGGTGAGATCTACTACATCGATCACTGTCTTATCTTTGCTGTTAGACAGGACTGCAGGTAAAATCTACTACGTTATTTGTACTCCGAGAGTTATCACTACATTACCTGTGGTGTTACATAGGACTGCAGGTAATATCTACTACGTTATCTGTACTCACAGAGTTACCTCTGTGTTATTTGTGGTGTTACATAGGACTGCAGGTAAAGGTGGATTTAGACATGCAGATAATCAAGCAGATTAACGGATAAGCAGATCTCCCGATGAATGAGCAAAACGCTTGTTCATTGGGTGAAAATGTCGTTTGCGCAGGCACCTAAATGATCATTTCTGGGCAGCAGATTGTGCCATCTAAAAAGTGATCTGCTGCCCAGAAACAATGCAGCTATATGAGGACTAGAGATGGCAATAGCGATTCCTCATACTGTGGAGGTGATCGCTGCATGTAAATACAGTGCTTCATCCCCATTGAACGATGGCCGACTGTCGGGGAAGAATGCTTCCATCATGACATTCTGCTGCTCCTTGGTAGGTGTAAATGCACCCCCTTTAACCCTTTCACGTCCAGCGCCGTGTACGGTGCTGGGTGGATGTTTAAAGATGGCGCCCACTCCTGCCTGCTGTGGGCGCCATAGCAGCGGGTGGCCGCCTGCTTCTTTTAGCAGATACCCGTGGCACAGGTCCGCAACCGGTAGTAATGCTGATCGTGGACATTTAACCCCTCAGATGCCATTGTCAATCCTGACCACGGCATCTGAGTGCGTGGAAGCCGAAAGTGACCTGTAGAATAAAAGTAACCAGCCAGTTTTATCACACATAGAACGTAAATGAAAAACCTGTAAAACTGTGGTAGAATTGCTTTTTTTTTTCAATTTCACCCCACTTGGAATTGTTTTACCGCTTCCCACTACATGTTATGCAATATTAAATGGTGGCATTGGAAAGTGCAACTTGTCCCGCAAAAAAATGCCCCCTTATATGTGAACAGACAAAATAAAAAAAGTTATTGCGGACTCGCCGTATGTGGGCCGCAATACGACAACGGGGGACACACGGGCCTGTGAAAGAGGCCTTACTCTGATTTTCTCTGTTTCACAACACATTTCTACAGAAATAAATTAATTAAACTTCTTAAAATCTCAAATTAGATTCTGTTGTAGATATACAAAAAAATCATTTACTAATTTTGTCAATTTTTTTTTGCGGATAGGATGCGGACCCATTTATTTTAATGGGACCGCAAAAACTGCAGACAGCACACCGTGTGCTGTCCGCATCAGTATGTCCGTTCCGTAGCCCCACAAAAAAAATAGAACATGTCCTATTCTTGTCCGTTGTAGGGATTGTTACAATGGATCCGCAAAAAAAAAAAAATGGATGACATACGGATATCATCAGGTTTTTTTTTTTTGTGGACCGCAAAACACATACAGTCGTGTGTATGTAGCCTTATTGTAAGAGATTAAAGGCTATGTTCACTGTTTCTCCAGTCGTATGAATCTACTTTTTACTTTCACATTGTGCCGGTAATCTAATAACCCTTATCTTAATTTACTAAGAGGTCATATACACTTATTTAAAGAAAATGTGTCACAAAATGTTATCTGCCCATTAAAACCAGATAGTAGCACATAATTTTTTTCTAATCTGTGTTTATTTTCTGATTGCAATTTTTTTTTTTATTTGATTTCCTGAACATGATTATGGGGGTGGCCATCTTGCCTGAGCTGTTCTTAACAGCATTTATACAGCATTTAAAAAAAATTGCTTTACGGCAGCCTCATGGTCCATAGACACAATCGTCTGGAGGGGAATTAATTGACTTCTATGGGAGAGTCTTCTAGACATGCTCTGTGACCTGTGCAGAGGTCATTCTACAAGGAAAGAATAGATGAGCTTTGACAATCGCCTATTGTCAATGGTGGATCTTGTCTCATCTATACACAGAGGTGATATCATTACAGGCAGGATTAGAATAATATAGAACTGCAGTAAGTAGCGCCAATTTCTAGACATAGTGGCCAGTGCGAAAACTGCAGGATTTTTGGTTTTAGTTTAAATATAAAAAGTGACATGGAAAATTAAAAATATCATCAAAAATGATTAACAAATATGTTAAACATAAAAAAAGATTTAAACAGCAGGTCATTTTCTGATGACACATTACCTTTAAGCCATATTCTTATCAGTAAGATAAGAACTGAGCTATAATGAGTGTTTATAATGTCAGAGAGCAGATAAGGATCCTGTCAGATTAGCTGGCTGACATAGCAGAGAGAACTTTGAGGACCGTGGTAAAACCTTCAGCTTGTGTCTTTTGAGGTAGTCTATTGTGGATATTGAGGTGTGTTTAGGATCATTATTTTTTAGAAGCCATCCTCTTTTCAACTTCAGCTTTTTTACAGTTGACGTTTGCTTCAGAGTCTGCTAAATCTTTCTGAAGGGCTTGTGCAGTCAAGTAGGGGTTCCGATTTGCCTTTCTAGCAATCCTACAAGCAGCTGTCTCAGAAATTTTTCTTGGTCTTCCAGACCTTCTCTTAAAGGGAACCTGTCACCTCCCAAAACCATCCCAAGCCGCCAACAGTACCTGCGTGAGCCAGCAGTGTGTTTCTGACGTTGGCTTTCTTCCTGAAGGCAGATGCAGCAAAAGTACTGAAAACGTTTTATCCCTTGCCGACGCGCTTCTCCACAGATGCTTGAAGTCAAGGAGGTAGCGGCCTCCTTGCTTCAAGTCACGGTAACCATGCCCCCTTCCCTGCTGGCTACACACAGGTACTGCTGGCGGCTTGGGATGGTTTTGGGAGTTGACAGGTTCCCTTTAACCTCCACTGTTCCTGTTAACTGCCATTACAAACTGAGAAAATGGCAACCTGAAAACGCTTTGCTATCTTCTTTTAGGTTTGTGGGCCTCAACCATTTTCATTTTCAGAGTGTTAGGCAGTTGCTTAGAAGAACCCATGGTTGCCGTTTTGTGGGACAAGGTTAGAGGAGTCTGAGTATTTATGCATCACCTGGCCTTTCTTAAAAATGATTGTGAACAAGCCTTAACCCTAACAGG
The DNA here is from genome assembly GCF_014858855.1 of Bufo gargarizans. NCBI lineage: Eukaryota > Metazoa > Chordata > Amphibia > Anura > Bufonidae > Bufo > Bufo gargarizans. The sequence goes on along the minus strand of NC_058081.1, from coordinate 477,054,346 downwards.
TTATTTAAGGTCTGAGACCTCGGACAAAGTTATCTGAGCGCTTAAAGAGGACCTTTCACCAGATTTTATTAATTGAGATAAGTACCTGTACTTGCGGGGTACCCCCGCTGAGGCTGTCACCTTGCATATTTTGTTAAAATATCGCCCCTATGCCGCGCTGTGCCCCCTGGTATTTTCCCTGCTTATGGGAATACGTGAATGCAATTTTTGAAAAGAAGCTTCTTATACTGCAAAAAGGCCACCCTTTTTAAAAAAGGGACAGTAATCGCCAGCTGCAGAATACAGCCTGGCTAGTAATTGGGGAGAGTTTCCTACAATCCCCGAAGGGGTGAGATTCCTACAACCCCCACACACAGCCGCAACCTGCAGCAACTTAATTACACGGCAATCCATTGTCATGGATGGTGTTGCAGAAAGCTGGAACTTGTAAATAAACATCCGACTGGCTTGCTCCCAAACTAAGGAGCATATGGGTGAGCCCTAGAAAACCCCTAGAGCTCTCCCTGACTGCTATGCCCATGCAAAGGTCTTTATGGTAGACGATTGCATGCCCACGTACCTAATACTATGTGACACCTGAAAACCCTATAATAGTGAGGGGACACGACCACCGGCTCCCTGCACTTAATACAGACGGAGTCAGGGTCACCTAGAATCAAGCCAGCAAGGAAACACAAATAAAGGAAACAGACTTATCTGAGGAATCAGCAGAAGCAGAATCCAGCAGTGAACAACTCATCCAGGAAGAAGTATAAACCGCAAACTGAGGCAGTATGGGAGGGAATATAAAGGGAGACAATTAGTGTAAATAGGTGACAGCTGGGAGAAGGAAAGGAGATGACAAAGTGAAACCAAAACAAAGAACGTCATGCAAGAGGTAGCGAAGAACGTCTAACAGACCTTCTCACAGAACTGGCGGTGACATCCATACAGCCCATAGTTATAATTTGGGAGCAAAAGTGCGCCAACATGTGGGATGCCAACCCCGACTCGGCGCTAAAATAATACAGCCGGTAGGAGATCGCATCAAACCAACAGTATGGTAATTCAGCTACATAGTAGCCAAAACCAAATATTCTGTATGATACAAACTATTATAATTTGATACAATAAATACCTAAAGGCACAGAGGAACAGTTTATTCACCACTTTTATATCACTATTGTGATACCAATCATCACTATTAGGGCTCGATCACACAAAACGACCATTGGTGTCCTGTTCCCATATTGCGGACCGAATTTGCCGCAATACACGGGTATCGTTCCTTGGTCATTCCGCATCATGTCATTCATTTCAATGGGTCCGCAAATCTCGAGATGCGGAACGGAAGCATGGAACTGAACACTACGGAATGCTATCTGGGGTTCCATTCCGTGCCTGCCTCTGTAAGGCTCCATTCAGATGTCCGTATGTGTTTTACGGATCCACGCATGCATGGATCGGATCCGCAAAACACATACAGACGTCTGAATGGAGCCTTACAGGGGGTGATCAGTGACAGGGGGGTGATCAGCCCATATAGACTTCCTGATCACTTCCCTGTCATTGATCATCCCCCTGTAAGGCTCCATTCAGACATTTTTTTTGGCACAAGTTAGCGGAAATTATATATTTTTTTTTTTTGTTTTTTCTTACATAGTCTCATATTCCACTAACTTGTGTCAAAAAATAAAATCTCACATGAACTCACCATACCCCTCACGGAATCCAAATGCGTAAAATTTTTCAAACATTTATATTCCAGACTTCTTCTCACGCTTTAGGGCCCCTAAAATGCCAGGGCAGTATAAATACCCCACATGTGACCCCATTTCGGAAAGAAGACACCCCAAGGTATTCCGTGAGGGGCATATTGAGTCCATGAAAGATTTAAATTTTTGTCCCAAGTTAGCGGAAAGGGAGACTTTGTGAGAAAGAACAAAAAAAAAACAACAATTTCCGCTAACTTGTGCCCAAAAAAAAATAAATGTCTATGAACTCGCCATGCCCCTCATTGAATACCTTGGGGTGTCTTCTTTCCAAAATGGGGTCACATGTGGGGTATTTATACTGCCCTGGCTTTTTAGGGGCCCTAAAGCGTGAGAAGAAGTCTGGGATCCAAATGTCTAAAAATGCCCTCCTAAAAAGGAATTTGGGCCCCTTTGCGCATCTAGGCTGCAAAAAAGTGTCACACATGTGGTATCGCCGTACTCAGGAGAAGTTGGGGAATGTGTTTTGGGGTGTCATTTTACATATACCCATGCTGGGTGAGAAAAATATCTTGGTCAAATGCCAACTTTGTATTAAAAAATAATGGGAAAAGTTGTCTTTTGCCGAGATATTTCTCTCACCCAGCATGGGTATATGTAAAAAGACACCCCAAAACACATTGTCCAACTTCTTCCGAGTACGGCGATACCACATGTGTGACACTTTTTTGCAGCACATTCCAAAGAGTACCTTTCGGATTTCACAGGGCATTTTTTTTTACAGATTTTGATTTCACTACTTCTCACGCATTTGGGCCCCTAAAATGCCAGGGCAGTATAACTACCCCACAAGTGATCCCATTTTGGAAAGAAGACACCCCAAGGTATTCCGTGAGGGGCATGGCGAGTTCCTAGAATTTTTTATTTTTTGTCACAAGTTAGTGGAAAATGATGATTATTTTTTTTTCCTTACAAAGTCTCATATTCCACTAACTTGCGACAAAAAATAAAAACTTCCATGAACTCACTATGCCCATCACGAAATATCTTGGGGTGTCTTCTTTCCAAAATGGGGTCACTTGTGGGGTAGTTATACTGCCCTGGCATTTTAGGGGCCCAAATGCGTGCAAAGTAGTTTGAAATCAAAATCTGTAAAAAATGGCCGGTGAAATCCGAAAGGTGCTCTTTGGAATGTGGCCCCTTTGCCCTAGGCTGCAAAAAAGTGTCACACATGTGGTATCGCCGTACTCAGGAGAAGTTGGGGAATATGTTTTGGGGTGTCATTTTAAATATACCCATGCTGGGTGAGAGAAATATCTCGGCAAAAGACAACTTTTCCCATTTTTTTATACAAAGTTGGCATTTGACCAAGATATTTATCTCACCCAGCATGGGTATATGTAAAATGACACCCCAAAACACATTCCCCAACTTCTCCTGAGTACGGCCATACCACATGTGTGACACTTTTTTGCAGCCTAGGTGGGCAAAGGGGCCCACATTCCAAAGAGCACCTTTAGGATTTCACAGGCCATTTTTTACAGATTTTGACTTTAAACTACTTTGCATGCATTTGGGCCCCTAAAATACCAGGGCAGTATAACTACCCCACAAGTGACCCCATTTTGGAAAGAAGACACCCCAAGGTATTTCGTGATGGGCATAGTGAGTTCATGGAAGTTTTTATTTTTTGTCACAAGTTAGTGGAATATGAGACTTTGTAAGAAAAGAAAAAAAAACATAATTTTCCGCTAACTTGTGACAAAAAATAAAAAGTTCTATGAACTCACTATGCCCATCAGCAAATACCTTAGGGTGTCTACTTTCCGAAAGTAGGGGTTATTTGTGGGGTTTTTCTACTGTCTGGGCATTGTAGAACCTCAGTAAACATGACAGGTGCTCAGAAAGTCAGAGCTGCTTCAAAAAGCGGAAATTCACATTTTTGTACCATAGTTTGTAGACGCTACAACTTTTGCCCAAACCATTTTTTTTTACCCAAACATTATTTTTTTATCAAAGACATGTAGAACAATAAATTTAGCTAAAAATGTATATATAGATGTCGTTTAAAAAAAAAATATTACAACTGAAAGTGAAAAATGTCATTTTTTTGCAAAAATTTCTTTAAATTTCGATTAATAACAAAAAAGTAAAAATGTCAGCAGCAATGAAATACCACCAAATGAAAGCTCTATTAGTGAGAAGAAAAGGAGGTAAAATTCATTTGGGTGGTAAGTTGCATGACCGAGCAATAAACGATGAAAGTAGTGTAGTGCAGAATTGTGAAAAGTGGTCTGGTCATTAAGGGTGTTTAAGCTAGGGGGGCTGAAGTGGTTAAATATACGGTACTTAAGTTCTCATACTTTTGCAAGGTATTCCTTTCCTTTTTTCACTCTAAAATTGTACAAAAACAAAATAATACATTGACATTGCTTAAAATGTTGAAAAGTGTGTTTCATCTTTAACTTTATGCCTTTTGGAGAACATTTCAACTTCAACTTGCTTCACAGTTGTTCACAGTAACAGTAAGTTTGACCAGGGGTTCCCAAACCTTAGCATGTCACTGTATGTGTGCAGACAGCATATCGCATACCCGCTCATGACATGTGACTTCATTCATGAGCTGTGTGCTGCCACTGTCCACAGCAGGAAGTGGTCATAATAATGACTCAACTGTGAGTAAATTATATATATATATATATATATATATATATATATATTATATATATAGCGATAGATATATTAACCATTTTGTCAGTTCTCTTAAAGAGACAACTAGATAATCGATATGAAACCAAAAGTCTGTCCTTGCAGCACTTCATACCTTCTTTCCATATGTTTTTCTTTTTCCTTAGAGCTAGCTTTATATCTTCAAAAAATCCTTTTATCCATATGCTAATGAGACATTAAGGTGCCCAGAGGGGTGTTATTTTCATTCAAAGGTGCTCCATTGAGTGCCCAGGCTCACCCTCTACAGAGCCCAAGCACGCCTCTCCTCCGCTCATACACTACACCTCCGATACATCACTAGTATGCCTTCAGCATAGCCAATAGACTTAGTTCCAAACACTGCCTGCACCTGCACTCTCCCAGTTAAAATGAGGGCATCAGCCTCAACAGTTTCACTGGGCATTCACCCTGTCCAGTGACGTTTTCGGCGCATTCCCAGTGAAACAGTCAGGGCAGATGCCCTCAGCTGAACTGGAAGAGCACAGGTGCAGGCTGTTCGGCAATGCACCTGTTGGCTATGCTGAAGAGAAAGGGAAGGCAGGGGGCGGTAACGGCACTGCTGGGGGTATAGTGTATGAGTGGAGGAGAGGTGTGCTTGGGCTCTGTAGGAGGGCAGGCCTGAATTAAAATAACACCCCTGTGGACACCTTAATGACTCAATGTCATTTAGATAAAAGTGGATTTTATGAATATACTAGCTGAAGGACCCAGCTTCGCTCAGGTATATTTAATCTATTTTATTTAATGTTTGTGTGTGTCGTTAAAAGATATCAACTCTATCCAGTATAACAGTGACATCTACAGCACCCCACCCCAAAACAGTGACCTCCACAGCCCCCCACCCCTTAACACTGACCCCCCCCCACACACACACACACAGTGTGTATTATTTTATATAATATCATTCTTTAATTCAGAATGCTAAGTAAAAGTTCCATTGTGGGGTTAAAAATAAAAAAGAACCTTCTATCTTCATTCAAGCAGGACCTGCGCTGACATCACCAAAGGTCCTTTTTCAGCCAGGTCCTGCAAGAAGAAGAAAGAAGATGAGCCCAGCTGTGCGATCAAGTGGATGAAGTGAGTTAAAAAAAATAATAATATATTTTTAACCCCACAATGGACCTTTTACTTAGAATTCTGAATTAAAGAATGCTATTATTTTCCATTATAACTATGTTATAATGGAAAATAATAAAATATACAGAACACCGATCCTAAACCTGAATTTTAGTGAAAAAGTCCGGGTTCGGGTCTGGGTACCACAGTCAGTTTTTTATCACAAGCGTGCCAAACACATTGCACCCGCGCGATAAAAACTGAACATTGGAACGCAATCGCAGTCAAAATCCGGACATGCTCATCTGCAAGCCTAACACTGGCCTTTACTGGATCAGGGCCGTGTTCTTTTGAACAGCTCACTCTAAGACAGCAGCACTGTGCTTTGTGCTGTCTGAGTGTGAGCTGCATGTAGAAAGTCACCCTCCCTCCCACCTCTGCAGCTGACAAAAGTTGATTTTTACCTTCATTTTTTCAATCCCTGTCGGCTGAGGAGTGGAGGTGGCGTGGCCTAACTAGGTTGGGGGTGGCTTAGCGGGACCTAGAAGTTGATTTTTAACTTCATTTTTTCAATCCCCGTTGGCTCAGGAGTGGAAGGGGGCGAGGCCTAACCAGATCAGGGGTGTGGCTTAGTGGGACCTTGGGTTTTACGTCTTTTGAGGGTGGACACATTGTGGCAGGGGGGTGTGCCTGGGCTCCTTCCTGCAAGAGTGATGCCCCTCTGGGCACCTTACTGGGTCATTTGCATACCAAATAAACTGGATTTTCAGAGGATAAAAACATCTATTGCTAGAACAAAGGCACATCTTGAAATAAGGTACTAAGTGCTATTAGGCCATGGCTTTACTTCTATAAAATTTATCCTGGTGACAGATTTTCTTTAAAGCTGACCTACAGCAGTGAAGAAAAATGGCTGGGTTGTTATGTAAACCTGGAGTAAAACTGTGTATGTGGAGGCTGGAGGACCTGCGAGCTTCTATTGGCTGATAAGGGTCATGTGACCAAGCTTCTATTGGCTAATGCATTTTTTGGGAATCTCTCTGAAACAGTACGTCCTAGAGAGCTGAGACCTGGTCTAAAATCTTCCCGGACACCTGATGTACCTGTGTGCCAAATTTCGGGATTGTAAATGAGACGGTGTGGATTCCTATAGTGAACATACATACACACACTCAGCTTTATACCGTATTTTTCGCCCCATAAGACGCACTTTTTCTTCCCCCAAGTCAGTGTAGTATACTCCAGTATACTAAAATAAGATGTCATTTTCAAGTAATACTTATTAAACTTGCCCCCTTAGTCCTATTACTACCTTACATCCTAATCGCGGCAGTAGAATTCTAGCCGGGCGGGCGGGCGGCAGCGTAACTCTTGTCACGCGCCTGCGCCGCCTACTTTATGAATGAAGTAGGCGGCGCAGGCAAGTGACGTCAGTGAGAGACGCGCCGGCCGCCCGTCCTGCCTGCCTGAATTCTACACTAGCGATTAGGATGTAAGGTAGTAATAGGACTGAGGGGGCATGTTTAATAAGTATTAATTGAATATGACATCTTATTTTAGTATACTGGCGGCAGGGGCGATCTGTGGATGGCACAGTTATGGGCTGGGGGGGGTCTGTGGATGGCACATATATAACAGTGCCACCCACAGATCCCCCCCAGCCCATAACAGTGCCATCCACAGATCTCCCCCCCCTGCAACAATGCCATCCACAGATCCCCCTGTAATAGTGCAAGCCACAGATGCCCCCCATAACAGTGTCCGTCATCCACAGATCCCCCATAACAGGTGTCCGTCATCCACAGATCCCCCCCATTACAGTGTCAGTCATCCACAGATCCCCCCATAACAGTGTCCGTCATCCACAGATCCCCCCATAACAGTGTCCGTCATCCACAGATCCCCCACATAACAGTGTCAGTCATCCACAGATCCCCAGTAATAGTGCCATCCAGAGACCACCATTCGTTCCAAACCCACCAAACACACCTTTTGGTTAAAAATATTTTTTTTCTTATTTTCCTCCCCAAAAACCTAGGTGCGTCTTATAGGGCGAAAAATACGGTATATTAGATAAAGCAAGCTGCAAGGAAAAAAGAAAACCATATGGAAAGAAAGCATGAAGTGCTTTAAGGCCATACTTTTGGTTTAATATTATCTAGGTGATAAATTCCCTTTAAATATTTAATAGGACCTGTCATGTCACTAAAAATGTAAATCTGATACCATACCTTTATTGCCTGCTTTCCTTTGTTCGCAGTTGGTGCCTATAGTTTGAATGCCTGATATGGCTATGAGTATATTGCTGCTGGACTGCTTGCTGCAGCGCACACCATTTCATCTTTTCTATTAAAGCATGTCCTTTCACCATTATTCCCTTGTTTGCTCTGGTGTGCAGGTTGTAAATGAATGCCAACTTGCACAGAGGGGATCTCGAAGCTCAGCAACAGGCATGCAGCCTCCAGCAGAGGAAGTAGATGAGATCTGGATGCTACCGAGGTGAAGCAGAAGCTCCAGCTCTGCGTGTGTACTTCTTTCATTTCCAAAGCCATAAAAACAAGATGTTTGCACTGTGTAAGGGCTCATGCACACGACCGTATGCCCTCGTCTGTGAGCGGGCCATATGTCCTGGAGCGGCGTACATCGTGCGAACGGGAGCGCACCGCATAATAGGTTACTATGACACCTCACTGACCGGCCTGTTTAGGGCCTTAGTGACCAAGCTTTTTTTTTTTTTTTTTCTCCGATATCATTAAGCAAGACAAGAACAGAATAATACAACCAACAAGGAAGGAAAGGGAAGAGTGAAAATAAAGGGGGGGGGGGGGGGGAGAGGAGGGAAGAGGGTAAGGAGGTACCAGTCAAAATATTCATATGTAAGTTAATACAATGTAATACAATTAAACAGATCAACATGACTGTGGGACAAGATGTAGTTTTATTGCACCATTTTGGGGTTCACATAACTCGCTGATTAGCTTTTATGAACTCTTTCTGGGGCATACATGTGGCATGAATAACATGATAACTGTGTTCTCTGGGTCAGCACGATTACAGCTATACCAAATATATAATATATATATACAAAACACAAATAGTGCAGCAGCACAGTCAGAGCCAGTGGACTGGGTGCAAATCCCCACAGAGGCAGGCCGCTCCTCCACGGTATATAGTAAACGAAAAAACGAGGCAGCACTTCCAGCTTCTGGTATACGGGTGAAGACCCCAAACTTTAATCCAAGCGACGTTTCGGCCTACTCAATGAGGCCTTTATCAAGCTACATAACAGTGCAAATAACTGGGTATATATACCCACACTACAATGCAAGTGAGTGACAATCAGTGGTTACACCTGTTAACAATCAAGTCACATGACCTGGGACTACATCGTCACATGGTGTTCAGATATAATAAACATAATACTTTTACTCATTTTTGTGCATCAAAGGTGTTCATATTATTCATAGAAACATAAGTGATGTGCACAGCAGTTACAGTGCGTATACAATACATCTTATATAGAGGATCCAAGCCCCTTTTGTACAGTGACCATTATAAAGTGCAGTACACAAAGAGTTAAAATCATATGCTGCAGTTGCAGCTGTACCATATTAAAAATTGGAGGGAGCTCACCATCTACACACATTATGCTTGTCCACATCGCCATGCCTTCAGCTTTGGCGTCCCCCAGTCGGCAGTGCGCATGCGCCGGACCCGACGGCTCTGGCCGCGCCCCCGACAGCGCCACGCCCCCACGTCACGCTCCAATGGACCGCAGCGTCATCCACCGGAACGCACGCAGGAGCCGCAGCTGCTGGGGGAGGGAGGCCAGACCATGTGGTTCAGCGCACGTCACGTCGCAGGCGGGACCCCGCCGTCACCATGGCGATGTAAACAAGCCTAGACAAGCGGACGAGCCCAGCACGGCCAGAGCAAATACATGCGCACAAATCCAGACTAACAATATGTTTGGAAATGGCCAAGGGGGAGGAAAATCAAGCCCAGCCATTAGCTCAGGCGATTATATCATCCCCCTTTGCCATCACCAATAACTTCATGTGGTGTGGCTGTCATGGGACACACTCCTCCCATCAGCATACACAAATTCAAGATAGCGTGTATGTCAAGTCACTGACCCTCAAATGTGTGGTCAGAGACGCGCATACATCAGCAGTCTATAAGTACATTATAAAACAGTGTTGGACATATAGTGCAATCATGTACTGATCCCAGGCCGTCTGACGTCGTCCCGTATGCGTCCACATGTAGTTTCAGAATCAGATCCATATCCAAAGGACTAGGGTGGCTCCATCCAATACCAAGAAAAAAGTTCATCAAGCTAATCAAAACATCCTGGAATAGAGAAAATACAGTGTCAGTATATCATATTAGTATATTCAAAAGGCGTGCACTGTTATGTTTCTCCTACACCAGACTCAACGAACAAGAAACCCCCACGTTGATGAGCTACACACATATTTCCTTTATCCATATAGTTCCCATCTACACTCAGCATTGAGGCCATCTGGCTTCAGTGTGTGTAGTCTGTGTATCCACAGGATCTCACGTTGTTTCAACAATTTCTCCCTATTGCCTCCCCTTTTAAGTGGGGGGATGTGGTCTATGACCCTGAATTTAAGATCCTTTTCTTTGTGTCCTGCTTCAACAAAGTGTTTGGGCACCGGGAGGTCTCTCCTCTTCTGACGGATCGAATACCTGTGATAGTTCATTCTGGTCTTGACCTCACAAATAGTCTCCCCTACATAAAGAAGATTGCAGGGGCAAGACAAGAGGTATACCACGAATGAACTATCACAGGTCAGAAAATGTCTGATTTCAAACCGGGTATTCAGTACCGGATGTACGAATTTATCCCCTTTCAGCATATAGTTGCAGTTAACACAGTTTAAACATGGGTAGCACCCATTTTTCTTGCGGCCTATATAGGTTTGAACTGGGGCCTTACCCCCGGTAACATCTGCTCTCACCAGTTTGTCCCTCAAACTATCCGCTCTCCTGTACGACATTAGGGGGGGCACAGCAAACTCCTTCACCTTTTTGAAGCTATTGTTTAATATCGGCCAATGTTTCTTAATGGCTCCCGCTATCTGGTAGCTGCCCTCATTATAGGTGGAAATGAAAGGTACCCTACTCTGTTTGGTAACCTCACTAGTCCTCCTAGTTTCCATCCCATCCAACTGTCTGCATACCAAACTTCTCGGATATCCTCTCTGGATAAATTTGTCTGCCATCTGCAACAACCTTGTCTTACACAATACGGGGTCTTTCACTATGCGTTGCACACGGAGAAACTGACTCCGTGGCAAAGTCTTAACCATAGATCTCGGATGGCAGCTCTCAAACCTCAGTAGCTTGTTACAGTCAGTTGGCTTTGTGTATAAGTCAGTAACCAGTGAGGTACCCTGTTTTCTTACCATGGTATCCAAAAATTGGACCTGCTCGGTGGAGTGTACTAGCGTGAACTGGATCTCAGGATCCATATTGTTCAGAAACGTGTGGAACTCTGCCAGCTCATCCTCAGTGCCCTCCCAGATGACAAAAACATCATCTATGTATCTCCACCACCCCCGCACTAGGCTGAAGTGGTGGGATACATAGACGTGTTCAGCCTCTAGGGCAGACATGAACATGTTGGCATAAGTAGGCGCCATATTTGAACCCATTGCGGTTCCCCGCTGTTGTAGGTAATACCCATCCTGAAACGCAAAATAATTGTATCTTAAGACTACACCGAGCAGGTCCAATATGAACTCCCTACATTCATCAGTGTATGGGGATTGAGCCAGAAACCTTCTGACTGCCTCCACACCTCTATCATGATTGATAGAGGTGTAGAGGCTCACCACATCAAAAGAAGCCAGCAGCGTATGTGCCGTCACTTGCACATTAGCAATCTTATTCAGAAAATCACCAGTGTCTCGTACATATGATTTTGCCCCAACAGCGTAACATCTCAGTATCTTATCTAAGAAGATGGCCAAATTTGAGAACACTGACTACCTCCCGGACACTATGGGTCTCCCAGGGGGATTCTGTAAGCTTTTGTGAATTTTAGGTAACACATATATCAATGGTGTCTTGGGCTGTGTGATCAGTAGATATTTGTACAGGGCTTCATCAATCAGACCCCTTGATAGGGCTCCATCCAATAATCCTGTGATGACCTTAATAACCTCAAACTTGGGGTCATGATTGAGTCTCCTATATACCAGGGAGTCTCCTAATTGTCTCAATATCTCGGAGATGTACCATTGGGTGTCCATCACAACCACGGCTCCCCCCTTGTCGGCCGGTTTGACCGTGAGGGAGCCGCTGTTGCAAAGTTCACCCAACGCACACATCTCCGCAGACGTCATGTTAGGATGTCTGAGACCTCCCACAGTTATGGACTCCTTCAGTGTCTCAATGTCAGCCCTCACTGCATTGATATATGTGTCAATGGCTGGATTCTTAATCTGTGGTGTGAAGTCACCCTTGGCATGTAAGCCTACACCGCGAAGGGAGAGTTCACACCCACGCTGGGTATCGACATTAATCATTTGTCTATCGGTTTCAGAAAACCACACCTTTAACTTAAGGCTTCTAAAAAATTTTTGCAGGTCTACTTCTAATTGGAACCAGTCCACTCCCACCGCGGGACAAAAAGATAGACCTTTAGATAAGAGTTCGGTCTGTGCATTGGTCAGTTCATGGGAAGATATATTTACCACTATGGATTCTTTTTCCTTGCTGGCCGATTCCTTACACTCCGTTGTTCTTTTTCTCCATTTAAATTGTCTCCGCCCACCACGTCTGGTCCTTTTGGATCCATAGCAGGGCCTAAAAAATCATCATGCTGCTGTGTGACTTGAATGGCTCCTTCATCATTGGTAGGTACCATTTTCCTCCTAGGGTTAGGGTTATTCCATTTGTTGTTATTGGAGTTACCAGAGAATGGTTGACGTCTCTGTCCTTTTGGTTCTTGCCAGGTATAGACATTACCTCGTCTATAGTCCTCTTCATCCCGCTGCCATTTGCGTCGTTTGATCGCCTCCTGTTCTTTCCTGTATTTATCCAAATAGGTGGAGCAACTGGTCAAATATGTATCAAAGTCCTGTACAGGGAGGGCTTCCTTGAGCCTAATCAGAGCTCCTTCAAAGTGCTCACGTACCGTGCCCAATTCATACTGCAGGAACTCCAAATTCAATAGTATCACATCAAGGGCATATTTGTTTGAAATTTGTGTAAATTTATGCGCAAACTTACTGTCCGCTGGAAACAGACTTGGTTTCAATTGGGAGCGCATTCCCCTTGGGATTCTGTGCGACTTATAGTATTCCGCTAGAGTCGCCAGATGCAGCTCCATAGATGCCAGTCGTTTACCATCCGCCTCATAGCCTTTTTTCAGCTCTGTAACAGACGGGGTGCACAAAAACGTGCAGTCGCTCACCAGATCGTGGAGGATCCTCTCTTCATCTTGCCTGGTGTAGGAGAACACATCGGCGGGGTCTCTCTCAGTAGTTTCCATGTTCTGGTCAATACAGTGCTAAGCTGCCAAGTCCTTATATACAAAACACAAATAGTGCAGCAGCACAGTCAGAGCCAGTGGACTGGGTGCAAATCCCCACAGAGGCAGGCCGCTCCTCCACGGTATACAGTAAACGAAAAAACGAGGCAGCACTTCCAGCTTCTGGTATACGGGTGAAGACCCCAAACTTTAATCCAAGCGACGTTTCGGCCTACTCAATGAGGCCTTTATCAAGCTACATAACAGTGCAAATAACTGGGTATATATACCCACACTACAATGCAAGTGAGTGACAATCAGTGGTTACACCTGTTAACAATCAAGTCACATGACCTGGGACTACATCGTCACATGGTGTTCAGATATAATAAACATAATACTTTTGTGTCCCATGACAGCCACACCACATGAAGTTATTGGTGATGGCAAAGGGGGATGATATAATCGCCTGAGCTAATGGCTGGGCTTGATTTTCCTCCCCCTTGGCCATTTCCAAACATATTGTTAGTCTGGATTTGTGCGCATGTATTTGCTCTGGCCGTGCTGGGCTCGTCCGCTTGTCTAGGCTTGTTTACATCGCCATGGTGACGGCGGGGTCCCGCCTGCGACGTGACGTGCGCTGAACCACATGGTCTGGCCTCCCTCCCCCAGCAGCTGCGGCTCCTGCGTGCGTTCCGGTGGATGACGCTGCGGTCCATTGGAGCGTGACGTGGGGGCGTGGCGCTGTCGGGGGCGCGGCCAGAGCCGTCGGGTCCGGCGCATGCGCACTGCCGACTGGGGGACGCCAACGCTGAAGGCATGGCGATGTGGACAAGCATAATGTGTGTAGATGGTGAGCTCCCTCCAATTTTTAATATGGTACAGCTGCAACTGCAGCATATGATTTTAACTCTTTGTGTACTGCACTTTATAATGGTCACTGTACAAAAGGGGCTTGGATCCTCTATATAAGATGTATTGTATACGCACTGTAACCGCTGTGCACATCACTTATGTTTCTATGAATAATATGAACACCTTTGATGCACAAAAATGAGTAAAAGTATTACGTTTATTATATCTGAACACCATGTGACGATGTAGTCCCAGGTCATGTGACTTGATTGTTAACAGGTGTAACCACTGATTGTCACTCACTTGCATTGTAGTGTGGGTATATATACCCAGTTATTTGCACTGTTATGTAGCTTGATAAAGGCCTCATTGAGTAGGCCGAAACGTCGCTTGGATTAAAGTTTGGGGTCTTCACCCGTATACCAGAAGCTGGAAGTGCTGCCTCGTTTTTTCGTTTACTATATATATATATATATATATATATATATACACACACACACACACACACATATATATATATATAGGGTTCGGACCGCGCGTGTCATAAAAGACGGCATACAAACAGTTTTTTTCTTTTCTCCTTCTCCTTTTAGAAAAAGAACCGAGTGCCGTGTAAGTACAATCTGTGCACTGCAGGGTAAAACAACCGTACGGATTTACACTATTATAACTTTTATCAGTTGCAGGATATCCACAAATAGGACATTTGCAGCCCTCGGTTCTTTTTCTAAAAAGAGAAAAGAAAAAAACTGTTTGTATGCCGTCTTTTATGACACGCGCGGTCCGAACCCTATATATATATTCTGTGAAAGTGTGATTGACCCCACAACACTCCTCGGACCTGCAGCGCAGCATTTTTGCGGACTGGTGATTAGATAATTTTCTCTTGTACTATATATTTTATATAGTGTTTTTTTTTTTTTTCTTCAATTACTTTTGCTTTTATGGTGTTTTTTTTCTTGTTTTTAATTTTATTAAGCCACTGGATTGGCGAAACGCGCGTCAAGGTTTTATGACTGAGTCAGGTGGACCGCTTCCGTATATGGGTAATGTTTTGCATTCAGTGACACCCTGCCTATATGTTTAGTACTGTTGGCTTCTAATAGTATATGTAGAGATAATATCTGGTGACAGTCCCTCTAGGCTTTTGACATTTGGCTTAATTATGAGTACCCACATTGTATACTCTATGTGGATGGGTAATAGATCTATTTGTTGATATTTCCTGGGGGGCCCGTCTTGGATCTAGTCTTTTTATGTGCACATGGTCTTGACATTCATTCCTAATTGTCATTTGCTTATATATGGTAGTGATATCATATACAGTAGATATGTTCAAATTACCCTTTCATCTGTATATTTTTATATATCATGTGCACATTGTGTGACTGACTGTATCTAATATATGTATACTCTTTGTCATAAATTATTTACATATGTAGATATCAGTGGGAGCAGTGGCATAGCTAGAAATGATTGGGCCCCACAGCAAATTTTTGAGTGGGGCCCCCCCTCCCCCAGTAATTTTTTCGCAACCCCTTTTCATGCCGCCCCCATTCCTGTGGCTAGTAAAGATCGCTCTCTCAGACCAGGCTCGGCAGCTGTTCCATCCGTTTTATACCCTGTCTATACTGTCACTGTATATAATTTCATTGTGTAATACTTTTGAGGGACCCTGACAAAATCCTTTAGTCCTCCTCCTCCTGGATGGGCCCCTTCAGGGTCAGGGCCCCAAAGCAGCCGCTTCCCCTGCTTCCTATATAACTACGCCCCTGGTAGCTATAGCTAGCCCTGTTGCTCAGACTGCTATTGTATATAAATATTAACTTTAGTTGGTACTAGGCTATATGCATTTGCTATAGGGGGCTTGGTCATTGTCATTAGTTAGTATTAATATTTTGTCATAGTGGAGTCTGGTATTTCCACCTGTCTTAGGTTCCAAACTGCAGTGGTATAGAGGGACAGTAACATCTTGGTCTCCTTTTTTCACCTTCTTTATTTATTGTATGTATAAGTTTGACTATTTTTTTTTATTTTTTTTCTGTCTCAATATATTTTTATATGTTTTCTTGGTATTGTCTCATTGAGTATGGGTTATTAGTCATTCCTTATAGGCTCTCAATACCAAAAATGTGGACATTTTATTTTTCCCAATTTTTCAGTGTTTTTTTTTTTTAACACTTAATAGTTCCTCTGATTGCTTACATAATACACTATAATACTTACTGTATGTAGTGCAGGGTAATATGTTGTCAGTATGAAACTGACAGGCAATCTATTAGGCCTCTTTCACACAAATGGTTTTTATTTCCATTTCCATTCCGTTTTTTGCATTCCGTATACAGAACCATTAATTTCAATGGATACTCCCAAAAAAAAGTAAGGTACTCCGTATGCCTTTCATTTCCGTATTTCCATTCTGTTCATAGATAGAACATGTCCTATTATTGTCCGCATAACGGACAAGGATAGTACTGTTCTATTAGGGGCCAAATGTTCTGTTCAGACCACATAATACTGAAAAAGACATACGGTCGTGTGCAAGGGGCCTTAGGTTGTGCCTTTGTCATAGCCTAAGGCCTCTTGCACACAAACGTTTTTTTTTTTTCCCGTTTCTGTTCCGTTTTTTGCGTTCCGTATACGGAACCATTCATTTCAATGGATCTGCAAAAAAAACGAAGGTACTTGGTATGCCTTCCATTTTCGTATTTCCGTTTTTCCATTCCGTTCAAAGATAGATCATGTCCTATTATTGTCCGCATAATGGACAAGGATGGTACTGTTTTATCAGGGGCCAGCTGTTCCGATCCGCAAAAAACGGAATGCACACGGCTGTCATCCGTGTTTTTTGCTGATCTGTTTTTTGCGGACCGCAAAATACTGAAAAAAGCCATACGGTCGTGTGCAAGAGGCCTAAAGTCATGGAAAATAATGCACTAAAACAATAGATGCAAACATAATATATGGACTAAGCCCTCACTTTAATGATAAAATCTGAGATATCCACTGGATGACTGTAGCAGTATCATACATGTAAACAGAGACTACTGGAAGACCATAGAAACATGATGGGTTTAAAGAGTGAGTATTGGCTTTTTTGTTATTTTAACATATATGCTGCTGCCAGATTTTTGCTTTTTAACATCAGAAACCCATTACACAAGGGCAGTAATAAGATTAACTATTGTATTTGCACCGACTTTTACATATGTCCCCAAAAGCTGACAGGGGGTTAAAGGCAAGCCAGTGTTATTTTAAAATCAAGACTACGGTTGCTTCTGATTAGCTATAAAGGATGATCTGGCAGGATTCATGGCATCTTTATTATGAAGGAGTCCATGAACATCAGGGGGCTCTGTAGTGGGTATAGCTTGACCCACAAATGCATTAGGGTATCTTGTAGAATTGTCATTATGACAAATTCCCTTTAAGAAAAATAATAAAAATGATACAATTTATGGCCGCATTTACCATCAGGCCCCTTTTGCATTAGCCAGTTAATCTTCTACAAAGAATCAATTCCCCAGCATGAAGCAATGAAGCTCTACCACTTCAGAAGCAGATGTACAAATGATTCACCATGCTTGTAGAGAATGCAATAAAACCAATTAAAAGAAAGTCACAAAGGCTAAAAGCCAGTGAACAGAAGGCAGTGTCTGTCATTACTAGTAAGGGGTCTGTGTTTTCTAATGACCCAATGTGGTCACAGTACAGATGCTCTATAGGGTAGTGTTTGGGCACAATAAAAGTGTGGGACACACATCGATTAGGCTCCATTCACACCCCGTTGGTCAAACAGATGGCAGTATACATCAGAATAGAGAGAAAAGTGTGTATTCTCAAGCTCTGCTCCAAATTTATGCAAGCCCCTGGGTGATAATCACAGTGGGCTCTGTTATACCCCAACCTCTTTTCTACATCCACTATGCTACACCAATAAAATCATCTGTGGCACTAAGGATATGTTCATACATGGTGTCTTCACCGCAGCTTTTTTGAAGGATGACAAATATATCTTCCTGTCATTCTTACTAAAGAATGCCACAAAATACGTAAAAAATGCCACATGAACATACTCTAAAATGGAGCGAGACGACTAGATGTCACAACATTTTTATACTAAAAAGGGTTGTGCCAAGCTTTAAATTTAACTCCTAAACAATTTCTGCCTGTGTGAATGGAGTGGGAATTGGCATACATTTATCTCTATGGGACTGTCGTTGACTGTCGAGCACTGTAGTTGACTTCTCTTTGACAGTCCAACAGACAGTCAGTTGGGAGCGCCACATGCTCAACTTCTTTTTCATTCATACACAGACGCATGATGACCCCCATAATTTTAGTGATTGGTGGGGGTCCCAGTGGTGGGACCCCCATGATCTGACTCTTGAGGAAAGGGGATAAATAAAAGACTTGGTGCTACCCCTTGATCATTGCTGGATATGTGCTTGCTATATATACAGTTGCAAGAAAAAGTATGTGAACCCTTTGGAATGATATGGATTTCTGCACAAATTGGTCATAAAATTTGTTCTGATCTTCATCTAAGTCACAACAATAGACATTCACAATCTACTTAAACTAATAACACACAAAGAATTAAATGTTACCATGTTTTTATTGAACACACCGTGTAAACATTCACAGTGCAGGTGGAAAAAGTATGTGAACCCCTAGACTAATGACATCTCCAAGAGCTAATTGGAGTGAGGTGTCAGCCAACTGGAGTTCAATCAATTAGGTGTTGGTTACAGCTGCCCTGCCCTATAAAAAACACACACCAGTTCTGGGTTTGCTTTTCACAAGAAGCATTGCCTGATGTGAATGATGCCTCGCACAAAAGAGCTCTCAGAAGACCTACAATTAAATATTGCTGACTTGCATAAAGCTAGAAAGGGTTATAAAAGTATCTCCAAAAGCCTTGCTGTTCATCAGTCCACGGTAAGACAAATTGTTTATAAATGGAGAAAGTTCAGCACTGCTGCTACTCTCCCTAGGAGTGGCCGTCCTGTAAAGATGACTGCAAGAGCACAGCGCAGACTGCTCAATGAGGTGAAGAAGAATCCTAGAGTGTTAGCTAAAGACTTACAAAAGTCTCTGGCATATGCTAAACAAGAATGGATTTCATGGGGGGATACCACAGAGGAAGCCACTGCTGTTAAAAAAAAAAAAAAAACATTGCTGCATGTTTACAGTTTGCACAAGAGCACCTGGATGTTCCACAGCAGTACTGGCAGGGCCGGTTCTAGGTGAAATGGGGCCCTGGGGCGAAAAACAATAAGGGGCCCCCCCCCATGACACTCGATGACTTTTACAGAAGAAACTGTATATTTTGGGGCACAGTGTAGAGGTATACTGTACATTGTGGGGCACAGTGTAGAGGTATACTGTATATTTAGGAGCCAAATAAAATTTTTAGTCGCCAAATCGAAACCAAATGAAAATTTGGGTATCGTGACAACGCTACGCTGATCAGATCGGCGTAGGGTTGTTTCAATACCAAAATTTTGATTCGCTTTCGTCACCATAAAAAAGTATTGCGATATTCAATACCACGCAAAAAAGCCATGTGCATTTCGCATTTTATGAAACGTTTGGCCCGTAATTGAACAGTCCTATCCTATTTTTTGGGGTGACAAGGTGACTAAAAAATGGCGAATGCTCACCGCATAGGAGATATTTTTTTATAATTTAATAGTTTGGACTTTTCGGACGCAGCGCTATGTAATATGTTTATTTATTGTATATATTTTTATATGTAAAATTGGGAAAGGGGGGATTTAAACGTAATATTTTAGAGTACTTTCACACTAGCGTTTTTCTTTTTCGGCATAGAGTTCCGTCACAGGGGCTCTATACCGGAAAAGAACTGATCCGTCATATCCCCATGCATTCAGGATGCATCAGTATGTCTTCAGTTCAGTCATTTTGACTGATCAGGCAAAAGATAAAACTGCAGCATGCTACGGTTTTATCTCCGGCGAAAAAAACTGAAGACTTACCTGAAGGACGGATCCGGCATTTTTCCCCATAGGAACGTATTCGTGCCAGATCCGGCATTCAAAATACCGGAATGCAGGATCCGTCCTTCCGGTCTGCGCATGGCGGTAAAAAATGTGTAAAACGATACAAGACGGATCCGTCTGTCCGCATGACAAGCAGAGAGATGGATTCATTCTTGCAATGCATTTGTGAGATGGATCCGCATCCGGATGCATCTCATAAATGCTTTCAGTCACATCCAGATCAGTGGCTCCAACGGGCAGTTACGACGACGGAACTGCTTGCCCGATCACACTGCCGCAAGTGTGAAAGTAGCCTTAGTGTTTGTGTTTTATTTTTACTTACTATTAGCCCCCTTAGAGGCTGGAACCCTTGTCCTATTCACCCTTAGGCCCCTTTCATATGGGTGAGATTTCTGCGCGGGTGCAATGCGTGAGGTGAACGCATTGCACCCGCACTGAATCCGGACCCATTCACTTCTATGGGGCTGTGCAGATGAGCGGTGATTTTCACGCATCACTTGTGCGTTGCGTGAAAATCGCAACATGCTCTATGTTGTGCGTTTTCATGCAACGCAGGCCCCATAGAAGTTAATGGGGCTGCATGAAAATCGCATTGTATCCGCAAGCAAGTTCGGATGCGGTGCGATTTTCACGCTTGGTTGCTAAGATGAAAGTCTATTCACTGTGTTATTTTCCCTTATAACATGGTTATAAGGGAAAATAATAGCATTCTTTAATACAGAAAGCATAGTAGAAGGTCAATATAATAAACATTATATACACCCCAGTATAATAAACATTGAGTGCGCCCCCCAGTATAATAAACATTGAGTGCGCCCCCCAGTATAATAAACATTGAGTGCGCCCCCCAGTATAATAAACATTGAGTGCGCCCCCCAGTATAATAAACATTGAGTGCGCCCCCCAGTATAATAAACATTGAGTGCGCCCCCCAGTATAATAAACATTGAGTGCGCCCCCCAGTATAATAAACATTATACTGCGCCCCCCCAGTATATCAAACACTGAGCGCCCCCCCCCCAGTATATCAAACATTGAGAGCGCCCCCCCCAGTATATCAAACATTGAGAGCGCCCCCCCCAGTATATCAAACATTGAGAGCACCCCCCCCCCAGTATATCAAACATTGAGAGCGCCCACCCCCCCCCAGTATATCAAACATTGAGTGCACCCCCCAGTATAATAAACATTGGTGGTGCAGTGGGCAGTGCCAATGAGGGTTAAAAAAAAAAAAATTAACTCACCTCCTCCAATTGATCGCATAGATGCCGGTCTCCTGTTCTTTCTTTAGGACCTGTCAAAGGACCTGTGGTGACATCACTGTGGTCATCACATGGTACATCATATGATCCATCACCATGGTAATGGACCATGTGATTAGCTCAGTGACGTCACCACAGGTCCTGAAGAAAGAACAGAAGACCGGCAGCTGCGCGATCAATTGGAGGAGGTGAGTTAATATTTTTAATTTTTTTTAACCCTCATTGGAACTGCCCACTGCTCCTCCAATGTTTATTATACTGGGGGGGGGGCCGCACTCAATGTTAATACAAATACAGGAGGCGGGTGTCGGAATGAAATAGCCGGCACCCGACCTCTATGATAGGGGGCTGCGATCAGCGGCAGTTAACCCCTCAGGTGCCGCTCCCTGTCATAGAGGTCGGGTGCCGGCTATTTGATTCCGGCACCCGCCTCCTGTATTTGTATTACAGGTCAGTTTTCTTCATTGGTGGCGCAGTGGCCACAGCCCCTCCCCTCCTCCTCCCATCCCTCTTCTTACTGGCGGAGGCGGCGGCGGCAGCAGCAGCACAGGGGGGATGGAGAGAGCCCCCTTGCCTCTATGGAAGCGCCGACCCTGCCTAAAGTTAGTTGCGGGCCGGCGCGGGGGGCCCCTAAGGACTCTGGGGCCCGGGGGCAATTGCCCCCCTTGCCTCTATGGAAGCGCCGGCCCTGAGTACTGGCAAAATATTCTGTGGACAGATGAAACCAAAGTTGAGTTTGGACGAAACACACAACACTGTGTGGAGAAAAAGAGGCACAGCACACCAACATCAAAACCTCATCCCAACTGTGAAGTATGGTGGGGGGGCATCATGGTTTGGGGGCTGCTTTGCTACGTCAGGGACTGGATGGATTGCTATCATTGAAGGAAAAATGAATTCCCAAGTTAATCAAGACATTTTGCAGGAGAACTTAAGGCCATCTGTCCACCAGCTGAAGCTCAACAGAAGATGGGTGTTGCAACAGGATAACGACCCAAAGCATAGAAGTAAAACAGAATAGCTTAAACAGAAGAAAATACGCCTTCTGGAGTGGCCCAGTCAGAGTCCAGACCTCAACCCGATTGAGATTATGTGGCATGACCTCAAGAAAGGGATTCACACCAGACATTCCAAGAATATTGCTGAACTGAAACAGTTCTGTAAAGAGGAATGGTCAAGAATTACTCCTGACCGTTGTGCACGTCTGATCTGCAACTACAGGAAACGTTTGGTTGAAGTTATTGCTGCCAAAGGAGGTTCAACCAGTTATTAAATCCAAGGGTTCACATACTTTTTCCACCTGCACTGTGAATGTTTACATGGCGTGTTCAATAAAAACATGGTAACATTTAATTCTTTGTGTGTTATTAGTTTAAGTAGACTGTGATTGTCTATTGTTGGGACTTAGATGAAGATCAGATCACATTTTATGACCAATTTGTACAGAAATCCATATAATTCCAAAGGAATCACATACTTTTTCTTGCATCTGTATATTCAGGCAGCCGGTAGAATTTTTTTGTTTCTGCGTTCTAAACAGCTGTAACGTTTTTGTGTTTATGTAGTGTATGAGATGTTGTTTTTCTGTCACAGCAAGCAGCACTTTTTTAGGTGGAATGTTGAAATACACATAAATTAGCATTCCATTTATATTAACTCCTTCTCGCTTTGTGAGTGCTGGTAGTTAACGCTCTATATTGTAATAGTACATCATGGCATTGGCTCAGGAGCTGTGCCAGTGCCATCGCTTGCAAGTGGCAACTGTATAATACAGCAGGTACCTGGCTTCACTGCTGGGATCAGAGATAACTCCAATCCAGCCGGTTAAAGGGCCTAGGTCAGGCTGGCTGACCTGTTGCGTATGCGCTTGACAGCTGAAGCCATCTGTATTTGCCCCATGTTCATATGTAACTGCCAAGAAAAATTATGTTTTAATATATGCAAATGAGCCTCTAGGAGCAAAAGGGGCATTACCATTACATCTAGAGGCTATGCTCTCTCTGCAACTGCCAAGCCCTCTGCACTTTGATTGACAGGGCTAGGTGTGATGACGTTGCCTACATAGTCAATTTCATAAAAACGAAACCCTAAAAACAATGGTGGAATTGCACTGTCAACCAAAAGTCATACAATTCACACGATATACCCCAAAATAGTGCCATTAAAAAGTACAACTTACCCCACATAAAACAAGCCCTGTAGTTTTACACTAGCGCTTGTTACATCCGGCAGGCTGGTATTTGACCGGACTATTCTCTGCATATTTGCAAGGTTGTGGCCGGATCTCTGCTGATCCCCATCATAGCGAATGGGACCAGGTGGCAAAGCTGTAGCTCCCAGCAATGCTGGATACAAAGAGAGCTAACAGACTGTTCCCTGCCAGATCAGCCTGCTTCATGTAACGCGCTAGTGCGAAACTAGCCTAAGGGTACTTTCACATTAGCGGCAGGGGAGCCTGGCAGGCTGTTCCAGCGGGTGAACAGCCTGTGGATTCGTCCTGCCGCTAGTTCACGTGTGCCCCAGGACTGCCGCTTATAGTCAATGGGGATAGGGACGGACCTCCGGCAGCGCACGGCGAGAGGCAGCTGGACAAAAAGTACGACATGCAGTACTTTTAGTCCGGCTGGCTCTTGCCGTGCGCTGCCGTGCGCAGCCGGAACTCAAACAACCCTTTTTAACTTAAATTAAGTTAGTTGATTTTATAGTATCTAATGTTTGTAAAATGTATTTAATAAAGCATTTATTGTATTTTTTAGGTGTTGTTATTTTTCATAAATGTTAACTGTAATTAACATGCCAAATAGTGAACTTTGTCGCTCCCTGTGTGATGTGCGCTGTGTATAGGGTTCCCACCCCAGTCATGAATAAGAATAAAGCACAGCAACAATTCTTTCTTTGTTCACACTGTGTTTCTCATTTATTTCGGAACAGTAAGAAATGCGGCAATACGTGTAAACGTTTTCGGCTCGCGGGCCTTCATCAGACACTGTGCCGCAGTTAGGTGGAAAATGAAGAAAACATTTGGGGGTGACATACACCTCAAGTACAGGCGCTATCCGGCACCAGGAAAGTAGTGGTGTAATTAAAATGTTTTCTTTTTTTTAGCCATGTTAGGGTAATTTTACTGCAGATCTTTTGTTTTTCAGTATAACGTCCTGGTATAACTCTATGGACCAGATTTATCATAGATACGCACATCTACGATAACCAAGCGCGCTGCCTAATTTATGAAGAGGTGTACTATCCAACCGTCCGTGTGCCCATACTGATATCTGCGCCAGCCAGGGGCAGGAGATTTCAGTGTTCTTTTATGCCCGAAGACTGGCACAGGCTAAATGTGGTGGGGCCAGTGGTCACAAAACTCGTATTAATCCCCACTATGTCCCCTTTTTGGGAAAATGATAAGACTAGCAGAGAAATGCCCCAGTATGCAACTTTTTCATGTATTTTAATGATTAATCTGCCCTATATTATATATATCCAAAACTTACCCTTACATGTTTTTATGATGGCCTCCTTGAATCACTGATCTACAGCACATATTATTGTCAGGATAGTAGAAGCTTGTGGAAATCCCAATCTATGTATCACAATTTAACTGTAACATAATCTGATAATGTATCTGAGAGATCAAAGATAGTGAAGAATCAAAGTGGCGAGCATTCAGTTACCACAGGGAGCTGATATGACCACTGTAAATAATAAACTTTGTTTTTCATTTATTAGAGAACATTTATAAAAACTGACACTCCCAAAACAGACAGCAGAGAGAAGAAAAGAGAAATTCTTCCCTCTGTGCCCAAATAACCTCCAGCCATAGCAGATGTAATTCATGGATGGATTTGTCATCCTTCCCTTACTGTACTGATGTTCCAGTCCAGCAGGAATTTCTTTAAGTAGTGCCATGTAAGACTCTTCCTCTTATAATCATTATTGTTTGTAGAATGAAGAATTCAGCTGTCTACTTTCAATAATTTTCATTATATTCAGTTTTTTGTTTTTTTTTATGATAAATGACAAGTTTTATGAACCCCCCTCCACCTATAACATCATAGATGGCCAGTAAAACTTGTCTATCTGGGTAGCACTTATTTTGTGCAAGGTTGGACTGGCCCACCAGAGTACCAGAGGATCCTCTTGTGGGCCCAGGATCTAATATCATAGTGGGTCCCTAAGGTCTAGGAGAATTTTTTTTTTATTGCTTTTGGAGCTAATCACTTGCCACTAGGGTCTATTTGTCCGACTGAAAACCTATTCAATAATGGACTGGACCACCAGAGTATCTTCTGGTGGGCCCAGGCTCTGTTACCATAATGAACCCTTAAGGTACAGGAGAAAAAAAAAAAATAATTGGGAGCTGCCTTTGGAGTTATTAACATGCAACTAGGTTATATTTCTTTGAATAAAAACTATTAGACTTCATTGATATAGATAGGATATTGATACTTTGGAGAGAGTTCAGAGAAGAGCTACTAAACTGGTACATGGATTGCAGGATAAAACTTACCAGGAAAGATTAAAGGACCTTAACATGTATAGCTTGGAAGAAAGACGAGACAGCGGGGATATGATAGAAACTTTTAAATACATAAAGGCAATCAACAAGGTAAAAGAGGAAAGAATATTTAAAAGAAGAAAAACTGCTACAAGAGGACATAGTTTTAAATTAGCGGGGCAAAGGTTTAAAAGTAATATCAGGAAGTATTACTTTACTGAGAGAGTAGTGGATGCATGGAATAGCCTTCCTGCAGAAGTGGTAGCTGCAAATACAGTGGAGGAGGTTAAGCATGCATGGGATAGGCATAAGGCCATCCTTCATATAAGATCGGGCCAGGGGCTATCCATAGTACTTAGTATATTGGGCAGACTAGATGGGCCAAAAGGTTCTTATCTGCCGACACATTCTATGTTTCTATATATGGGGGTTGGACTTCAAGAATAATTTCCTCTGGTGAGTCCAAGGAAACCTGATGATATAGAAATTGGTCCATTCATCTGAATGGGGCTTGAAGAAATTCATGTGCTTCCCACCAAAAAAGTCCAATTCAAATGAATTAAACTGCAACAAAATCTGCAACGCGTGATGAATAATAAATAGAATGAAAGACCTACAAAACTGCCAGGAACATTGACGCAATGGTGAATGTAATTATAATAGATAACATTTCAGGTCCATATGCCATTCAGGATCTGTGAAGATCTAGTTTGCATTGTAATGGGAACTGTTGGTGGTTATATAACAATAACAAAGACAGGTGCACTCTGCGGTCTTACTAAACCCTGAAACTGAGATTAGCCAACATATCCTACGGTATAGGACATGTCTGAACCCGAGCACGGCGCCAAGGTTTCTCAATTAGCTAGGGACCTAACACTCACCTACCTGAGTCGTATGGGCAATACCAGAAGCCAGTGGGCAAATTACAGGAGCATGAGGCCGACTCACAGACAACTCACCAGTTACCTCCAGCATGTAACCATTCTAGCAATGGGAGGAGGGAGGAGTCTGCGAGTCCCACTCAAGACTGGCTGATATGGCCCAGGCCTCACAGGTGCACCTAAATGCAGCCTGTAGATGGAAAGCAGGCCCATTTAAATTGGAGTTTATACACCTCGAGGCATCTCTATATATACATACTGAAAAGAATAGCGTGGTATTACACAGGCAGGAAGTGCTCAAACCCACATGCAGTTGTGCATATATATACAGCTTATTGAGAAACCTTGGCGCGGTGCTTGGGCTCAGACATGTCCTACACCGTAGGACATGTTGGCTAATATCTCAATTTTAAAATCAGTTTGAGGGTTTAGTAAGACAGCAGAGTGCACCTGTCTTTGCTATTATTTTGTTATATTGTTATATTGGTTATCACATCCACACAATTGCTACTGTGTGTAGGATGTCTATTGTGGTACTTGTGGTTCGCTGCGGGCATCCTCCACTGTATGCATTTTTGCTGGGGATCGCCATTAGCAACGTGCCACAAGTGCAAGATTTGCTCTCCTATATATATGCACAACTGCATGTGTGTTTGAGCACTTCCTGCCTGTGTAATACCACGCCATTCTTTTCAGTTTGTATATATTGAACTGTCGGTGGTTGCCACCCAGCATCTGCAAAAAATATCAGACCAGCCACCCCATTAAAATGTTCAATCTGTCCCAAGGTGCCGCTTGCTGGTGGGCTCTTTTGAGTTTTAGTATGGACAAGGACACTGTTACATTATGTGGTGGCAACGTCCAAACTCTGCAGGCTGTAGTTAAGGAAATGTCCCACAGCAGAAATTGGAAATGGAGCCACATGACATCACTATGGATGACATCACTGTGGTAGGATGAAGACATAACAGCTGGTACTACTTTTATTCTACAGCAAGTATTATTTGGCGGCTGTGGCAGTTATCATTTGATCAGAATGACTTGAATTATTCACTATGTAGTTCTATGGGATAATTTTTTTCCCCACACGCACAGAGTAGGTGCATGAGATGTCCTATAAAGTGCTTGTCACAGATGACCCTCTACAGTGCATGCTACAAATGCCCCCACTCAGTACCTGTCAGAGATACTACCAGAGTACCAGCCACATATGACCCTCAGACAGTCAACCACAGATGATCCTGAGTGTGAGCCACAGATGTCTACATACAGTGCTTGTCACAATGTCTTCCAGAGCACCGGCCAAAGATGCCATATGACCGATGCCTGTATGCCTGACATTGTTGCCCCAGAATACCAGTCTTAGGCTACTTTTACACTGGTGGCAGCAGAGTCCGGCAGGCTGTTCCAGTGCACATGCTAACGCTAGTGCACCGTGTTGCCGGAGGTCCACTGTGCACCGTGTTGCCGGAGGTCCGGCCACAGCACGGCAAACATGCCGAGAGGCGGCCAAACAAAGACTACAGCATGCGGTGACACGGTGGGCTAACCTTAGCATGGATCCGCTAGTCTGTTCCACCGCCGGAACAGCCTGCCGGACCCTGCTGCCGCCCGTATGAAGGTAGCCTTAGTTGCCCCTATTTTAATAAAATCATAATACATCCATTAGAGACATTAATGTCCCTCAGACCCCAGTCTGTGTTTTTGACTATTTTTGGGCATTTGTGCTCTCTCATGTCATCAGCAAGGTGGACCCAGACAATATTGGCATCAGAAGGCTGGAGAAATTGTTGATTTTGCATTGCGGCAGTCATAGCTTTGTTGTTGCTTTCCTGGTCTTTGCTTGCCCAGCTCCTGCCATGATGTCTCACCTTATACCCGACAGAGACAGTATAATCTCTGTAGCATGGGCACAGATTGCATCATAGGGATTCCCCGTGATACAATCAAATGAGGGTCCAACCATGTTTGTTTCTTTGAATGTGGAAAAATGGGTTTAGCTACAGAGACTGAATGGATTGTCAGTGTCCGCATATTCAATATGATAAAAATATGCATCAGGATAGGAAATCCCACCTATGCCAAGATGTCTTCATCACAGTGCACCCCACGGTTGGGTAGGGAAGAGACCACCCACCACTAGTGACATATTGTTTGGCGGTATTGACAGAGGAAACAATACAGTACTATAGCTATATACTATAATACTTTAGTACTACAGTATCTAGAGGTGGACCTAGCCTTTCTGCTGCCTGAGGTGAAAACTGAAACAGTGCCCCCATGCCAATTTCTTAACCTAACCCTTTTGCCACAATGAAAGCGCACATTGCCCATGGCCCTTCTGCTGCCCCCCTCTTGCCACTTCCGGGGGGCTGCCTGAGGCGATCGCCTCACCTGGCCTCATTGGTGGTGCACCCCTAACAGTACCTCACAACTTTTTGGACGGTCAAAGAGGGACACTCGTCTCATTGAGTGAAAGACCCATTTTTCTCCTGAATATTTATACGCTTCAGTAGTTTGCTTTTACACAAATAGCGCAAAAATGATTTGAATATAGACATTTCTAAAATCAAAATGGTATCAAATAATGAACTAATATACAAGGTGGGCTCTAATATACAGATATCGATACCTCAGATGAAAAAGAGGGACATTTAATGAACAAAGAGGGCCTGTCCCTCCAAAAGAGGGAGGTCTGCTATACTGCCAAATATAGAGCATTTGGAGAGTCTAATATTCCGACGGGAGCCATTTTGGTGGTCACCCAGCTTTTCCTGTCTAAAAAATAACCAGGAAAGTATCGATTTTAGGGCAAATGCTCTACATAATATCCAGCAGTCTAGTAATCTAGTATATAAAAACAGAGCTTTGACCGCGTTATTACTACAAACATTGGTTGGAGAAAACAGTACTAGAAAGAGAGTAGTTCTCCTTCTACTACGCATGCGCTGAGTAACAACAACAACGGCCTCTAGCAAAGAATTACAGACGGTGATCACATGAGGGGGAGGGGCTAGCCCCTTCCTCTCTGTCTAGCCACGCCTCCTGCCCTCAGACTGCTTGCGCCGGCGGCGGCAGCAGTGGCAGCTCGGGAGGGCTGTGTGTGCCGTGTCACCGCGCCGCCCTGCATTACGTCTGTGTCACCTCCAGCCGCCAGGTTCCGGAGCTCACTTACCGCTGCAGACAACCTACTGTCATCCCAGCACAGACTGCGCCTTCTAAGAGAGGAGGAAAAGTTCCTGCACCGCTTTCTCTGAACAGCTGCAATCCAGCTGCCTGGGGAGGGAGGGGGTGGGGGGATAGGAGATTGCCACCTTGTGCCAGCTGCAGGGACCCATGTGACACCCTGTCACCCTCCCAGAATGTGCCCCTGAGATCCAGCACCCTGCTACGGCTGTACCTACCTCCTTGGAGGGTGGCTATGTCAGAGGGCATCTCTTTGTGTGTGTGCTTTGCCCAATAATTGGATTATGACTGCATGCTGTGCTTCAGATCCCATCAGTCTCCGTTTTCTGTCAAGCTGGTCCTTCTTCATGTGAGGTGTGCCAAGATTAAGCGTGCTGATTGTATGATTTGATTTTTGCCGTAATAATGTGAGGGTCTCGCACGCCGGCCTGGATACTACGCAAAGTCTTCAGTCACACACCATAGTTTTGCATATTTGCACTTTTACTTGGTTTCTACCAAAAAGGATTGTTGTTTTTTTTTCCTCTCTAACCAGCCAGAAAATGATCCCAAGGCGGTCGATCCGGTATCTGAACTGTTTGCCTTTACTTGTTCTTTTGCCCTGTTCAGTGGTCCGCGGTGCGTCCGAGACCACCAATGTGGAATATTACAATGCCGTTGTGAATGTGACTGCACAGGAGCCTGGCAGCAAACCTGTACTTGACGCTGGGCGCTATGGGCTGGACTCCCCTGTTACGGAGGCGAAAGGGATCATTGTGACACCTGTCAACACCCAAGGAGGTATGTACTTTAGGTTCTTCTGTATTGATGGCTTTGATCTTATATATGTATTTTACGTAGCAATTGTAAAGCCTAGGTAAGAAGGAATAGGCTGGCGTTATATACCCTACGGCAAAGGTTGCCAAAGTTTTTACTGGTAAACCCATGGGCACAGAGTCCATTTCAAGACTACGGAGATGCAATTATTGGGAAGTACAAAATGACGCCATCCAAATATAGATAATAAAAAATTCCACAATGCACAAATGGGTACATGCCAAAAGCCAAACATGCCATTGGCATCGATTGGCCTGCTGGGGTGGGCCAACTTGATGACCTTTCCTCAGACGGGGGTCTGACTCTCAGCATCTCCGTTGATCATCTGTTTGAAGGGGCGCTGTGTCCTCCCCAGTAGGTACCTGACCACCCTGTAGTGGTAGCGCAATGTAAATACGACTGGTCGTCCCGTTCAAGTGAGCGGGTGAGGAAGCTGTAATTACACCGCCACTACAAGGGAGGCGCTGAAGAGCACAGCACTCTCACAAGCACTCCAGCCAAGTTGATTATCGGACCCCGGCCGATCTGATATTGATAACCTGTCCTGAGGATAGCATAGACAACCCCTTTAATCTTATTGGACATGCCTTAAAGGGGATGCCCAGTTACAGGAGGATAGTCGACAACACAGGGAATCTGCCTGCAATGAAGAAGTGATCATTTCTTACTAGCCAGATCCCGCACTGCTGCTGCAGGTCCCGGCCCAGGGCAGCGCGCGGGATCTGCTAGGTAAGTAATGGTTGCTTCTTTGTTGCAGACTGGTCCCCTGTGTTGCCCGCTGTCCTCCTGATACCGGACAACCGCTTAGAGTTGACCATACGTTTATGTGATTTCAGTATTATCACCTCAGGCCCCCAAGGGTTGGACATGTTGGATTTTGTTTGTTCTGGGGGAGACAAGCCGCTGCCAGACACCCCCTTCTTTCTCCTTCCCCCTCCTCTCTGCCATTAAAGGGTTTATCCAGGAAACAATATTTATGACTTATCCTCTGGGACCCCTGCCGATCAGCAGTGAGAAGAGGCTTTGAGCGCCACAGCCTCCTCCTAGGTCAGTGACATCACTGTACATCGGTCACATGGCCTAGTTGCAGCTCAAACCCATTCAAGTAAATGGGGCTGAACTGCAATACCAAGCACTGCCACTATACGAGGTACAGCGCTGTGCTTGGAAATCTCCCGGCAGCCTGCATCACTCACCAGAGTTCCAGTGAGCACAGTCGTACCCTGTAAAAGCTGATCAGCGGGGCTGCCGGGACTCGGACCCCTGCTGATGTGATAATGATGACCTATCCTGAGGATACGTCCTCATTATCTTTTCCAGGATAACCCCTTTAACAACATATGCATCGTGTATGAGGGGTTTGGGAGGGCTGGCTGTTTCCCCTGAATTCTCGGCCGGCTTTACTAGGGCATTTGCTTTACGCTGCGCAGATGGCCCATTCAGGTCACGGGCCAAGATGCTTCATTTCCTGGGTGTCTAAATATATGGGTCTATACGTGTCAGGAGCTGTTTTACAGCAAGGCAGAGCTAAACCCAAACCTTATAGGTAGACTTGAGCGAATCGACCTTTGCATCCGAAGTTGATTCGTTCAAAACCTTTGTTTTTAATGCTGTTTCCATATAGCATTAAAATGTATTGGCTCTGTGTAGGCAAAGTTCGTATCACCCGAAGTCGCAAGAGACTTTGGTAATTAGTCTACTTTCACACTCGCGTTTTGGCTTTCCGTTTGTGAGATCCGTTCAGGGATCGGTTTTGCCCTAATGCATTCTGAATGGAAAAGGATCCGCTCAGAATGAATCAGTTTGCCTCCGTTCTGTCTCCATTCCACTTCAGTGTCCGTCTGAAACTGAGCCAAATGGATCTGTCCTGGCACCCATGCCCCCGGTGGATGAGCTCGAGAGGTTAGGACAAGCCGGGTATTTTTCTGCTTCGGACCTCACGAAAGGGTACTGGCAGGTGCCCATGGAGGCTGCCAAAGAGAAAACTGCCTTCATCACACCAGAGGGGCTGTATCAATATAAGGTCTTACCCTTTGGTCTGCATGGAGCCCCTGCCACTTTTCAACGTCCAATGGACATTGTACTTCGTCCAATCGTCGGTACGCTTCGGCTTACCTGGAGGATATTGTTATCCACAGTACCGACTGGGAAAGTCACCTGCCCAAAGTGCAGGCTGTAGTGGACTCCCTTCCTAAAGCTGGCCTTACCGCTAACCCCCAAAAAATGTGCAATAGGGTTAGAAGAGACTAAGTACCTGGGGTATGTCATTGGGCGCAGAGTGATCAAACCCCAAGTAAACAAAATAGAGATGATACAGAATTGGCCCCGCGCTGTCACCACTAGGCAAATAAAGTAATTCCTGGGAATGGTGCGCTATTACATGAGGTTTGTTCCCTACTTTGCTACTCTAGCCGCGCCCTTGACAGGGCTCTTGAAGGGACACAAGTCAATGTTGGTTCGCTGGGATGATTGGGTGGAAGAGGCTTTCTCCACTCTGAAGTTGGCCCTGTGCATGTCCTCGGTTTTGGTGATGCCTGACTTCAAAAGGGAGTTTATAGTACAGATCGATGACTCAAAAGTAGGCCTCGTGCTTTACTGTCTCAGGAAGTTAACGGGGAGGAGCATCCCGTTGTCTTCCTCAGCCGTAAGCTCACCCCAGCCGAGACCCGTAGTATAGTGGAGAGAGAGTGCCTGAGCACTAGAATTTTCACTATTATTTATTAGGGAGAAAATTCCGCCTGGTGACTGACTACTCAGCGCGATCCGTGTTCCCTCAGCAGTACAGGGGAGAAGGAAGCAGTGTCTCCCTCTCCCTGTGCCGCTGCCACCAATAAGAGAAGAGGAGGGGCTGTGGTCACTGCGCTACCAATGATGTTAACTCATTCATTCAAATTCAACAGGAGGCGGGAGCTGGCTGCAGAATCATATAGCCGCACTCAACCTCTATGAGCGGTAGCTGCCATCTGTGGCAGTTAACCCCTACCGCTCATAGAGGTCGGGTGCGGCTATATGATTCTGCAGCCAGCTCCCGCCTCCTGTATATTAATTAATGGGCGAGTTATCTTCATTGGTGGCGCAGTGTGCACCCCCCAAGCCCAGTATTAAAAACATTGGTGGCGTAGGGCCCCCCCCCCTCCTAAGCCCCCCAGTATTGATAATTGGTGGCAGTGGCCACAGGGTCCCCTCCTCCTCATTGGTGGCAGTGGCAGCTTCTGATCAGAGCCCCAGCAGTGTAATCCTGGGGCTTCGATCGGTTACCATGGCAGCCAGGACGCTACTGAAGCCCTGGCTGCCAGAGTATGGACAAAGCACAGAGCAGCAGGGAGAGTGTAAAGTCCTATTCACCCTAATAGAGCTCTATCAGAGTGAATAGGACAAGGGTTCTAGCCCCTAAGGGGGGTAAAAGTTAGTTAAACAAAAAAAAAACCACAATCACCAAAATATTAAGTATAAATGAAAAAGAAAGATTTACAAAAAAAAATGCTAAATGTTATCTTTAATCATTTTCAGCAGATTTGTGTAGGATTTTTTTTTTTCCAAAAATGAAAATGCACAGGATATCGGTATAAATTATCTATCTGCCTAAAAGGTCACAGGTTATCTGTTCAAAAAAAATCTATATCGGTCGATCCCTAGAACACAGGGCATGCCGGTTACAAGGAAACACTGTTGCCCTGTCCCGGGTACACTGTCTGGCGTGTGTTCACCCCCTCAGGGTTCAACAAGGGGGGGGGAGTGTATTTGACACAGTGAGAGGTTTGGTGTGGGGAAACAGGTATTTTCCTCCTTGCATGTTCTGCTTAAGGACAGCCAGGTGAGGTCAAATATCGGACCGGATTTTAAATGCCGATCTGGGTTTTGGCAGCACCTGGCTGTCCTTAAATAGGCAGCTGGGCTCAGAAGCCATGTCTCTGTGTTGGGATCTGGGAGCCTTGTGTCTGGATGAAGGCTTGCTACCTCTTTGGCATGAAAACAGGTTGGTGCTGCTATCAGCAAGGACTCTTTGAGGCAGAATTGCCGCATGGCGTGAATTACCACCAACACCGCAAGGTGACTTTTTGCTTGATTATGACTGCTTGTTTTGTCACTTGCCTAAAGTGTCAATAAAACACTGAACTGTTTAATCCAAAGAACTCTATTGCCTCTATACTGCGTCTGCTAATCCTGTCTACCAGAGCGAGTCCCCACAATAATATATATATATATATATATATATATATATGTGTATGTATGTGTGTGTAAAATCAGAAAAAATATTTTATCAGACCTCTGTATCATTCTTATTATCCATTCTTCCTTGTGCATCTGGCATCAGCTTTGGTGCCCCACTTACCCTGTAGACCTCTGTATCAGACACCCAAGCTCCATCAAACAAAATGCTCTTACACTCACCTCTCCCTGGCCTTCTGCCGGACTAGTGCTGCACTGTGACTTGAAGTCGAACAGCGTCAGGCCATAGTGTGCGCCTACACACACCACATCCAGTGCAGTCCCCAGAAGTAGTCTAGGGAATGGTGAGTACAGCGCTTCACTCACCCCTCCCCGCGTCTCCTGCCATTTTTCTCCGCCTGTCTTAGGCCACTTTCAGAAGAACGCATTGAAATTCAACAGTATTCTGGCTCAGGATCCTGATGATATACCATCAGGATTTACATACGTATTTCTTCCTTCCTTCATTATGCACTGCACAGACTGTAATGTGCGTATTTGGAAACAAATCCGCACAAAACTCGGACACGCTGCAGATTTCAAGTACTGATGGAAATGATATGCCCATGTGAATAGCTTCATTCATTAACATTAGCAGAGGATTCTGGTACATTAAATCCGGACTATATGCGCATTGCAAATGCAATTGTCTGAAAGCGGCATTATAGTCTAAAAAATAGGGTATTTCCTTCTGTCTTCCCAAATTTTGTACAATATATTTTGCCATCTTCTT
Organism: Bufo gargarizans; assembly: GCF_014858855.1. NCBI lineage: Eukaryota > Metazoa > Chordata > Amphibia > Anura > Bufonidae > Bufo > Bufo gargarizans. Next base: position 477,018,896 of record NC_058081.1, on the reverse strand, counting down.
GTGTACTCTAGTACCTGTACATCTGACACATTGACTACTTATATACTAAAGGCCCCATAGAAATGAGCATGTACGTATTTAACTGTCCCGGAGATCAAACACATATCCTGTGGATGGGTGATAAGTTATGGCTCTGGCAAATGCCATTGTTCTAAATATAATACACGTTTCCCATGCACCCTGTTCCTAGAGCAGTTGTGTGTATACATGAATGCCTCACGCCTGCAGCCCGTACCCCTTAGGGTAGTATTTTAAAGCAGAGTGCCATGTTAATTATATTCAGATATATGCAGGCTGTTGCAGTACCCATAATGCCAACCAAGGCTGGTCTTTGCAATGGAGAGCTTCAACTGATCCTTTTTGTATTGTAACTTGCCTTTTCCAGTTTCTGGCTATCATCTCGACTGTAGAAGTCCCTGCTAATTACACGTCCCATGTTGCTTTGCTCATGGATCACATAGGGATGTGTGGCCCAGATCACATCTTTCAGAGACTGGTCTAAGGCACAGGAGATGCTGCACACTGCGCCCTGCACGGCCGCATGTTTGTATACTCCAGTCCTTGGAAGAGTTGGTCATAGTCTTACATCATCAGGAAGCAGTGACCACAGAACACACAGGGCTTGGTATGTTTGCTATGTAACGGTCCAGGCAAATTGGGGAGAATTTGCTGCACATTTATGAGATCTTGGTTTTCTCCCACTTAGCTCTGAAAACATACCTGTTGTCCCGCATTGAGGAGGTTCTGCCGGGACCTGATAACCTCAACGAGACACGGGGTGGTAAGATGACCCATCTTTGTCGTCTGCTTATAGGAATACTTGAACTGCATAGCTGCCAGCTGTCCTCAACTTGGCGGGACTGTCCCTGATTTTTAGAGACAATCCTGGCAAATTTTGCGCATTCCTGGGCTGAAAATGGGTGTGGCTAATGAAAATCCTGCCCATAAGTGGCGTTCATGGGTGTGGTCTGGGTGTTCCCACCCAGGGTGGTATTTTGTGGTGCTCAGTAGTAGGGACTTCTCCTCAGTAACATAAATACATATATATATATTGCAGAAGCGGTCTTTCTTTATTTGGGTGCTCTAACGTGACCAAACATAGGCCAGCACTAGTGTTTCTGTCCAACCCTGGGCCTTGGTCACAGCTAATGGAGCAGAGAAATGTGGGCATGGTGTCAGAGTGGATGTAGTGAAGCGTTGCACACTCTGCGCCAGACTTCAGACAATCACTTTGGTATTTGATTTTTAAACTGAAAATGTTGTTGGAAGCAATTGTGATAATTGGGTAAGGAGGGTGCAGAACAATGTCTAACCTGTTTCTCAGCAGAATACAAGCCTCCGTTTATGGCAGCCTGTATTAGGCTTTTGTCTTCACTGCCGCAAGCCTATCACAGGATGAGGCCTCTTGCTCACTACCGTATGGCTTTTTCAGTATTTTGCAGTCCACAAAAAACGGATCCTCAAGAAATACGGATAACATCCGTGTGGATTCCGTTTTTTGTGGAACGGAACAGCTGGCTCCTGATAGAACAGTACTATCCTTGTCCGTTATGCAGACAATAATAGGACATGTTCTATCTTTGAACGGAACAGAAATACGGAAATGGAAGGCATACGGGAGTACCTTCCGTTTTGTTTGTTTTTTGCGGATCCATTGACATGAATGGTTCCGTATACGGTCTGTATACAGAATGCAAAAACGGAAAAAATAAATAAATTTGTGTGCAAGAGGCCTAATGGTGTGCAGAGTTACTGAAGGAGTTAGATTTTATTATTTAATACCTCGGCAGGCATGTGCGGCTACTTTGCAGATTTCCAGTGTGTTGTAATTGCCCTTATATAAGTAATTGTTCTTGGATTGTGACTCAGTTTAGTACTCTTTAAAAGGTGCTCTAAACCTGAAGTCCGCAGCTTATAAAAAGATCTAGTAAAACCATTAACACTTGTGAACTGGAAACATGCAGAACAAAGAAGTCCTCGTGGGACTGGTATGCTGGATTTCCCATCAATCAACCCATTAAAGGCTGTCTTTATGGTAGTGCTCCAATGCATGTAAATGTTTGCCGATAGTCTTGCGTGTACAGCTCCTCTGCAGACATGTGTGTCTCCATGGGAACAGACTACAAACTCTGGAGCAGATTCATCATGAAGGGAATTTTCTAAGTCATTTTTGCAGGATTCAGCGTGCTGTAATTTCCACCCAATTTATATTATGCTGCAAAATGTGTGATAATGTGTCCATCCTTTGTGTTATTAGATGTTACTCCACTTTTTATACCACTTTTTTACTAAGATGATGACAATGGTTGTGACTTTTTTAAAAGTTGCAGTTGATACATCTGGCTTGACCCGTTCGTACTGTAATATTTTTTTTCTGTGCATCATCATAACCCAATAACAATTCTATTTGTATGTGTACAGGGCTGTGTGAGGTCTCATTTTTTGTGGGATGATCTGTAGTTTGTATTGATTCAATTTTAGAATGTGCATGACTTTTTGATCACTTTTTAATCATTTTTTTGGGGAGGTGAAGTGACAAAAAAGTGCCTATGGGAAAAAATATATATTTTAAAATGCTTATGATGTTTGTTTATTTTTTTATTGTTTACTTATTTGTATTTTACTTTTGGGGGATTTTATTAATTTATTGTATGCACTTATATAGCACTATTGTATTCTGCAGCGCTTTACAGACATTAGCATCATGCTGTCCCCAGTGGGGCTCACAATCTAAGTTCCCTATCAGTATGTCTGGAGTGTGGGAGGAAACCGAAGTACCCGGAGGGAACCCATACAAACGCCATGCAGATGTTGTCCTTGGTCAGATTCGAACCTAGAACTCCAGTGCTGCAAGGCACCAGTGTTAACCACTGAGCCACCGTGCTTTTGAAAATATATATCTCTATATCTCTCTATCGCTATTTCTCTTTCTTTTTTTTTTTTTCTCTTTCTTTCTTTTGCACTTTTTAATAGTTCCCCCAGGGAACTTGAACAAGTACTCATTAGATTGCTTATCTCATACACTGCAATGCATTAGCATTGGAGTCTAGGAGAATTTTACTGTGTTCCCATGGATCCCTGCCGGGGCTCCATAGGAGCCTACTGTATGTGTGGCAGCCTCAATTCATTCAGGAGGACCAAAGCTGTCGCACACACCATCCAGCTCCCCCGATCCCCTCTAGGGGGAGCCATTACATGCCAAGGAGCACACGCTCCTGGATTTTTGAGCTCCCAAATGCCGTGGTCATAATCCGGAGGTTAAATGTCACAGGGCGCCGGCGATGTGATCTTCCTGCGCTGCGCCACCGGCGTCCTGCCTCTCTCCCTGAGCGACGACGCATGCGGCGTACCCGTCTCCCAGGTAACAGAGGGGGGAGCGGACCCGACCGCGCTCCTGCTGTCTGTGCGGTCGACGTTCTCTCTTCCCCTGGCAACAGTATCGGGCTGAGCACTGAGCTTGCCAATCGGTGCTCGGCTTCTGTGTCTGTGCGGGTCATGTGACGCTGGTCACGTCACATGACCTTAGCCTTTCACTATTTATACAGGCAGCCTGCAATGTTTGGTCCTGTGCCTAACTTCTACTACTCAGTGCTTCTGCTACTCTGGATTTTGACCCTTGGCTTTTGTTCCTCACCCGACCTCGTCTGCCTTCGTGTATTGACGTGACCTCCAGGTTTGACTCTCGGCTTGTACTCTGACCCGTCCTTGCTGTTCCTTGTGTACTTACGTGACATCCTGGTTTGACCCTAGGCGTGTTGGTTACCGTCTTTGTTACCCCTGTTCGCCTACGTTAGTGTTTATCTCTGGCATTTCAGTATTGCTCCTGACACTTTACGTGACTTCGGATCCATCTGCAGGGTTCACTGCTTCTGCCTGGCTATATTCTGTCTCTGTCCGCTCTGCCTCTCTGCACTTATAGAGGTTAGGGACCGTCGCCCAGTTGTGCCCCGTCGCTTAGGACGGGTAGTGTAAGTAGGCAGGGACAGAGGCGTGGGTGGCAGCTATTTGGTGCACTTCCTCTTCCCCACTCCCTAGTTCATGATATTAAATGTATGAGACCGATGTTATTGTTTAAAATGGCAGACCCCAGCCGTGTGCGAGTAGGTGCCATATTTAAATACCCGACTCCCGATGTAAATTGAAGGGGCTAGGGGGCAAATTGGCAAGATAGGCAAATCACATCCATTTTCCTACCCAATTTTCAAAACTGGAGTAAATAGAGTAAAAATGCTACTTTTTAAAACATTTTGTCTTTGTCTTCTGCACACTCTCCATAATTCATGAGATGGCAGGGGAACCTGATTGCAAGATCCGTTTTTGTTTGTAATCTGTAACCATGGAGACACATAGGTAAGCGTTTGCACTGTAGTTATAAATTAGTGGTGTAATTTTTATTTAATTTTTTACTTATTTCATAGTTTTATTTTAGGTATGTTGGTGCAATAAAATAAATGTTCAGCTGCAAAGGTGTATATATACACATCCAAGAGAATCTGCCTAGGCAGCTGGAAATGATGGGTAACAGGGAAGAATAGATCATATGCATCTGCAAAAGAAGAATGGGCAAACATGCGATATTTAGATGGAGTTTATAGATGGAGTTTATCAATTCAAAGCTCATTAATTAAAATGTCCCCTACAATTCATTGCAGTTTCCCTTTATGTGTAACATCCAGGACACATGTCCATTTATTGACAGATCCTGCGGTGTTGTTCTGTGTGCAAGGTCACTTAGGTATCTGCTGACTTAGTCTAGACTACTGGTGCCAGGGTGCTGCGTTACTGCCCATTAGAAGCTGATCAGGAAACGAAGGCCCTGCTGCTGAATCATTTGCTATGGGAAGAAATAAATGCTTTTAAATTTGTCATGTATTGCGGCCATAAACAAATATTTGCTTATAGTATGTATCTTTATACCCCGAGGAGTTCTGTAACCATAGGCTTCTGGCCGAGAGCATGTAACTTCTGGTATTCTTAAGGGGTAGATTAATAATGCACACCTCGGCAACTGTGCAGCTTCTGGGGCCCACTGCTGTACCCTACCAGTCACAGTATAGAGTGACAGTCACAGTATAGAGTGACAGCCACAGTGGGGCACGTTCCTTACCATAGAGTGGGCAGCCTCAGTGGATTCCCTCTCCTGCCATACAGTGGGCAGCCTCAGTGAGTTCCATCTTCTGACATATAGTGGGCAGCCTCAGTGAGTTCCATCTTCTGACATATAGTGAGCAGCCTTAGTGGGTTCCTTCTTCTGACATATAGTGGGCAGGCTCAGTGGGTTTCCTCTCCTGCCATAGAGTGGGCAGCCTCAGTAGATTCCCTCTCCTGCCATAGAGTGGGCAGCCTCAGGGGATTCCCTCTCCTGCCATACAGTGGGCAGCCTCAGGGGATTCCCTCTCCTGCCATACAGTGGGCAGCCTCAGGGGATTCCCTCTCCTGCCATACAGTGGGCAGCCTCAGGGGATTCCCTCTCCTGCCATACAGTGGGCAGCCTCAGGGGATTCCCTCTCCTGCCATACAGTGGGCAGCCTCAGGGGATTCCCTCTCCTGCCATACAGTGGGCAGCCTCAGGGGATTCCCTCTCCTGCCATACAGTGGGCAGCCTCAGGGGATTCCCTCTCCTGCCATACAGTGGGCAGCCTCAGGGGATTCCCTCTCCTGCCAGACAGTGGGCAGTCTCAGTGGGTTCCTCCTTCTGACATATAGTGGGCAGCCTCAGTGGGTTCCTTCTTGTGACATATAGTGGGCAGCCTCAGTGGATTCCCTTTCCTGCCATACAGTGGGCAGCCTCAGTGGATTCCCTCTCCTGCCATATAGTGGGCAGCCTCAGTGGGTTCCTTCTTCTGACATATAGTGGGCAGCCTTAGTGGGTTCCCTCTCCTGCCATACAGTGGGCTCCTTCTTTTGACATATAGTGGGCAGCCTTAGTGGGTTCCCTCTCCTGCCATACAGTGGGCTCCTTCTTTTGACATATAGTGGGCAGCCTTAGTGGGTTCCCTCTCCTGCCATACAGTGGACTCCTTCTTTTGACATATAGTGGGCAGCCTTAGTGGGTTCCCTCTCCTGCCATACAGTGGGCTCCTTCTTTTGACATATAGTGGGCACTGGGCAGACTCAGTGGGTTTCATCTCCTGCCATAGAGTGGGCCCCCCATTATAGAGTGACAGCCACTGCCATTTTCAAACAAAACCTAGACACCTAAAAATAAGATTGTAATTGAATAAAAATGCAATTATGATTCCCGATATGGGTTTAATGACCCTGTATAAAAAAATGTAATGAGAATGGTCCCCCCCCCCCCCCCCCCCACTGGTGTTGTGTTCTGCTTAGTGCAGGGCTTGGGGTTGGCGCATTCTCTCCTTTGTGTTCTGTCAATCCTGGTGTTGTGCCGCTTCACTGGTGTATCATTTTTGCTTTCAAATAATCTCCATCTAAAATTGATTTATATCTTTAAGTTAGAAACTAGAAAGACGCTCTTTCTGGGTTTTATAATATTGATGGTCTATCTTTAGGGTTTGGCTACATGGTGATGTCTTGCACAACAAGGAAGTCACTTGACCCAATAATCAATAAAAATAACTTGGACAACCCCTTTAAACTTAGAAGCCTATGAAGTAAGTTGTGTTGTGCAAGGTACAAAAACTTGGTGGCTAACTATTTCCAGCATTTGGCATTACCAGGCAATCAAGGATGAATAGCTAAACAATATAAAATCTGATAATCTCACAACCTGCTGGATTTCATATAGGTAAAAACCTACAGGCCTTAGGGATAAGCAGCTGATCCCCCAAGGAGAAAATCAGTTTCTGGGAGCAAAATCCCAACCTAATAACCTAGTTTAAACTGGAGTAGTATCTGAATATGTTACACCATTTGAACATTGTTTTGGCAGATAAAATGCAGACCTGAGATTTTTAATACCTTAGGGAAAAGGAAAAAAAATTCTCGCAGCAGAAAACTTGTAGGCTTGAGAGCCAGCCCGTTCTCTGGGAATTGGTCCATGTAGCTCTCAAATTCGAGGGGAGTCACATTAGTCTTTTTCAGAAAGACAATCATTTCAATTTCCGCGTTTTTATTCTTTGAGATTCAATATACACATTGGGAATGTTGGAATTGTACAAATCATGTATTATACATACACAGTGAAATAAAAAAACAAGCATTTATATGCAATATCTTGTAACGTTTACTGTAAGATCCAGTCCTGGAGTGCTTATCTTGGGGTAGCGCAGGCATGTCCAAACTGCGGCCCTCCAGCTGTTGCAAAAGTACAACTCCCAGCATGCCTGGATAGATTACAGCTATTAGGGCATGCTGGGAGTTGTAGTTCTGCAACAGCTGGAGGGCCGCAGTTTGGACATGCCTGGTGTAGCCCCTACAGGGGTGAGATGTTCAGATAGCTTATAAATAGGCACTTGCATAGAGACTGCAATATAGATAGAAATATTATGTCTGCTCCATCACTTGATGGGTTGTAATGACACTGCAGGTGACCTGAAGAGGAAGCAGTGCTCACACGAGTGCCATAGCCGATCGGCGGGAGAGCCTGGAGTTGGACCCCTGCCGATGGAATATTGATGACCTCTCTTGAGGATATGTCATCTATATTAAAGGGGTTGTCTAACCGCAAATATTGGTGTCATATCACTGCGATATGTCAGATAAGTGCAAGTCCCACCTCTGGGACTCGCACCTATCTCTAGAAGGAAGCTCCCAGAGAGAATGAGAGTGCACAGCACATGCGCAGCCATCCTCCGCTCATTTCTATTGGAGTGCCGAAAATAGTTGAGCTGGCTTGGCTATTTCTGGCAGTTTTATAGAAGTGACTGGAGCAGTGGTGGCTACTCTTGCGCGGCGAGCTCTCCATTCATTTCTATAGGACTCTTGAAACTAGCTGAGCGCACCACTTGGCTGTTTTCAGAGCTCCCATAGAAATGAATGGAGGGCAGCAGCATATGCTTGGTGCGCTCTCCCAAACTTTGGGCACTCCGTTCTAGAGATAGGTGTGGGTCAATGAGTTGGGATATCAAGTCAAAGAGATCTAGCGATATGCCACCAATGTTCCAAGGGGTTTTCCAGGATTTTAATATTGATGACAAGATAGGTCATCAATATCAGAGAAGCGGGGGTCCGACACCCGTACCAATCAACTGGTTGAAGGAACGGGCCGTCCCATTAAAAAGAATGGGATGTCTTGTAATTACAGCTGCTCACTGCTGCGCTGTCGACGGCGAGCAGGTAAACAAACAGGTAAGGTCTGCACTTGCACGGAGCACGGTCTTACCTGCTGAATGGCGGGGGTGCTGAGTGTCCTAGCCTGAGGATAGGTCATCAATATTAAAATCCCAGAAAACCCTTTTTTAACTTTTTTTTTTAAAGGGGTTGTCAAATATGTTTTTAATTAAACATGGATAGTGTTGAAATAATTATAGCAATAAAAAAATATTTACCATCCCAGACCCCCTGTTTTGGGTAACTGGGATACTACAGTGTAACTCACTCATCCTAGAGGGGGGCAGCTGTATCCACAAATGCATACCAGGAAATGTTATGTTATTTATTTTTTCTTGAATAGCCTTTTAATAGGTATCTGTCACCTGAAAGAAAAATCTTTTTATTTTCAAGAGTAGCTGAAGATTGACAGTACACGGGCACACTTACACGGATAGATTGTTGGGAATTAGCGTTCGCAGGAACAGTCGTTACCAATAATCTGCCCGATAATTGGTTTGTGTAAATCCACCTTAATCCTTCAAAGGACACAGACCAAACATTCCTTCTATTGTATCAGCTCTACAGGTCTTCTGACATGTCCGTTTTTAGGGCCCAGAATTAGTGATGAGCGAACTTCTGTTTTAAGTTCGGCGTCTAAAGTTCGGCTTCCGGTTAGCGGAGAATCCCGATATGGATTCCGACTTCCGTTGTGGTCCGTGGTAGCGGAATCAATAATGGCCGATTATTGATTCCGCTACCACGGACCACAACGGAAGTCGGAATCCATATCGGGAACCATATCGGGATTCTCCGCTAACCGGAAGCCGAACTTTAGACGCCGAACTTAAAACAGAAGTTCGCTCATCACTACCCAGAATGCCAAAGATAATCGCTAACGAGCGTTCATAGGGTAATTGAATCGATTGTGCGGACACAAAAATGATCGTTTACTGGCAGCGGATCAGGCTGCCGGCAAACGCTTCCCTCCCGACAATATGCTGCTCTGTCGTCCCCTATAAAGGGAACTGTAGTTACTGCTTGCATTCTGGAGCTTATATGTTGCATTCCTTTATTATTTCTACTAGAAGTTATGATTCTAAACTCTTTGCTGTGTCATTCCTGTTTTATTCCTTCTACCAGTTGGTGATATTTCTCTGCACAGTTTGACACTGGCAGCACTGATTGCATAGTGTCATACTGTGCAGAGATACAACCCCAATGCTGATCACTGCTTACTCTGCCTGTGTAAATCCTTAAATGGTCACTGTACTTTGAACAAACTTTGTATAAATGAATAGTACAGGTGAAAAGAAGAAACTTTGTAATATATAATATTAGAGAAAATTGTTTTTCACCCTCGTTCTAAATTCAGTCACTGAAGGATCCCTATGGAGAGAGGAGGGTGGGAGGCATGAGGTGCTAGAAAGACAAAGAGGCATTTTCTCTGATGAAGGATATTGCAAAGTTTACATTGCTCCCGTTATTTTGATTTATGAAAAGTTTGTTGAAAATGCATTGATCATTTGCGTGAACGAGTCAACAGCCCAAGGGAGCTGACATCTCAGCAATGTTGGCCTTTCTGATAGACATGGAGGAGTATGGGGAATTCATTTGCATCCAGTTAGTGCAGACATTTGGTCACCAAATTTGGTGGTCATGAGTAGGGATGGGCGAACTTGTGTTTCAAGTTGGGGGGTACAAGGTTCAGGTTATCTAAGAATCCTATTATGGATTCCGCTACCACGGACCATAGCCGGACCCATAACAGAATTCTTAGATAACCCGAACCTTGTATGCCCAACTTGAAACGCAAGTTCCCTCTACACTAGTCATGAGGGATTATAGTGGGTACAGGTACCTCTATAAGGCTCTTGTATGGATGTCCTAAAATAATTGGGCCTGCATGGTAATTGAAGCCTTGTTTTTTAATAGAAATTTAGAAGGAAAATGTGTGTATAATATATATTTATCATGTAAAATCTAAATGTTCTGCTTATTCTGGAATTTCGAGTCCTTCCAGAAATGATAGAAATGTCAGACACAAATTTTTTTTTTTTAAATCCTTCTCGGAGAACTGGTTCTTGGCAGTTACTGCAGAGGCTCCATGTTATGTCCTCTGTGTATTCTGGACTGTTGCCAGGAGGAGAAAATGGTGATGAAATGGTGTAGTTTGTATAGAGGGGAAGTGATCTGGTCACATGTCTAAACTTGTTCTGTGCGATGTGTAATAGTCCAAGATTGGGTAACATCGGAAGAGATCTTTTAGTGCTGTAACCCTGCTGTTTGCTCTTGTTTGTGTCAGGCAGAAACTGCATCATCAAGTGGGATGTAATCACTGTAACTGACAACTACAAATGTAAGCCTGAAATCTGCACATATCCGTTGTCGCCTTCCATAATCCACAGGGTGTTATTTCCCCCCCCCCCCATATCCTTGACCTAAGGGCCAATACACAAGACTTAGGCCGAATGCTCACGTCCGTGAGCGGTCTGTGGTAACACCGCCTGGATTCCTGCTGAGAGCAGGAGTGCGCGGCGTCATTGGTTGCTATGACGCCGTGCGCTTCATGCCGCCGCTGCACTACAGTAATTCTCATATGCTCTCAGCAGGAATCCAGGCCGTGTTACCACGGACCGCTCACGGCCGTGAAACACGGCCATGTGCATTCGGCCTTACAGGGGTTATCCGGGAAATCTGGATAGGTCGCCAATAACAGATCGGCGGGGGTCTGACACCTGGGAGCCCCACTGATCAGCTGGTAGAAGAGGCTCAGTGAGTGCCGCGGCCTCTTCCTTTAATACTTTCTCTCCTTTTATGATCCACATCTGATTTTGGCTTCAAAAACCGCATTAAAAAAACCTGAACATGTGGCAGTGCCCTTAGTGCACATGATTTTTCGTAAAGTGACGAGAGAAGCACAATGGCAAAAGTCACAATTTTTGTTCAAATGAAATAAGTGGCGCAGCATTTTAGAGTACAACGTAGCTCACCGTCATGAGGGAGTCTGTCGGGATCCCATGCTGCCTGAACGGGATTGCTGGTTCCCTTTAAGAGCTTGTACACACTGGCACAGAGCCTGTATGGCTGTACACGAGGCCTGCACAGCTCCTTCAGTAGGAAAAACACTGGTGTAAAGGCTTTCTTGAACCTAGAACAGGGATCAGCAACCTTCGGCACTCAAGCTGCTGTGAAACTACAACTCCCAGCATGCACACCTGTTTGGCTGTTCTTGTAACTCATATAAGTGAAAGGAGGATTCTGGGAGTTGTAGTCTCAGAACATGTGAAGTGCCGGAGGTTGCCGATCCCTGACCTAGAAGAAACGGTATTTTAATTATCTGTTGGATTCGTATGGACAAACCTTTCTGTGTCTCCAAATACGATCCTAGGCATAGGGGGTATGTTACAGCTCTCACGCACTTGTACGGCAGCCTGGTAAAAAGGGCTGTGTACATGGGTGTGTTAAACGTGATTTGCCCCATATTTCACCCTTAGCGTTGCAGTGGGTGAACTCTGCACTGAAAATAGGCACAAACAATTGACACGCTGTAGATCTCGAAAAACCACAACACAGGTCACCTTTACGGGCGTAAAATTTCCCCATCATGTAGATAAGATTTTGAAAATCTCATCTATTTAGCTGGTACTGTATAAGGCTTCATACACGTGACTATCTGCAACGCTGATCCCGGCTGATTGCATGCTGCTATTTCTTTTTTAGCTCCTGTAGAAATGTTCTCTATCCTTGTCCGCAAAACGAACAAGAATAGGACATGTTCTATATTTTTTGCGGGGCCATGGAACAGACATTGAAATGAATGGGTCCGCATCCGATGCACAAAAAATGCGGACTGAACATATGGTAATGGTGGCCTTAGATCTCTAAGTACAGCTTGTGCGGTCAGGTTAACTGCTTGCCACATTTCTGCTCTGCCCTTCTGTGTATAATTACATTTTAGGTTTTTTTTTCACATCTATTTGAACGTAACATCTACATTTAGATGTTCCCGTAACTGCTGTATTTCTGAGAATCTTATCTTGGATTTCCAGCTGAGCTGAGAATGTGCGTCAATCCTGATATGACCCTGAACCGGGGCAGTATGTCGCGTGTGACACTCCACGGTGCCATGCTGTAATTGTCAGGCATTACATGATACAAGAAAATGAACTATTGGTTTAGGTCATCAGTAGTCATATGCTGCGTGAGGGAGTCCATACGGAGTGTAAAAGTGCCGCCATGTTTTTCAGTGAAGGTCTGACTGCAGCGTAACCCACTGCCTTGTACAGGATCCAGAATGCTAGGTTTACTTTGTACTTTTATTACTCATATTAACCCCATGGCACAACATTTTTTGCACTGTTTTGGTTAGTAGAAGAACAGGCCTGTATCTGTAATATGCTGTCCTTACATAGTCTAGCAGATTCAGATGAAAAAACACTAAACACAGAAAATGCATAAAGAATGTAAAATAATAATAATGAGATATATATATTTCTGTAGCCCCCCATCTCCTCCTTTGCCTTGATCCTATTGTATTACAGTTAACACTTAACCATGTCCTCCTCCTCCAGCTCACCAAGAATGCCAACCAGAATTTTTCTTTTTTCTGGACAACTTATCCCAAAATCGCAGACAGCCAACATTTTTTACGGACAAATTGGAAAACCATAATGAACGATAAAGATTATAAATAATACATGATGTCTATAGGTCAACATACTGATAAGAGCATTTACTGTGAGCCTGCTAGACAATGAGAATTCCCACCATAATAATCTAGTCAAGTACCACAAGCCTCAAAAAAATCACAGACACAGTTATATATTTTTTTCCACGGACACATTAAAAAAGTCGGACTGTCCAGAAATTTCTGGACGATTGACAACCCTGCCTCTCCCTGTCCTGTGACAAGCTGTAAGACAGCGGCAGGAGCAGCAGCCTCCCTTCTGTGCCATGCCTGTGGTAGGATTTTTAAGCCCACCCCCGTCACTCTACAAGAAAGTGAGGTCAGCTATAGTTCTATACTTATAGCATTCATTTCTAGGTTTAGTGTTCTGGAAAGCACTAAGGGGGTCAAAGCAACAAATCAGATTCCACCTTTCATTTTCTAATGGAGAAAAATAAAGGTGGAATCTGGTTGCTATGGGCAACTAAGGCAGTTCTACTTTACAGCAGTTTGATAAATGACCCCCTAAGATTTTTTTTCCCCAGAAAAGTGTTTTGTCTGTCCTTAGGCTGCTTCTGGTATTGCATCCACATCTACATTCAAGTGAATAAGGCTCAACTGCTATACCACACATGTACAGGAGAGGCGCTGTTTCTTCTAATATCAGATAACTACTGATTTGTGATGGAAAACCAGAGGCTGAGAGCAGAAAGGGACAATAAGGTCCCATTGTAGAAAGAATGTAACCCCAGATAGCAGTCTTGACCGCCTGCCAAGTTGTTATTGTAAAGGAGATGAGTGAGGATTCTGACCACATGCTTACTGAACTGCAGTAGTCCAGGCAAATTATGGGGGGTTCAACTAGTTGATCTGTAGGATGTTCAGTTTTACTGGGTTTGGGAAAAATGCCAGATGTTCCATGGTAATGAACATATCTGTCTTTATCCGTGCTGATGAATGTTGTATTCTGCCATCTTGGGTCAAAACTCAACTTTTCTGATACAGGGCTCAAAATTCCTTGCTTTTGGACAGTGTCCACAGCGTCCACTATAGGGAGTTTAGAAATATGCCTAAAGAGGTTATTCAGTCAATGATAATGATGACCTGTCCTCAGGATAGGTCATCATTATCAGATCGGCAGGGGTCTGAGACCCGGCCCCCCTGCTGATCAACTGTGTCAAAGAGCTACCGCTCTACCCGTAGCTCTGGGGAGCACAGCCGGTTTCCGGCAGCTTTCCAAGCACAGTGCTGTACATATATCTATTTATATGGGGCTGAGATGTAGCTAGGCCATGTGACCAATGTACGGTGATGTCACATGACCTCTTCTAACCGTTGAGGATTGGTCATCAATATCTATTCCTGGATAACCCCATTGATGTTTTGTTATTTAAGAGTACCTGTCAGCAGGATCAACCTCACTAAACCAGAAATACTGCCTGGTAGAGTTGATCCAGCTGACTATACTGCTACCTGTCTTGTGAAAATCAGTTGCGATGTTCCTGAGAAAAATACTTTTATTCTTTATGCTAATTACCGTAAGTTTTCAATGCACCTAGGGCCAGCACCTAGGCCCTCTGGGCTCTTCAGCTTTCCAGGGCTAGCCACGACCCTCGGTGCACTCATTTGCCCAAAGAATAAATGTATATTTTTTTTCTCAGGAATGCTCCAACCGATTTTTACAAGATGGGTATCATTTTAATGAGAAGGATCAAACCTTAGGGTCCATCAGAAGTCCATAAGTGTTTTGCGGTCTGCAAAAGAAAAATACCGGCCATGTGCATTCTACATTTTGCGGACCGCACATGGCCGGGCCTATGATAGAAATGCATATTTTTGTCCACGATTGCAGACAAGAATAGGACATGCTCTATCTATTTTGTAGGAACGGAACACAGTGTGCTGTCCACATCTTTTGTGGACCCATTGAATGGGCCTGCACCTGTTCCGCAATTTTGCGGAGCCATAAATTAGGACATGTGAATGAGCCCTAAGCAACAGTTACAGTAAACTTGCTAAAATAAAAGATGATGTCATACTCTCCTCTTTCTCCTGTGCCGCCTGCTGTGTCGGTGTACAGCACATGACTACTGAAGCCAATTTCTGTCCTCAGCGGTTTACAATACCATGGACAGACAAGGTTTTGGAGCTGTGTATCAGAAACATATTCCTTTATAAAGATATATTAAGTTGCACAGAATGTTGGGCCTAAAACCAACTTTTAATGGTGAAAGCTAATTTTCACAGTGAATTATGTGCAGTGCCGTCACTTCTAGAAGGTATTGTTTCTTGCTGTATGGGTACATTTTCCTGGTGACACATCGCTAACCATTCTTCATACCACAAGGCCTAACTAGAAACTCTCCTATGTCTGTTTAGTCTGAGAATATGCTATGGCTCGCATTCATTATAATTTGATGTACAGGGTTCAGGAGATGGCAGGAGATCTAATCTTGCTCTAGGTATTATTTCCTCCGGCTCCGCTTCTAAATGTACACATTTATTATATTTAGCATGTGACTGACCGAGTTTAGAGGGATTGTCCCATGACAACAATTTATGGCCTGTCCACAGGATCGGGGATTAGTGTCAGGTTGGCGGAAGCCCATGTTCCCCTGCTTTAATGGAGTGGTGGACATGCATGTGCTCTGACTATCTCCAGCAGTCCCATTGAGTTGAATGGAGCGACGGCTCAAATGGGGAACATGGCCGCCATTGTAGTGATCAGCGGGGCCACAGCAGTCAGATCTCTGATGATCAGAGAGCTATCCTCTATCTGCCACAGCAAAATCCATTAAGCATGACACAGAAACACACTCTCATGATTGGAAGGGGTCCCAGTGGTTGACCTGCACCGATCAGATGCTCATCCTGTGGATTAGGGTATTAGTTTAAATCTTGAGAAAACTGTATTTTAAGAAGGAGTACCATGAACTATGATACTCTAGAGTCTAGGCAATGTATCAGCAGGCTTCTTTAGCAGTTTATATACAGTGAGTATACGGCTCTCATAGATTCAGGGTGACACCTGTTTTTTTGTTTCAAAATGGTTGTATTGAAGGATTGAACAGATTATGGGGAACATAACTAAAGACAGTGCCAAAATGAGAGGCCCCAACGCAGGAGGCGGCTGATGATAGAGATACATTGATGCACAGTCAGTTAAACAAAGTACAAACCAAAAAAAAAAAACATCAAACACAAGAAAGATATCCTATGGAGAGCATAGCTTTGGGGTTTATGTCAGACAGATATAGGTAGACATATGTCTGGCAGCGGGTGAGGGTAATCGCCTACTACCCCCAGTATCTATAGGCGATGCAGTTAGTAGATCAGAACCTTACCCCCCAAGGTAAGTGTCAGATATGGTAACCTGTGGGAGGAGGACAGCCAGGGCTGCCATAACTTTAAATATGAGTCAACCGTGTCCCCTATAGTAGCTGCAATCTTTTTGTATATGGCCATTCATTCTATCCATCCTCTGTACAAGCTCAGAAAGGTTTAGGGTGTTAGTTCGCCATTTGGCCACGATATGTATGCGAGCCGCGAGAAAAAGGAATTTGGTGAATTTAAATGGTGTGTATTTTAGGCTTATTGGCTTATCCCCTAGGAGACATACAGATGGGGTTTTGTTAAAAGTGGTGCCCAAAACATCTGAAATAATTGAGCAGACACTTGACCAAAAGATACTTGCTGCAAGGCATGCCCACCAGATATGATACATCGATCCAATGGAATTACAGCCTCGGAAGCAGAAGGGTGCAACCGATGGATAGATACTGTGCAATCTTTCAGGCACCTAGTAAGCCCTATGAAGAACCTTTCACCACTCCTAACATGCCCATTTTATTAGCGTCATGCATTTCCCACGTACTAACAATTCTGGAGCATCTGCAGTAGGGTACAGAGGGGTGGTAACAAGTTGGGATATGTACCTGCACAGTCTGAAAATGGCAACACTGATTGGATACAGTGAGTCTGTGCAGGTACGCACCCCCAACTTGTTACCTCCCCTCTGTACCCTTACTGCAGACTGCTAGTAATTCATTCATAACTTCTAGCAGGAATAATAAAGGAATGGCACACCATAGAACCATAAGAATAGAGGCTCCAGAATTGTTATTACATGGGGAATGCATGGAACTATTAAAACAGGCATGTCAGGAGTGGTGAAATGTCCTCTTTAAGGGAAGTCTCAACTAGGGACACCTGCCAGTTGCTATTGGTAATAGTTTCACAACATGCTTGCCACCTAGAAAGGGGCATCGAACAGTAGATGTCCTCCTCCCACTTTGACACGAAAGGCAACTTGTCATTAGATAGAGTGTTTAGCCATGAATAGAGGCGGGAGTCTAGTCCCACCCTCTTGAAAGAATATAAAAGGAAACGTTCAAAAGGGGTACAGTATATGCGACGGATGAGGAGGCTCCCATGATAAACCGCCAAAAGGACAATGCTTGGACCAATCTACAGTCTTCAGGTGTGGGGTAGAGTGTTTAGATCTCAGCTAAGATGCCGAGGGTAACTTCCCAGTGATGAGGAAGTCATGCAGACGTGTCAGGCGATTGGCGGACCACTAGGAGAAAGCCCCCAGGTCTTCCCTCGGTGGGAAAACTGGGTTGGCCAATAGTGGGGTGAGGGGAGCAGGTCTTGACTGGAGACCAGCATTAAAGTGTACAGACCTCCATAGTTGTAGGGTGTAGAAAGATAACAGGGCCCTAGACCTAAGGTCAGAGGGGAGAGGGTTTGTGTCCCAAAATAATGCAGGCCAGGACAAGAGGGGTGATCATGGACGTTTTTAGGGCTACCCACATCGAAGTGCGTCGGCGACCGTGGACAAGGAGAAATTGTGCTAGTAGTGCTGCTTTATAATACTTAATGAAATTAGGGACTGAGAGGTGACAGCTGTTTTTTGTTCCTTTTGGATGTTGGTTGTTTTGTTCGCAAAGTTCCTAGAAAGCAATTTCACTCTGCTGCACCTGAAATCCTGAACTTCCTAAAACCAAAAGTACTTTAATGAAGTGAAACGTAGAACTGAGGCTATTCTGCTCAAATGCCTTGGGAACATAGCTAAGCGCTTAAAACTGAAAGCCACCTTTTGATTAACCCCTGTATATTTTAATGCAGCAATTTCTTAAAGAGATTGTTCACCCCTGGTGACTTTTTTTTTAAGACCCTTCCGACATGGCTGGACCTGGGGTGGTAATGATACTTACCTGATCTCGCTGCTGTTTGACAGGGGTCACGTGACGACTGCAGTGTGCCATATTGGCAGAGCTCCAGACTAAAAAAAAATATTATTGGCTGCTAACCTGAAAAATGTAGGAGCCAAATTTTAAAATACATGTCTTACCTAGGGTTGTCACGATACCCAAATTTTTATTAGATTTCAATACCATAAAAAAGTATTGCGATAATCGATACCATTCGATACCACGCAAAAAAATAATGAAACCCCAAAAAAGCAGCGTGCATTCCGCATTTTATGGAACGTCTGGACCAAAATAGAACAGTCCTATCCTATTTTTGGGGGGACAAGTTGACAAAAAAAATTGCAAATTGCACTTTTTTTTTTCTGTTACACTGCTGGGGATTACACTGCTGGGGCTCCGATCAGAAACTGACACCAATGAGGAGGAGGGGACCCTGTGGCCACTGCCACTAATGAATATAACAATAGGGTGGAGGGGGTGCCTGTGGCCACTGCACCACCAATGATTATAATAGTTATAATATCGGGGGGGTTGGGGGCGCAATGCGCCACCAATGATTATACTTTATAATACTGGGGTGGGGGGGAGTGGCACACTGTGCCACCAATGAATATAGTTAAAGGGAGTCTGTCACCAGCATTTCACTTTTTTAACCCTTCCCACAGCTCCCTAGCATGCTTACAGTTAATAAAAACGTTATCTCTGGCATCAATCCTGGACTTATAGAACCATCAAAAACGATCTTTATAAAATATGCAAATGAGGGCTCGCAAGTGCCCAGGGGCGGCGTTACTCTCTTAGGTGCCCTGCTTGCTCAGCCTTTTCATTGCGTCCCCCCGCCCCTTCCTACCCTCCACCCGCCCATCCTTTCCCTATGACCGCCTTTCTACTAACTTGTTATTCTGCCAATATCCAGCGCCTGCGCACTCATTCCTTTGGCCGGGGCATGCGCACTGCGATGCCCATTCCCTTGTACGGCATCACAGTAACTATTGCACATGCGCTGATGGATCGCCTCCTTTCACGTCGTTAGCGATGTCAAACTGCCTTGAAGGGAGTCCCTACCACACAACTCCTGGCGCCTGGAGGAGCACTTAGTAGCATGTGTACAGATACGTTTTTGGCGATTCAGAGCAAATTGCCAGGAAAATTAACTGTAATGTTTTATGCAAATT
This sequence comes from Bufo gargarizans, assembly GCF_014858855.1. NCBI lineage: Eukaryota > Metazoa > Chordata > Amphibia > Anura > Bufonidae > Bufo > Bufo gargarizans. The sequence goes on along the minus strand of NC_058081.1, from coordinate 476,999,628 downwards.
AGCTCAAGGGCAGTCCCAATTCCCGTAAGTGATTTGGGCCTCACTTGCAAGGTCTGCCCAGCGTTCCTCCTCTCTGCCTTGATTGACAGCAACCACCTTTCCCACGCCTCTGCTCTTCTCATTTAAATCATGGAGGGGTAATACCACCTATGCACTTGCACTTTAAGGTTACCTGCACACATTGCTGATAACATGGTTTTTCCACACAGATTTTGGTATGGAAAATCCGCAGCGTAATGCAGTATCAGTAAAGTGTATGAGATTAGATACATTTCATGTACACGCTGCATTTTTCTTGACCTGCCGTGTGGATTTTGAAATCTACAGCATGTCAATTGTTGCCTCTTTCTTGTGCGGATTTCACCCTCTTGTATGGAAGTGTGAGATCTGCAGAAAACCTGCATCAAATCCATACCAAAGAATACATTTAAAAAAAGCACAAAAAAACACGCAAAAAATGCGATAGTGTGGATTTATATGTATTTTTTTTGTGCAGATTTCATGTGGATTATCAACCAACTAATCTGCACCGTGTGCAGCCATTGTTTTTTTGTGGTCCGCAGATCGCGTGTCTGCAAAACTTGGATACTGGTCCAGAGCCTGTAACCATTTTCTTTCTCCTGTCCTATCCTTGTCTGCTAAATGGAAATGATCTGTCTTGTCCGTTTTGTGGACAAGGATAGGACATTTCTGCAAGAGAAAATAAAAATGGCGACAGGCTCTATGCCGGTATCTGAGTTTTGTGGATCCGTAATTTGCGGACCGAAAAAACGAATATGGTTGTGTGCAGGAACCCTCATGAATACTTGAATTCGATTTTTATGGGTTTTTTTTTTGTCAAAATTAACTACTGTCCGTAAATTGCGCATCCCAAAAACACAGATACTGGCTGCGTGCATTCCGCATTTTGCGGAACACAACGTCTGCCCCATAGTAGAACTGTCCTATCTTGGTCCGTAATACAGACTAGAATAGGATGTTCTATTTTTTTTGCGAGTGCCTTAGAACGGACATAGTGCACGGGTCCGCATCTGACCCGGAAAAAAATTGCGGATCAGATGCGGACAAAAACAACTGTCGCGTGAGTGGATAATGGATTGTGGCATTCCTTTGACTCAGGATCATAAAACTGTATTTAACAGCAAATTCAAAACTGGGAATTGCCCTTGTGGGTCATAGGTAGAATTATCTAGAGCTGCTGGAAGCTGAGGTTTGCGGTCAAGCTTTCTGCTGGGATGGCCTCTCCTGGACATTCCCATTCTCCTGTGTTTGATGCGGGCAGTGCCTGTTGGGACTGCAATGCCTCTATAGGTAACTTCTGTATACCAGTACTATTTTCTTCTATAAGGCTGGTGTCACACATATAGTATTTTGAGTTTTCTTTTGTTAGTCTTTGGTGTGCTTTTGTTTTGTTCCGTCTTTGTGGCATTTAGTGTAAACTTTCTTATTTTTTTTGACACCAGCTCATGTGCATGTTCCGGAATACAACATGTAATGTGATGCCGGTTGAGGTTTTTTATTTTATTTAGCTTCCCCGGATAAGTTACATTTTTTTTCCACTGAACATGCAGTAGAAGTGGCATCGATACTTGGATGCCTGTAAACACACATTTTCAGGTCCCTGGTGGGAAACAAATTTGTTGTGCACAGGCTGTTTAGCTTCATTTTTTTCACTACAAAAAGGTCTCCAATACACACACTTTACGATTTATTTTTTTGCAACACAAGGGACAAATCGAAAATGTAGATGACAGTAGGAAGTCAAGAAATTGGATTGCAGTTGCGGTCAGATTTTATGATGAAAAGGAATTGGTGACCGCTGTCTGGTATGACATTTAGTTTCATGGCAGTAGTAGAGCCATAAAAGAACCAAGAACCTATTTTTATTATTTGTTTTCTTCCTATGGGAGATTTGCCTTGGGGTTATCCAGACAGTAAATTTTTCTTTAAGGGGTCAGAAATCCTACTGATCTCACTGATCTTCTGAGGTTTCCTTTTTCTCAACTTCCTGGTCCGTCTGAACACAGGAAATGTGACCGCCCAGGGAATCGCTGCCTGTGTAGGTGACCCACCGCAATCGGTGATTGGCTGAGAAGTCACTTTTCCACGTTGAAAGGGACCAGGAAATATGAACTGGTGAGACACCCATGGAGTTCACTAATGGGAGTGGTGGGGAGATTTATGAGTATGACTTGTATGTTACCAGCCAGACAATCCCTTTTAATGATTTCATACTCTTGAGAAGTATGTCCCGGCATGCCCTGCCAGCACTGGACATTTTAGTAGCCTTGGGTTGGAGACCACTATTCACAGTAGGACAAAGCATGAATGTTGTGTTCTGTTTGTTTTTGAGCTCCTCGATCTGCGAGGTCTATAGAGACCTCTGCTGAAGAACCAGACTTCTGGCATATCTGAGTGACCTTTTGAAGTTTGACAAATTTAGTTTGAAGGATTCCCAGTGCTATTGAATAGATTTCCTGACCTTGGTGTGTTTATTGCCTTCCACTTCATGTAATGTCTCCTCCTTAGTGAATAAATTCTCTTTTGTTTCCCCCCTCGTGTATAAGGGCAGAATGATTATGTAACAGGCTCCTCCAGTCCTCAAACAACTTGACAATAACAAATGCAAACACTCACAATGATAATGTCCTCTTCATCGTACCTTTTATTTTAGGTGTAACGACACATCTGTCTAGAGAACATGCAGCTCTGTATAGTCTAGAAATCAACAATACTTCCTGAAGATGGTGTGTGGGCTGTGTTGAGCGTAGCGAAATTAGGTTTTTGAACTTTTAAGATATTGTCACAATGACAGGGCTGAAAACTTGATTGATGTTTTCTGAATTCATTGATGGCTTTGCTTTTCATTTGTTCCAGCATCTGTTATGCTTTATTTTGTATCTACCGCCACGGTTGATAAGTGGTAGCATCTCTATGGAAATTTAAAGGGGTTGTCTTATCATGGACAATGGGGGCATATGGCTAGGATGGGACCCGTACCTATATCAAGAACGGAGCCCCGCAAGTGAAGAAGGGCACACTGAGCATGCGCAGCCGCCCTCCATACATTTTTTATGGGGTCGGCGAAAATAGCTGAGCGCTGGCTCGGCTATTTCCGTCGGCCCCATCGAAATGAATGGGAGCGGGGGCCGCGCATGTGCGGTACACTCCCATTCACGTCTATGGGGAGCCGGCTTGGAGGTGGCCGGACCGGAGTCCTCCAGCCACCACCTTGCGGGGCTCCATTCTCAATATACTGTAGGTGCAGGTCCCAGCGGTGGGACCTGCACCTATAAGAGAATGGGGGCATATCCTAGCGATATGCCCCTATTGTCTATGATGAGACAACCCCTTTAAGACAGGGCTGCACAATATTATGATGTAGTCTTTTGTTCTCGTGTACAAGTGTCCATGCACCTACAGTTAGGGCCCATTTACACATGTCCAGGATGTTGCTGTGAAAGGGTCCTTAAAACGATTGCCCATTGACTTGTATATTAGTGGTCGGCAATTATTATTGGTCTGGCTTAGGCCTGTGTAACAAGGCCCTAAGACTCTGTGCACCACTTGTTATGCCATTAGGAAAGCATGTTTGCTTTGTTGCTGTTTGCCTCTGTATAGTTTACCTGCCTGGCATGTGCCAAAGGTGCCCCCTTTGTTATCCTCTAGGTCCATGGACCATCTGGGACTGGTCCCCGAGGAGCGCTGTTGTTAAGCGGCGAGGATGATAACTATTTGTTCCTGTGCCCTGCTGTTTAGCCGCATTAGCTGAAGGCCACTATGGGTACATTTACAACGGGATCTCTCCTGGTGGGTGCATAGACTCAATGTAGTTCAAAAACAAAGCGTAAGCAGAGCCTAAAATGCTTAGGAAACATGTAGTCTCTGTAATGTCCATATGAAAGGTTCCTAATGTAACCCTGCTCTGCACTGATGAGGGGCAAGCACCCTGAAACTGTTGGGGAGATTTATGAAAACTGGTGTAAAGGAAAACTTGACTAAGAGCCGGCTGGCTGAAACATGTCGGTCTGACCGACATGTACCGTGTGTACGTTTGGAATATTTAATAAAGAACATGCAAGATTTTGTCTCTTTCGTGCTAGAAATCTGTTTATTTGAATGAAGTAAAGGAAAACTGGCTTAGTTGCCCCATAGCAACCAATCAGATTTGACCTTTCATTTTACAAAGAAGCTGTGAAAAATAAAAGGTGGCTCCTCCTATGGGCAAGTAAGCCAGCTTTTCCTTTACACCAGTTTTGATAAATCTCCCCGAGTGCCTCTGCTTTGGCTCGTATGAGGCAGTTTCTAATTTCTGGAGGAGTGCTAATTACATATCTTCATGGACTGAAAGCATACACAGGCAGAAATGGATGCCATCAAAAGTAGTTGCCATATTTTTCTTTTCTTTTCATTGTATTAAATTGCTTTTTATTTTATGGTCACCCCTTTTTCTTGCTTTTCTAGGTACAGTATTACCTCATGTTTGACACCTTAGCAAAAGATTAGTAGAGCTCTAGAGATTATTTAACCCAATTGATTGCAATATTTGAGCTGCTGATAAATGTGGCTACTTATTAACCAAGGTGGCCAGTTCCTTATCTCTCTTGGTTCTGCCTCCTTGAACTGAAGTATGTTCTTGTGAATGTATAGCTGATGAGGACCTCCCAGTCACCTGATCTGGGCAGATGGAGACGATGGATTCTTTGCAAATGGAAAATGACTTCCAGTATTATTGCTACAATGTTACCCAATCTCGCCCTTGTCGGTCTATTATATAGTTGTTATGATGGAATTTCTTTAGGGAAAATGGCATGGTATATGGGGTCAGAATCCCCACGACACTGGAAGTGATGATTCTAGAATTGAACTACCTACCTAGATATTCCATTGCCACTTACATCCTTCACTAGGCCGGACTAACTCACAAGAATTTGACAATGGCTTTTTTCATGGCCATTTTTTAGGTCAAAAACACTGCAGCCAATCTTTACTTCAAAGTCTATAGTAAATTATACAAGGTGGGTCACAAGAAACAGACCCTTGTTTCGCTTGTGTGGTTTGTGCAGGATTGGATAATGGAAGAATGATGGACTTGCCCATTTACAGGAGATGCTGGAAGTGGCTATACCCGTCTTATCATTTTCAGGAACACATTCTGCAACACCACACGTTCTGTGTTCTGGACCTGAATTTCAATTTGCTCTTTCAGTTCGGCCACTGTCTGGCAATTAGTTTTTTAAACCCTACCGTTCCGGTAACCCCACAGATAAGTCAGCCGTTGGGTCTGGTGGAGGTGTAAGCCGCAACCCTTTCCTCATTGTTTTTCTGTGACTGTCTCATCAACTTGACACAGGTACACATGCAATATATGACAAGTCAACCAAGTCCCACAGCGATTATATATTTATGACCTATTCTGTGGATAGGTGGTAAATATTGTTCATGGACCAAAGCCTTTTAAAGGAGTTTTCAGACTTTTTTTTTATACAGATGACCTATCCTCTGGATAGGTCACCAGTGTCTGATCGGTGGGAGTCTGACACCCACCGTTCAGCTGTTCTCACAGCTTACCCCCAGGCAATTAAATTCATGCTCATCGGTCATATGACCTAGACGCAGCTCAGTCCCATTCAAGAGCACTTTTGGATATACACTATTTTTCGCCCAGACGCACCTGGGGGGAAATGCATCTTATAGGTCATCAATGTCTATTTGTGGATAACCCCTTTAAAGGGATTCTGTCACCTCCCCTAAGGCAAAAAACGATTTAAAACCAGCCATGCAGCACAGCTTACCTGGATTAGGCTGTGCTGTTCAATCTTGAAATCCGTCCAGCAGTTAGTTCAAAAAACGAGTTTGATCAATGAGGAAATGCGTCCTGAAGGTGCCCAGAGGGGCGTTTTTTTCTTCTGAGAGAGCCCAGTCCCGCCCCTTTTTCAGTGCCCAGCCCGCCTTCCTTTTACTTCCTAACTGCCGCCTCCAGCCTGCCACAGCCTCCCCTTCCTCTCCTCCCCCTCCCTCTTGCCGAACGAAGTCTCGCACAGGCGCATTACCCACTGAGGGCTGCGCCTGTGCGATCATCAGGAGACTGAGGGCGGCAGCTTCATCTTCGTCACTGGGCATGCGCCGAGCCCAGTGACGTCCGATGCTCGCTCTTCCCTGCTGAGGGAAGAGCGAGCATCGGACGTCACTGGGCTCGGCGCATGCCCAGTGACGAAGATGAAGCTGCCGCCCTCAGTCTCCTGATGATCGCACAGGCGCAGCCCTCAGTGGGTACTGCGCCTGTGCGAGACTTCGTTCGGCAAGAGGGAGGGGGAGGAGAGGAAGGGGAGGCTGTGGCAGGCTGGAGGCGGCAGTTAGGAAGTAAAAGGAAGGCGGGCTGGGCACTGAAAAAGGGGCGGGACTGGGCTCTCTCAGAAGAAAAAAACGCCCCTCTGGGCACCTTCAGGACGCATTTCCTCATTGATCAAACTCGTTTTTTGAACTAACTGCTGGACGGATTTCAAGATTGAACAGCACAGCCTAATCCAGGTAAGCTGTGCTGCATGGCTGGTTTTAAATCGTTTTTTGCCTTAGGGGAGGTGACAGAATCCCTTTAACCACTGCACCCTGGAGTTTTTTTTTTTTTTTTTGTTTTGTTTTTTACTGCCTGCCTTTCCAGGGCCAAAACTTTATTTTATTTTTCCATTCACTTAGCAGTATGAGGGCTTTTTTTGTGGGACAAGTTGTGCTTTCTAATGGCACCATTTAATGTTGTATAAAATGTAGTGGGGAGCTGGAAAGAAAATTCTAAATGGGTTTTGTTTTTTCTTTGTGGTAAAACTGGCATGTTACCTTCTTTCTCCAGGTCAGGATAATTACTGCAATACCACAGTTGTATGGTCTTTCTTGTGTTTTAATACAGAAAAAAAATATATATATTATTTTTAACAAGGTTATTTTCTTTTCATTGGCATATTCTGACACCTATAACTTTTTTTTGTAGTTATGTGTACAAAGTTGTGTGAGGGCTCATTTTTGAGGGTTGATCTGTACTTTTCATTGATACTATTTTCGGGTGCGTATGAATATTGAATATACAATTTTGAAAATATTGATTTTTAATATTTTGTGGGAGGTGAAGCAACCAGAGTATGGCAAATCGCCCCTTTTTGATCTTTTTTTCTGTTTAGCCATATGAAATAAATATTCTATATTTGAATAGTACAGGCTTTTTCACATGTGATACCTATTTTTATTTGGGGAAAAGGGGGTAATTGGATTATATATATATATATATATATATATATATATATATATTTTTTTTTTTTTTTAACTTCTTTATTTTTATTTTTTATTGTTCCAGTAGGGAATTTGAACATGCAGTCATTAGTTTGCTTCTCTCGTAGACTCCAATACATTAGCATGAGATTTTCACTATGTTCCTATGGAGCCCTGCCACATAATGGCAGCCGTGGATCATTTAGGACAGTGTTCCCCCAACTCCAGTCCTCTGGGCGCACCTACCGGTCATGATTTGGGGATATCCCACAGAATAAATACCTGAGGTATGTCCTGATGTACTGGCACTAATTATATCACCTACTGAATACTAAGGAAATCCTGAAAACCTGACCGGCAGGTGAGGCTTGAGGACTGGAGTTGGGGAACACTGATTTAAGAGGACCGAGGCTACTGCAGACACTATCCACTAACTGTTGGACGCCCTGGAGCATGTGCTCTTGGGCCTCTTAGCCCCTCGATGATGTGGTCAAATAAGACCTGAGAGGTTAACTGTCTGTGATTAATGTTATCGTTGATCTCAGGCATTAGCCCCAGGTCTGCTGACGTCCTCTTTAAAGACCCGCCAAGTGTCGTACATGTACAGTCCTGGGTGGGAGGGGGTTAAACCAAGCTAATTAACAAAACACCTGGAGCAAAAACACTTATATGTCCTGCATGTCATATCTCCCCAAGGGTTGTCACAATATCTGAATTTGGACTCAGATTCCAAGTACAATTTTATGATACTAGATACCAAAATTATACTTTGCCAAACTTACTAACCACACATTAACCCTATTGTTGTCTCCATTATATGAGGAGGTACTTGATGGGGGTCACTTACTGTTAACATGGGGCACAGTGTAAAGTAACAACACCACGTGCCTCTCATTAATAATAATTGAACCTCATCATTCATCTTACATAATGGCAACATTAGAGTTAAACCTGCAAAAATTAGTCTAAAGAGCAATGTGTCGCCATGTGCCCAGGCCGCTGGAGCTGTTTGATGCTTGGTAATGGCAGTAATTGGCGTTCTGTCTGTGTAGAGGGGGCCAGAAATGTATCTATCTATGAGAATGCCTTTCCTTTATTTGCAGGTTTTTGCCAGGGAACGTCTGTTTCTTGGCTTCCCCTTCATGCATTCCTGCCCCAGGACTGGCACAGGCTGCATTAGGATCTCACTTGCACTTGTTTCTGCAAATACTCCTGAGGATGAGAAAGGCAGTGAGGTGCGGAAAGTGGCCCCCCCTCCCACCAGTGCTTGAATCACAGTGGAATCTCACTGAGCAAAAAACATGGATTACCGTGTCTGGGAAAGAAAGTGACATGAATCCACTCTTCATGATATACTGCCATTCCCCTGCAGCATAATGGGCAAGAACTGATGACCTAGCCTGGCATCTCTTCCAACTGTAGCATATTAAACTACTGCGGCCCAATGGAAATCTGCCCTGGCCCGGGGAGTCCCTATATTCCCACTGTGAGGCAGCCGCTGAACAGGACATGGCGTGCGCGGGTAGTGGACGTGCTATATGGTTGTGCCTGCTACGAAGCTGCACGGTAGTGTCACTGTTGAACTGAAGAGGTCATCGAAGTATTGAAACTTCGATGCATGGTGCAACCTTAATTTGCCATAGGTCTTCTGCCAACATCTGGAGCTGGCATTTTACCACAAAAAAAGTAAAAAAAACAATGTGCAGATATCTCAAGTGAACCTACCCTGGGTAGTAGAGACAAGCGTAGCGTCTGACATTGTAATATAAGTTTCTGTGCCTATAATGTATGCCTACAGCTCTGAAGAACTGCCCGTTAGTTAATTGCATGCACATTGTACGTTTTGTGTAAGCCTGGTAATTGCCTTAATGTAAAAATCTATTTTTTCTGGTGTCAGAGGGCGATCTGTACAGCGATATGAGAAGGTTGTGTGAAGGTCGACGCTCTAGATTTCCTATATAATTACTGTATGCTTCATCCTTTGGGTATAGTAGTGAGCTTCGTGAGTGAGTAATTACTGTATCAGCTCAACGACCATAAAATAGACAAACAAATAATTGTATTTGTAACACTGACTTGGCTTTTCCTTATCAAGTAGTGAACGGAGAGTAACCTCCGGCCGTGTGATAATCTACTCGGTTTCTAGTGGTGTTTGGCAGAGGACGGAGCCCCGGTGTTTCCTAACATTATTATTTGGAGTGCAGCAACAACGCAAGACAATGAGAATGACATTCCGTGTGGAAAGTTGTTCCAAGTTTCATTAATTTGCATTGCCTGACATTATTTTCCTCCTCTTTAAGGGCTTATACACAGGACAATATGGCAGTGCGGGGAAGATCTTTTAGCTCCTTGTACAGAGGAATATGTATGGAGATATTTCCCCAAGGAAGCATGGTTGAGACAGAGAAGCCTGCAGCTACCTCTGTATCAAATGGAAGATAAGGTGGTAAATGGCTCCTGGATCTATGTCATACTCCTGGGAACCCCACCGATCACAAGAACATTCCCCTTCCCTGCAACCCCCAGAGTGAGAAGGAGCTTGACTCAAGCTACCAAGCCTGTATGCTGCTCTGCTATTCATTCTACATGGAACTGGTGAAGATGGCTGAGGACTGCACTCTGCTGTCTTTGCCAGTCCAAATGCTGTCCTGTGAGTAGGTGATAATTGTTGATCTTGGGAATAATCTCTAGTTCACCATCTTGGCAGTTTCCATTAACATGAATCCCAATATAGAATCAAATTGCGTAGACACCATAGACGGTGCACAATAATGTCAAACACTAATGCGCTGCACCAGTGCCATAACACAGGCCTTTACCTGCACTTCCTTCCTTCCTGATTCCTAGGAGGGTCAGTTACGTCTGGTCTAGTGCACTTACCTTGCCCTGTTTTATGAAGTTGCTCATGTAAGTGAAACCCGTTATATTTTTCTGTAATGTTATGTTTGGTTTATGAATCAGCTGGAAGGCAATCTGAAATTCTAAATACAGTGTCCAGCAAATGTTTGTGCTGGTTTAGCAGCATGCTACTTATTAGGTTGTCCATAGACTATAGATATTCCACCCTCAACCAGCTCCCTAAGCTGTAGCCTCTTCCTTTCTCTGGACTGTGCGTTTCACGGCCACAACAACATTTTGCACTGCACCAAGTCCTAAAAAACTGATTCAACAGGATCTGTTTTTTTTACATGATCCTGATTTTTTTTTTCCTCTCTTCTTCTGACAAATCAGAAGAATGGAAAGCTAAATGGTGATGTGAATGCAACCTAACATTGTATTTCCATACGAAAACTGCGACACTTGCAGGTACCCTTAGGGTACGTTGATACAGAGGATTTTGTCAGTGACAAAAATCCCCATGTATTACACAGCGCAAACATCTGCGCTGTGCTGTGGGTTCTGCCGTTCGGTAGCCAAGCGGACCCTCTCTAGGTTTAACTTCACTGAATAGAGCTAAACCGCGAGCAGGCTAATATACACCATTTTGTGCAAAACTTTTGGCGCAATTCTGGTTTAAAAATCTGTCTTCATGTAAGCCAACCAATCGTTAGCATAGAGTCAGAGAAAAGATTCTATCCCTGCACCACATTTATCATCCAGCTTGAGCCCCTGTGATAAATCTGGGGCAGTCTAGACAAGCCCGTCTGAGCTTACGCCATCTTCAGGATTAGGCTACTTTCACACTAGCGTTTTTTGCGGATCCGTCATGGATCTGCAAAAACGGATCCGTTCCAATAATACAACCGCATGCATCCGTCATGAACGGATCCGGTTGTATTATGTCTTCTATAGCCATGACCGATCAGTCTTCTGCACCATTGGAAGTCAATCTCACAAATGGAAAGCCAAAACGCCAGTGTGAAAGTAGACTTAGTAAATCTGAGCATTTTTACACCGCACTTGCCACTTCTGAAAATAATGGGTGCACCTTTTAATAAAGTTGGCGCCTCTTACTACAAAGCTTTTTCTTATTTAGACTGGCCTAGAAAACGCTGATCTTTTTACATTCTCCCTAGGTTTACTAGAAGTGTGCTTTCTATATGGTTATTCCTTGAGAGGGGTCATTTAGGATGAAGTAGATGTCATGGCTTCTGGTAAAGGCATGTGTATGACAACTTCATGTTTAATTTACATGCGGATGAGATGGATTGATGAACACTGGGGCTATAAACATGTCATTCATGCTCTTCGCCTCCAGGCATTAACCTCTATGTGTTTTCCTCCAAACACCATGCTGATACCAGGCAGCGCAGATCATTGCTCCCAGTGGTGCTCTTTACACCTGCACTCACAGCACGGCTGAGTTCACATTTATGTGTGGTCGGGTGCAGCCATATGCTAGGCTTACCATTCAGGAATCCAGAAACCAACCAAATTGACATCATGATTTTTTTATTTTCGGGACAATTCGTACTCTTTCTAGGATCGATATATGAAAGCCTGCTATTCATGGATACAAGTCTGCTTCTATGTATTAAACACTTTTCACTTGTCTCGTTGCTTATTGAATGATTTCTGGAATATATTGTTGGATCTAAAGTGCTTAGACGTGAAGATTTCTTGACCAAGGTGTCCATTTAGATCCTGCCATGATGATGGTGCGTTTAATTATGAGAAGAGAACAGCAGAAACATATAAAAAAAAAACTTCAGAATCCGGAAAGTGGGAAGTTAGTACAAACCAAAACTGCTGAAAGTCCTATGTGTGCATGCACAGGAATCGGCCAGAAAGAATCTGCTGGCTAGTATCATTGCTGTGCTGTTGAGCAAGTTATCCAACAAATCATACTCTTAAAGGCTGTGTCCACCTTAGGTGTCTAAAATAAATAATAGTGACTTAGCATATATTCTTAATCAGTATTCTTCTTTTTTAAAGGGATTATCCAAGAGTCAGACCAACTTCCAGCATGAACGACCCGCGGTTAAAGGGAACCTGTCACCGGGATTTTGATGTATAGAGCTGAGGACATGGGTTGTTAGATGGCCACTAGCACATCCGCAATATCCAGTCCCCATAGCTCTGTGTGCTTTTATTGTGTAAAAAAACAGATTTGATACATATGCAAATTAACCTGAGATGAGTCCTGTCCCTGACTCATCTCACATACAGGACTCATCTCGGGTTAATTTGCATATGTATCAAATCTGTTTTTTTACACAATAAAAGAGGCTGGGAGCAGGCCAGTATGATTACTACCGTGTGGGGGGGGGGGGGGGGGGGGGGGGCTATAAATAAAGCATTACGTAGTGTCCAAATTCAAATCAGTGGGTACTCAGTGTGATACAGAGCAAGTCCTCTGGAGATTCTCTTGTAGCCACTTTCCAGTCTGGCCAAGAGCTGAGAATACTGAACAGCTCACCCCCCATGAATTCAGAATTCCCATATAGGCTATGTCAAAATTAGGTTTTCAAAGCCAGATTACTCCTTTAAAATCAGCTCCATTTGCAACAGAACGTGTGCAAGCTTAACGTGGCAAGATATGTGCTTCCTGCCCTTACTTGACATAATGCTTTTGCCCATCAGTTTAATCGAATGAAAGGTTGTCCTTGGGATTATGTAACCGGCTGCACAGGCTGTAGGTCCCTGTGTTGAAACATCATAGGCTGTCATTGCGGACATCATGTCCATTTGACCCTTAAATCTGAGGTTGAATGAATTTCGTGGAATTTCAACACTGTTTACTTGTTGGACGGGCACGCAAGCTGGCGACTTCTGTCATAAAGCAAGCAAAGGCTGGATACATCTATGTGTTGCATGCTTTAGGACAGTGATGGCGAACCTGTTAGAGACCGGGTGCCCAAGCTGCAGCCCAAAACCCACTTATTTATCTCAAAGTGCCAACACGGCAATTTATCCTAAATACTACAGTCCAGTATAGTATATTTTCCATGTACTTTATCATTTAAGTTTAATGACCTGCCTACATTCAATGTGCTGTCCGTGCTGTTCATAGTGTGCCCAGCGCTGATGGATGGCTAGTAAAGTCCAGAGTAAATTGGTACACCATAGACTTCTTCCAGGGTGTGGGTGTCCACAGAGAGGGCTCTGAAAGCCGCCTCTGGCACCCGTGCCATAGGTTCGCCTTCACTGCTTTAGGAAGTAACTAAAGCTATATGTATAGTCTAGTCTAGAACTGGGCAATTGAAATAAAAGGCATACTACTGTAGATGGACGTTGCCAATGTTATCCTTTAGGGCACTGATGGCTGACCTCCGGCACTCCAGCTGTGGTGATACTATGACTCCCAGCATGCTCTACTCATTTCTATAGAGTTCTCAGAACAGCCAAGCACGTGTGCATCTTGGGAGTTGTAGTTTTACCTCAGCTGGAGTTCCGGAGGTTAGCCATCACAGTATTAGGGAGTCAGCAGAGCATTGCTGGACGCCACTTACACACGATATCGTATATGCCCATGCTCGTCTGAATTTGCCTATGTCTCCCAGATTCAATGCTATTGCTGGCTCGAGTTTTGATCTAGCACCTAAAGAAGTGGCAAAATAGCCGTCACTTCATGCACATGGCAAAGCCGTGTGAACAGACCCTGTGCAGCAGCAGAAGAACTCCCTACATTTCTGTATTTTGGAGCTGTAGCCACTCATTGTACTGCCATATGGTGCCTGTTTCCTGTGTGATGTGCTTCCCCTCTTGGTTTTGCACAACAGTGGGCCTTCTATAAACTTTTGCTTCATATCTTGCTGCTTCAGCAAATTCCTACTATGCTAACTTGTCACTTACTGCAATTTACACAGACCAGAAAGCAGGCTATAAACTGCCCAAGATGATGGGAGTATCTTTCCAGGATTACATCTGCCAAACTCCCTGTACTAAACATTAACCCATTTATAACTTGCTTAACTCCAGTACTGTAATGATCATAACCCAGAGGTCAGAAACCTCTAGCTCTCCAGTTATTGTAAAACCACATCTCCCCGGCTGCTGTATACACTTCTGTGGAAGCTCCAAGAACAGCTGAGCAGGTGTGCAGGCTGGGAGTTATAGTTATTATCAGACAATTGCACTAAGCA